>NC_060129.1:172284945-172961730 GCF_021461395.2 Schistocerca americana | reverse complement strand
CAAGTGAGGTAGAACTAACACATGTGAGAGTTACTTCAGGAATCCTTTTCTTCGGATAAAATTCTCGTTGTTGCCATAGTAAATTACTTGTGAATTGATTCAGCTCATATTGATCATTGCAAAAAAATATGACCATGGGCCAACGGCACACATTTCTTGCTACATTGTATGAAACGGTCAACTTATCAGTAGTGTCGACTCCACCTTTGGTGCTCTTGTAAAATGTTATACAATGGATGGCTTCTGTTTATCTCCAGTGCCAGCATCTACTGAATTATCTTCATGCAAAATTGATGCCAAGATAACACACTTCCCCTCTTTAGGAACGTAGGAAACGCGAGTACAGCCTTTCTTGAAGCCAAAAAGTGAACTGAAAGGAGGCTTCCATGCTCTCAGTAAACTGATTGGTATACAGAACTATAATCGAAATAAATGTCGTCATCTATGAGGCAATTCCAACACTCCAAAGGCGTTCTCAATGCTTTCGCCGCACCTATAGGACCAGGCAACTTTCGAATAATATTGTGCGCCCTGAAACGTACTCTCTGCGATGATGGAACTTTATTCCACTTTGTCTCTTTGTCCCTTCCAGTATAACAATGCTGGCTTTCTTCAAGTACTTCCTCGTCGTTTTCACTGTCGTTTTCCTCTGTTTCTGAATCTTCCTGCCGAACTTCAACTGCATCATCACAATCTGTCTCTACTTCATCTTCAAAATCCTCTTGAACTTCATCATTATCCTCTTCGAACAACATTTTTTGTATTTCTGCAACATGATTTGGGTCAAGGAGGTTGTACGTCTTACTGTAGCCTGCCATGATCAAGTGTCTCAAACATCATCATCATCATCAGCATCATCATTTAAGACTGATTATGCCTTTCAGCGTTCAGTCTGGAGCATAGTCCCCCTTATAAAATTCCTCCATGATCCCCTATTCAGTGCTAACATTGGTGCCTCTTCTGATGCCTATTACTTCAACATCATTCTCAACCGAATCCAGATACCTTCTCCTTGGTCTGCCCCGACTCCTCCTACCCTCTACTGCTGAACCCACGAGTCTCTTGGGTAACCTTGCTTCTCCTATGCGTGTAACATGACCCCACCATCTAAGCCTGTTCGCCCTGACTGCTACATCTATAGAGTTCATTCCCAGTTTTTCTTTGATTTTCTCATTGCGGACACCCTCCTGCCATTGTTCCCATCTACTAGTACCTGCAATCATCCTAGCTACTTTCATATCCGTAACCTCAACCTTGTTGATAAGGTAACCTGAACCTACCCAGTTTTCGCTCCCAAACAACAAAGCTGGTCGAAAGATTGAACGGTGCACAGACAACTTAGTCTCGGTACTGACTTCTTGCAGAAGAGAGTAGATCGTAGCTGAGCGCTCACTGCATTAGCTTTGCTACACCTCGCTTCCAGTTCTTTCACTATGTTGCCATCCTGTGAGAATATGTGTCCTAAGTACCTGAAACCGTCCACCTGTTCTAACTTTGTTCCTCCTACTAGGCACTCTATCCGTTTATTGTGTCTCACACCTAAAATGATAAAATTCCTATAAAATAACGCAGTCAGGCACAGTGTATCAATTTGATACCTGATACTCAAACATTCTTAACTGACGATTAAACGGTCCAAAAAGAAAATAAGTGCATTACACATTGCATATTAACATTGTACTACTTACTAAGTTATGTTGATATCCAAAGAAATGAATTGTTGAAATGCAACACGAACGGGCGCAGTGTATCAAACTGATCAATCAGCACATATATATCGACAACAGAGCAGTCGTATAGGCACTGAAGCGCACAACAATGACAAGCGTTCGGAAAAGGCTAGCTACCAGCAAGTAGGCGTCAGTGCTGCCATTCGTAGACAAATAATTTACAGTAAACTTCGAGGTGTATCAATTTGAACAGCCGCGCCCGACGGAAAGTTACACTATAAACAAGTGGTTGAGCCGATATATTTTTTAACATTGACATTCACAACTACGACCTCTCATCCAGTATGGATAAAATCAAAGGCGTTGTTGTTGTTGTTGTTGTTGTGGTGGTGGTGGTGGTGGTGGTGGTGGTGACTGTGACGCTGGAGACGTGGGTGTATGAGGGGAGAGCGACCGGCAGCGGACGCCGGAGCGAGGCCAGCAGGCTGGGCGGGCGGCCGCTTTGGCGAGGCCCAGCGCTGTGACCCGTGAGTCCGCGGATCGATACCAAACGGAGCCGCCACGGCCGGCACAGCGCCAGCCGGCTAGACTCGCCCGCGCGGCAGCTCGGCAGCTCTGCTGCGCGGGCAGCGCACTATCAGGGGCCGCTTCCTTACACGCAAGGTGGCCGGCAAATACCCGCTCCTCTGGGTGCAAATGGTTCAAATGGTTCTTGAGAACTATGCGACTTGACATCTCAGGTCATCAGTCCCCTAGATTTAAAACTACTGAAACCTAAGTAACCTAAGGACTAGACATGGGTAGTTCGCAAACAAACGGGTGCAAAGGAACGATTCACCAAGATGAACGAAAGGACCGAGGAACGAATTCCAACGAACGATCAGTTCATAGTTCACTTCGCTTGCGGCGGTCTACTTATATTTCCCGGGAACGACGAACGATCGGTTCATAGTTCACTAGTTCAGTCGCGGCGGTCACTTCGGCAGTTCTCGTTCCAGCCTCGGTCGCGTGCTCGTCTCAGTCTACATCTACATCTACATGATTACTCTGCAATTCACATTTAAGTCCTCGGCAGAGGGTTCAACGAACCACAATCATACCATCTCCCTATCATTCCACTCCCGAACAGCGCGCGGGAAAAACGAACACCTAAACCTTTCTGTTCGAGCTCTGATTTCTCTTATTTTATTTTGATGATCATTCCTATCTATATAGGTTGGGCTCAACAAAATATTTTCGCATTCGGAAGAGAAAGTTGGTGACTGAAATTTCGTAAATAGCTCTCGCCACGACGAAAAACGTCTTTGCTTTAAGGACTTCCATCCCAACTCGCGTGTCATATCTACCACACTCTCTCCCCTATTACGTGATAATACAAAACGAGCTGCCCTTTTTTGCACCCTTTCGATGTCCTCCGTCAATCCCACCTGGTAAGGATCCCACACTGCGCAGCAATATTCTATCAGAGGACGAACGAGTGTAGTGTAAGCTATCTCTTTAGTGGACTTGTTGCATCTTCCAAGTATCCTGCCAATGAAACACAACCTTTGGCTCGCCTTCCGCACAGTATTATCTATGTGGTCTTTCCAACTGAAGTTGTTCGTAATTTTAACACCCAGGTACTTAGTTAAAGTGACAGCCTTGAGAATTGTACTATTTATCGAGTAATCGAATTCCAACGGATTTCTTTTGGAACTCATGTGGATCACCTCACACTTTTCGTTATTTAGCGTCAACTGCCACCTGCCACACCATACAGCAATCTTTTCTAAATCGCTTTGCAACTGATACTGGTTTTCGGATGACCTTACCAGACGGTAAATTACAGCATCATCTGCGAACAACCTAAGAGAACTGCTCAGATTGTCACCCAGGTCATTTATATAGATCAGGAACAGCAGAGGTCTCAGGATGCTTCCCTGGGGAACACCTGATATCACTTCAGTTTTACTCGATGATTTGCCGTCTATTACTACGAACTGCGACCGTCCCGACAGGAAATCACGAATCCAGTCGCACAACTGAGTCTCGGTCTGCCTCGGCCGCACTTGTCGTTCTTCGCTTGACCGCCTGTCTCAGTTCCACTGCCGACTGCTCCTAGTTAGTTCAGTATCCAGTTCTTCGTTTCGTTCACTGCGCTCGCCTATTTTACACGTGTTCCAGACTGTTCTTGCACTTGGTTCTGGCTATTCAGCGTCCACGACCGGTAATCAAAAAGTATTTTATAGTTACGTAAATTACATAAAAATTACGTTGTATCTAATAGGTACGTCTTTTCAGGTAACAAAAGGGCATATCAGCTCACTTCATTATAGCGATGAACGGCAGAAGACATACATATTACAAGGGAAGTTTTTTTGTTATTCTTAGTTTTTTGGTTTCATCGACTTGATTTAGCAACTAACCTCGAATAATTTGCTTAATTTTTAGTGCAAGAAAATTCATTTTAAAACAATTTTCGTGTATCTTTCATATACAAAACATTACATTTAGGAAGGCTCTAATTATTTTTAAGTTTGGTTGTTTCCGATTCGCATTACCTGCCAGTTATGTTTCTTTGAAAAAAATTTTGGGTCAGTAGGAAAAGCAGTGCTTCTCCACTTGAAAAGACATAGATTGCCATAAAATTGTATTTACTTATTATCTCAAAAACATTTGTTCAGAAGGAGCTTCCAAACCAAAAACTTTATTACTGCGAACTTAATTATTATTATTATTGCTGCATTAATTTTAATAATGCAACATAAAAATCTAAGTTTTACTAAGCGTGTGGCGCAAGTGTGATGAGAAAACCACATTTTATTTATGCTTCCATTAAGTCTCTGCTTTGCCTACGAACTCAGAGACAACGTGAAATATATACAGGGTGTAAATGATTATTGTTTACAACGTAGCATAGCTATGTAGTGGAAGTCGAAGCGAAGAATTTTATACAAGACTCTTGTGGTCTATTAGGTTGGGAAACAGCCACCAACAGGTTTACAATACTACAGGAGCTGTAGCCCATGCGCATCGCGTGAGATTTTCATGTTCTCTTCTCCATCCCCCTACACATCGTAATCGACTGTTTCGCAATTGTTGCTTGCATTAGCTTGTTATTTCTTCACTGCCTAATAATTACAAGTTTGTCTGTTTGTTGTATCTGCTCCTAACGGGCAACACATCGTCCGTAATTGGCGATCAGTCTGTACTCGGGGCCGGTTTTCCGTGCGCCACCCTATATTATTTCCCTGCGATGAGCCACACAACGCTACAGTTGGCTAAACGAGAGGTTCTGTAGAATCACAGAAATTACTTCTAAAAGTGTGTAAGAATTCTGTAACGAATAAAAACTCTACAGGGGGGAGGCAAGTGCCCCCTCTTGGTGCCCTCCATCCTTCGGTCACCTACACTACTGGTTTTCAGTTTTTCATAAGAACCATATACCAAGCACAAATGAACGGTGAACGAGTAAAAATGAACGGTTCCCAAAAAAGAACGATCAGCAGTGAACTAGTTCCCAAGGATGAACGAGTTTGCTCATATCTACTAAGGACATCACTAACATCCATGTCCGAGGCAGGATTCGAACCTGTGACCAGAGCAGTCGCTCGGTTCCGGACTGCAGCGCCTACAAGCGCTCGGCCACGTCCTTAATTTCACTAGAGCCCAAAATTAAAGCAAATTTTCGAAGGTTGCGTTTATTTTGCCATAAAACAGTATAAACAGGTTATAGTAAAGCAGAGACCACGGAACGTAATCAACAGCAACATGCATAACGGTAGACAAAAATATTGTTCGTTTTTTCCACCATAACGGATTTGCACACACATTCTGGCAACTGGTTAATGTGCTCAGTATGGGATGGTTCAAATGGTTCAAATGGCCCTGAGCACTATGGGACTTAACATCTGAGGTCATCAGTCCCCTAGAACTTAGAACTACTTAAACCTAACTAACCTAAGGACATCACACGCATCCATACCCGAGGCAGGATGCGAACCTGCGACCGTAGCGGTCGCGCGGTTGCAGACTGTAACGCCTAGAACCGCTCGGCCATCCTGGCCGGCTGTATGGGATGTGACCACGTCTCGCAGCAATACAGCCCCTACAACTGTAAGGTGGCTACAATTTCGCACCTTACAAGAACTCATCCACATACCGGGTGATCAAAATGTCAGTATAAATTTGAAAACCTTAATAAACCACGGCATAATGTAGATAGAGAGGTAAAAATTGACACAAATGCTTCGAATGACATGGGGTTTTATTAGAACAAAAAAAAAGTTCAAAAAATGTCCGACGGATGGCGCTGGACAGCAGGTAACTGCTACGGTGACGGGTGAGAGGTGCGCCGATATGTTACAGAATCGCATCATCCCCAGCCTGGCTGATAAACACCTGCTGAAACGTACGATGTTTATGCAGGATCGCGCTCCACCCCATATTGCTAGACGCGTGAAACACAGAGAGGAGAAGACAGCATTAGAGTATATTAGTCAGAGGACCGCCTTCTGCCGTCCTAGTGTTTGAAATAGTTTATTTGTGGCTGGAGTTCTTCCATCGTCGCAGACGAGTACGAGAACCATCACTTCGACGGACTGGACGCAGTACATACGGCGATGTCGCAAATTGCTTCGGCGTATTAGGGCTATAAAAGCTAAACAGCTGTGATCACGTTAGTTTATTTCCACTGAGGCTCCACACCACCGTAGATCATCTTTGAAACTAGTGTCTTCTAGTGCCTGGTATGTAGACAACGTCAGTCATTTCGCGTTATTGATATTAGACCGCGCAGTCATTATAACGGCCAGAGTCAGGCAACTGATTAGTAATTTTACTTAGCAAATGTAAACTTTGTAATGTAAGTTTTTTTTTTAATCTACACTACTGCCCATTACAATTGTTTCACCAATAAGAAATGCAGATGATAAACGGGTATTCTTTGGACACGTATATTATACTACAACTGACATGTGATTACATTTTCACGCAATTTGGGTGCATAGACCCTGATAATCAGTACCCAGAACAACCACCTCTAGCCGTAATAACGGTCTCGATACGCCTGGGCATTGAGTCAAACAAAGGTCGGATGGCGTGTACAGGTACAGCAGCCCATGCAGCTTCAACACGATACCACAGTTCATCAAGAGTAGTGACTGGCGTATTGTGACGAGGCAGTTGCTCCGCCACCATTGATCAGACGTTTCCAGTTGGTGAGGGATCTGGAGAATGTGCTGGCCAGGGTAGCAGTCGAACATTTTCCGTATCCACAACGGCCCGTACAGGACCTGCAACATGCGATCGTGCATTATCCTGCTGAAATTTAGGGTTTCGCAAGGATCGAATGAAGGGTAGAGCCACGGGTCGTAACACATCTGAAATGTAACGTCCACTGTTCAAAGTGCCGTCAATGCGAACAAGAGGTGACCTAGACGTGTAACCCCATACCATCACGCCGGTTGATACGCCAGTATGGCGATGACGAATTACACGCTTCCAATGTGCATTCACCGCGATGTCGCCAACACCGATGCGACCATCGTGATGCTGTAAACATTCCTGCACCCAGATTCGTCGTCGAGTACACCATCGCAGGCGCTCCTGTCTGTGACGCAGCATCAAGGGTAATCGCAGCCACGGTCTCCGAGCTGATAGTTCGTGCTGCTGCAAACGTCGTCGAACTGTTCGTGCAGATGGTTGTTGTCTTGCAAAAGTCCCCATCTGTTGACTCAGGTATCTAGACGTGGCTACACGACGCCGTTGGGATCCAGCACGGCGTTCCGTATTACCCTCCTGAATCCACCGATTCCATATTCTGCTAACAGTCATTGGATGTCGACCAACACGAGGAGCAATGTCGTGATTCGATAAACCGCAATCGCGATAGGCTACAATCCGGCCTTTATCAAAGTCGGAAACGTGATGGTACGCATTCCTCCTCCTTACACGAGGCATCACAACAACGTTTCACCAGGCAACGCCGGTCAACTGCTGTTTGTGTACGAGAAATCGGTTGGAAACTTTCGTTATGTCAGCACGTTGTAGGTGACGCCACCGGCGCCAACCTTGTGTGAATGCTCTGAAAAGCTAATCATTTGCATATCACAGCATCTTCTTCCTGTCGGTTAGATTTCGCGTCCGTAGCACGTCATCTTCGTGGCGCAGCAATTTTAATGGCCAGTAGTGTACAATAAATATATAAGCAGGAACAAGGTTTATCATTTAGTATGATTAGTTGCCTTCATCATTCATTTATGTTTAGACTGTAATTTATAGAATTAAAAGATCCTAAGATCTGGTTCAGGGGGTTGTCAGACAGGGCCAAATCTTCATTTCAGAGTTTATTATTCTCCGTTGCGCACATTCATTTTACACCCGCCTGGAGTAGCATCTTGGACAACGACATTGCATGCTGTGAATGATGTCAGCACTCTCACGTTGAGACTATAAGCCCATTATACCTGCGGAGCTGGAGAGAGGTTGGTGGATGTTGATGCAACCCGCCTCCCTGATACATTCCAGATACGCTCTATGGGACTCACATCGAGAGGGACATGCGTGCAGTATCTCGCTTCTCCAAGAAATCATCAACCGCTCTTGCTGTAGGAGATCGATCGTTATCGTCCACCAATACGAAATCCGGTCCCGCACCACCTCGCAACAACCTTACATGAGGTGCCAATGGCCAGCCGGGGTGGCCGAGCAGTTCTAGGCGCTACAGTCTGGAACCGCGCGACCGCTACGGTCACAGGTCCAAACCCTGCCTCGGGCATGGATGTGTGTGATGTCCTTAGGTTTGTTAGGTTTAAGTAGTTCTAAGTTCTAGGGGACTGATGACCTCAGATGTTAAGTCTCATAGTGCTCAGAGCCATTTGAACCAATTTTTTGAGGTTCCAATACCTGACAGCAGTTAAACCTTTCCCTTTCACCTGTACAATTTCATGAAGAGGTGTTCGTGTGGTCAACATAGTCCCTGCCCATATGATTAGTGATCATACTCGATATTGGCCTCTTTCCGCAATGTCCGGGTCTCGAAATCGTGTTGCACATTCCCTTCAGATGCGGATCTGTCGAGAATCACTCTCCAGACCAAATCGGTACTCATCTACGAAAAGAACGTTTGCCCGCTGTTCGCCTGTCCAGGTGGCATGTTGACGACTCCACTCTAGACGTTCCATTCTGTGAAGAAGCGTCAGAGGTACACATACAGCAGGTATCCGACAATGAAGGTAACTCTGTCGAAGCCTTCTGTACACAGTTTGCCTCGATACAACACGTCCAGGGGATGCTGCGAGGTCAGACGCCAGTTGCCGTGCAGTACTGAGGCGGTACCGTCGCGCCCTTACAGCCAGATAACGGGCCTCTCTTTCTGATGTCACACTTGGTGGGCCCTACCCCGGTCTTCGGACACTGGTTCGGTCTCTATAAACTGTCGCCGAACCGAGAACAACGATTCACATTCAGCCATCGGACCACATCAGTTTGAGACTGCTGCTTCCATTCTTCTTATGTCCCTCCACCGCAGAGAGTCTGTTAAGCATTTTCTCTGCGCCATACTGCACCGTCTGTGAGTGTTTTATGGTACTGGAGCGAGCAGTAGAGTGTAAGAACTGTAGGGGAAGACATGGATTGGTTCGTTGATTGGGGTTGAAGCGACCAAACACCAAGGTCGTCAGCCCCTTGTTTCAAATGTGGTCCATTCAGACAGATTGACATCTCAGAAAAGTCAGAACGATAAAAGGTAACAAGCTAAAAAAATGTAAAAGTGCAGTCGTGTTGTCAGATGGCTCTGAGCACTATGGGACCTAACATCTGAGGTCATCAGTCCCCTAGACCGAGAACTACTTAAATCTAACTAACCTAAGGACATCACACACATCCACGCCCGAGGCATGATTCGAACCTGCGACCGTAGTAGCAGTCGCGCTGTTCAGGACTGAAGCGCCTAGAACATACGGCCACACCGGCCTGCAGTCGTGTTGTCAATGGTAAAAACAAAATGAGGGAAGTCAGCAAGTGAGCAACGCGAAGGCAGATGCAGGAAATATCCCTCGTCTGATGCAGTACAGGCAAGACCACCTGTTACTGAAAAGCGTTCAACCGCTAGAATGCAGAAGTGCGTATTTTAAAAGGAGGCTAACCATTTCTAAAAAGTGACAAAAACAGAGTAAAAGGGAAAGAAAGGAGGATCTTGGCCAGGGAGGGGAGTCGGGAATCTCCAAACACAGCTTACTGTGGGCGATACCCCAACACCTCACTGCCCTGCGCTTATTCCAGAGTGAGATTAAAAACCTTAAAACTGAGAATAAAAATCATTTTCACGGAGGAAAGTGAGAACCAGTTCGACCATACGAGAATCGTCTGCCAATATTAAAGACAAAGTTCGGGGAATTCTGTACTTAGTACGCAGAGCCAAAAAGAAGGGCGCAGTCCACCAAAATGCGGGCTACTGACTGGTAGGCTCCAAAACGACATCGTGGGAGTGGCTCACTACGCAGAAAAAACCATGGGTCAGCCTGGTATGGGACATGGACTGGAACACAGCCAGAAAATACACTGTTGTCTAAAATCAAAGCAACAAACCGTTATTTCCCCTTCCCGTGTCTAATTCACGATGTTGTTGTTGTGGTCTTCGGTCCTGAGACTGGTTTGATGCAGCTCTCCATGCTACTCTATCCTGTGCAAGCTTCTTCATCTCCCAGTACCTACTGCAACCTACATCCTTCTGAATCTGCTTAGTGTATTCATCTCTTGGTCTCCCTCTACGATTTTTACCCTCCACGCTGCCCTCCAATGCTAAATTTGTGATCCCTTGATGCCTCAGAACATGTCCTACAAACCGATCCCTTCTTCTAGTCAACTTGTGCCACAAATTCCTCTTCTCCCCAATCCTATTCATACCTCCGCATTACTTGTGTGATCTACCCATCTAATCTTCAGCATTCTTCTGCAGCACCACATTTCGAAACCTTCTATTCTCTTCTTGTCCAAACTAGTTATCGTCCATGTTTCACTTCCATACATGGCTACACTCCATGCAAATACTTTCAGAAACGACTTCCTGACACTTAAATCTATACTCGATGTCAACAAATTTCTCTTCTTCAGAAACGCTTTCCTTGTCATTGCCAGTCTACATCTCATATCCTCTCTACTTCGACCATCATCAGTTATTTTGCTCCCCAAATAGCAAAACTCCTTTACTTCTTCAAGTGTCTCATTTCCTAATCTAATTCCCTCAGCATCACCCGACTTAATTCGACTACATTCCATTATCCTCGTCTTGCTTTTGTTGATGCTCATCTTATATCCTCCTTTCAAGACACTGTCCATTCCGTTCAACTGCTCTTCCAAGTCCTTTGCTGTCTCTGACAGAATTACAATGTCATCGGCGAACCTCAATGTTTTTATTTCTTTTCCATGGACTTTAATACCTACTCCGAATTTTTGTTTTGTTTCCTTTGTTGCTTGCTCAGTATACAGATTGAATAACATCGGGGAGAGGCTACAACCCTGTCTCACTCCCTTCCCAACCACTGCTTCCCTTTCATGTCCCTCGACTCTTATAACTGCCATCTGCTTTCTGTACAAATTGTAAATAGACTTTCGCTCCCTGTATTTTACCCCTGCCACATTCAGAATTTGAAAGAGAGTATTCCAGTCAATAGGGTCAGTATTGCCTCACGTGTTCCGATATTTCTACGGAATCCAAACTGATCTTCCCCGAGGTCGGCTTCTACCAGTTTTTCCATTCGTCTGTAAAGAATTCGCGTTAGTATTTTGCAGCTGTGACTTATAAAACTGATAGTTCGGTAATTTTCACATCTGTCAACACCTGCTTTCTTTGAGATTGGAATTATTATATTCTTCTTGAAGTCTGAGGGTATTTCGCCTGTCTCGTACATCTTGCTCACCAGATGGTAGAGTTTTGTCAGGACTGGCTCTCCCAAGGCCGTCAGTAGTTCTAATGGAATGTTGTCTACTCCCGGGGCCTTGTTTCGACTCAGGTCTTTCAGTGCTCTGTCAAACTCTTCACTCAGTATCGTATCGCCCATCTCATCTTCATCTACATCCTTCCACGTTTCTGCCTTCCCTTCTTTGCTTAGAACTGGGTTGCCATCTGAGCTCTTGATATTCATACAAGTGGTTCTCTTTTCTCCAAAGGTCTCTTTAATTTTCCTGTAGGCAGTATCTATCTTAACCCTCGTGAGATAAGCCTCTACATCTTACGTTTGTCCTCTAGCCTTGCCTGCTTAGCCATTTTGCACTTCCTGTCGATCTCATTTTTGAGACGTATGTATTCCTTTTTGCCTGCTTCATTTACTGCATTTTTATATTTTCTCCTTTCATCAATTAAATTAAGTATTTCTTCTGTTACCCAAGGATTTCTACTAGCCCTCGTCTTTTTACCTTTACTCTTATACAAACATGGAATATGTCAAGAAGGGCACAGTGAGCTCTCAAAACAAACGACCATGCGGTGACGCATTTCACGGAGAGATCTCAAGAAATATAATTTTTTGCTAAAAGTAATGGCATGGTTTTTATAAGAAAACTGATAACGTAACATATTGTTAAAGGTATGTTTCCACGGGACATACGCTGCCCCCAATTCAACTACAGGACCGCTTTTGTGAAACCCCGACAAGTTGTGCCATTTGCGTCTCACAACTCAGAAATTTGGTTCAAAGGTGCCTACAACCCCCCCCCCCCCCCCCCCTCTGCAATTCTACAAAAGCGTGCCGCCCTGTGACGTCATTCTCTGGGCCGGCAATGCTTCGAACAGGACCAGGGGTCGACACGTGCGGGAAAATCGACCACAGATCAAACGGTCACGTGACGTGTCAACTAGGTCAATGATGTGACACTGGCACCAAGTGTCACCACAATCCTGCCAAAGGCTACCGTCGATGCGTCACACGATGGGAAGGTCTTCGTATCCTGTCTTACCCATACTTCAGCTCTTCTTTTGACGCCTCTGCGACGGAGTTCAGGACTAGGACTGTCGATATTTTTAAAAATTTCGAGATCCGATACACGAGTATTTAAGAAAATCGTTAACTCTGCCCATATATACAGGGAACAATTTTTAATACATCGATAGATTGATAGCACAAGAATCGACGTACCGACCCATAAAAATGCACTATGTGATGGAAAGTATCCCGACACAAGTTGGTGGCGCCCTCCATCGGTAATTCTGGAATTCAATATGGTGTTGGCGCAGTCTAGCCTTGGTGGCAACTTCCTCTCTCGCACGGACTCGTTCAAGCAGGTGCTGCAAGGTTTCTTGGGGAATGGAAGGCCATTCTTCACGAGTTGCTGCACTGACGAGAGGTATCGATTTCGCTGGATGAGGCCTGGCACAAAGTCGGCGTTCCAAAGCATCCTAAAGGTGTTCTACAGGATTCAGGTCAGGACTCTGTGCAGGGCAGTCCATCACCATTGTCGTGTAACCACTCTGCCACAGGCCGTGCTCTATGAAAAGGTGCTCCATCGTGCAATCGCTATCCCCGAATTGCTCTTAAACTTTGGGAAGCAAGAAGGTGCTTAAAACATCAAAGTAGGCCTGTACTGTGGTGGTGGTTCAGAAAAAATGGTTCAAATGGCTCTGAGCACTATGGGACTCAACATCTTAGGTCATAAGTCCCCTAGAACTTAGAACTACTTAAACCTAACTAAACTAAGGACATCACACACACCCATGCCCGAGGCAGGATTCGAACCTGCGACCGTAGCAGTCCCGCGGTTCCGGACTGCAGCGCCTTTAACAGCACGGCCACCGCGGCCAGCACTGTGGTGGTGCCACGCAAAACAACAAAAGGGGTGCAAGCCCCCTCCATGAAAAACACGACCACACCATAACACCACCGTCTCCCAATTTCACTCTCGGCGCTACACACGCTGGCAGATGATGTTCACCGGGCATTCGCCATACCCACACCCTACCATCGGATCGCCACATTGTGTACCGTGAGTCGTGACTCCACACAACGTTTTCCCAGTGTTCAATAGTCCAACGTTTACGCTGCTTACACCAAGCGATGCGTCGTTTGGCATTTACCGGCGTGATGTGTGGCTTACGAGCAGCTGCTCGACCATGAAATCCAAGTTTTCTCACTTCCTGCCTAACTGTGATAGTGCTTGCAGTGGATGCTGATGCAGTTTGGAATTCCTGTGAGATGGTCTGGACAGAGGTCTGCCTATTACACATTAAGACCCTCTTCAACTGCCGGCGGTCTCTTGTCAGTCAACAGACGAGGTCGGCCTGTACGCTTTTGTGCTGTACGCGTTTCTTCACGTTTCCACTTCACTATCACATGCGGAACAGTAGGCCTGGGAATGTTTAGGTGTGTGGAAAGCTCTCGTACAGACGTATGACACCGAATCACCTGACCACGTTCGAAGTCCGTGAGTTCCGCGGAGCGTCCCTTTCTGCTCTCTCACGAAGTCTAACGACTACTGAGATCGCTGGTATGCAGTACCTGGCAGTAGGTGTCAGCACAATGCACCTAATTTGAAAAACGTATGATTTTTCGGGTGTCCGAATATTTTTGATCCCACAGTGTACTTGACTGAGAAGTAGCGCCACTTGTTACAAAAACTCACAACGGGTGGGAGAGTGGTGTACTGACCACATTCGACGCCATATTCGCACTCAGTGGCATTGCAAGTAAGCTGTTTAGGTTTTTATATCGGTAACGCCACGTACCGCTCTGTATGAAAATCGCTGGCTGTGTTGTGTGCAGTCTGTGGCTGGTTTTCATTGATGGAATTTTTGCTACCGTACTGTTGGGCAGCTGGATGTTAACAGCGCGTAGCGTTGCGCAGTTGGAGGTAAGCCGCCGGCAGTGGAGGATGTGGGGAGAGAAATGGCGGAGTTTAGACAGCGGACGTTCTGGATTTGTGTCCGTCAGAGACAGTAAATTTGTAAGACTGGATGTCTCATATATATATATATATATATATAATGACTTTTGAACACTATTAAGGTAAATACATTGTTTCAGTAGTTAGTGCCTTCAGTAGTTTGAATCTTTTGTTTAGCTGGCAGTAGTGGCGCTCGCTGTATTGCAGTAGTTTGAGTAACGAAGATTTTTGTGAGGTAAGTGATTCATGAAAGGTATAGGTTATTGTTAGTCAACGCCATTCTTTTGTCGGGATTATTGAAAGTCAGATTGCGTTGCGCTAAAAATATTGTGTCAGTTTAGTGATGATCAGAATATGTAAAGAGAGAAATGACTGAGTACGTTCAGTTTTGCTCAGCTGTTTGAAAATAAAATAACGTAAGGCTTTTACCAGCACAGTAATTCATTAATTTTTATAAGGGGACGTTTCAACATCTAAAGTCTGAGGATGACACGGCGACCGGTCGCTGCCGTTGGGCCTTCCAGCTCTGTTCAGACGGTGTTATCTTTGTTTTTCAGCATATTTTCATAATTTATCTCAGTATATGACCATTCGATATTTTTTTTCCTCTTGGCGATTTGCATTGCCAATTTCTACCAATCAAATCACCTGCTGTTTTACACAATGAATTTATATTAACGGTAATGGTAGCGTTACAGTATGGATGAGTAGCCTCCAATGGTATGATGGT
The DNA here is from genome assembly GCF_021461395.2 of Schistocerca americana. NCBI lineage: Eukaryota > Metazoa > Arthropoda > Insecta > Orthoptera > Acrididae > Schistocerca > Schistocerca americana. The sequence goes on along the minus strand of NC_060129.1, from coordinate 172,946,475 downwards.
CATATCGTGCGACAATTGTAGTAGAAGACGCATTTGTCAGATCGTCGGATAATACTAGAAAGCAACACCAGCACCATTATAAAGATTGCTAAACCAGGTTTCATATGTTTCCAGAATGAGATTTTCACTCTGCAGCGGAGTGTGCGCTGATATGAAACTTCCTGGCAGATTAAAATTGTCTGCCGGACCGAGACTCGAACCCGGCACCTTTGCCTTTCGCGGGCAAGTGCTCTACCAACTGAGCTACCCAAGCACGACTCACGGCCCGTCCTCACAGCTTTACTTCTACCAGTACCTCGTCTCCTAGCTTCCAAACTATACAGAAGCTCTCCTGCGAACTTTGCAGAACTAGCACTCCTGAAAGAAAGGATATTGCGGAGACTGCGAAAGGCAAAGGTCCCGAGTTCGAGTCTCGGTGCGGCACACAGTTTTAATCAGCCAGAAAGTTTCAGTTTTCATATGGATTCTGATAACAGTACCAAACACCCTTATTAGCCGACACGTAAAAAGCGTCCTCTGATTGGGTAACACACTGTAGCAGCGCGCAGCTTGAGGACCGTCCTGTGCGGGCACGCACTCACCTGTTGGCGGCGGACGGCTGCGTGTCGCAGTGGGTGCGTGCAGCTCACGCATCGCTCGCCGCCGACCACGCTTCACCGGGCTGCCAACCTGCCGGAGACAAAAAAGTGCAAACTGCAGCAGCGAACAGAAATACCCCACCATGCCATGCAGCCGGGACCCACACACAGGCCGCTCACTCACTCCTCATTTATTCACAGCTCTGCTCTCACGCACTGTACACGGTGGTCCATTGATCGTGACCGGGCCAAATATCTCACGAAATAAGCGTCAAACGAGAAAACCACAAAGAACGAAACTCGTCTAGCTTGAAGGGGGAAACCAGATGGCACTATGGTTGGCCTGCTACATGGCGCTGCCATAGTTCAAACGGATATCAACTGCGTTTTTTTTTTTTTTTTAACAGGAACCCTGTAACACCTACAACGCCTCTCGGTGTTAATAAACCAAAATAGCTCCCAAATTAGCTCCCATGCCCTCGAAATATAAATTCATAAAATGTCCCAAGCCCCTCCACAAGTAGTAATTTACGAAATAGAAATAAGAGACAAATAGAGGGAAATCTATAGCAGAAAAATAATAGAAAATGAAAAGAACTTTAATCATAAATTTTGGAAGCATGTGAGGGGGGAAACACGACAGAAATGGTTAAATTATTAGCTATTCTTATATATGAGAAAATCAATATTATAGTCACAGAACGTAGGTCTTGAACACCAAAGATAGCGTTTACTATAAATAGACATACAATGCAATTATGATACTCCAGTCTCTATCCTCTGTTCGAAGTCAATTAGGGCGTACAGCTTTAGGAAGCAACAATAGGAGCTTTATTAAACCAGGGCACAAGAATAAATCGCGACGAGATTGTTTGTTTGGGAAGCATTAATTTCAGATCAGAATTAGAACTTTTGTCATATTAGAGGAACGGGGAGGTGATCAATAATCTTGATGTTGCCTATCTTGCGCATGGACTACTTAGTTTGTATATTTTGCTTATTTTTTTCACAGTTCCACACAACTTCTTCCTGTTTTCTCGACTGATCTGTGTTCAGTTTTTCAAGGCCTACCCACTGTGCCAAATTATAACTAAATCTGAGGGGGGTGCGATGGGGAGGTTCCCTTGTGAGTGAACACTGCAGAATGAAGTACGTGCTATTGATGTTTGTAGTGGGGGTACCATGCAAAAGACCGTTTGTGACAGCGACACACGTAACTGCACGTCTCCTGCTTGAACGGGCAGGGGGTGGGGGGTGGGGGGGGGGGGGGAGGCTGGCGTGTATTGTAGGTGGGATGTATTGCCGTTTCGCTTCTGTTTTTTTTTTTTTTTTTCCTTCAGATAATGCGAGACGTCTATCGCAGCGACAACCCACTGAGGCGTTCAAGCTGTGTAGTGCGGAGGCTCTGATTAAGTCCGCTCTGTCACGTTTTGGGGTTGGTTTTTGTGCCATCACTGGGGCCCATTCATTCAGTTTAGCGTAAACATTATCAGGATGACATCACTTAACACTTCCGGGCTGAGAGGCCGTCCTCCATACATAAAATTCTGCCCTGCGGAGGGCATCCTCCGAGGACAATCGGCGAACTGCAACGAGAGGGCAAGTGACCGCCGTATACATAAGCCCTAGGGCCTAGACAGACAACCAGGACGGACAAGGATCGACACCAATCTAAGGGGAAAAGTGTTCTTACCATTCGTCAGTAAGGTCACTGATCGCATTGGAAAAATTTTAAGCTCAGTTTTTCAAGGCCCATCCACTGTGCCAAATTATAACTAAATCTAAGGTGGGTGCGATGGGGAAGTTCCCTTGTCAGAACCTTGCCCAGGTGGGACCTGCATTTACTGACTTCGGCAGCTCCTGTCGTGTGTGAAACTGAGTGTCGTTGACAAGGCGTGACAGCCGTAGCCAGTCCATGGCGATTAGCATAGCAGAAGCACTGTTCTGAGGGCGTGGTACATGGCAACGTTCACTGCACCACTCTATGTAGACACAATGGACGGTCCGCGTTCATACACTGACCAATTGGGCAACTTCACACACTATGTGATCAAAAGTATCCGGACACCCCCAAAAATATACTTTTTCATATTAGCTGCATTGTGCTGCCACCTGCTGCCAGGTACTCCATATCAGCGACCCCAGAGGTCATAAGACATCGTGAGAGAGCAGAATGGGGCGCTCCAAGGAACTCACGGACTTCGATCGCGGTCATGTGATTGGGTGTCACTTGCGTCATACGTCTGTACGCGACATTTCCACAATCCTAAACATTCCTAGGTCCACTGTTTCCGATGTGAGAGCGTAGTGGAAACGTGAAGGGACACCTACAGAACAAAAGCGTACAGGCTCAGCTCGTCCGTTGACCGACAGACACTGCCGACAGTAGAAGAGGGCCGTAATGTGTAATAGGCAGGCATCTATCCAGACCGTCACACAGGAACTACAAACTGCATCAGGATCCACTGCAAGTACTGTGACAGGTGGGAGGTAAGAAAACTTGGATTTCATAGTCGAGCGGCTGCCCATAAGCCACATATCACGCCGGTAAATGCCAAGCGACGCCTCGCTTGGTGTAAGGAGCGTAAACATTGGACGACGGAACAGTGGAGAAACGTCGTGTGGAGTGACGAAACACGGTACACAGTGTGGCGATCCGAAGGCAGGGTGTGGGTATGGTGAATGCCCGGTGAACTTCGTCTGCTAGCGTGTGTAGTTCCGACAGTAAAATTCGGAGGCGGTGGCGTTAAGTTGTGGTCGTGTTTTTCATCGAGGGGGCTTGCACCCCTTGTTTTGCGTGACACTATCACAGCACAGTCCTACACCGAAGTTGTAAGCAACTTTTTGTTTCTGACTGATAAGAGCAGTTCTGGGATGGCCATTGCATCTTTCAACACAACTGAGCACCTGTTCATAATGCACGGTTCGTGGAGGTGTGGTTACACGACAATAACATCTCTGCACAGAGTCCGGACCTGAATGCTATGGAACACCTTTTGAATGTTTCGGACGCCGTTTTCGTGCCAGGCCTTACCGACCGACATCGATTCCTCACCACAGTGCAGCACGTACCTTTGTCGTATGCATGTCCTACAAAGAGACAGGCATCTATACTAAAGTGCAAAAGTTAAGGATGAATGTAACTTCCGCGTTATGTGCCATTGACATGTAACGTAGCTCGATCAAACTTGGGCTACAGATAGAAAGAAGAGCTACAGTAAACTGCCTAAGAATTTGTTGTTGTGGTCTTCAGTCCTGAGACTGGTTTGATGCAGCTCTCCATGTTACTCTATCCTGTGCAAGCCTCTTCATCTCCCAGTACCTACTGCAACCTACATCCTTCTGAATCTCCAAAGTGCATTCGTCTCTTGGTCTCCCTGTACAATTTTTACCCTCCACGCTGCCCTCCAATGCTAAATTTGTGATCACTTGATGTCTCAGAACATGTCCTACCAACCGATCCCTTCTTCTAGTCAAGTTGTACCACAAACACCTCTTCTGCCCAATTCTATTCAATACTTCCTCATTAGTTATGTGATCTACCCATCTAATCTTCAGCATTTGAAAAGCTTCTCTTCTCTTCTTGTCTATACTATGTGTCGTCCATGTTTCACTTTGATACATAGCTACACTCCATACTAATACTTTCAGAAACGACTTCCTGACACTTAAATCTATACTCGATGTTAACTAATTTCTTTTCTTCAGAAACGCTTCCCTTGCCATTGCCAGTCTACATTTTACATCCTCTCTACTTCGACCATCATCAGTTATTTTGCTCCCCAAATAGCAAAACTCCTTTACTACTTTAAGTGCCTCATTTCCTAATCTAATTCCCTCAGCATCACCCGACTTAATTAGACTACATTCCATTATCCTTGTTTTGCTTTTATTGATGTTCATCTTATATCCTCCTTTCAAGACACTGTCCATTCCGTTCAACTGCTCTTCCAAGTCCTTTGCTGTCTCTGACAGAATTACAATGTCATCGGCGAACCTCAAAGTTTTTATTTCTTCTCCATGAGTTTTAATACCTACTCCGAATTTTTCTTTTGTTTCCTTTACTGCTTGCTCAATATACAGATTGAACAACATCGGCAAGAGGCTACAACCCTGTCTCACTCCCTTCCCAACCACTGCTTCCCTTTCATGCCCCTCGACTCTTATAACTGCGATCTGTTTCTGTACAAATTGTAAATAGCCTTTCGCTCCGTGTATTTGACCCGTGGCACCTTCAGAATTTGAAAGAGGGTATTCCAGTCAACATTGCAAAAGCTTTCTCTAAGTCTACAAATGCTAGAAACGTAGCTTTGCCTTTCCTTAATCTATCTTCTAAGATAGTTCGTAGAGTCAGTAGTGCCTCACGTCTTCCAAAATTTCTACAGAATCCAAACTGTCGAAGCCCCGAAGTCGGCTTCTACCAGTATTTCCATTCGTCTGTAAGGAATTCGTGTTAGTATTTTGCAGCCGTGACTTATTAAACGGATAGTTCGGTAATTTTCACCCTCGCAGTAGTTGTAATGGCAAAATTTAAAAGAAGTGACTCTCTACCTGTTCGGTAGCGATAATGTATGCAATTGGTGTTTTTGTTTCATTACTTGGAAAGTTTTAATTTTGTTATTAAATGCTTTATCAAAGTCTATTTTAAGAAAAATCGCTTGCCTATTCACGGTAAAGTAATGTTTTTAATTTCATTACTTGGAAAATTTTGGTTTGTTATCAAATGTTTTATCAAAGCCGGTTTCAAGTAAAATGGCTTGGCTGTTAACTGTAAAGTAAATTGTTTTGAAAAGGCACTCATGCCTGCTAGCTTTTTGGATCTGTTCCTGGTCAAGTGGTAAAGAAATGACTTTCAATGGTTGAAGTAATCAATAAAGAAATTGTAAATTGCAACTCAACAGTAACCAACAAATTTTGGCCCCGTTTCCCAACTGGGGGTTTTCCTTCATTAATCGTAATACCCGTCTCAGACATCGCTCGACTAGAGTGGCCAGGATGTTCTCCAGACGCGAACCCTGTCGAACGTGCCTGGGATAAATTGAGAAGCCGCGCGGGATTAGCCGAGCGGTCTAAGGCGCTGCAGTCGTGGACTGAGCGGCTGGTCCCGGCGGAGGTTCGAGTCCTCCCTCGGGCATGGGTGTGTGAGCTTAGGGACTGATGACCTTAGCAGTTAAGTCCCATAAGATTTCACAGACATTTGAACATTTTTGTTTTGTTTTGGTAAATTGAGAAGGGCTGTTTATGGAGGACGTGACCCACCAACCACTCTGAGGGATCTACGACGAATATCTGTTCAAGAGTGGGACAATCTGGACCAAGAGTGCCTTGATGCACTTGTGGATAGTACGCCACATCGAATACAGGCACGCATCAATGCAAGAGGACGTGCTACTGGGTATTAGAGGTATCGGTGTGTACAGCAGTCTGGATCACCACCTCTGAAGGTCTCGCTGTATGGTGGTACAACATGCAATGCGTCATTTTCATGAGCAATAAAAAGGGCGGAAATTATGTTTATGTTGATTTCTATTCCAATTTTCTGTACAGGTTCCGGAACCGAGGTGATGCAAAACTTTTTTTGGTGTGTGTATGTTACTTGATAGTGACACATCAAGCCAAAGCTAATTTCTTGCTTAACTTTTGCCTCGAAAGAGGAAAGTCTCGTGATTAATATTTCGTTTGTTTGCAGGAACTTATCGGTAATGCTGGTGGTGACTCAGATCCACGAGCCTCAGCGGCATATCGCGTCACTAGGGGGGCGAGAACAAACTTGCGCGGCGCTCGGATTAGACCAAGAGATGAAAGCAGTAAGCAGATTCAGAAGGACATAGACAGCAGTGGTTGTTCTGAGATGAAGAGGCATGCACAGGATAGAGTAGTATGGAGAGCCGCGCAATTGAACACCACCACCACCACAACAATAACAACAACAACAACAATAACAACAGCAAGTAACTATATAATGTGAAGGAAATCAAACAATTTAAAATCAAAGACGGTAAAATAGTCTATATTAAAATGTGAAGGAAATCAAACAATTTAAAATCAAAAACGGTAAAATAGTGTATATTAAAATGTGTGAAAATCCAAATCTGCAACATCCGTTTATTATGTTTATCCCCGAATGACGATTGGTTCCATACCATGGAGGTATATCTTCAGGTCATAGAAAATCAACATATGCTACGATTTGCAAAGTGCAAATGCGCATGAAAACATATCACTCCTCGGTAAAACAATGGATGAACTCGCAGATGGACATGCGATCCGAACCGTGCATTATCAGCAAAACATCTCCAAAACTCTGTCAAAACGACGAGTACGGTTCGGATCTGATGCCCACCTGCTAGCCGGCCGGAGTGGCCGAGCGGTTCTAGGCGCTACAGTCTGGAGCCGCGTGACCGCTACGGACGCAGGTTCCAATCCTGCTTCGGGCATGGATGTGTGTGATGTCCTTAGGTTAGTTAGGTTTACGTAGTTTTAAGTTCTAGGGGACTGATGACCTCCGCAGTAAGTCCCATAGTGCTCAGAGCCATTTTTTGAACCCACCTGCTAGTTCATCCATGGTTTTACCGAGGAGTGAAATGTTTTTATACGCAGTGGTACCTAGGAAGTCGTGGATTATTTAGTCTTATATGACCTGAAAATGTACCTCCAGGGTATGAAACCGGCTGTCATACAGGAAAAAACATAATAAAAGATAGACCGAGATTGGACATAGGCTACAGAAAACGTCCAAAATTGAAGAATATTCTAACATAGAGAGAGACACGAGAAGAAGAATTCTACGGTCACATAACGAGGCTTCCCGAAGACAGGCTGACAAAAAGAATAGTAAAATATGCTAATGGAAGAGAATGGGTCCAAAATGTTAAAAAAAATTTGGAGCTAGCCTAAATCACCAAAGAAGAAATAGACGTACGGAACAATTTTAGAATAAATGTAGAAAAATGTGAGGTTAAACCAGAGACAAAAGCCTGAAGAAGCGGAACAAAATTGAGGCAAGAAAGAAAAGCTAAATTCTCGCAAACAATGAAAAACTGGTGGGCAAATAAAAAGAACCTGAACAAGAAGAAGAACGGAAAATGAGCCATCTTTACTTAACTTCTTCCCCACTGGACTCGCATTTGGTAGGACGACGGTTCAATCCCGCGTCCGGCCATCCTGATTTAGGTTTTTCGAGATCTCCATAAAAAGCTCCAGGCAAATGCCGGGATGGTTCTTTTGAAAGGGCGCGGCCGACTTCCTTCCCTGTCCTTCCCTAATCCGATGAGACCGATGACCTCGCTGTCTGGTCTCCTTCCCCAAACAACCCAAACTTAGCGCTTTCCACTCTGAGAGCTTTGCCACTTCAAATACACTGCTGGCCATTAAAATTGCTACACCAACAAGAAATGCAGATAATAAACGCGTATTCATTGGACACATATATTATACTAGAACTGACATGCGATTACATTTTCACGCAATTTGGGCGCATAGACCCTGAGAAATCAGTACCAAGAACAACCACCTCTGGCCGCAATAACGGCCTCGATACGCCTGGGCATTGAGTCAAACAGAGCTCGGATGGCGTATACAGGTACAGCTGCCCATGAAGCTTCAACATGATACCACAGTTCATCGAGAGTAGTGACTGGCATATTGTGACGAGCCAGTTGTTTGGCCACCATTGACCAGACGTTTTCAATTGGTGAGAGATCTGGAGGATGCGCTGGCCGGGGCAGCAGTCGAACATTTTCTGTATCCAGAAAGGCCCGTACAGGACCTGCAACATGCAGTCATGCATTATCCTGCTGAAATGTAGGGTTTCGCAGGGATCGAATGAAGGGTAGGGCTACGGGTCGTAACAAATATTAAATGTAACGTCCACTGTTCAAAGTGCCGTCAATGCGAACAAGAGGTGACCGAGACGTGTAATCAATGGCACCCCATACCATCACGCCGACGGATACTCCAGTATGGCGATGACGAATACACGCTTCCAATGTGCGTTCAGCGCGATGTCGCCAAACACGGATGCAACCATCATGATGCTGTAAACAGAACCTGGGTTCGTCCGAAAAAATGACGTTTTGCCATTCGTGCACCCAGGTTCGTCGTTGAGAACACCATCGCAGGCGCTCCTGTCTGTGATGCAGCGCCAAGGGTAACCGCAGCCACGGTCTCCGAAATGATAGTGCGTGCTGCTGCAAACGTCGTCGAACTGTTCGTGCAGATGGTTGTCGTCTTGCAAACGTCCCCATCTGCTGACTCAGGGATCGAGACGTGGCTGCACGATCCGTTACAGCCATGTGGATAAGATGCCTGTCATCTCGACTGCTAGTGATACGAGGCCGTTGGGATCCAGCACGGCGTTCCGTATTACCCTCCTGAACCCACCGATTACATATTCTGCTAACAGTCATTGGATCTCGACCAACGCGAGCAGCAGTGTCGCGATACGATAAAACGCAATCGCGATAGGCTACAATTCGACCTTTATCAAAGTCCTCCTTACAAGAGGCACCACAACAACGTTTCACCAGGCAACACTGGTCAACTGCTGTTTGTGTATCAGTAATCGGATGGAAACTTTCCTCATGTCAGCACGTTGCAGGTGTCGCCACCGGCGCCAACCTTATGTGAATGCTGTGAAAACCTAATCATTTGCATATCACAGCATCTTCTTCCTGTCGGTTACATTTCGCGTGTGTAGCACGTCGTCTTCGTGGTGTAGGAATTTTAATGGCCAGTAGTGTAATAGTAATAATAATAATAACTACTTGGGAGAAATCTTCCAGCCATCAGGGATCAACCTAAAGGCCAAAGAGGAAAGAATAAAAAAACTACAGAAAGCATATAAACTCACGTGGTACTATAACAAAAAGTCCATATCCATTAACGCAAAATTGAGGCACTACAACACTGTCGTACTTCCAGAGGCACTGTATGCATCTGAAACAACACAAATAGGTGGGAAAACTAAAATCAAAGAAATAGAGAAACGAAAAAGGAAAATACTCAGGAAAATTATTGGTCCGATACAAGAGCAAGGAATCTGGAAGAAGAGACCAACATCAGAATTATATAAATACACAGACAAGATTACGGATACAATAAAGAAAAGAAGAATGCAGTTCTACAGACATATCCACAGGATGAATGAAAACAGAATTTCAAAGCGAATTCTTAAAGTCATCAAGTCAGGCAGGGGAAAAACAAAATGGATAAAAGAAGTTGAAGAGGACCTCAGACAAGCACACATAACAGTAAACGATGCAAAAAATAGAACTGAATTCAGGAGCATCATCAAAAAACATAAATTTGACACCACAACACAGAAGAGACCAGGATGCAAATGCACAGCGGAGCGAAAGAAACAACACAGTGAACACATGAAGAAAATTTGGGCCCAGAAAAAACATAAACAATGATCATAAAGGAATTCAAGTTCAAACGCTCTCTTAAATGGGAACAATCGAAAATAATAATATATTAATAATAATAATAATAATAATAATAAAGAGCTATTGTGGATTTGAACTTTTACACAGTCTAATACAGGCTATTTTACCATCTTTGATTTAAATTGTACGCTCTTTAACTGTGGTTGCCCGACCTGTAAGGTTATTTCAAAGAAATAAGGTATACAAAGAAAAAAAATAGACACATATGCGATAGTCCTCTGGCCCACCTATATTTCAGACAGATTCAGCAAGTCTTTCTGGAGAAGAGACGAGTACCAACGCCAGAGAAGACAGACATTCGCTCCGACTGGCGCAATATACTACTAGTAGAGAGGGAGGGGGGAGGGAGGGAGTGAGGGGGGGGGGGGGAGGGAGGGATAGGCAGAGGCCGCGCTCAGCTCCGACTGCTTAATGAAAAGACTTGCGCAGTTTCATTACAGCCAGAGTCGGATAGCAGTTCGGCAGTGCTCTGCGAGAGGGCAGATGGGGCCAGAGAATGGCGCTGCGGACTGGAAACCGCTATAGAGAGAGATCCGCTCGTTCGTCTGAACGCCACCTTTCTTCTGTCCTTGTCGATGCTACGCAGGTTCAAAATGGTTCAAATGGCTCTGAGCACTATGTGACTTAACTTCTGAGGTCATCAGTCCCCTAGAACTTAGAACTACTTAAACCTAACTAACCTAAGGACATCACACACATCCGTGCCCGAGGCAGGATTCGGACCTGTGACCGTGGCGGTCGCCCGGTTCCAGATTGTAGCGCCTAGAACCGCACGGCCACTCCTGCCGGCTCTACACAGGTCTTCCGCGCTTCTGACGCTGCTTGGCTCTACGAGCCGTACGTGGCTCGTGTTCGTGCCATATCTCGTTTGACATCCTGCTTTTACTGTACTACCACCTCGTTATGTTAATTTCGATTACTGGTGCCACCGAGTTACCACCTTGACTGCCCGTGAGCGGCAGCAGCGGCGCTTATCGATATGAGCCCTGACGTATTATCTTTGCTGATTGCTATTACTTGGCGGTTGTCGTGTGTTCGGAGTTAGTTGGGATCTGCAAGCCGGCCGGAGTGGCCGTGCGGTTGTAGGCGCTACAGTCTGGAACCGCGAGAACACTATGGTCGGAGGTTCGAATCCTGCCTCGGGCATGGATGTGTGTGATGTCCTTACGTTAGTTAGGTTTAAGTAGACCTCAGAAGTTGAGTCCCATAGTGCTCAGAGCCATTCGAACCATTTTTGGGATCTGCAAGTCAGTTGGAACGCGCCAGCAGTTAGTTGGGACCTAGCAGTGATTGAGTATAGGGCGTTCCGGAGCCCCTTAACTTGTTGTATTTCCACATTTGCGGCCCACAGTGTCGCTGGATGATTCCCAGTTAGTCTTTTTGCGGTTACATACTTTCCTTATACCGTCACGTGACCACAACGACACTAGGCAGCATTGAGTATTGACTCATCAGTGTAACCTCGCATTTTGTACGCTGACCCACAGCCAGGAACTGGACAAAGGTTCTCTCCAAAGTCAAATATCGGAATGCAATCTCCGCACCAATATCCTGATCCAATAATTTCTCCACCATCGCTATCTCCCAATGAAAAAATTAGGTCGCAATCTTTTCATTTTCTAATTGCTTATGCCGACTATTGCAGCACTTCTCATTATATTACTGAACCAGTAACTCGTACCTGCGACACTTTAAAGAATCGAATGGGCCCACTTTAAGGGAAGCTAGTCTTTCAAGCACAACAGCAGTTACAAGGTCATATCTCCTGAACTGTCCGTCGTACAGTGATATAATTTGGAGGTACACTATGTGATCAAAAGTATCCGGACACATGGCTGAAAATGACTTACGAGTTTGTGGCGCCCTCCATCGGTATTGCTGGAATTCAATATGGTATTGGCGCACCCTTAGTCTTGATGACAGCTTCCACCCTCGCAGGCATACGTTCAATCAGGTGCTGGAAGGTTTCGTGGGGAATGGCAGCCCATTCTTCACGGAGTGCTGTAATGAGGAGAGGTATCGATGTCGGTCGGTGACGCCTGGCACGGCGTTCCAAAACATCCCAAAGGTGTTCCATAGCATTCAGGTCAGGACTCTGTGCAGGCCAGTCCATTACAGGGATGTTATTGTCGTGTAACCACTCCGTCACAGGCCGTGCATTATGAACAGGTGCTCGATCGTGTTGAAAAATGCAGTCGCCATCCCCGAATTGCTCTTCAACAGTTGGAAGCAAGAAGGTGCTTAAAACATCAATGTAGGCCTGTGCTGTGATAGTGCCACGCAAAACGACAAGTAGTGTAAGCCCTATCCATGAGAAACTCGACCACACTATAAGACCACCGCCTCCGAATTTTACTGTTGGCACTACACACGCAGACGTTCACCGGGGATTCGCCATACCCACACCCTGCCATCGGATCGCCACATTCTGTACCGTGATTCGTCACTCCAAACATCGTTTTTACACTGTTCAGTCGTCCAATGTTTACGATCCTTACACCAAGCGAGGCGTCGTTTGGCATTTACCGACGCGATGTGTGGCTTATAAGCAGCCGCTTGACCATGAAATGCAAGTTTTCTCGCCTCCCGCCTTACTGTCGTAGTACTTGCAGTGGATCGTGATGCAGTTTGGAATTCCCGTGTGATGCTCTGGATAGATGTCTGCCTATTACACATTACGACCCTCATCAAATGTCGGCGGTCTCTGTCAGCCAACAGACGAGGTCGGCCTGTACGCTTTTGTGCTGTACGTGTCCCTTCACGTTTCCACTTCACTATCACATCGGAAACAGTGGACCTAGGGATATCTAGGAGTGAAGAAATCTCTGGTACAGGCGTATCACACAAGTGACACCCCATGACCACCGAGCGAGGTGGCGCAGTGGTTAGACACTGGACTCGCATTCGGGAGGACGATGGTTTAATCCCGCGTCCGGCCATCCTGATTTAGGTTTTCCGTGATTTCCCTAAATCGCCCCAGGCAAATGCTGGGATGGATCCTCTGAAAGAGCACGGCCGACATCCTTCCCTGTCCTTCCCTAATCCGATGAGACCGATGACCTCGCTGTTTGGTCTCTTCCCCCAAAAACACCAAAAACCAAACACCCCATCACCTGACCACGTTCTAAGTCTGTGAGTTCCGCAGAGCCGCATTTTGGTCTCTAACGATGTCTAACGACTAATGAGGTGCCTGATATGGAGTACCTAACCGAAGGTGGCAGCATAATGCACCTAATATGAAAAACGTATGTTTTGGGGGGTGTCCGGATACTTTTGATCACGTAGTGTACATTCAGTGGTATACGTAGATACGATCTCCAAAATACATCCTTGGAAAACGGAAAGAGACACGAGAAAGTACTTATGCAAATCGACGACAAATTGAAATTCTGTTGATACAGTTATCAACGGAAAATGCAAATTTGTAAACTTTGGCGGCCTATGGACGAACGTGGGATACTGCAGCTTAATTTCACGACGCAGCTATCAAGTATAGCGAACAGGAGACATGTCGATACCAGTGTATAAAGAATTTTCAAGATTCTTTCCCTGTACTCACTTGGACAGTAATTACACCTCGCAGACAATGTATGGACATGTCAGCGTTTCACACGAGTACTTGGGCGAAAAGAAGCTGTTTCGAGCAATCGGCAAATCGCTCGACATCTGAATAGGAGCCCTGCCACTAATCGACGATGTTGACAGGAACAGATGATCCATGGCCGAACACAACCTCAAGAAGGAAACAGTTGACCAAGAGAAATGACAGAACATGAGGCCCGAGCAGTGGTCAGAGAGGCACTCAGAGCCTGGGATTCGTCATCATCATCATCATCATCATCATCATCATCTGTTCGACGTGCAGCTGGTGCGTCAGTCACTACACGTACCTGTGCACAGCTCCTGGTTTAGTGGTGAGAGTTGCTGCTTCTGGATCATGGAGTCAGGGGTTCGTTCCCAGCTGGGATGGGGATTTTCTCTCCCCAGGGACTGGGTGTTTGTGTTGTCCTCATCATTTCATCATCATCTTCATTCGTGACAGTGGCCAGATTGGACTGTGTAAAAATTGGATTTTGTACAGGCAGTGATGACTGTGCAGTTGAGCGCCCCCACAAACGAATCATCACCACTTGAGGGACCATTAATAGGCGGCTGACAGAGAGCTGAGCTCACGTCGCCCTTTGCCCTGACTGCCATCGACCTCTCTACACCAACAATCCTGTTTGCTGCAGTGTCGGGCACATTTGGCAACGATCTCATTGACTGGGGTAGAACTGCGTTCAGTGATGAGTCCCTCTTCACACTGAGCCCCGATGACCAGCTAAGTCGTGTCGAGACACAGCCCGGACACTGGTGTGATACCAACCTGACCGTTGCCCAACAACCAGGAGTGATGGTCACTCGCTAGGGTAATCATTTGCGGCACCCTAACAGCACAGCTGCACGTTGACGGTATTCTGCGACCCGTTTGGTTGTCCTTCATGACAAGCCATCCTGGGCTTACATTCCAACAAGATAACGCCCACCCGCGTACGACGAGAGTTTCTCCTGCTTGTTTAGTGCTTGCCAAACCTATATCTCTGACGTCGATCTGTTGTAGAATGTTAGAACATGTTTTTTGCTCGAGTATCATGTCGTTTTTGGAAACCCAGAATCTACTATGTAGGAATCAACATGGATTCCGGAAACAGCGATCGTGTGAGACCCAACTCGCTTTATTTGTTCATGAGACCCAGAAAATATTAGATACAGGCTCCCAGGTAGATGCTATTTTTCTTGACTTCCGGAAGGCGTTCGATACAGTTCCGCACTGTCGCCTGATAAACAAAGTAAGAGCCTACGGAATATCAGACCAGCTGTGTGGCTGGATTGAAGAGTTTTTAGCAAACAGAACACAGCATGTTGTTATCAATGGAGAGACGTCAACAGACGTTAAAGTAACCTCTGGCGTGCCACAGGGGAGTGTTATGGGACCATTGCTTTTCACAATATATATAAATGACCCAGTAGATAGTGTCGGAAGTTTCATGCGGCTTTTCGCGGATGATGCTGTAGTATACACAGAAGTTGCAGCATTAGAAAATTGTAGCGAAATGCAGGAAGATCTGCAGCGGATAGGCACTTGGTGCAGGGAGTGGCAACTGTCCCTTAACATAGACAAATGTAATGTATTGCGAATACATAGAAAGAAGGATCCTTTCTTGTATGATTATATGATAGCGGAACAAACACTGGTAGCAGTTACTTCTGTAAAATATCTGGGAGTTTGCGTGCGGAACGATTTGAAGTGGAATGATCATATAAAATTAATTGTTGGTAAGGCGGGTACCAGGTTGAGATTCATTGGGAGAGTGCTTAGAAAATGTAGTCCATCAACAAAGGAGGTGGCTTACAAAACACTCGTTCGACCTATACTTGAGTATTGCTCATCAGTGTGGGATCCGTACTAGATCGGTTTGACGGACGAGATAGAGAAGATTCAAAGAAGAGAGGCACGTTTCGTCACAGGGTTATTTGGTAAGCGTGATAGCGTCAGGGAGATGTTTAGCAAACTCAAGTGGCGGAGTCTGCAAGAGAGGCGCTCTGCATCGCGGTGTAGCTTGCTCGTCAGGTTTCGAGAGGGTGCGTTTCTGGATGAGGTATTGAATATATCGCTTCCCCCTACTTATACCTCCCGAGGAGATCACGAATGTAAAATTAGAGATTAGAGCGCGCACGGAGGCTTTCAGACAGTCGTTCTTCCCGCGAACCATACGCGACTGGAACAGGAAAGGGAGGTAATGACAGTGGCACGTAAAGTGCCCTCCGCCACACACCGTTGGGTGGCTTGCGGAGTATAAATGTAGATGTAGATGTAGATGTAGAACCCTCACCTGGCCAGCAACCTCGCCGGATCTCTCCCCAGTTCAGAACGTTTAGAGTATTATAGGCACCAACCAGCTCGGGATTTTCACGGTCTAACGTGCTAGTTGGACAGAATCTGACGCGATGTCCTCAGAGGAATATCCAAAAACTCTATCAATCGATGCTAAGCTGAATAACTGCCAGACGTGGAACAATGCGTTATTGGGTTGGTCAGTTTTTGACGCTCTTTCTCTTGAATAAATAACCAAATTTTCCTAAGATTATAATCATTTGTTTATCTGTACACGTACATCGTGTATAACGATTTGTGTCCCTTTGGGATAATTCGTGCGTATTTTTTGTGTCTTAAGGTGCACGTTGTCAACAGAGGTAAAGAAGTAATAAATTAAGCATCAGGCTTGACGCTAAAGTCAGACTGCATGAACAGTGGACATGCTGTAAGCAGCAAATGTTTTACCTCTCGGTGGCAGGTGTCAAATACAGGGAGCGAAACGCTATTTACAAGTTCTACAGAAACCAGATGGCAGTTACAAGAGTCGAGGGGCACGAAAGGGAAGCAGTGGTTGGGAAGGGAGTGAGACCGGGGTGTAGCCTCTCCCCGATGTTATTCAATCTGTATATTGAGTAAGCAGTAAAGGAAGCAAAAGAAAAAGTTGGAGTAGGAACTAAAATTAATGGAGAAGAAATAAAAACTTTGAGGTTCGCCGACGACATCGTAATTCTGTCAGAGACAGCAAAAGACCTAGAAGAGCAACTGAACGGAATGGACAGTGTCCTGAAAGGAGCATATACGAGGGCGGTTCAGAAAGTAACCTCCAATTGGTCACAGTGCGGGTTGTGGGGGGAGTAGCGACGCCATCTGTGCGTTCACGCACTCAACAGGTCAGTCGGCATCAAGCCGTGGTCGAGTGAACGTCGTACCTACGCTAGTTTAGTTTTTGTTGCAGTTTCAAATGTGTGCTGCAATAGAAAACCCCCAAATGTGAAGTGCGTGCTGTCATAAGGTTTCTTACAGCCAAAGGATATTCTGCAGCAGCTATTCATCGTGAGCTTTGTGCCGTGTACGGACCAAGAGTTATGAGTGAAGGAGTTGTCCGTGATTGGGTTACCGTAAGTTCTGTGCACAATGGGTGCGCAAAATTCTTACCGACCACCACAAAACTCAAAGAATGGCCTCTGCATTAGACTTTCTGTCACATTATAAGGACAGAGGAGAACCATTGTTAAACAGAATCGTGACCGGTGACGAAACCTGGATTAAGTACGTGAACCCTGAGACAAAAGAACAATCAAAGATGTGGGCACATTCAAATTCGCCTACCAAACCAAGAAAAGCCTCGCAAGATTTTTCTGCCAGAAAACTGATGGCAAAGGTGTTTTGGGATGCCAAAGGGGTGTTGTTGGTTGAATTCATGGAACGTGGTACGACCATTAATCAAGACGTGTACTGTGAAACAATAAAAAAGTTACGACGGGCTATACAGAACAAACGCCGTGGTATGCTGACTTCCGGTTTCGTTTTTTTGCACGATAACGCCCGTCCTCACTCTGCTCGCAGAACAACGGCCCTTCTTGAGTCCTTCAAGTGGGACGTTATCAACCATCCACCTTACAGCCCAGACCTGGCGCCAAGTGATTATCACCTCTTCATGCATTTGAAGAAATGGCTCGGGTCACAGCGGTTTGATGACGACGAAGAGCTCAAAGATGCGGTCACAGGCTGGCTCCAGGCACAAGCGGGTGATTTTTATGCAGAAGGAATTTCAAAGCTAGTGAAGAGATACGATAAGTGCCTCAATCACTATGGAGACTATGTAGAAAAATAGTGCAAAGATGTAGTTGTAAGATTATATATTAAAATATTTTTATTTAACTTGGTGTATTTTTTTAAATCACCCGGAGGTTACTTTCTGAACGGCCCTCGTAAGATGAACATCAAGCAAAACGAGGATAATGGAATGTTGTCGAATTATATCAGGCGATGATGAAGAATTAGGTTAGGAAATGAGACAAAGTAGTAAAGGACTTATGCTATTTGGGGAGCAAAATAACTGATGATGGTCGAAGTAGAGAGGATATAAAATGTAGACTGGCAATGGCAAGGAAAGCGTTTCTGAAGAAGAGAAATTTGTTAACATCGAGTATAGATTTAAGTGTCAGAAAGTCATTTCTGAAAGTATTTGTATGGAGTGTAGCGATGTATGGAAGTGAAACATGGACGATAGATACTTTGGACAAGAAGAGAATAGAAGCTTTCGAAATCGAAATGTGGTGCTACAGAAGAATGCTGAAGATTAGATGGGTAGATCACACAACTAATGAGGAGGTATTTAATAGAATTGGGGAGAAGAGGCGTTTGTGGCACAACTTGACTAGAAGAAGGGATCGGTTGGTAGGACATGTTCTGAGGCATCAAGGGTTCACCAGTTTGGTATTGTGGAGGGCAGCGTGGAGGGTAAAAATCGTAGAGGGAGACCAAGAGATGAATACACTAAGCAGATTCAGAAGTATGCAGGTTGCAGTAGGTACTGGGGGATGAAGAAGCTTGCACAGGATAGAGTAGCATGGAGAGCAGCATCAAACCAGTCTCAGGACTGAAGACCACAACAACAACAACAACAACAACAACAGCAGCAAAGCGTTAGCATTAACATGTTCAATGACAGAGAATTACAGTTGCTCTACGGTTCTGAATTGCATTGTATGCGAATTTTTTGCATCATTTCCTCCACTCGTCCCACGAAGGTAGAAATTCCTCCTGTACCCTCCCCTTTCCTGCTCAGACCCTGGGCGGCGTCTTGTTTGTTCATTCATAAGTCCCCCACCCCCACCCCCAGTCTCGCGTGCATTGCCACAAACGACTCTGCTCCACGAGCAACAGGGCAACATCGCGTGTCCAGAAACACTAGGCAACTGCTGCCATTTCATTGACAACTCCTCGAGTGTTTCAACTATGCAAGCTTTATTCTTATCCAAAGTAAAAATAAAAAATAAAAAAAATCAATAAGACTAGATGTGCCAGCACGGGGGAATATGGCATGAGCGTGCTACTCTAACCCTTATGGGAGGCCGGCCGCTGTGGCCGAGCGGTTCTAGGCGCTTCAGTCCGGAACCGCGCGACCGCTACGATCGCAGGTTCGAATCCTTACTCGGGCGTGGATGTGTGCGATGTCCTTAGGTTAGTTACGTGTAAGTATTTCTAAGTCTAGGGGACTGATGACCTCAGATGTTAAGTCCCGTAGAGCTCAGAGCCATTCGAACCTTATGGAAGAATCGCCAACAAAACCATCACCAGGCAGACGAGGAATATCGGGGACCATGCATTCTACACTCCTACATTTCGTTCTGGATTTATTTCAAACCTGCACCAACCGCTGAGCGTGTTTGTTAAGGAAAATCTGAAAGTATTTATATTATTTTTACCACAATTTACAAACATTTTCATTTCATGCTTTTCTGTATCTATGACGTCTTTGCAACTGACGCCGCATAATTGTCTTTGACCGAAACTGCTCGCACACAAAGAATAGCGGAAAAAGCTATTTAACGGGGTAGGACGTCAAACGGGCCGACTTGGAGCAGGAGAGGCATCACAGGTCACTTTAGTTTCCACTGTCTATACTTTTACAAATAAATTCATAGAACTTTGTCAACACGACCAGGAAGGATTCAGGATTCAAACTCATAGCAATGGAAGTTCAAAAGTATAACAAAATAAATTTTTTTACGTATGAAATTTCATGATTTTTTTCACTTACTATTGGCTGCATTTGTTGCTATAGGTACACTTTTCTTCACAAGTAAGAGAGATTCTTCGATGAATTTTGCACAGCATACAAAAAATACTTACAGGTGCATGAAACTCTAGAATTTATTTAATTAATGAAAAAATGAATGAGCTGTTACATTTTAAACTTCATGTTTAGAAACAAACTCATATTTTATGGTTAATTATCTCAATTTCTAGCACAGTTTTTAATAGGTTTGGAAAATTGTAGAGTTTCATACACCTGCAAGTATGGTTTGTATGCTGTGCAAAATTCATCGAAGAATCTCCCTTACTTATGAAGAAGAGTGTACCTATAGCAACGAATGCAGCCAATAGTAAGTGAAAAAATGATGACATTTCACATGTAAAAAAATATATATTGTTATATTTTTGAACTTCCACTGCTATGAGCGTGAATCCAGAATCCTTCCTGGTCATGCTGACAAAGTTTTATGAATTCATTTGTAAAAGTGTAGATGCTGGAAATTAAAATGTCCTGTGGTGCCTCTCCTGCTCCCAGTCGGCCCGTTTGACGTCCTACCCCCCTTAAGGTGTTACGCGAAGCCATTTTTTCAACGTATCATGTTAACTTGCCTCCTATTTTGAACTATTCTTTAATTTATACGACAATGTGTTATTGGTTTTAAGGGCCTCCAACCTAGAATGGTTTAAAAATCTTAGCTACTTTCTGGCATAAAATGAAACCAAAGGTCATTTACTATTAATATTTAGGTCACATGTACATACAATTTAATATTACAGACCACATCGTTAAATCAGTAAAATAACATTTCAGAACAAGGAGAAAACATTGCTATAGATGGAAATAGTAGTAGCAGTTGGAGAGTGTACTTCTGACGCCCGAGCAGTTCTAGGCGCTTAAGTAGTTCTAAGTTCTAGGGAACTGATGACCTCAGCTGTTAAGTCCCATAGTGCTGAGAGCCATTTGAACCATCTGACGCCCGATGGCGCTGTATTTCCGGCTACTGCCTGTTGAAGCCGTTGTCCATTAATACGGCAGGAACGACACGGGCAGGACGACGAGTGTAGTGCTCTGCTGAACCTAAATATTAACAGTAAATTTGTATATTTTAGCCTTTTGAAAAATTAAGACTATCTTATAGAGGACGCGTGCATCTAGCGCAAACATGGTGAACAAAATCTAACAATTTTTTATGTGAAACTTCCTGGCAGATTAAAACTGTGTGCCGGACCGAGACTCGAACTCGGGACATTTGCCTTTCGCGGGCACTCCTTTCTTTCAGGAGTGCTAGTTCTGCAAGGTTCGCAGGAGAGCTTCTGTAAAGTTTGGAAGGTAGGAGACGAGGTACTGGCAGAAGTAAAGCTGTGAGGACGGGGCGTGAGTCGCGCCTGGATAGCTCAGTTGGTAGAGCACTTGCCCGCGAAAGGCAAAGGTCCCGAGTTCGAGTCTCGGTCCGGCACACAGTTTTAATCTGCCAGGAAGTTTCGTATCAGCGCACACTCCGTTGCAGAGTGAAAATCTCATTCTGGAATTTTTTATATCTATATAAGACCGGTGTTTTACACTTTATAGCTACTTTGGGTTGGATTGTTTTGGGGAAGGAGACCAAACTGCGAGGTCATCGGTCTCATCGGTTTAGGGATGGACGGGGAAGGAGGTCGGCCGTGCCCTTTCAAAGGAATCATCCCGGCATTTACCTGGAGCGATTCAGGGAAATCACGGAAAACCTAAATCAGGATGGCCGGACGCGGGATTGAACAGTAGTCCTCCCGAATTCGAGTCCACTGTGCTAACCACTTATAGGTAGTTTGAGAACGCATGAACCTGTGTTCAGTGTATGTCGCCTTTTGGCTGAGAACTATATGTATTCCGTAAATTCAGTTAGAGCACTAATAACCGTGGTTAAATATTGCACTTATTTTTACGTTTTTATATAAATTTTCTTAATCTGAAGATATTATATGCCCGAAACCGGTTATGACTGTCATTAACATGTGATTGTGTCTATAAATAAACAAAAAAAAATTAGAAAAGAATCAATCACGTACTCCACAGAGAAACCGTCGTTTTTTCCAAAAATGTTGCCACATCGCCATGGCATTTTTCAACAAGATAATGCGTCATGTCACAAGGCCATGAGTGTTATGGAATGGTTCGAGGAACACAGTGGCGACTTCCAGTTGATGTGCTGGACCCCCCAACTCGCCAGGTCTGAACCGGATGTCGCAGCTCATCGCCTCATTCCCTGGAATTTACGAGAATTAGGTGACGTTGTAACACCCCACCCGTCACTTATCTGGATTTGGTGTGTGTTCACCCCAGGTAATTGACTAACAGATCAACGGAGAGTGCAAAACTGCCGCAATTTCGGATAACGCAAAGAAAGTAATAAGGCCCTGTGACTCCTGATTGGACTTCGGTGGCAGTGTTGACATTAATTGGTTCAGAATTGATCCCTTTTAATTAAAAAGGGGTGTACATTGATGTTATTTTCAGCTATTGAACACCAGATGCAAATGTTGATCATAAAATTAATTAAGAAAGTAACTTGGGATTTCAACTACTTGATTGAAAACAGATGCAGTCGATTAGCACAGATTTATTCTAACTCACAACCTTCAGTCATCACATTAAATGACTCTCCTAACAGGCAAAGGAAATGTCACGTGGCTAGGGCCTCCCGTCAGGTAGACTGTTCGCCTGGTGCAAGTCTTTCGATTTGACGCCACTTCGGCGATTTGCATGTCGATGGGGATGAAATGATGGTGATAAGAACAACACAACACCCAGTCCCTGAGCCGAGAAAATCTCCGACCCAGCCAGGAATCGAACCCGGACCCTTAGGATTGACAGTCTGTCACGCTGACCACTCAGCTACCGGGGCAGATCCTAACAGGCAGTGGTAATAAATTGCGTTTGCATGGAGTAAAGCGCGATAAATCAAAAGTAATTCCTATCGACTGACCTACGCGTAATGCGAAGTGCGAGAAGAATTCTACAATACACGGCCCACGAAACCCTCGTGGAAACTTTGCCGACGTGATCCAACAAATTAATCAGTGGCCGGAGCGGGCGCAATATCACCGAATTCACCGTGGCGGGGCGTCGTCGTCGTGTGGACGTCGGCCGGCCCCGTGGTGCTGCAAGGCTGCGCTCATCTATTCACTCCTAGCTATGTTGCTCAGTACATAGCTGAACCAAAACTTCCTAGCTCCAAGCTCAATCGTTCCCTTTGCTAAGTCCTAAACTGCAGAGATGCTCACTCTTTCTCAGGCAAGCTGAGTAAAGAACGCCACGTCCGCACTCTAGGCAAGCTGGGAACGGAAGACCTCTACGGGGACTTCTCCCAGTCCGCTCTTCGCCTCGGTTTCCCCTCCAGCTAAATCACTTACGCCAATTGCAACGCAAGTCGCGTTAATTATGCGTCGCTTCCCAGCGCTGACCAATGCCTGCTCTGGGAAGTGAACAAATTCCCACAAAATTTCCCTTCCTCTCAACTTCTGCTATTTAGCAATCCTCCTTCCACGAGGCAACACAACAACTTTTCACCAGGCAACGCCGGTCAACTGCTGTTTGTGTACGAGAAATCGGTTGGAAATTTTCTTCATGTCAGCACGTTGTGGGTGTCGCCACCGGCGCCAACCTTATGTGAATGCTCTGAAAAGCTAATCGTTTGCTTATCACAGCATCTTCTTTCTGTCCGTTAAATTTCACGTCTGTAGCACGTCATCTTCGTGTTGTAGCAATTTTAATGGCCACTAGTGTAAATTACTTACGAACAGATGTGGTTGCATTTTAGTATTTGCTCAGTAAAGTGGCTTCTTATGTTACAAAACAGATTACTCACTTGAGAAATGATATATGTGGGCGGCACACAGATTCACCGTGATATTGCCATTTCTTGCTACAGGAGAGAGCTACTCTAGTTTACAATACATACCATAGAGCACATTAACCAAAATAATTCCCGAAATGTGTGAAGCGACTTATAAGACAGTGGAGGGAATATATTTGAAAGTAAGTAAGTCTTTCGTATACTATATGGGCAGTAACAACTTGTTTTTTATTTTTGCGTGATTTAAGCAATAGAATTCCAACAACTACAAAATTAATAAAAGGTGCGAAACAAATGAATCGCCTTATAACTTGCAGCATCCAGAGTTCAAAAATAGACAAAAAGTAGAATGGAAAATTATGACTACATATTTTATTGTAGAGTATGACCACCTCCTCTATTCCGGCCTACTGAAAAGCTGTTTCCAGATGTATAGGGGGATGGCTGAAGCTGTGCTTGTGGGTATGAAGTCGCCTGCGGCATATTGCACCAGCCCGTCAGCACACGATTAATGGCATGCGCTGTGCCTCTTGCTCACCCCCACCCCAGTCGAAGCAAGGTTATTAGAAAGAATCGAAGGGACGCATCAAGTTTGTAGCCACGTTTGCTAACAGACTCCAGGCACGTCAAATAGCCGTAGCGATGCCAGCGCTCCAAGCGGTTACGTTTCACACAGCAGTGAACAGAAGACGAACGTCTTTTATATTCAAATCTACGGCGAGGCTCTAGATCTGATCGTATTTCGTTAACGAAAGGCGAGATTCGACGAAGTCCACCATTACACTGTCAAATCTATCAACTTTGACAAAGAAATACGATGGTGTAATACCGATCTTGGCCCTTAAACCGGCTCTTGTTCACAGTGGGAAAAAATTAGAGTTGTACCACGAAAATAAACTTATCAGCCTGCACCATTTTTCGAATCATGTGCTTTATTACCGAAACAGAGAAAGAACGAGATATCGTCGGAAATGGCTTATCCGCCCTAAAACAGTAGGTTCTGGCGAGAAACAGGTTGACCTTCGCGTGCCGGAAGACTGGTCACGTGACGAGAGGTAGTTCATTTGTTGCGACGGCGATAAATGGCGCCACAGGGAAAAGGGGCGAGGCGCTAGCCAATGAGGAGCCGGGCCGGAAACAGAGGAGCAGCGAGCCGCGAACAAAAGAGCGCGGACACTAAGTTAGCGGACATTCGGGAAGGCGGCGCTGATTATGCGGGGAGCTGGGGCATTCAACAAGTAAACTCCCACCCTGGAAATTCTAGGTTTCTCCGTTACGTATTCCGAGAACCGGAAAATCCTGCTGCGACGACTCTCTTTGGCTGTTGGACAGAGAGGTTACACCGTACCCGATACAGGCAGTACAAGACGTTATTTTATTCAGACTAGGGGTGCTGATAATATACTGATATTTTTTTTTTCAGAATATAGGGTGAGTCAGGGGGAAAGGTACATGATTTCAGACGCGATAGTATTAGTGATTCTGAACAAAAAACTTCATGTGGACATATGCCCTTTTGCAAATGGTTTCCGAGATAGAACACGTTTAATATCACTTTTGTACGTTTTTCTATAATACACGAAAACCGCACGCTACGACGAAAACGTGTCCTCAGTCACACAAGTAAACTAAATTTGCTACAAAAAAAGGTCCTGCTTATTTTTTGTCTAGGACTAACAGTTTACGTGGGGATATAGCAAGAATATTGAAAATCTCGCGCGATGCGGGTTCGCTGTAGCTTAGATGCTTTTTGTAGGACAGTTTGAGGTAGTTTTCCGCCTTGCTAGACCACAAGCGGCCTGTATCAAAATGTTCGTCTCACCTTCCGCTACATTACTATAGTATCCTGTAAACAAAGACAATGAATAATACAGAAAATAAATAGAAATGTACATTGAAAGTGTTCTATCTCAGAAAGCATTCGGAATAGGGCATACGTCCACATAAAGTTTTTTGTTCAAAATCAGTAATGCTACCGCCAGTCAAAACACGTACCTCTCCTTATATAGCCGGCCGGGGTGGCAGAGCTGTTCTAGGGCCTACAGTCTGGAACCGCGCGACCACTAGGATCGCAGGTTCGAATCCTGCCTCGGGCATGGATGTGTGTGATGTCCTTGGGTTAGTTAGGTTAAAGCAGTTCTAAGTTCTGGGGGATTGATGACCTCAGAAGTTAAGTCCCATAGTGCTCAGAGCCATTTTCTCCTATGGGCATTAAAATTGCTACACCACGAAGATGACGTGCTATAGACGCGAAATTTAACCGACAGGAAGAAGACGCTGCGATATGCAAATGATTAGCATTTCAGAGCATTCACACAAGGTTGGCGCCGCTGGCGACACCTACAACGTGCTCACATGAGGAAAGTTTCCAATCGATTTCTCATACACAGACAGCAGTTGACCGGCGTTGCCTGGTGAAACGTTGTTGTGATGCCTCATGTAAGGAGGAGAAATGCGTACCATCACGTTTCCGACTTTGATAAAGGTCGGATTGTAACCTATTGCGATTGCAGTTTATCGTATCGCGACATTAGTGCTGGTGTTGGTCGAGATCCAATGACTGTTAGCAGAATATGGAATCGGTGGGTTCAGGAGGGTAATACGGAACGCCGTGCTGGATCCCAACGGCCTCGTATCACTAGCAGTCGAGATGACAGACATCTTATCCGCACGGCTGTAACGGATCGTGCAGCCACGTCTCGATCCCTGACTCAACGGATGGGGACGTTTGCAAGACAACAACCGTCTACACGAACAGTTCGACGACGTTTGCAGCAGCACGGTCTATCAGATCTGAGACCATGGGTGCGGTTACCCTTGACGCTGCATCACAGATTGGAGCGCCTGCGATGGTGTACACTACGACGAACCTGGGTCCACGAATGGCTAAACGTAATTTTTTCGGATGAATCCAGGTGCTGTTTACAGCATCACGATGGCCACATCCGAGTTTGGCGACGTCGCGGTTGACGCTCATTGGAAGCGTGTATTCGTCATCGCCATACTGGCGTATCATCCGGCGTAATGGTATGGGGTGCCATTGGTTACACGTCTCGGTCACCTCTTGTTCGCATTGACGGCACTTTGAACAGTGGACGTTATATTTCACATGTGTTACGACCCGTGGCTCTACCCTTGATTCGATCCTTGCGAAACCCTACATTTCAGCAGGATAATGCACGACCGCATGTTGCAGGTCCTGCACGGGCCTTTCTAGATACAGAAAATGTTCGACTGCTGCCCTGGCCAGCACATTCTCCAGATCTCTCACCAATTGAAAACGTCTGGTCAATGGTGGCCGAGCAACTGGCTCGTCACAATACGCCAGTCACTACTCTCGATGGACTGTGGTACCGTGTTGAAGCTGCATGGGCAGCTGTACCTGTACACGCCATCCGAGCTCTGTTTGACTCAATGCCCAGGCGTATCGAGGCCGTTATCACGGCCAGAGGTGGTTGTTCTCGGTACTGATTTCTCAGGATCTATGCACCCAAATTGCGTGAAAATGTAATCACATGTCAGTTCTGGTATATTTGTGCAATGAACACCCGTTATCATCTGGCTCTGACCACTATGGGACTTAACATCTGAGGTCATCAGTCCCCGAGAACTTAGATCTACGTAAGCCTAACTAACGTAAGGACATGACACAACACCCAGTCGTCACGAGCCAGAGAAAATCCCTGACCCCGCCGCGTTATCATCTGCTTTTCTTCTTGGTGTAGCAATTTTAATGGCCAGTAATGTAATGGTGGAGTTTCTCGTATTCTGCCAGTAGCAATTTTAATGGCCAGTAATGTAATGGTGGAGTTTCTTGTATTCTGCCAGTAGTGTATATATATTGACGATACGTTTTTGATCAATATATCTATAAATCGATAGCGAAAAGGCAATACCGAGTACCGATATTTTTATTTCATATTATATTTTTTTCACAATTTCTGGTATATATTTGAAGTTGTTCTTTTGAAATTATAGTAGAAAATAATTTTACTCCACTGTGGGAAGGAGACTTTTGAGCTTTCATCAGATTCATTCTATCTCTCTGACTATATGAAGCCAGTATATATGGTACAATGAACCTGTGCGATTACACTGGGGAGTGGCGGTGTGAATGGAATAACAACATTTCCGACGTGAAGAAATTGCACGCCAGTTGCGTTAAAAATTAATTTTTAACGCCTCTAGTATGCTATTTCTTTCACACCGACATTCTCCAAAAACAGTTGGTGAAACTGACGACCAAAAATCTAAATGACAAGACTGGACTTTGCGGTTGGCAGATAAATGTGAGGAGAGATGCTGACCTAATCGTCACTCGGTGCTACCGACAGAAACTGCAGCGTTTAGCTTCACCACGCAGTTTTGACACTACAACAGGTAGGTCGCTGGTGTTTGCAGAAATGAAGAAAACAGCGAAGTTGACATAAAGTGTTTGAGACAAATCGGTATGTGACAAAAGCGAACGATGGACCCATCGAACATCTTTTATTGTGCCACGTACATGCAGCTACCATTGTTATCAATGTGGTTATAGCCAAGTGTGAACGTGCATCGTTTTCCTTTCAGTTCTCGCTCTAAGGGGGATAATCAGGATGCTAGCTTATTGATGTGCAGAACACCTGATAATAAATTAATACTTAAACACGCAACTCTAAAAGCAGCAATATACCACAATATCAGGCGGTTCTTTTTCTCCTTCGATATATCGCTAAGTTTCTTTCGATACATCGCGGACTAGTAATGCTGTCTTTTTTAAATATCGATACATCGTATTCCCAATATTTTTAAAAATATCAACAATTCTAATTCAGACCAACTGATGAATGGGTATCGGTCGCTTGTTACTTTCGGATTAGGTGACAATATTTCTTTATTGTAGCATCTCCAGTCAAGATTTTTTTACTAGGGCAGAGCTGCCTAAATTGTGACACTTTTGAGATTTTATTAGTTGTAGTCTTAACAGTAAGATTTCCTTTTTTTGAGTCATCAGTCTTCTGATTCGTTTTATGCGTCCTGCGACGAATTCCTTTCCCGTGCCAATTTCTTATCTAAAATGCTCGATGTTGTTTTTGCTATGAGATTCAAAGAATGGTAATTCTTAGGAAAATACTTAATACTACAAAAATCTGCAAGTGGTAAAAATTAGGAACCTGGTTTCTAATACATCAACATCTACATGACTACTCTGCAATTCACATTTAAGTGCTTGGCAGAGGGTTCACCGAACCACAATCATACTATCTCTCTACCATTCCACTCCCGAACAGCGCGCGGGAAAAACGAACACCTAAACCTTTCTGTTCGAGCTCTGATTTCTCTTATTTTATTTTGATGATCATTCCTATCTATATAGGTTGGGCTCAACAAAATATTTTCGCATTCGGAAGAGAAAGTTGGTGACTGAAATTTCGTAAATAGCTCTCGCCACGACGAAAAACGTCTTTGCTTTAAGGACTTCCATCCCAACTCGCGTGTCATATCTACCACACTCTCTCCCCTATTACGTGATAATACAAAACGAGCTGCCCTTTTTTGCACCCTTTCGATGTCCTCCGTCAATCCCACCTGGTAAGGATCCCACACCGCGCAGCAATATTCTAACAGAGGACGAACGAGTGTAGTGTAAGCTGTCTCTTTAGTGGACTTGTTGCATCTTCTAAGTGTCCTGCCAATGAAACGCAACCTTTGGCTCGCCTTCCCGACAATATTATCTATGTGGTCTTTCCAACTGAAGTTGTTCGTAATTTTAACACGCAGGTACTTAGTTGAATTGACAGCCTCGAGAATTGTGCTATTTATCGAGTAATCGAATTCTAACGGATTTCTTTTGGAACTCATGTGGATCACCTCACACTTGTCGTTATTTAGCGTCAACTGCCACCTGCCACACCATACAGCAATCTTTTCTAAATCGCTTTGCAACTGATACTGGTTTTCGGATGACCTTACCAGACGGTAAATTACAGCATCATCTGCGAACAACCTAAGAGAACTGCTCAGATTGTCACCCAGGTCATTTATATAGATCAGGAACAGCAGAGGTCCCAGGACGCTTCCCTGGGGAATACCTGATATCACTTCAGTTTTACTCTTCAGTTTTACTAATATTACATCACTATATGCACGCGTTACAAAATATGCTCACAGAGTGTTGCCTTTTTTCCCCTATAGGCTATTTGTCAGGTCACAAACTCGTTGGCTAAGTCTTAAAATTTTGCTTACAGCTCCCATGACATCCCTCGGATTCGTGATAGTTCTTAGATGGGCACCTTCAACCAGCTTTTTGCCTGCCGTACCTTCTTCTGCAGCGAAATTATTGAGCAATCCGTTTCGTTCTGCAATGTGGGAAGCAAACTGTGACGTGCGTAAAATTTTTCATCGTCTCTTCAAATGCAAGAATATGATCTACCAATTTTTATTCCATCTTAATTCGAAAACGCGTTCCTGGGGCCCAAAAGTTTTTTATGTTCCAGTTTGCATTTTTATTTTCACCATGGCTCCTAATTGTTGGCTTATGGGCATTTTATATTTAATTCACGATCCCCATTTGGGTACAATATTACAGGCAAACGTAGTTCATCTCTACTCCAGTTTCTAAAAACACCTTTTCACTGTCGCACTGTAACTAATAACTTAGATTAAAGAACGCATTACAAAATTTACCACATGCTTTCCAAACATTATGTCGCAGTAATTACGCTAAAAGCATTCTTTTACAGCTTATAATACGAGTAATACGAGCAAGCATTTTGAATTGTACCTGTACCATACTGCAAAACTGTAGCAGTAGATTATAAGCAACATCATCGTTTTCTCTTTTGTCAGTATGTTATAGATGAATTACAATGAATACGCAACTGCCTGGGAACTAAAGTTATTTCATCTACACTGAAGCGCCAAGGGAACTGGTACAGGCATGCGTATTCAAATACAGAGATGTGTAAACAGGCAGAATACGGCGCTGTGGTCGGCAACGCCTATATATGACAACAAGCGTCTGGTGCAATTGTTAGATCTGTTACCGCTGCTACAATGACAGGTTATAAAGATTTAAGTGAGTTTGAACGTGGTGTTATAGTCGGCGCACGAGCGATGGGACACAGCATCGCCGAGACAGTGATGACGTGGGGATTTTCCCGTACGACCATTTCACGAGTGCACCCGTGAATATCAGGAATCCGGTGAAATCTCAGACATCGCTAGGGCCGGAAAAAGATCCTGCAAGAACGGGACCAACGACGACTGAAGAGAATCGTTCAACGTGACAGAAGTGCGACCCTTCCGCAAATTGCTGCTGATTTCAATGCTGGGCCATCAACAAGTCTCAGCGTACGAACTTTTCCACGAAACATCATTCATCTGGGCTCTCGGAGCCGAAGGCCCACTCGCGTACCCTTGATGACTGCACGACACAAAGCTTTACGCCTCGCCTGGGCCCGACAACACCGACACTGGACTGCTGACGACTGGAAACATGTTGCCTGCTCGGACGAGTCTCGTTTCAGATTGTATCGAGCCGATGGACGTGTACGAGTATGGAGACAACCCAACGAATACCTGGACCGTGCATGTCAGCAGGGGACTGTTGGAGCTGGTGGATGCTCTGTAATGGTGTGGGGAGTGCGCAGTTGGAGTGATATGGGGCCCCTGATACGTCAAGATACGACTCTGACATGTGACACGTACGTAAGCATCCTGTCTCATCACCTGCATCCATTCGTGTCCATTTGTGCATTTCGACGGACTTGGGCAATTCAAATGGTTCAAATGGCTCTGAGCACTATGGGACTTAACTTCAACGGTCATCAGTCCCCTAGAACTTAGAACCACTTAAACTTAACTAATCTAAGGACAGCACACAACACCCAGTCATCAAGTTGGGCAATTCCAGCAGGACAATGCGACACCCCACACGTCCAGAATCGCTCCGGGAACAGTCTTCTGAGTTGACACACTTCCGCTGGCCAGCAGAATCCGCAGACACGATGACTGTTGAGCATTAGCTTGCAGTGTGCTGTTCAGAAGAGATCTCCAACCTCTCGGACTCTTACGGACAGCCTTGCAGGATTCACGGCGTCAGTTCCCTGCAGTAACTAGTCGAGTCTACGTCACGCCGTGTTGCGTCACTTCTGCGTGTTCGCGGGAGACCTACACGATATAAGGTAGCTGTACCAGTTTCTTTGGCTCTTCAGTGTATATTCACCCACAAATAAAACATTACGTTCTCTGTTACCTGATAACATATCTCTTCGCCATGTACACAAAAGTCAGATGAAAACTGCAACGAAATTAACCCTGAATTCTGTTTCTCAACACGCAGAAGCCATATTAGAAAATATGACTCCTAGAAGCAAGTAGTTCACATGACGTCACTAACAAGGAAACCTCCCCATCGCCATCCCCTCAGATTTTGTTATAAGTTCGCACAGTGGATGGGCATTGAAAAACTGAACACAGATCAATCGAGAAGACAGGAAGAAGTTGTGTGGAACTATGAAAAAATAAGCAGAATATACGAACTGAAAAGTCCATGCGCAAGATAGGCAACATTAAGGGTAGTGTCAGCTCAGGGGCGCCGTGGTTCCGTGGTTAGCGTGAGAAGCTGCGGAACGAGAGGTCCTTGGTTCATTTCTTCCCTCGAGTGAAAAGTTTACGTTCTTTATTTTCGCAAAGTTATGATTTGTCCGTTCGTTCGTTGACGTCTCTGTTCACTGTAATAAATTTAGTGTCTGTGTTTTGCGACCGCACCGCAAAATCGTGCGATTAGTAAACGAAAGGACGTGCCTCTCCAATGGGAACCGAAAACATTTGATCGCAAGGTCATAGGTCAACCGATTCCTCCACAGGAAAACACATTTGATATATTCTATACGACAATGGTGACTGCATGCGCGTCACATGACAGGAATATGTTGGCGACCCACCTAACTTGTACATTTGGCGAATGGGTAAAAAGATTCTTCCACCTTGCCCGATTTAGTTTTTCTTGTGGATGTGATAATCACTCCCAAAAAAGTGATGAAAACATAAGAGTTTCTCACATAAACTGCAACAAATGAATGCAACAGTTTCACAGGCGCACAGTTTTCCCTGTGCTCTGTCAAAACATATGTTTTTAACGTTTTCAAATTTTTCGGTGTAGAGACCGCCAAATCCTACATGTGTCCAAGTAAATCTGAACATGTCCTGGAATTTTGAAGAGCGAAGTTGATTATGTGTGAGTGCCTGAACTTTGATAATTGACACACGATCACATAAACAATACTGCTCTGTGTACCTGTGCAGCTTCGCATAATAGCACCGAGCGAGGTGGCGCAGTGGTTAGACACTGGACTCGCATTCGGGAGGACGACGGTTCAATCCCGCGTCCGGCCATCCTGATTTAGGTTTCCCGTGATTTCCCTAAATCACTTCAGGCAAATGCCGGGATGGTTCCTCTGAAAGGGCACGGCCGACTTCCTTCCCCGTCCTCCCCTAATCCGATGAGACCGATGACCACGCTGTCTGGTCTCCTTCCCCAAGCAACCAACCAACCAACCTTCGCATAATAATTGTCTGAAAAGAAAAAATTAAAATCTTCACTCGAGGGTAGGCTTGATCCCAGGACTTCTCGTTCCGCAGCTGCTCACGCTAACGACGGGACCACTACGCTCGCCGGCCGTGGTGGCCAAGCGGTTAAAGGCGCTACAGTCTGGAACCGCGCGGCCGCTACGGTCGCAGGTTCGAATCCTGCCTCGGGCATGGATGTGTGTGATGTCCTTAGGTTAGTTAGGTTTAAGTAGTTCTAAGTTCTAGGGGACTGATGACCTTAGAAGTTAAGTCCCATGGTGCTCAGAGCCATTTGAACCATTTGAGCCACTACGCTCATCCACTTACGTGCTCCTTGATGTTGCCTGTGTTGCACATGGACTAGTCACTTTGTATATTTTGCTTATTTTTTTTCATAGTTCCACAAAACTTCTTCCTGTTTTCTCGAGCGATCTGTGTTCAGTTTTTCAAGGCCTATCCACTGTGCCAACTTATAACTAAATCTGAGGGGGGTGCGATGGGGAGGTTCCCTTGTAAGTGCCGGATAGTACAAGATGTAGGAATTTGATGCCAGTGGAATTAGCAACCGGTATAATCCAGGCTACTCTCCCCTACCATGGAAAAACGTTGAAAAAGCGTCTGCTTCCATAAAATAATACAAGGGGTATTCGGAAAGTAAATACTGATCGGCTATGAACTGGAAACCTCAGTGAAAATCAAAACTGTACACTTAGCTACAGCTTCCATCGGCATCTCTACATAGTCGCCGCTTCGACTTCGACACCTGTCCTAGTGCTGCAACAGCTTTCCAATATCCTCGTGATAGAAGGCAGCGGCCTGTGCTTTCCGCCAATTCTCTACGCTGCTCTGCACCTCGTTGTCTGTGCCGGAATGTTGTCGTCATAGCCAGCGGCTCATGTGAGCAGAGACGAAAACCAGAGGTCACCAATAGCCTATTTTCTTATGTTAAAAATATAGTTCGGATTGTTGTTATTCTGATCCATTATAACATTTAAATAGCACTTACGGTCAATATTATCGCAAAATATGTTATTTTTATGTAATTAAAGCTTAAAACTCATTAAATATCAAGATCTGATCACGTGATCGACAACGCTTTGTTATTGTCAGGTTACCCTCCATTCAGAGGCTGTTGCACGCAGCGACCGTTATTTTTATTTGTAAATAATAGATTTCAGCCATCAGTCGTCCTTTTGAATATTTATTGGCAGATCTAGATTTCGGCTAGCAACTAGCCATTCTCATTGCTAAGAATACAACAGGTACATAGTTAGATGATGTCATAAAAAAGTTGCAATTAATGGCTTAACTCATATGGTTTGTATATTACATACCAGTATCCTTTTTTGGTCAATGCATGTAATGCCTGTTGGTGTGGCTTTGTACATACTATATGGAATACTAATTTTTGCGGAAGGTGGTCTGTGTGGAGAACACATCGGTTGGTTATATGGCGTCATCTATGTGAACTACATATAAACCTAAATGGAAGTAAACCACTTCCAATTTAATTACATGAAATAGAACGTAAGTAGAATTCTTACATCGTAGTCCGACTTATTTCATCATTATCGCCAAGTAATAAAATTTCCATGTTCACTCCTTGTGAGTCCGTTACTATTATTAAAACATTTAAATTACCTCAAGTGGGTAAAACTTTCTTAATTTTTAAAATTATAAAAACAGTGGAGGACACGTGCTGCATACATCTATTGGTTGATATGGCTTAGATATATTTATTTTTATATTAAATCTCCCTTTATTAAAACCTGATAAGTACACTCCTGGAAATTGAAATAAGAACACCGTGAATTCATTGTCCCAGGAAGGGGAAACTTTATTGACACATTCCTGGGGTCAGATACATCACATGATCACACTGACAGAACCACAGGCACATAGACACAGGCAACAGAGCATGCACAATGTCGGCACTAGTACAGTGTATATCCACCTTTCGCAGCAATGCAGGCTGCTATTCTCCCATGGAGACGATCGTAGAGATGCTGGATATAGTCCTGTGGAACGGCTTGCCATGCCATTTCCACCTGGCGCCTCAGTTGGACCAGCGTTCGTGCTGGACGTGCAGACCGCGTGAGACGACGCTTCATCCAGTCCCAAACATGCTCAATGGGGGACAGATCCGGAGATCTTGCTGGCCAGGGTAGTTGACTTACACCTTCTAGAGCACGTTGGGTGGCACGGGATACATGCGGGCGTGCATTGTCCTGTTGGAACAGCAAGTTCCCTTGCCGTTCTAGGAATGGTAGAACGATGGGTTCGATGACGGTTTGGATGTACCGTGCACTATTCAGTCTCCCCTCGACGATCACCAGTGGTGTACGGCCAGTGTAGGAGATCGCTTCCCACACCATGATGCCGGGTGTAGGCCCTGTGTGCCTCGGTCGTATGCAGTCCTGATTGTGGCGCTCACCTGCACGGCGCCAAACACGCATACGACCATCATTGGCACCAAGGCAGAAGCGACTCTCATCGCTGAAGACGACACGTCTCCATTCGTCCCTCCAGTCACGCCTGTCGCGACACCACTGGAGGCGGGCTGCACGATGTTGGGGCGTGAGCGGAAGACGGCCTAACGGTGTGCGGGACCGTAGCCCAGCTTCATGGAGACGGTTGCGAATGGTCCTCGCCGATACCCCAGGAGCAACAGCGTCCCTAATTTGCTGGGAAGTGGCGGTGCGGTCCCCTACGGCACTGCGTAGGATCCTACGGTCTTGGCGTGCATCCGTGCGTCGCTGCGGTCCGGTCCCAGGTCGACGGGCACGTGCACCTTCCGCCGACCACTGGCGACAACATCGATGTACTGTGGAGACCTCACGCCCCACGTGTTGAGCAATTCGCCGGTACGTCCACCCGGCCTCCCGCATGCCCACTATACGCCCTCGCTCAAAGTCCGTCAACTGCACATACGGTTCACGTCCACGCTGTCGCGGCATGCTACCAGTGTTCAAGACTGCGATGGAGCTCCGTATGCCACGGCAAACTAGCTGACACTGACGGCGGCGGTGCACAAATGCTGCGCAGCTAGCGCCATTCGACGGCCAACACCGCGGTTCCTGGTGTGTCCGCTGTGCCGTGCGTGTGATCATTGCTTGTACAGCCCTCTCGCAGTGTCCGGAGCAAGTATGGTGGGTCTGACACACCGGTGTCAATGTGTTCTTTTTTCCATTTCCAGGAGTGTATATTGTTCGTCATATTTACTAAATAGTTCATAGATGGCGTCAAAAATCAGTCAGATGCATGGTTATTGCATTTTAGCTATTCCGCTATAGATATAGAGGTTTCTAACCTCTGTCTTCCTCAAAGCCGATTTTCGATGTAAATGTAAAGCATCTTCAGGTTTTGGCGGCGCAATGACTGTTGCATTACGTTTTGGGTGTGCAGCCGCAAGAAATCTCCTTCTTCTAATATTTCGGCCGTATAACGTGCAGCCATCTTCAGAGCGAGCCTCAAGACTGCCGCTCCAGTGCTCGCTTCGTCCCTTTATACTGTTGTACCGCGCGACTGCACATGCGGCCACAGATGCAAATGCGCCAGAGACGTTGGTCGGCGGCAGAGACGTGCACAATGCGCGAGTTGTATCTGACTCCGCAGTCGATCTCTGTTGGCATGTCGATACATCATTGTGAGCTGCACTGTGACGACGTCTTTGTGAGTTGATTACACCAAGTGCCGGATTCCATGATTTATCAAGATTGAAACCACTATCTCTATTAATTAAATTCGTCGTCAAGCGAATCTCAATTGCTTCCTTCACTATCGAGTCCCATAAAGATGATGTAGTTGCCAAAATTTCGACGTTGTCATACAACATACTGTGACCATTATCAATACAGTGCTCTGCCACTGCCGACTTATTAGGTTGTAAAAGTCTCGTGTACCTCCGGTGTTCTGTACATCTTTCTTGGACAGTACGAGTTGTTTGTCCGATGTAAGAAAGGCCACATTCACATGGAATTTTGTTAACTCCAGATATTCGGAGCAGCAAATCATCTTTCACGGAGCCGACAAGTGCAGCTGTCTTGGGTGGAGGACGAAAAATCACTTTTACTTTGTGTCTGCCAAGAATGCGTCCTATTTTTGATGAGAGGCTACCCACATATGGCAGGAAAACCATCGATTTAAAGGTTTCTTCATCTTCTTCTGCTATCTTTGTGGCCTCTTTCGGTTTCATTTTTAGTGCCCTCTGTATTTGTTGTGGAGAGTACAACACAAACATCCATGCCCGAGACAGGATTCGAACCTGCGACCGTAGCGGTCGCTCGGTTCCAGACTGTAGCGCCTAGAACCGCTCGACCGGCTTTGTAGTTGGGTAAAACGACAATTTTCACTTGGAGTTAAATTTCGTTGAATGACAATATCCTTCGTTGTAACAGTGGGACAGCATATCTCGTAGATAAGTTAATGCCTTATTTAGGCATCTAGAAAAGATAACCTGAAGATGCCTAAATCAGGCGAAATGCGTCGTTGAAAAATAAAAAAAAAACTAAGATTGCAACCAAGACTGTTTTTAGCCAGTACAGTCAAATACCATATTATGGGCTGTGTTGTGGGCGATCAAACAATTCCCGTCGAAAACGTTGCAGGAGCATCTTCATTGCCCCTGCTGAATGTGGATGATGTTGATGATGGTTTGGTTTGTGGGGCGCTCAACTGCGCAGTCATCAGAGCCCGTACAAAGTGCCAATTTTTACATAATCCAACTTCTTACACAGTTCAAAGTTCAAATGGCTCTGAGCAGTATGCGACTTAACTTCTGAGGTCATCAGTCGCCTAGAACTTAGTACTAATTAAATCTAACTAACCTAAGGACATCACACACATCCATGCTCGAGGCAGGATTCGAACCTGCGACCGCAACAGTCGCTCGGCTCCAGACTGTAGCGCCTAGAGCCGCATGGCCAATCCGGCTGGCTACACAGTTCAGTCTAGCCAACGTCACGAATAATGATGATGGTGATGATGATCAAATGATGAGGACAGCACAGTCACCCAGTCTGCAGGCAGAGAAAATCCTCAACCCTGCCGGAAATCGAACCCAGGACCCCGTGGTCCAAGGCAGCAACGGTAGGCACTAGACCACGAGCTGCTGACGCAGAATGTAGCTGAGAATTGTCTTCAAGAAAGAAAGCTTGGCCGGCCGTTGTGACCGAGCGGTTCTAGGCGCTTCAGTCTGGAGCCGCGCGACCGCTACGGTCGCAGGTTCGAATCCTGCCTCGGGCATGGATGTGTGTGATGTCCTTAGGTTAGTTCGGTTTAAGTACTTGTAAGTTCTAGGGGACTGATCACCTCAGATGTTAAGTCCCATAGTCCTCAGAGCCATTTGAACCATTTTATACACTGCAAGCCATCAAGCCCCTGAAGGTGGCATACACAAACGCCAAACTGGAAGAAGTTTGCAACAAGCTCGAAAATGGAAACGGTTGAGATTTCAGTGCAGTGACAGTATGTTGCAGTAACGCCATCTACACTACTAGCCATTAAAATTCCAAAACCACGAAGATGACGTGCTGTAGACGCGAAATTTAACCGACAGGAAGAAGATGCTGTGATATGCTAATGTTTAGCTTTTCAGAGCATTCACACAAGGTTGGCGCCGGTGGCGACACCTACAACGTGCTCACATGAGGAAAGTTTCCAACCGATTTCTCATACACCAACAGCAGTTGACCGGCGTTGCCTGGTGAAACGTTGTTGTGATGCCTCGTGTAAGGAGGAGAAATGCGTACCATCACGTTTCCGACTTTGATAAAGGTCTGATTGTAGCCTTCCGCCATTGCGGTTTATCGTATCGCGACATTGCTGCTCGCGTCCGTCGAGATCCAATGACTGTTAGCTGAATATGGAATCGGTGGGTTCAGGAGAATAATACGGAACGCCGTGCTGGATCCCAACGGCCTCGTATCACTAGCAGTCGAGATGACAGGCATCTTATCCGCACGGCTGTAACGGATCGTGCAGCCACATTTCGATCCCTGAGTCAACAGATGGGGACGTTTGCAAGACAACAACCATCTGCACGAACAGTTCGACGACGTTTGCAGCAGCACGGACTATCAGCTCGGAGACCGTGGCTGCGGTTGCCCTTGACGCTGCATCACAGACAGCAGCGCCTGCGATGGTGTACTCGACGACACACTTGGGTGCACAAATGTCAAAACGTCATTTCTTCGGACGAATCCAGGCTCTGTTTACAGCATCTTGATAGTCACATCCGTGTTTGGCGACATCAGGGTGAATGCACATTGGAAGCGTGTATTCGCCATCGACATGCTGGCGTATCACCCGGCGTGATGTATGGGGTGCCATTGGTTACACGTCTCGGTCACCTCTTGTTCGCATTGACGGCACTTTGAACAGTGGACGTTACATTTCAGATGTGTTTACCCGTGGCTCTACCCTTCATTCGATCCCTGCGAAACCCTACATTTCAGCAGGATAATACACGAACGTATGTTGCAGGTCCTGTACGGGCCTTTGTGGATACAGAAACTGTTCGACCGCTGCCCTGGCCAGCACATCCTCCAGATCTCTCTCCAATTGAAAACGCCTGGTCAATGGTGGCCGAGCAACTGTCTCGTCACAATACGCCAGTCACTACTCTCGATGAACTGTGGTATCGTGTTGAAGCTGCATGGGCAACTGTACCTGTACACGCCATCCGAGCTCTGTTTGACTCAATGCCCAGGCGTATCGAGGCCGTTATTATGGCCAGAGGTGGTTGTTCTGGGTACTGATTTCTCAGGATCTATGCACCCAAATTGCGTGAAAATGTAATGACATGTCAGTTCTAGTACAATATATTTGTCCAATGAATACCCGTTTATCATCTGCATTTCTTCTTGGTGTAGCAATTTTAATGGCCAGTAGTGTAGATACTGCATACATGAAAGTGAGCCGTGGCTGGCTCGTGTTATGCTTTGCATCAAACCTTGGTTGCTAGCCTGTGATTAGTCTCCCGCAGTTATTGCGATTGTGCTGTTGCCCTCTCTGAGAGTCGCAGCAGCAGTGAGTATCGGTATTCACACCCTTGTACTATCTTTGGCCTCGCACTTATAGTTTCCGGCTGTGCCGTGTGTGGGCAGTTGGTCGGTTGGTGTGGAGCAGCGAGGAAGTCTCCGTGGTGTGTGTCTGGCCGGGGCCGCTGGCGGCGTCCACGCATGGTCGGAGTGTGTGGTGCTGTTCCCATTGCTACGAGGTCCGTGGCTCACCGATCCCGGACACGAAAGTTGAGACTTCACTTAATATACCAGCCGGCCCAACTGTTCGCACTGTGCCGTTTGAATTTCGAT
Organism: Schistocerca americana; assembly: GCF_021461395.2. Lineage (NCBI taxonomy): Eukaryota > Metazoa > Arthropoda > Insecta > Orthoptera > Acrididae > Schistocerca > Schistocerca americana. The sequence goes on along the minus strand of NC_060129.1, from coordinate 172,906,131 downwards.
GTGGGCTGTTGGGACATTCCTGCGAGCAGCAACGTGTGTTTTCAAGTTGGCGATATTCTAGCCGCTCTTCTGTGGAGTTTAACTCAACTTGATTATTTCTGAATTGGTGCACCAGCGGAATCTTCTGTCTTGTCTCCGTTAACGTTCCGGTTACCTGCCTTGGCCGTTGACGTAAATTCAGGCAGTGTATTTTCCTGGTCGTGTTGTGGCTGTCCAGCACGGCGTGTAGTTTGACAGATGAATGTGTAATTCGTTGTGGGCGCCGATACCTTCTGTGTGTTCCATTGAACTCCCTGTTGTGTGCCGGTCGGGTGGAGTGGAAGTTATCATGTCGCTTGGTCCGTTGACTATCTGTCGGTTGGGTTGCCGTCGGACTGAGGATTCAGAATGAGATTTTCACTCTGCAGTGGAGTGTGCGCTGATATGAAACTTCCTGGCAGATTAAAACTGTGTGCCCGACCGCTGCAGAGTGAAAATCCCATTCTGGAAACATCCCCCGGGCTGTGGCTAAGCCATGTCTCCGCAGTATCCTTTCTTTCAGGAGTGCTACTTCTGCAGGGTTCGCAGGAGAGCTTCTGTAAAGTTCGGAAGGTAGGAGACGAGATACTGGCAGAAGTAAAGCTGTGAGTACCGGGCGTGAGTCGTGCTTCGGTAGCTCAGATGGTAGAGCACTTGCCCACGAAAGGCAGAGGTCCCGGGTTCGAGTCTCGGTCGGGCACACAGTTTTAATCTGCCAGGACGTTTCGGACTGAGAATTGCTGGACCGACTGCCTGTCTCACCTAAGCGAGCATTAGTGTTTGAATTCCAGGCCGACCCTTGGAAACTTTTGAGCGCCGTTTGATGTGCTGCCTTTCCTATTTGTCCTTGTTGTTTGTTATGTATGGCTTCTAGCCGATTTTTAAATTAAAGTTGTTTTGCCCTTAAGGCGTGAGATTGTTTAGGCCTTCAGCCTGATTTAAAGAAATTTTAGGATATGGCCTTCTGCCTTTTAAAATTCAGATTCTTGTTCTTGAGCCGTAAGTGACTGGCCTTCAGCTGGTTTTAAATCAAAATTGTTTTGCCCTTGAGGCGTGATATTGTGTGGCGCATTTAGCCGGGAATTAAGTTCTAAAATTAATCGACATAAAAGTTTTCTGGGTATGGTACCGCGTCATAGTGTAAAAACCAATGCTGCTGGAGAAAAAAAAACAGCGTTTCGTCCACGATTGTAGCGGCCTTCTTCAGGGTCTAATCGCTGCAACCGTGGCTGAAACGTTGGTTTTTTTCTCCAGCAGCAGTAGCGTTTTACATTATGACGCGGTACCATACCCAGAAAACTTTTACGTCGACTGACTCTGGCCGCGGAAGCCTACGCATTTATATTGTAAAATTAATGTTTGGCTTGCTCTGCTTTAAATGTTTTCTTTACTCATGTAATGTTTTTCAAATGAATAAAGAGTGTAACTGGCAGCCACTCATTTTGGCCCCTTTCCACAAATTAAACTATCTGTCCTGTCCTGCAGGTATAGCAGGGGCTCTCAGAAAGATAATACAGGACACTTCTCGTTCAGAAATCGCATTTGAATGTTGTCTGCTTGTGAGAATACCGAACTGCGCCTCATACGAGAATGAGGAACTGCTACCAGTTCGAGCAGGAATTCGACACTGGCAGGATCGTGGTCTTCCGAGACTGCAGTTTGTCGTTTCACGGTATTGCCACTAGCGCTGATTGTTACTTCGTGACTGCCGTGCGAGCAAGGGACTGATTTACTCGGGAGGGCCGTATTGAACCCCACGCAGGATCTCAACTCCGCCACGCGACTAGTGCCCAAGAGGATACACCTGCTGTTGTCCCTCTCGTGCAGGATCGTACTGTCACATCACACATCTTGAGTCAGGGAAGTGGTTTGTTTCCAGTAAGTGAGGTAGCCACATGTGGAGTGCGTCGATGCCTGGAGCAGCACAGACAGTCAGCACAGCAGCCACTGAATTGTGGCTCGCCTTGACCACAGAGAGGCGCGCCGCCAGTGCAGCGGTCCAACAATGGCAGCACGGGACACAGAATGGGCGTTGCCAAACTGTGTACATCATCACCGTGCATGTGTCCCCACATGGGAACTCTGAGGACAACAATCGTTGCCAGAGTGCATTCGTCATGGTCATATGGTTCAGCACCTGGCGTGATCACCTCTGGTTTGTGTAGTCGGTAAGTTGGACATCAGTCGTTACATTTCAGACCCGCTAAGGTCTTTGGCGGTGCATCACTTGCGAGCCCTCAGAATCGTCACCTTTCAGCAACATAACGCCCGACCGCATGATGCCGGTGCAGCCCTGCCCCACTACTCTACAGCGGGTGCTGCAGTGCCGCCCTGTCCAGCACATTCCCCAGACCTGTCAACCACTGATGGTACCTGGACACAGAGAGAGTCTCATGCATCCATTCGGCACACACCGTGGCTGATTCACTCGAGCATAGAGCTGGGGCACCACGAAATGACAAAGCCACATTTTCTCATAGCAGAGATCGGTCCAACTCGATGAGCAGTCGGGTCAGAACCATTATTACTGCCAGAAGTGACGGCTCATTATTTCCCAACTTGTATCACCTGCCAATTTACGAGGTTTGGAACCTAAATAGTGGCAACTATTTAATCACAACCGATACAAAAGAGTTACATGTTTGCGCCTGTTACTGTCCTTCAAAATAGTGACCAGCCTTGTGTAGAACCCGTTGCCAGCGATGTGGAAAGCGTAGTATACCGTTAGCAGAGCCTGTTCTGTTGATGGTGCGAATCGAGCGGTCTACTGCCTGTCGAATCTCTGGAACACTTCTGAAGGGAATGCCACCAAGTGGTTCCATCATCTTCGGAATCAAATCAAAGTCACAAGGACTTGAGTCCGGAGAGTATGGTGGATGGTACAGTACTTCCCAGTCCCATGGACCGAACAGAGCAGCCACAGCTTGAGCTGTATGCGCCCTCGCATTGTCGTGCAAAATGACGGGTGGGTCGCGCAGAAAGTGTCGCCGCTTCTTTCGCAAAGCTGGTCCCAGGTGATGCTCCAATAGCTAACAGTAATACTGTGCATTGTCGGTCTGCCGTGGAGGAACGCAATGCCTTAGGATAACACCATCACAGTCGTACACGAGAATGGCCAGAAATTGCACCATACTGGGGCTCTGACGCACTTTCGACTTTCGCGGCGACCCATAATGCTTTGCGAAAGAAGCGGCGACACTTTCTGAGCAACCCACCCATCATTTTGCACGACAATGCGCGGGCGCATACAGCGCCTTCCACATCGCTGGCAACGGGTTCTATATCTACATCTACACACATACTCCGCAATCCGCCATACGCTGCGTGGCGGAGGGTACCTCGTACCACAACTAGCTTCTTCTCTCCCTGTTTCACTCGCAAAAATAACGAGGGAAAAATGACTGCCCCTGTACGAGCCCTAATCTCTCTTATCTTATCTTTGTGGTCTTTCCGCGAAATGTAAGTTGGCGGCAGTAAAATTGTACTGCAGTCAGCCTCAAATGCTGGTTCTCTAAATTTCCTCAGTACCGATTCACGAAAAGAACGCCTCCTTTCCTCTAGAGACTCCCACCCGAGTTCCTGAAGCATTTCCGTAACACTCGCGTGACGATCGAACCTACCAGTAACAAATCTAGCAGCCCGCCTCTGAATTGCTTCTATCTCCTCCCTCAATCCGACCTGATACGGATCCCAAACGCTCGAGCAGTACTCAAGAAAAGGTCGTATTAGTGTTTTATAAGCGGTCTCCTTTACAGATGAACCACATCTTCCCAAAATTCTGCCAGTGAACCGAAGAAGACTATCCGCCTTCCCCACAACTGCCGTTACAAGCTTGTCCCACTTCATATCGCTCTGAAATGTTACGCCCAAATATTTAATCGACGTGACTGTTTCAAGCGCTACACTACTAATGGAGTATTCAAACATTACGGGATTCTATTTCCTAATCATCTGCATTGATTTACATTTATCTACATTTAGAGTTAGCTGCCATTCTTTACACCAATCACAAATCCTGTCCGAGTCATCTCGTATCCTCCTACAGTCACTCAACGACGACACCTTCCCGTACACCACAGCATCATCAGCAAACAGCCGCACATTGCTATCCACCCTATCCAAAAGATCATTTATGTAGATAGAAAACAGCGGACCTACCACACTTCCCTGGGGCACTCCAGATGATACCCTCACCTCCGATGAACACTCACCATCGAGGACAACGTACTGGGTTCTATTACTTAAGAAGTCTTCGAGCCACTCACATACTTGGGAACCAATCCCATATGCTCGTACCTTAGTCAGGAGTCTCAAACGCTTTCCGGAAGTCAAGGAATATGGCATCCGTCTGACACCCTTCATCCATGGTTCGCAAGATATCATGCGAAAAAAGGGCGAGTTGCGTTTCACAGGAGTGATGCTTTCTAAAGCCGTGCTGATGCATGGACATTAACTTCTGTCTCAAGGAAATTCACTATATTCGAACTGAGAATATGTTCGAGAATCCAAACTGATGTTAAGGATATTGGTCTGTAATTTTGAGGATCCGTCCATCTAGCCTTCTTATATACAGGCGTCACCTGCGCTTTTTTCCAGTCGCTCGGGACTAAAAAAATGGCTCTGAGCAGTATGGGACTCAACTTCTGAGGTCATTAGTCCCCTAGAACTTAGAACTAGTTAAACCTAACTAACCTAAGGACATCACAAACATCCATGCCCGAGGCAGGATTCGAACCTGCGACTGTAGCGGTCTCGCGGTTCCAGACTGCAGCGCCTAGAACCGCACGGCCACGTCGGCCGGCCGCTCGGGACTTTACGTTGGGCAAGACATCCGCGATAAATGCAAGCTAAGTAAGGAGCCAATGCAGTATAGTACTCTGTGTGAAACCGAATTGGAATCCCAACAGGACCTGGCGATTTGTTTGTTTTCAACCTATTCAGCTGCTTCACAACCCCAGGGATGTCCTCCATACGGGAATCTGTACGAGACTCAGACGGCGGTATGTTTGTACGGTCCTCCTGCGTTAAAGATTTCTCAAATGCTAAATTCAAAATTTCATCTTTTGCTTTGCTGTCTTCCGTTGCCAGGCCAGACTGATCAGTGAGTGACTGGATGGAAGCCTTCGACCCTCTTATCGATTTTACGTAAGACCAGAATTTCTACACAACGCTGGTGACTACTTTGAAGGACAGTAGCAGGTGCAAACAAGTAACTATTTTGTATCGGTTGTGAATAAATAGTTGCCACTATTTAAGTTCCAGCCCTCGTAATAGTGCATTTTTGGTACAATACTTTACACGCACAATAGCATAATTTTTGCGATTTTAATGGCTGGATTTCTGATCCGTATATACCATCTCATCAAAACGGGTGCGCCGTGCACCCGCGTTTAATTTCGCGTTATTGCCGCTGATTTGGAATCCCTCTTGCCACAAGGGTGCATGGAGCGCTACTGTCGCCGGTAGAGGCCAGGTCGGAGGAGATGGGAGTTAACAGCTGTGGCGACCTGGAGAAAAGTAGAGTGTGACACGGGGTAGCGAAGAGCGCAAGTGAGGCGGCGCGCTGTTATGGCCTAGCGTCTGCCGTGGCCCGTTTGCAAGAGAGGTGCGTTTGCTCACTGCTGGTTTGGCGGGGCCGAGTGTCGGTCGGAGCCGTAAACATTGCTCGTTAAAGGCTACTTCAGCAGGACGCACAGTATTCGGCGTGTCCTCTGCTATTGAGGTTGCAAGCAGTTTGTGTCCACTGTGGTGTCGGGTTGGGGTCCTGTCTGACCTTTGCAAGTACTGGACGCGGTGGCGTCTGCTGCAAGCTACCCGTGGGTTACCGACACCGAGTAATCTTCTGAGACACCCTGCTAAACTGGCAGGACAGGACACGCAGTAGGAATTGTGGAAGGGGGCCAGAATGAACGGCTGTCACTTACACTACAAACACAACACGTTATTTAGTTGTCAAAACATTACAGCGCAACTTCTAAGCTTGACTATCGACAGAAAACGTCTTTAACTGTAAAACAGCTGAAGGCCCATGAATTCAATACAACTGCTATAATTATTATTTTTTTTTTTCTGAGACAGAAGCCTCTAGGCTTTAACCTTAAATAGTGCACTACTAGTGTAGTAAAATTGCTACACCAAGAAGAAATGCAGGTGATAAACGGGTATTCATTGGACAAATATATTATACTAGAACCGACATGTGATTACATTTTCACGCAACTTGGCTGCATACATCCTGAGAAATCAGTACCCAGAACAACCACCTCTGGCCGTAATAACGGCCTTCATACGACTAGGCAATGAATCAGAGCTTGGATGGCGTGTACAGGTACAGCTGCCCATGCAGCTTCAACACGATACCACAGTTCATCGAGAGTAGTGACTGGCGTACTGTTACGAGCCAGTTACTCCGCCACCATTGACCAGACGTTTTCAGTTGCTGAGAGATCTGGAGAATGTGCTGGCCAGGGCAGCAGTCGAACATTTTCTGTATCCAGAAAGGTCCCTACAGGACCTGCAACATGCAGTCGTGCATTATCCTGCTGAAATGTAGCGTTTCGCAGGGATCGAATGAAGGATAGAGCCACGGGTCGTAACACATCTGAAACGTAACGTCCACTGTCCAAAGTGCCGTCAATGCGAACAAGAGGTGCCGAGACGTCTAACCAATGGCACCCCATGCCATTGAGCTGGGTGATACGCCAGTATGGCGATGACGAATACACGCTTCCAATGTGCGTTCACCGCGACGTCGCCAAACACGGATGCGACCATCATGATGCTCTAAACTGAACCTGGATTCATCCGAAAAAATTACGTTTTGCCATTCGTGCACCCAGGTTAGTCGTCGAGTACACCATCGCAGGCGCTCCTGTCTGTGATGCCTGTCATCTCGACTGCTAGTGATACGAGGCCGTTGGGATCCAGCACGGCGTTCCGTATTACCCTCCTGAACCCACCGATTCCATATTCTGCTAACAGTGATTGGATCTCGACCAACGCGAGCAGCAATGTCGCGATACGATAAACCGCAATCGCGATAGGCTACAATCCGAAACTCATTAAAGTCGGAAACGTGAAGATACGCATTTCTCCTCCTTACACGAGGCATCACAACAACGTTTCACCAGGCAACGCCGGTCAACTGCTGTTTGTGTATGAGAAATCTGGTGGAAACTTTCCTCATGTCAGCACGTTGTAGGTGTCTCCACCGGCGGCAAACTTGTGTGAATGCTCTGAAAAGCTAATCATTTGCATATCACAGCATCTTCTTGCTGTTGGTTAAATTTCGTATCTGTAGCACGTCATCTTCGTGGTGTAGCAATTTTAATGGGCAGTATTGTATTTAAGTCCAAGCGATGTAAGACTTGACTAAAAGTGGCTAAAGGCCCATCAATTTAAAACCACATAACTACAATAACCTCTCAATAGGCAGAAGGCCCAAGCTTTATGACCAATAACAAACCTTATTTCAAATGGCTGAAGGCCTTTGTTAAAAAAAAAAAAAGAAAAAAAAACTGTAACCTATTTACCAAAGCAGAAGGCCCAAAGCTTTTGACCTCAAATAGTATTTAAGCCCAAATGATGTAAGACTTGATAAGTAAGAATCCAAAATTTTAAAGTGCGTGAAGGCCCATCATTTTACGAACAACACAACTACAGTAAATTTTCAACAGGCAGAAGGCCCACAAGTTAATCTTGAAAGAATGTAATACCTCATAAGTAAGATCCTTAAAACTTAAAGCGGCTGAGGGCCGATGCCTTTAAAAACAACACACTTCAATAAATTTTGTACAGGTAGAGAGCCCACAGCTTCATCTTCCAAAAGGTAATACTTGATAAGTAAGATCCTTAAGACTTAAAGCAGATGGAGGCCGATGCTGTAAAACAATACAATAAATTTTCATCAGGCAGAAGCTTTATCTTCAGACAATGTAAGACCTGCCCAGGTTAGAAAAACTTGCTTTTAAAAGGGCTTAAGTCCTTTGATTTTAAAACCACAATTACAAGCATATAAATTCGAGCCATTGGCTAAGAGCCATTAAAAAAAATACACAATTAAACGCCAACAAGAAAGGCAGTATAGGCAACGCCGCTCAGAAGGTTCCAGGGGGCTCGGTCTGCCCTTGAAATCTTAACGTTCGCTTAGGCGAGACAAGAACTATACTCGATACAGAACCACGAGACAGTCAGAGACTCACCGACAAGACGACTTTCTAACCACCGACTAGTACACGAGAAATCCAAAGCCAAAAAATTACAGACATAGCCGCCCACAACCGAAAATACATTAAGCTGTCAAAAACTACGCATTACGTTGGACAGCGACAACAGGTGAGGAAAGGACACTGCCTAAATTTACGCCAGCGACCAGGGCAGGTAACAGGAACACCGAAGGCCACGAGGCAGAAAATTTCGCTGGTGCACTTGAATTTCGAACCGAGAAATATAGTTAATTCCACCACACAGCGGCTAAATCTCGACCAACTCTAACACTCGCTGTTGCTCGCAGGAATACCGCCAACAGCGAACCACCAATCAAGGGGACAACGTGAACAGACGTGGCTTCGGTAATTAAGTCACCACTCAACTTTGATGTCCTGGGTCGGTGAGCCACGAACCTCGCAGCACTCGGAACTGCTCCAACACACTCCGACACTGCGTACAGACCGCCAGCAGGCCCGGCCGACTGCGCCGCGCGGAGACTTGCTCGCTGATCCGCTCCAACCGACCGATTGGCTGCACTCCGCCAAGCCTGAACTATAAGCACCAGACCAAAGATGGTATACGGTGCAAATAACGATACACACCGCTGCTGCCACGCGTAGAAAGAGGAAGAACCACAGGATAACCACAATGACTGCGGGAAACCAAACACAAAGAAACAGCCAAGTTTTAAAGCAACGCATAAGCCAGGGTCAGCACGGCACATCTTCGTTACGTCTTTCTCTTGGCGCACTCTAAGCAAGCGTTTATCAAATGGGCTCTGAATTTTTCGAGAAACCACAGTGAGCATCCGATTAGTGTGCATGTCACTTGGTGTCGCGTGGTGGCTATTTTGACTCCGTATCATCGTTGCCCGTTGTTATGTATATAAATGAAGCAGTACCAGGCAAAACCTTCATATTTGTTTTGCCTGGTACTACTTCACTTCAGTACTGTCAATGTGTCTGGGCTTGTGGCTGTCACTATAACTGATTTTAGAATCTAATGGTACAGAATGCAGATGTAATTCTTCTGATGTGCGAATTGTGCTTTACAGTCAGTGAAAATTGTTTAATCTGGCTACCTTATCTCTGAGGCTCGTCTGTAGTTACCTGTTCACCAGTATCACGAGCGTCGTGTGGTAGCGTTCTCGTTTCCCACGCCCGGGTTCCCGGGTTCGATTCCCGGCGGGGTCAGGGATTTTCTCTGCCTCGTGATGACTGGGTGTTGTGTGATGTCCTTAGGTTAGTTACGTTTAGGTAGTTCTAAGTTCTAGGGGACTGATGACCATAGATGTTAAGTCCCATACTGCTCAGAGCCATTTGAACCATTTGAAGTATCACGAGCTCCAGCTGGTTACTAAATTGTTTGCCTCAGTTCAAATGGCTCTGAGCAAAAATGGCTCTGAGCACTATGCGACTTAACATCTGCGGTCATCAGTCCCCTACAATTTAGAACTACTTAAACCTAACTAACCTAAGGACATCACACACATCCGTGCCCGAAGCAGGACTCGAACCTGCGACCGCAGCAGCCGTGTGGTTCCGCACTGAAGCACCTAGAACCGCTCGGCCACAGTGGCCGGCCTGTTTGCTTCAGTTGTCAAGTCAAAGCTTCCTGGATAACGTTCGTACTTTTCTGCATTTGTAGTATGTTTAGTTTTTACTACATAACTAACCAGTTGTCTCTGTGTTACAGGATAGGTGACTGTATCCCTTGTTAATTGTGATCTACATACCGACGCCTGTCTATCATGATTGACATTTTTAATGAAGGTTTTTAATGCTGTGGTAGCGGCAACCGCCGCCCTATGTTAGTAGACGAGGAGGAATTATTGCCTCTAGGCGCTACACTCTGGAACCGCGCGACCGCTACGGTCGCAGGTTCGAATCCTGCATCGGGCGTGGATGTGTGTGTGATGTCCTTAGGTTAGTTAGGTTTAAGTAGTTCTAAGTTCTAGGGGACTGATGACCTCAGATGATGTCCCATAGTGCTCAGAGCCATTTGAACCATTTTTTGAATTATTGCTACTGGCGTTGCACCTGCCACCGCCTCTATCATCGTAAATTTGAACCACCTTCGTCAATCAGTTTGGTTGCTTCGAAGGCAATGGCGCTTTAATAATTACTGGCAGTAGCCGATGGTTCATATTTGTGACATAATCATTTGATCATATGTTTTCTGTTCGTAATGTAAACGTATTTTCCTTTACTTCATTTAATATCCTTTACTAAAAGCAAGTGATTTTATACCGTTGCCGTCTTGAGGAGTTAGCTGTCGCATGTGTTACTGAAATTTAGTCTTTTATTCTTGGGTTTTTGCTTTTAAAAAAATAAATTCATTACTCTTTTTAGCCTCCCCCCATGAACCATGGACCTTGCCGTTCGTGGGGAGGCTTGCGTGCCTCATCGATACAGATGGCCGTACCGTAGGTGCAACCACAACGGAGGGGTATCTGTTGAGAGGCCAGACAAACGTGTGGTTCCTGAAGAGGGGCAGCAGCCTTTTCAGTAGTTGCAGGGGGAACAGTCTGGATGATTGACTGATCTGGCCTTGCAACACTAACCAAAACGGCCTTGCTGTGCTGGTACTGCGAACGGCTGAAAGCAAGGGGAAACTACAGCCGTAATTTTTCCCGAGGGCATGCAGCTTTACTGTAGGGATAAATGATGATGGCGTCCTCTTGGGTAAAATATTCCGGAGGTAAAATATTCCGGAGGTAAAATATTCCGGAGGTAAAATAAACCCCATTCGGATCTGCGGGCGGGGACTACTCAAGAGGATGTCGTTATCAGGAGAAAGAAAACTGGTGTTCTACGGATCGGAGCGTGGAATGTCAGATCCCTTAATCGGGCAGGTAGTTTAGAAAATTTAAAAAGGCAAATGGATAGATTAAAGCTAGATATAGTGGGAATTAGTGAAGTTCGGTGGTAAGAGAAACAAGACTTTTGGTCTGGTAAAGACAGGGTTATATATATATAAAATCAAATAAGGGTAATGCAGGAGTAGGTTTAATAATGAATAAAAAAAATAGGAGTGCAGGTAAGGCACTACAAACAGTATAGTGAAAGCATTATTGTGGCCAAGATAGACACGAAGCCCACGCCTACTACAGTAGTACAAGTTTATATGCCAACTAGCTCTGCAGATGATGAAGAAATTTATGAAATGTGTGATGAGGTAAAAGAAATTATTCAGGTAGTGAAGGGAGACGAAATTTTAATAGTCAGGGGTGACTGGAATTCGAGAGTAGGAAAAGGGAGAGAAGGAAATATAGTAGGTGAATATGGATTGGGAGAAAGAAATGAAAGAGGAAGCCGCCTGGTAGAATTTTGCACAGAGCACAACATAATCATAACTAACACTTGGTTTAAGAATCATGAAAGAAGGTTGTATACATGGAAGAACCCTGGAGATACTAAAAGGTATCAGATAGATTATATAATGGTAAGACAGAGATTTAGGAACCAGGTTTTAAATTGTAATACATTCCAGGGGCAGATGTGTACTCTGACCACAATCTACTGGTTATGAACTGTAGATTAAAGCTGAAGAAGCAGGCAAAAATGAATACAAACGTCTCAAAAATGATATCGACAGGAAGTGCAAAATGGCTAAGCAGGGATACCTAGAGGACAAATGTAAGGATGTAGAGGCTTATCTCAACAGGGGTAAGATAGATACTGCCTACAGGAAAATTAAAGAGACCTTTGGAGATAAGAGGACCACTTGTATGAACATCAAGAGCTCAGATGGAAACCCAGTTCTAAGCAAAGAAGGGAAAGCAGAAAGGTGGAAGGAGTATATAGAGGGTCTATACAAGGGCGATGTACTTGAGGACAATATTATGGAAATGGAAGAGGATGTAGATGAAGATGAAATGGGAGATATGATACTGTGTGAAGAGTTTGACAGAGCACTGAAAGACCTGAGTTGAAACAAGGCCCCGGAGTAGACAACATTCCATAAGAACTACTGACAGCCTTGGGAGAGCCAGTCCTGACAAAACTCTACCATCTAGTGAGCAAAGATGCATGAGACAGGCGAAATACCCTCTGACTTCAAGAAGAACATAATAATTCCAATCCCAAAGAAAGCAGGTGTTGACAGATGTGAAAATTACCGAACTGTCAGTTTAGTAAGTTACAGCTGCAAAATACTAACGCGAATTATTACAGACGAATGGAAAAACTGGTAGAAGCCGACCTCGGGGAAGATCAGTTTGGATTCCGTAGAAATGTTGGAACACGTGAGGCAATACTGACAATACGACTTATCTTAGAAGAAAGATTAAGGAAAGGCAAACCTACGTTTCTAGCATTTGTAGACTTAGAGAAAGCTTTTGACAATGTCGATTGGAATACTCTCTTTCAAATTCTGAAGGTGGCAGGAAAAAAATACAGAGAGCGAAAGGCTATTTACAATTTGTACAGAAAGCAGATGGCAGTTATAAGAGTCGGGGGGTATGAAAAGGAAGCAGTGGTTGGGAAGGGAGTGAGACAGGGTTGTAGCCTATCCCCAATGTTATTCAATTGAGCAAGCAATAAAGGAAACAAAAGAAAAGTTCGGAGTAGGTATTAAAATCCATGGAGAAGAAATAAAAACGTTGAGGTTCGCCGATGACATTGTAATTCTGTCAGAGACAGCAAAGGACTTGGAAGAGCAGTTGAACGGAATGGACAGTGTCTTGAAAGGAGGATATAAGATGAACATCAACAAAAGCAAAACGAGGATATTGGAATGTAGTCGAATTAAGTCGGGTGATGCTGAGGGAATTAGATTATGAAATGAGACACTTAAAGTAGTAAAGGAGTTTTGCTATTTGGGGAGCAAAATAACTGATGATGGTCGAAGTAGGGAGGCTATAAAATGTAGACTGGCAATGGCAAGGAAAGCGTTTCACAAGAAGAAACATTTGTTAACATCGAGTATAGGTTTAAATTTCGGGAAGTCGTTTCTGAAAGTATTTGTATGGAGTGTAGCCATGTAGGGAAGTGAAACGTGGACGACATCTAGTTTAGCCAAGAAGGGAATAGAAGCTTTCGAAAAGTGGTGCTACAGAAGAATGCTGAAGATTAGATGGGTAGATAACATAATTAATGAGGAGGTATTGAATAGAATTGGGGAGAAGAGGAGTTTGTGGCACAACTTGACTAGAAGAAGTGATCGGTTGGTAGGACATGTTCAGAGACATCGTGGGATCACCAATTTAGTACTGAAGGGCAGCGTGGAGGGTAAAAATCGTAGAGGGAGACCGAGAGATGAATACATTAAGCAGATTCAGAAGGATGTAGGCTGCAGTAGGTACTGGGAGATGAAGAAACTTGCACAGGATAGAGTAGCATGGAGAGCTGCATCAAACCAGTCTCAGGACTGAAGACCACAACAACAACAACTCTTTTTAGAAACGATAATGACTGAAGCAGAAGAAATGAATTAAAATTTGTACTGCAGTCCGAACTCGAACCCGGGTCTTCTTGCTTGTTAGACAGAAATGCTAACCATTACTCCACCACAGTACTATGTTTAACGTTGCTGCACTAACTACCCAACATGAGTGCCCTCCCCACCACAAACTTCATATCCTCTGCTTGTTTTCCCCCTACATTGTCACTACTGCCAGGGCTCTCCGGCAATGGAATAGCACCCCAGCATTGGAGATAATGGGAAAGTCCTGTACCATAGGTGATCTCAACCATAGGTAGTTGGTGCACCGCTATTAACCGTAGTGCTGTGGTGGTCTAATGGTGCTGGCAGTGTAGCTCAGCGTAATGAAAATACTGAGTAAACGAATCAGCGATCAACCTGAACGAATGTCTTGTGACGTCCGCCCTGACCGAACGCAAGGAACAATACCGCACAAAACTGAAGAAAGAAAAAAAAGGTTAGATTTGTGCCTAGCAAGCAACGAGACCTGACTTCGAGTCCCGGCCGCAGCAGAAATTTTAATTCATTTCTTCTACTTCAATCATTATCGTAGAGAAAAAAGAGACTTAAATGTCCCAAGGAAAAATACAATTGTAAGATTTTCAGAAACTTTAATAAATTCATTACGGCTCAGTACCTTTTCCATTCAACACCAGCTCCCTACCGCATTTCAACGGGGTGTGTGAATCCACAGTCTTTATGATGGCTACATTTCTGCTGCGCACATTTTCAATGAGGTCTGTGCAGCAACGCCAGCCCATTCTTCCTCAAGGGCCGAAACCTGACAAGGTCGTGCTGTTGGACGCTGCGTTTCATTCTAGCTCAGCGCAAAGATTTACCATTGGTTCGAAGTTGCAACTCCAGGTAGGTCAGTCCATTTCAGCAGCGTTATTGTCTGCAGATCATTACCTCACAGACGCTGCTGTTGACGTAGTGCACCGTGATGCTGATACACTCATCGTCTGCAAACGTTTCCCCTACTGTACGCAGTGCACACTGATCTAAAATGTGTCCACATCCTGCCGCATCAAGCGTTTCCTTAAATGCAATAAGGGCACCAAATCCTGACCACGAAAAATACCGCCGCATCACACCATCACATCATCACTGCTCGAGTCCGCAGCTCGTGGTCTCGTGGTTAGCGTTGCTGCCTCTGGATCATGGGGTCTCGGGTTCGATTCCCCGCCGGGTTGGGGACTGAGTATTTGTGTTGTCTTCATCATCATCGTTATCATTTGTGAGAGTGACTGTATTAGATTACGAATAACAAATGCAGTGAGTAAAAATTGGGACTTTGTACGGGCGCTAATCACCGAGCAGTTGAGTGCCCCACAAACCAATCATCATCATCATCATCATCATCATCATCATCATCATCATCATCATCACTGCGTGCACTACACATGATGAGTGGTAACATTCTGTGGGAATTTCCAAAAATCCAAACTCTTCTATCAGACTGCCAGAGGGTGCAGTGCGATTCATCACACCAGATCACTCGTTTCGAGTCATACACTGTGCAGGATTGGCTATGGAAATGACTTATCAGCAGTTCCTGAACATTGTACCCCATTCTTTTTAACTCCCTACTCTATGCTAGACGGACTGCTCGTAACTCACGAATGATTAGTTTTGTGTTGTGTACATAGTTCCGCGTAGTCAGCGCGTACACAACTTTCCCACCAGAGCGCGCCCAGCTAAGCACAATAGCGCAGGCGCAGCGCTCGTCCGTCTCCGCACTACGAGATGGCGCTGCCTTAGAGACGGACCAAATTCTGCTTCCACTGATCCGCGTATTAATATGTAACGCAGCCAATGAGATTGCTGCTAACGTATATCCTTTCCTTCTCGTGGCTCACACTCGCGCAATGACACCTGAACGCGCGAGATATTATAACGAGTGTACAGACCTCCAATTAGTCAGTCTGCATTAGTCAGTACGAGTCTGCATCGGTCTGTACCAGTCTATAGTCAAGTTTCAGTCTGTGCCTAATAAGATTACTATATTCCTGTACATAGCCATGAAGATAAATGTATAGACACTTTGTCAAGCATCAGATATATGTGAGAATAAGATTACCATACCAAGACCAAAGGAACTTCAGATTGTCCATTGTAAATAGCACCCAGAACCAAGTTAAGTTATTTTTATGCCTGTTATTATTTTAATAAATGTGTGTGAAAATTAATCAAGTTCTGTTTAAAGTTTGTCACCGTCAATCTGCTACTCTAAGCGTGCAAGTGGCATTTCTATCGTCTGAACTGACGGCAGAAGATAAACACGCCACGATAAGACCACGAGACATATTGCTGACACTCGCCTACTTCGTTAGAGCGACAAGTCAAATAATCTGATGGTGTGTATACCGAAGGTCTTACAGTACGGACTGCACATTCTGCATTTTATGCAACTTCTTACAAGCAATCTACGCAAAGTTCGACACTCCCTGTCCATCAGTACATGTCTGCCTGCTCACAATTTACACTACTGGCCATTAAAATTGCTACACCACGAAGATGACGTGCTGCAGACGTGAAATTTAACCGACAGGAAGAAGATGCTGTGATATGCAAATGATTAGCTTTTCAGAGCATTCACACAAGTTTGGCGCCGGTGGCGACACCTACAACGTGCTGACATGAGGAAAGTTTCCACCAGATTTCTCTTACACAAACAGCAGCTGACCGGCGTTGTCTGGTGAAACGTTGTTGTGATGCCTCGTGTAAGGAGGAGAAATGCGTATCATCACGTTTCCGACTCTGATAAAGGTCGGATTGTAGCCTATCGCGATTGCGGTTTATCGTATCGCGACATTGCTGCTCGCGTTGGCCGAGATGCAATGACTGTTAGCATAATATGGAATCGGTGGGTTCAGGAGGGTAATACGGAACGCCGTGCTGGATCCCAACGGCCTCGTACCACTAGCAGTCGAGATGACAGGCATCTTACCCGCATGGCTGTAATGGATCGTGCAGCCACGTCTCGATCCCTGTGTCAACAGATGGGCACGCCTGCAAGACGACAACCATCTGCACGAACAGTTCGACGTCGTTTGCAGCAGCACGGACTATCAGCTCGGAGACCGTGGCTGCGGTTGCCCTTGACGCTGCATCACAGACAGGAGCGCCTGCGACGGTGTACTCGCGACGAACCTGGGTGCACGAATGGCAAAACGTCATTTTATGGACGAATCCAGGCTCTGTTTACAGCATCATGATGGTCGCATCCGTGTTTGGCGACATCGCGGTGAACGCACATTGGAAGCGTGTATTCGCCATTGTCATACTGGCGTATCACCCGGCGTGATGGTATGGGGTGCCTTTGGTTACACGTCTCGGTCACCTCTTGTTCGCATTGACGGCACTTTGAACAGTCGACGTTGCATTTGAGATATGTTACGACCCGTGGCTCTATCCCTCATTCGATCCCTGCGAAGCCCTATATTTCAGCAGGATAATGCAGTACCGCATGTTGTAGGTCCTGTACGGGCCTTTCTGCATATAGAAAATGTTCGACTGCTGCCCTGACCAGCACATTCTCCAGATCTCTCACCAACTGAAAACGTCTGGTCAATGGTGGCCGAGTAACTGGCTCGTCGCAATACTCCAGTCACTACTCTTGATGAACTGTGGTATCGTGTTGAAGCTACATGGGCAGCTGTACCTGTACACACCATCCAAGCTCTGTTTGACTTGATGCGCAGGCGTATCAAGGCTGTTATTACGGCCAGAGGTGGTTGTTCTGGGTACTGATTTCTCAGGATCTATGCACCCAAATTGCGTGAAAATGAATTGACATGTCAGTTCTAGTATAATATATTTGTCCAATGAATACGCGTTTATCATCTGCATTTCTTCTTGGTGTAGCAGTTTTAATGCTCAGTAGTGTAGCTGCGGTTGTTCCTTCGCATTTCCACTTTGCAATCAGGTCACCAACAGTAGATTTGAGCAAGTTTAGAATTGTTGAAATGTCCCTGGTGGATTTGTTACTCATGTGACACCCAGCACCTCTGTACACATCTTCGGAGCCCTTCAGCTCCCCTGATCGACCCATTCTGCTGTTGCCGCTTCCCTGCTGACGACACACAGTCCTCCCCGCCTCCTTTTATACCGGCAGGCCGACCTGTCGTCACATCCACAGGTCAGTTCCTCGTTAAATACAGGCTGTTACAAAAAGGACTTTACAACTTTAAAAATTCATATAAATTTATTGAAAGAAGATATAGAGCTGGGTTTAGTGTTATTTTATAGGGAAATACATCAAGTTCTTTTATTTTAAACTGGAAATGTTGTACGTAGCTTTCGGTGGTATTCCTGCTCACATCCCATCAGAAGCCGATTTCTTCCCAAGCTCGCTGCGGCATTGCAGGAGTAACTTTCTCAGTGGCGACGTAAATTCTTGCTCTAAGTGCAGGTAAAGAATCCGGCACACGAGGTACAAACACGATATCCTTGATGAATCTCGACAAAAAAATCAAGTGGTGTCTGATCTGGGGAACGTGGGGGCCATGCAATTGGCGCATCACGGCCAATCCATTGACCTGGAAGGCGGTCACTGGGAAAATCCTGGATGTCAGCCAAGTAGTGGGGTGGTGCACCATCTTGCATGAAGTAAACATTTCGTTCTCCATCATCTTCATCCAGCTGTGGTATCAAAAATTGTTGTAACATACCCAGGTACACTACCCCGGTGATGGATCTGTCACGGAAAAAAAGGGACCGTACGCTTTCTTCTCGCTCAAGGCACAAAAAAACCTTCAGTTTACGGTTATCACGAACATGTGGCAATGTTTGATGTGGATTTTCACTGACAGAAATCCTACAGTTATGCCTGTTGACCTTGCCGCTTAAGCGAAAAGCCGATTCGTCAGAAAATATGATTTCGCTCAAGGAATGTTCATACTCACGTAATCGATTTAACATACCCACAAAGAAGTTCTTGGGAGCAATTGTGTCATTCTCTTTCATTGCTTGTACGATCGTCAATTCGTACGGTTTCAAATGCAAACGGTTTCACAACACACTCCAAACAGTCGTATGCGGGATTTGCAGTTCACGAGATGCTTGCCGGGTCGATTTCGTACGGCTGTTGGCAAAACGTCGCCTCACTCGCTCAGCGACGTCGTCAGATGTGCTCGGACGACCTGATGCTTTCCCCTGTCTTATACTAAAATGTAGACTTTCACGGCTGGAAATGTCGTGTCCATTATGATTATCCGGGCTGTTATGCCGTAGTTGGTTGATGAATTTTGTCTCAATTCCCAACGTTTCGTCCCCGTCTGCGGGAGACATCTTCAGCTCGAAAATGGTAATTTGGGTCACTCAGTATATCGCAAACCCACGCACACGGACCGTTATTTGAACCGGGATTCGAAACACCGCCCACAACAGAAGCGGGGTGTTATCAAGACGTTAGCGGACAGAGCTAGAAATATTTGTGAACCTGAGTTGCTCGACGCTGCGATGGAACATCTCCACAATGCACTAATGAAGAACGGATATTCGTCCGCCGAAATAAAACGTGCGTTGAGACAGCCACGCAGAAATCATACTGACGTACAGGCTACTGAAAAAATCTAAGGTTTTCCTGCCGTTTGTTAAAAATGTAACGGAAAGAATAGGGAGGATCTTGACGAAGCGGAATATTACCGTAATTTACAAGCCCACCAGGAAGATGCAGGAATACCTTAAGCCTGCCAAGGACGCTCGCAAACCATTTGAAAAAGCTGGAGTGTATAGGATTCCATGCAGCTGTGGAGATGTGTATGTGGGTACCACTAAAAGAACTGTTTCTAAACGTTTGGGAGAGCACAAGGGAAATTGTAGAAGAGGAGAAACGAAACGATTAACTGTTGCGGAGCATGCTTTCCAGCCAGGGAACCACAATATTCGTTTCGAGGAGACGCAAGTACTAGCGGCCACAAGCGGGTATTACGAAAGGCTCTACAGGGAGGCAATCGAAATCGCTAAACACCCAAATAATTTCAATCGAAAGAAGGAGGGCGTGAAATTAAACGGTATACGGATGCGGGGTTGAAGAAGACGTGAACCACCCGTCCACCACTGGGTAATGGAAACGGCGACCGACGGCAGCGGACAGCGGCCAATTGCACTGACGTTTTCAAAACACGTGACGTCACGCCTCGGACACGGAATTTAGCGGCAGTCAGTAGCGAGCCAGTGGGTGTGTTGGACCTTCCATCGAGCTACGGACTCCCTTGAAGATGTCCTCCGCAGACGGGGACGAAACGTTGGGAATTGACACAGAATTCATCAACCGACCATGGCGTAACAACCCGGATAATCATAATGGACATTCCCATGTCTTACCGAGCACCCTGTTTCTACAAACCAGTTATGCCACTCATAAATTGTAGGCCCACTAGGAGGATCTATAGCGTACTTGGTACGGAAATTACTCTGAACTGTTTTCGCCGACTTCGATTCTACAAACCAAAGCACACAAATGCCGCTAGCGCTCCTTACGGTGTGATTCGGCACTAGCGAACTAAGCGAGAGAAACTTCTACATCTACATCCATACCCCGCAAGCCACCTGACGGTGTGTGGCGGAGGGTACCTTCAGTACCTCTATCGGTTCTCCCTTCTATTCCAGTCTCGTATTGTTCGTGCAAAGAAGGATTGTCGGTATGCTTCTGTGTGGGCTCTAATCTCTCTGATTTTATCCTCACGGTCTCTTCGCGAGATATACGTAGGAGGGAGCAATATACTGCTTGACTCCTCGGTGAAGGTATGTTCTCGAAACTTCAAAAGAAGCCCGTACCGCGCTACTGAGCGTTTCTCCTGCAGAGTCTTCCACTGGAGTTTATCTATCATCTCCGTAACTCTTTCGCGATTACTAAATGATCCTGTAACGAAGCGCGCTGCTCTCCGTTGGATCTTCTCTACCTCTTCTGTCAACCCTATCTGGTACGGATCCCACACTGCTGAGCAGTATTCAAGCAGTGGGCGAACAAGCGTACTGTAACCTACTTCCTTTGTTTCCGAACTGCATTTCCTTAGGATTCTTCCAATGAATCTCAGTCTGGCATCTGCTTTAGCGACGATCAACTTTATATGATCACTGCATTTTAAATCACTTCTGATGCGTACTCCCAGATAATTTATGGAATTCACTGCTTCCAGTTGCTGACCTGCTATTTTGTAGCTAAATGATAAAGGATCTTTCTATGTATTCGCATAACATTACACTTGTCTACATTGAGATTCAATTGAGATTGATGTATTTCTCTACAAAATGACACAACAATCAGAATTTGAAGCCATTTTGACTACTTTTCGACCGTGACCATCTAAAGAAATATGTAAAGGTTTTTTTTTTTTTTTTTTTTTTTTTTTTTTTTGTAAATTACCGCTACGAGTCACAAACTTTGTCAACTATCGTATTACCTATTTATTTAGCGACATGCCATTTAGCATGAAGATGAGGTATTCCCTCGAAACATGTCGCTAAATAAATAAGTAATACGACAGTTGAGAAAGTTTGTGACTCGTTGCGGTAATTTAAAAAAGACGCTACCATCACCTGTGCAGGTACTATGAATTAATTTATATAAGTTTCAAAGTTGTTAAGTCCTTTCTGAAACCCTGTAGAGATGTCCACATATTTTTTTATCAGACAGGTGCATTTTTTAAATTTTCTTGACGTAACTGCTAAAGTCATCAGTCCCTAAGCTCACACACTACTTAACCTAAATTGCCCTAAGGACAAACACACACACACCCACGCCCGAGGCAGGACTCGAACCTCCGCCGGGACCAGCCGCACAGTCCAAGACTGCAGGGCCTGAGACCGCTCGGCTAATCCCGCGCGGCCAGGTGGATTCTACGGACAATTATTAAAAAAAGAAGTTCAACCGACAAAGATAAACTGTATAGATCAGCGTGTTCGATTAAT
The DNA here is from genome assembly GCF_021461395.2 of Schistocerca americana. Lineage (NCBI taxonomy): Eukaryota > Metazoa > Arthropoda > Insecta > Orthoptera > Acrididae > Schistocerca > Schistocerca americana. The sequence continues at coordinate 172,884,564 of NC_060129.1, read as the reverse complement.
AATGCCACGTGTGATATTTGGAGCGAAATTTTTGTGTATTACACCTTTTCACGTAGCGGAAAATAACGCGTGCACCTTTATAGGGACGTTGCAGTGCGACTCGAAGGGCCAAACGTGGTCAGGCTGCCGGAAATGGCAGACTGACCTTCTGGCAGAATAGCTGCCGAAGCGCCCATTCAGCCGGACAGAGCGCATTCGTCCTAGGCAGAGCTCTAGTGCGCCCGTGTCGGCTGACGTTCAGTGCGCGTCGGAGAAATGTACAGCTGCTATAATACTTCCGGTAGAACAAGAAACAGAGGTATAGCGATGGGCGAGATAACGCCAACGTCCTAGCACAGACGGCATTTTCAACGACATATACGTATACACTATGTGGTCAAAAAAAAAAAAACACGTTCTTCATATTAGGTGCATTGTGTTGCCACCTACTGCCAGGTACTCCATATTAGCGACCGCAGTAGTCATTATACATCGTGAAAGAGCAGAATGGGGCGCTCCGCGGAACTCACGGACTTCGAACGGGGTCAGGTGATTCTACATCTACACCTAGATCTACATGGATACTCTGCAAATCACATTTAAGAGCCTGGCAGAGGGTTCATCGAACCACCTTCAAAATTCTCTGTCATTCCAATCTCGTATAGCGCGCGGAAAAAACCAACACCTATATCTTTCCGTACGAGTTGTGATTTCCCTTATTTTATGGTGGTGATTGTTTCTCCCTATGCTGGTCGGTGTCAACAAAATATTTTCGCATTCGGAGGAGGAAGTTGGTGACTGGAATTTCGTGAGAAGATTCCGTCGCAACGAAAAACGCCTTTCTTTTTATGATATCCTGTATCATTTGTGTGACACACTCTCGCATGTTTCGCGGCAATACAAAACGTGCTGCCTTTCTTTGAACTTTTTCGATCTACTCCGTCAGTCCTATATGGTAAGGATCCCACACCGCGCAGCGGTATTCTAAAAGAGGATGGACAAGCATAGAGTAGGCAGTCTCCTTAGTAGATCTGTTTCATTTTCTAAGTGTCCTGCCAATAAAACGCAGTCTTTGGTTAGCTTTCCCCACAACATTTTCTATGTGTTCCTTCCAATTTAAGTTATTCGAAAGTATAATATCTAGGTATTTAGTTGAATTTACGGCTTTTAGATTAGACTGATTTAACGTGTAACCGAAGTTTAACGAGTTCCTTTTAGCACTCATGTGGATGACGTCACACTTTTCGTTATTTAGGGTCAACTGCCATTTTTCGCACCACTCCGATATTTCTTCTAAATCGTTTTGCAGTTTGTTTTGGTCTTCAGATGACTTTATTAGTACATGAACAACAGCGTCATTTGCAAACAACAGAAGACGGCTGCTCAGATTGTCTCCCAAATCGTTTATATAGATAAGGAACAGCAAAGGGCCTATAACACTACCTCGGGGAACGCCAGAAATCACTTCTGTTTTACTCGATGACTTTCCGTCAATTACTACGAACTGAGACCTCTCTGACAGGAAATCACAAATCCAGTCACATAACTGAGACGATATTCCATAAACACGCAATTTCACTACGAGCCGCTTGTGTGGTACAGTGTCAAAAGCCTTCCGGAAATCCAGAAATACGGACTCGATCTGAAATCCCATGTCAGTAACTTTCAGCACTTCATCTGAATAAAGAGTTAGTTGTGTTTCACAAGAACGATGCTTTCTAATCCTATGTTGACTGTATGTCAATAGACCGTTTTCTTCGAGGTAATTCATTATGTTCGAGCCGCGCGGGATTAGCCGAGCGGTCTCGGGCGCTGCAGTCATGGACTGTGCGGCTGGTCCCGGCGGAGGTTCGAGTCCATTTTTGAACATTATGTTCGAACACAATATATGTCCTAAAATCCTGCTGCATATCGACGTTAACGATATGTGCCTGTAATTTAGTGGATTACTCCTACTACCTTTCTTTAATATTGGTGTGACCTGTACAACTTTCCACTCTTCGGCTACGGATCTTTCGTCGAGCGAACGGTGGTATATGATTGTTAAGTATGGAGCTAATGCATCAGCATACTCCGAAAGGAACCTAATTGATATACAGTCTGTTGCTTTTATTAAGTGATTTAAGTTGCTTCACTACTACGAGGATATTTACTTCTACATTACTCATGTTGGCAGCTGTTCTCGATTCGAATTCTGGAATATTTACTTCGTCTTCTTTTGTGAAGGCATTTCGGAAGACTGTGTTTAGTAACTCTGCTTCGGCAGCACTGACTTCGATATTATCTCCATTGCTATAGCGCAGAGAAGGCATTTATTGTTTCTTGCCGCTAACATACTTCACATACGACCAGAATCTCTTTGGATTTTCTGCCAGGTTTCGTGTCAAAGTTTCGTTGTGGAAACTGTTATAGGCGTCTCGCATTTAACTCCGCGCTAAGTTTCGAACTTCTGTAAAAGATCGGCAATCTTGGGAATTTTGCGTCTGTTTGAATTTGGAATGTTTGTTTCGTTGTTTCTGCAACAGTATTCTAACCCGTTTTGTGTACCAAGGAGGATCAGCTCCGTCGTTTGTTAATTTATTTGGTATAAATCTCTTTATATCTGCCAATACTATTTCTTTGAATTTAAGCCACATCTGGTCTAAACTTATATTATTAATTTGGAATTAGTGGAGATTGTTTCTCAGGAGGGCATCAAGTGAATTTTTATCTGCTTTTTTTTTAATATGTATATTTTTCGCTTATTTTTCGAGGATTTGGAGATTACAATATTCAATCTCGCTACGACAGCCCTGTGTTCACTAATCCCTGTCTCCGTTCTGATGCTCGTTATTGACTCAGGATTATTTCTTGCTAAGAGGTCAAGTGTGTTTTTACAACCGTTTACTATTCGCGTGGGCTCATGAACTATCTGCTCAAAATAATTTTCAGAGAATGTGTTTAGCACAATTTCGGATGATATTTTATGCGTACCTCCGGAATTAATTGATTGGGTGTCACTTATATCATACGTCTGTATGCGAGGTGACCACACTCCTAAACATCCCTAGGTCCACTGTTTCCGATGTGGTAGTGAAGTGGAAACGTGAAGGGACGCGTAGAACACAAAAGCGTACAGGCCGACCTCGTCTGACTGACAGAGATCGCCGACAGTTGAAGAGGGTCGTAATGTGCAATAGGCAGACATCTATCCACACCATCACACAGGAATTCCAAACTGCATCAGGATCCCACTGCAAGTACTATGACAGTTAGGCGGGAGGTGAGAAAACTTGGATTTCATGGTCGAGCGGCTGCTCATAAGCAACACATCACGCCGGTTAATGCCAAACGATGGCGCGCTTGATGTAAGGAGCGTCAACATTGGACGATTGAACACTAGAAAAACGTCGTGTGGAGTGACGAATCACGGTACTCAATGTGGCTATCCGATGGCAGGGTGTGGGTATGGCGAATGCCCGGTGAACGTCATCTGCCACCGTGTGTAGTGCCGACAGTAAAATTCTGAGGCGGTGGTGTTAGGTGTGGTCCTGTTTTTCATGGAGGGGGCTGGTACCCCTTGTTTTTTTGGGAGGCACTATCACAGCACAGTCCTACAATGATGTTTTAAGCACCTTCTTGCTTCCCACGGTTGAAGAGCAATTCGGGGATGGCGATTGCATCTTTCAACACGATCGAGCACCTGTTAATAATGCACGGCCTGTGGCGGAGTGGTTACTCGAGAATAACATTCCTGTAATGGACTGGCTGGAACGCCTTTGCGCTGTTTTGGAACGCCGACTTCGTGCCAGGCCCCACCGACCGACATCGATACCTCTCCTCAGTGCAGCACTCCTGAACAATGGGCTGCCATTCCCCAAGAAACCTCCCAGCAGCTGATTGAACGTATACCTGCGAGAGTGGAAGCTGTCATCAAGACAAAGGATGGACCAACACCAGCGTTACCGATAGAGGGCGCCACAGTCTTGTAAGTGATTTTCAGGCAGGCGTCCGGATACTTCTGATCCCATGGTGTATCACGGCATGTAAAAATATCGGCTGGACGTTGTAAATATACTGTCCGTTTTATAGCTGTATACCTAAATATCATATATTATTAGATATTCTGTACAACAACAAGCTAGCGCTCTGCCTATCCTCCTTAGTGCAAGAATGGAATGGAAAGGAAAATGGTGGCAAAAGAAATGCCTGAAAAACTTTCAGCAATAAATATCTTCGGGAGTCGTCCACTGCAAGGAAAAGACACAAAAATATTCTATTTTCTTACGTAACTAGTGGGATACTTGGGTACTGGATTATTGCTAGTTAGTGTAAGAAAGAACGGAAAATATTATTTATTGCAAAAATCTGATAAAAATCAAACTTTTATTTATAAACTGATACACAAATTTCCGGGTTCTTTTCGGAATAGGAGGTTACCTCTTATGGATATGAAAAATGGTTCAAATGGCTCTGAGCACTATGGGACTTAACATCTATGGTCATCAGTCCCCTAGAACTTAGAACTACTTAGACCCAACTAACCTAAGGACATCACTCGACACCCAGCCATCACGAGGCCTGCGTCGTTCCCGTTCCCCCCACCACAAGCCTGCTTTTCCCTTCCCTTCCCATCTACTTGAAACTCAAGCGCTGTGTCGTCTTCGCGCAATTCGAAACACAAGTCACTATGTTTACTTTATTTCCGAAGTTCCTAGTGTGATCGTGTGAATGTAAGTTGTTAGAAAGATACAGGGCAGGTCCTCTACTCGTTGCAGTGGTTACACTTATCGTCCGTTTTGGAAATCTAAAGAAAAAATCCTGGAAATCGTACTATGGCAAGACGAAGATGCGTTCGAAGAATGGAGAAGTACGTTAAGTCTGTAAACTTCTGTACCAACCAGCTGACGATGCTGCTCCACAAGTGAAAAAGGAAATGGAGACATGAAAGAAGAGGATTCGAGAAAAAAAAACCGGTTATCGGAGGTATACTTGAATGAAAAGGGGAGTCTTTGCAATAAATGTTATGATTCTGCTGCTGTAATGCTTCACTCACAAAATGCACCGAATGAGGTGGCGCAGTGGCTAGCTAATTTGACTCTGTTCTGGTCAACAGCACTTAGAATTTAGTATAGCAACTTTAGACGCTCATCCAACCCTAGTCATCAAATACTATCACCGACCCCAAGTAATTGAAAAATTGGTTATTCATCTCCCATAATTTTAGCCTGCTTCTAGCTGATGGTATTTTGTCTGTCCTACGTGCATGCGTTTTGACCATCCGTGGAATTTGCTATCCCACATATACAGGGTTTTACAAAAAGGTACGGCCAAACTTTCAGGAACCATTCCTCACACACAAATAAAGAAAATATGTTATATGGACATGTGTCCGGAAAAGCTTAATTTCCATGTTAGAGCTCATTTTAGTTTCGTCACTATGTACTGTACCTCCTCGATTCACCGCCAGTTGGCCCAATTGAAGGAAGGTAATGTTGACTTCGGTGCTTGTGTTGACATGCGACTCATTGCTCTACAGTACTAGCATCAAGCACATCAGTACGTAGCATCAACAGGTTTACAAATGCGGAGTTGGCTGATGCCCATTTGATGTACGAATTGGCACGGGGTAATAGCCGTGTCGCGGTACGTTTGCATCGAGACATTTCCAGATCGAAGGTGTCCCGACAGGAAGACGTTCGAAGCAATTGATCGGCGTCTTAGGGAGCACGGAACATTCCAGCCTATGACTCGCGACTGGGGAAGACCTAGAACGGCGAGGACACATGCAATGGACGAGGCAATTCTTCGTGCAGTTGACGATAACCCTAATGTCAGCGTCAGAGAAGTTGCTGCTGTACAAGGTAACGTTGACCACGTCACTGTATGGAGAGTGCTACGGGAGATCCAGTTGTTTCCGTACCGTGTACAGCGTGTGCAGGCACTATTAGCAGCTGATTGGCCTCCACGGGTACACTTGTGCGAGTGGTTCATCCGACAATGTGTCAATCCTCATTTCAGTGCAAATGTTCTCTTTACGGATGAGGCTTCATTCCGACGTGATCAAATTGTAAATTTTCACAATCAACATGTGTGGGCTGACGAGAATCCGCACGCAATTGTGCAATCACGTCATCAACACAGATTTTCTGTGAACGTTTGGGCAGGCATTGTTAGTGATGTCTCGATTGGGCCCCATGTTCTTCCACCTACGCTCAATGGAGCACGTTATCACGATTTCATACGGGATACTCTACCTGTGCTGCTAGAACGTGTGCCTTTACAAGTACGACACAACGTGTGGTTCGTGCACGATGGAGCTCCTGCACATTTCAGTCGAAGTGTTCGTACGCTTCTCGACAACAGATTCGGTGACCGATGGATTGGTAGAGGCGGACCAATTCCGTGGCCTCCACGCTCTCCTGACCTCAACCCTCTTGACTTTCATTTATGGGGGCATTTGAAAGCTCTCGTCTACGCAACCCCGGTACCAAATGTAGAGACTCTTCGTGCTCGTATTGTGGACGGATGTGATACAATACGCCATTCTCCAGGGCTGCATCAGCGCATCAGGGATTCCGTGCGACGGAGGGTGGATGCACGTATCCTCGCTAACGGAGGACATTTTGAACATTTCCTGTAACAAAGTGTTTGAAGTCACGCTGGTACGCTATGTTGCTGTGTGTTTCAATTCCATGATTAATGTGATTTGAAGAAAAGTAATGAAATGAGCTCTAACATGGAAAGTAAGCTTTTCCAGACACATGTCCAAATAACATATTTTCTTTCTTTGTGTGTGAGGAATGTTTCCTGAAAGTTTGGCCGTACCTTTTTGTAACACCCTGTATAGTTTCAGCCTATCCACGATCTATAGTTATATAAAATTGTCCTCGAGCTAGGACATTATACGGACACACGCATTAACTTCCTCCGCCGTTGACCCGGTCATCGAATCACTTTCGTAACACGCTTTATGCCAATCACATGGAAGAAGACGGTTTCTCAATTTGCACACGCACGTTCCTTTCCGACACTCCCATAGCCCAGCTGCCGTCGCCAGCTCAGTTTACCTGACAGCCCGCGGCCCACCGAATGTTGGCTGGGGTGAGTGACGAAGCACGCTTCTGAGCTGAGTACAGCTATTCACGTGGTACACACGTACCGTTTATTTCCCATTTTATGCGAGTCTTTTGCCCTCTTGGGCGTTCTGTATTAATGTTGGACCATACCTCTTTAGGCAGTTTGTAGTTTTAGTGTGTTCCGAAGGAGGCGTGTATATCCGCGCCGAAACCTTGGTCAACATCCGGTTTCTATTTGCAATCGACGCGGAATCCTTATTAAATTATTCAAGATTGCTGACGAGCTGCAATGTTAAATGTTATTATTATACAGCAATCGGAAACCACTGTATATTATTACGCAAAAAATAAGTCTCTGAGCATTATGGGACTTAACTTCCTAGGTCATCAGTCCCCTAGAACTTAGAACTACTTAAACCTAACTATCCTAAGGACATCACACATCCATGCTCGAGGCAGGATTCGAACCTGCGACCGTAGCGGTCGCGCGGTTCCAGACCGTAGCGCCTAGAACCGCTCGGCCACCCCGGCCGGCCTATTATTACGCAATCGTTGGCATGTTAGAAACTGAGGTATCAATTGATAATTATTTCAATGAACTAACACACAGTTTTCACTTAGAACTTCCGGGCTGATAGGACGTGGTCCAAGTACGAGGTGCATTCAAGTTCTAAGGCCTCCGATTTTTTTTCTCCGGACTGGAAAGAGATAGAAACATGAGCATTGTTTTAAAATGAGGCCGCGTTCATTTTCAATACGTCCCAGAGATGGCAGCACCGTACGGCAGCGGCGAGAATGAGAACTGTTTTAAATACTTAAAATGGCGACGTTTTCGTTACTTGAACAGTGTGCAATCATTCGTTTTCTGAATTTGCGTGGTGTGAAACCAATTGAAATTCATCGACAGTTGAAGGAGACATGTGGTGATGGAGTTATGGATGTGTCGAAAGTGCGTTCGTGGGTGCGACAGTTTAATGAAGGCAGAACATCGTGTGACAACAAACCGAAACAACCTCGGGCTCGCACAAGCCGGTCTGACGACACGATCGAGAAAGTGCAGAGAATTGTTTTGGGGGATCGCCGAATGACTGTTGAACAGATCGCCTCCAGAATTGGCATTTCTGTGGGTTCTGTGCACACAATCCTGCATGACGACCTGAAAATGCGAAGAGCGTCATCCAGGTGGGTGCCACGAATGCTGACGGACGACCACACGGCTGCCCGTGTGGCACGTTGCCGAGCAATGTTGACGCGCAGCGACAGCACGAATGGGACTTTCTTTTCGTCGGTTGTGACAATGGATGAGACGAGGATGCCATTTTTCAATCCAGAAACATAGCACCAATCAGTTCAATGGAAGCACACAGATTCACCGCCACCAAAAAAATTTCGGGTAACCGCCAGTGCTGAAAAAATGATGGTGTCCATGTTCTGCGACAGCGATGGCGGAATCCTTACCCATTGCGTTCCAAAGGGCACTACGGTAACAGGTGCATCCTATGAAAATGTTTTGAAGAACAAATTCTTTCCTGCACTGCAACAAAAACGTCCTGGAAGGGCTGCGCGTGTGCTGTTTCACCGAGATAACGCACCCGCACATCGAGCTAACATTACGCAACAGTTTCTTCGTGATAACAACTTTGAAGTGATTCCTCATGCTCCCTACTCGCCTGACCTGGCTCCTAGTGACTTTTGGCTTTTTCCAACAATGAAAGACACTCTCCGTGGCCGCACATTCACCAGCCGTGCTGCTATTGCCTCAGCGATTTTCCAGTGGTCAAAAAAGACTCCTAAAGAAGCCTTCGCCGCTGCCATGGAATCATGGCGTCAGCGTTGTGAAAAATGTGTACGTCTGCAGGGCGATTACGTCGAGAAGTAGCGCCAGTTTCATCGATTTCGGGTGAGTAGTTAATTAGAAAAAAAATTGGAGGCCTTAGAACTTGAATGCACCTCGTATAAACTTTCATACTTTGACCACGGCCTATCAGCCCGGAACGTTTAAGTGAACACAATACCGGCCGTGGAAGGTTACATTGTATGATCTAATACACACTGTTTTTTTCCTTGTTTCAGAAATTTTATGGTTACTGCACAACATACGTTTCTGGTTATAAGCCCATTTTCAAGCACATTACTGATTCCAAGGATGATGGGCTTATAACCGAAAACCCAAGTTCTGCAGTAACCGTAATAGAATTTGTATAACAAGGCAAAAAAAAAAACAGTACATGTTTAGTTATTTTACGATGTTTCACCAAGAAGCCACAGTTGATTCAATTAAAACAGTTCATTCAAATTTATTCTGTTAGGAACTTCATCATCTTGTGTTTATCGTGGGCCGAAAATAATTGTCAATAAATATGGGTTATTAATTTATATTTAGAATGTATAATTTTAGACTTTAGTACACTGGATCCCATAGGAAGAGTTTATTAATGTTCCCTACAACGCTTTCATCATCCCAAAATGGCATTATGATGTCATATTCTCCTCCTGTCTTCTCCGTTATTAGTTTCCCAATAAGTATAGCTCTAATTTCTTGCTTAAGGTACGGGGCACATGACTTTAAAAAACCTCAAAATCATTCCAGAGTTTAGTACATCGTTGCAAGAAGCCTGATTCTCGCTATTTCTTACATAGTACGGTGATTCCGTCTGCAAAAGTAGAAATGCTCAACTCCGTTTCCAAATGTTCCTTTACAATAGAAAATCTAGGGGTGTTGAGCCATTTTAATTCTCGCACCACTGAAAAGGTGACTCATATAGATATCAGTGTTTGGAAACAGTTGAAATCGCTAAAACTGAACAAGGCAACAGGACATCGTTGGGTTCGTGTCACATTCTGTACTCAATTTACGGCTGATTTAGCCCCTCCCTTAACAATAACATACAGCAGACCTCTTGAGGTGAAAGCTGTTCTCAGTGATTGGAAGAAACCACAGGTCGCAACCGTATACAAGAAGGGCAGCAAAAGTGATTCTCACCTGCCGTCCGGTATCCCGGGACATCCTTTTGTTGTAGAATCCTAAAACATATTCTGAGCTCGAATGTAATGGGATGTCTCGAACACAATCATTTCCTCCATGCCAAGCAGCTAGGATCAGAAAACATCGGTCACAGGGAAGTAAACTTGCATCTTTCTCACACAACATCGCAGTACTGAAAATCATGGAACAAGGCATTGGGGTGGAAATAGTTTTTGTGATTTCAGAAAACCATTTCACTTGGCGCGACACCAATTTTTATTAAGAGAAACATAATCACATTGTAAGAGGTCCGTGACTAAGGAATTTAGTGCTAGTGCAATCGAGCAGATGTAATTTCGATGGATTGCTCACGCGCTGCCTGCGATATGTAAGCTATAAGAGGAATCTCAGACGAGAGAGCAGTGTTGTATGCAGTAAGAGCTGTGTCAGTAGCAATAGAAGTAAGTAGTTGCTAGCGAGCAGTCGTGTGTATCGAGTTGGCCGGGCCGGTCGTGGGGGAGAGATGGCGGTGCCTGAGCGATGTAGTATAAGGTAAAAGCAAAAATTACTATTTCTAGCCGCGCGCATGTGTAATTTGTTGGGTGTTGGGTTGTTTGGAGAAGGAGACCAGACAGCGAGGTCATCGATCTCATCGGATTAGGGAAGGACGGGGAAGGAAGTCGGCCGTACCGTTTCAAAGGAACCATCCCGGCACTTGCCTGGAGTGATTTAGGGAAATAACGGAAAACCTAAATCAGGATGGTCGGACGCGGGATTGAACCGTCGTCCTCCCGAATGCGAGTCCAGTGTTGTGTAATTTGTAACAACTCATTTTGTACTATTGTTATATAAAGGTCCTACGGAAATGTTATTAAAAAAATCTTTTAATAATAATCTTTCTTAAAAAAATAACTTTTGACAATCGTTCATCTGAATTTAAAGACTTTAGTAATTTTTCCTATCCATAGTCATCCCGATTATTGCAAAGAAAAGTCAGTCATTTCCTTTTATACATGACAAATCTATTGGCCGAGCATTGCACTGGGCTGTTGTAATGTCCCCACAGAAAATACCCTCTACCACGCACCAATTAATCATTTTCAATCCAACCATCCACATTCATTCACTTTGGAAAAGTATCTGATCTGATTTTCTCGTAACATATGCGGCGACAGCTCGACGACGCCAAAGGATTTTCTAGTGCGTTTATTCTTTGATTCAGTGTTAGAAAACTTTAAACTGAAATAATTAATCAGTGACACAGATTGTAGAAATAGTGACTAACTATTACTATCGAGTGTTGCAAAGAAGATAGTGGAGATAGGCTTCACCTGTGTTTGGGTAAACATGGAACTTTAGCATTGCTAATGTCATCAAGATTTATAAAGGATCTGAATGACCTTCAAGAAGAAAGAAATGTTCCCCGAAATGACGCTGCATAATCAAAAGAGGTTCCCAGTGAATGTTCATATATAATTTCAAGTGCACGCTTAGATGTGTAAACGTGTGAAGTGATGCGTTTAGGCAGTGAATCATGAATGACGGTTAACGCCGCAAAGATAATTTCCCGTGCAAAACAATTGACGCCGGCGCGAGAGTTAGAATCGATATAGACGACACAGATATGCTTTGTAAGAGACTCGCATCAAACGCGAGGGGAAACTGATTGATGTAGAACTTCAAAAAAGTGTCATAATTAGACGTTAAGAGTTCTTGATTTATTGTTGAATGTCAAAAGAAACTAAGATTCATAGAATTAGTTGTTATTTAATGGGTCTTGTTCACTTTGGAATTTTGTTTGAAAATCCATTTCCATATATGTGCATGTATGAATGCCGGATGAATCAGAGAATAAATCAAAGAAGTGAATCCACATTCCTCACTACTAATAACTTTTACATTACAGCAATCAAGCGGAGAAATATATGTATTTAGGATAAAAATTTTATGAGTATAGATAAATGATATGACTTTTCAAGGAAATGATGGATTATGTCTTTGTATAAAATGAACCACACTTTCCATTATTCGATGATTTGAAGCCAAAATCTACTGCAAGTTGCATGAATTCTTTAAATTACGAAGAATAAATCATTGACAGAAAATGTGTCAGAATTTTTGGACTTACAAGCACAAGTGGTGATGCGAAGTCCAAAAGAAAATTCAAACAAGAGTGAATATTATGATGTTTTCGGCAACAGCATTAGTCAATGGATAAATGGAAACTTTAAGTCAATGGCTAAATTCCTTGCAGTACATCGTAAGAAAAAGGATGCATGAAGCCATAGGGATTTTGTTTTCAGTTCTTTTACAGGAAGAGTTTCCCTTTCGGTCATTGCTAATTCTTTTGGAATGAATGTTGCATGTGAAATCTGGTAACCCTGTCCCTTCTACTCTTCCCATTGTGGGCCGCGTAGAAGACTGACTACAAATGTGGACGTCGGGGACATGCAAGATCCGGGGGAGTTTCAGCACCTGGGAACAAGATTGTAAAAAAAAAAAAAAACTCGAACTATTTATTGTAAAATTTTTTTGCTAGAGGCACAAATCACTCTTCTCCAAATCGTTATATAAATCGATCCCTATCTTTCCTTTAGAGATCAATTTCAAAATTATTTTTTCTCTTCTGTAGGCTTTCCTATCTTCTATATACCGTAGGCTGGGGGTCTTGGCTTAAGAGGTTTTCCAAGGTTTCCCTGCTTAAGAAAGTTCCCGAATGGGTAGACCCTGATAACAGTCTCATGAAAGATCATCTTCCTTGGTTGTGCACAGCAAACATAACACCTTGATGCACGTAAAAGCAATACAGCCGCGGTACCTGTCTCTTCATTTCTTATGTTTCCAATGTTTATTTTCTTCGTCTGTCTTAAACATAATTATTTCTTTTTCGGTCGGAGGACTGACACTCATCACTTCCGGGTTACCCACACTAATAGATAGCTCGCGAAATGTGTTCGGTAAATCAAAATTTGGCTCACAAACTTCGCTCGCTGCGAGGGGCATTGTAATGTCCCCACAGAAAATACCCTCTACCACGCACCAATTAATCATTTTCAATCCAACCATCCACATTCATTCACTTTGGAAAAGCATCTGATCTGATTTTCTCGTAACATATGCGGCGACAGCTCGACGACGTCAAAGTATTTTCTAGTGCGTTTATTCTTTGAAATAACAGAGATGCATATATGCATCCTCCATGGTTGATAGAGTGGTAACTAGGAAAGCTTGTGGAGTTTCTGTTGAGGGATTGACGTGTTTCTGAGAGATACATATTTTGCTTTTCTTCTCGCTAAAGCGAGCCAATTAACATTTGTGCCGCTAGCGGTTTGTCTTGAAGAGAAAGAGATTGTAAAAGGAAAAATAATTAAGGCGTGGAATCACCGGAGATCTGGACACGTAATGGAGATGGATTTAATACACAATTTCCTTCATAAATAAGGTTTGTGACTTTTTTTGTTCTGGAGTGAATGATTGAATTAGTTTTTTCTGAATCATTTGTTGATCACGTTGGCCGTGTAATTAGTGGGGAAGTTTCAGCTGTGTCGAAGAGAGCCTGCAATCACTGAGTCTGTGTTAAATCGTCCAAAAAGGCTTCGTACACATCTGGAATTCGCAGTCTTTCGTAAAAGGAACAAATTGTCCAAACGATTGATTCTCCCGACTGACTGCAGTGTTTAACAGTAATAATAATTGTAAAGATCTTTTACAGCAAGCCAGCCGCTGATTACCAAGACGAAGGACTCCACCAAAGATTCTATTTGGCTGATTTCACGTAATGAAATATTATATTAAAAACTGTACATAGATAAAGGAGAGAAAGAGAGAGAGAGCGAATGAAAATAGAGATAATACTAATAATCCTCCATTAGTCTAACTTTTCGCCTGTCTTATCACGGATCAGCCAACAAATGGGAGGCCCTTATTTACTGTATAGATTTATGTGTGAAGGTGAAGGGATCTTAAAGGCAACAGATACACGTCTATACAGACAAGACATTACACAAAGTTAGCGGCTAGCTGCATTCATCATCTATTTTTAGATGAAGAGACGACAACTTATTGTCTCGAACATTTCAAAAATGTTAAACTGTGCCAGAAAAATTTCTTATAGGAGCAGATATATACGCGTTATCCGGCGACATAATTGAGGTAAGAATTTTCAGTTTATTCAGAATGACTTTTCAGGGCCGTGACGCAGCATTGCTAACGTCCAGATTTGCCAGTTTAGATTCACAGTCAGTTAATTATTGAAAGGTTTTATATTAGTCACATTTTCATTGGGAGTTTAGTCACTCATTTATTGCAAGGTTATGGAATAAGCTGTTGGGAGGTTACAACATGAAGCATGAAACGAACTGGATTGAGAATTTTTAGGTAGGGAGGACCCGAGAAATTATCTTGAATGGAGAGTCATTTACATCTGTAGAAGTAACTTTGGTGTACCGCACACAAGCGTGTTCTTCATGTTCCATGGTAATGACATGGCAGAAAAGATTAACAATTTTCGCAGATGATGAAATTGTCTGTAATGAAATATTCTCTGGGAGAAGCTGCACAAATATCTATCTAGATCTTGATAAGATTCAAGATTATGGAAAGGATGGGAAAATGTGCATTTCCCAAAGCTCGGGAAAGAAATCTACCTTAGTATAAGAAATCTACCTTAGTATAAGAAATCTACCTTAGTATAAGAAATCTACCTTAGTATAATCTACCTTAGTCATAATAGTTAAATGTTTTTACCAAAAATATTGAAAAGTTCTTGATCGATACTCTGACAAACAATCAGGTAAAAGCAGAAAATTATCTAGAATGAAATTTTCACTCTACAGCGGAGTGTGCGCTGATATCAAACTTCCTGGCAGATTAAAACTGTGTGCCGGACCGAGACTCGAACTCGGGACCATTGCCTTTCGCGGGCAAGTGCTCCACCAACTGCCGCGCGGGATTAGCCGAGCGGTCTCGGGCGCTGCAGTCCCGGAGGAAGTAAGAGTCCTCCCTCGGGCATGGGTGTGTGTGTTTGTCCTTAGGGTAATTTAGGCTAAGTAGTGTGTAAGCTTAGGGACTGATGACCTTAGCACTTAAGTCCCATAAGATTTCACACACATTTGAACATTTTTTTTCTTTTGCTCTACCAACTGAGCTACCCAAGCACGACTCACGCCCCGTCCCGAGTTCGAGTCTCGGTCCGGCACACATTTTTAATCTGGCAGAATGTTACAGTATATATATATATATATATATATATATATATATATATATATATATATATATATATATTACAGTATTGTGTAAGAATGTAAAGCAAATCTTACAATATTTACTCATCCTATATATTTAAAGAAAATCTACATTCTGTCTGTCCAAACATTTATTACAGTATCACGTAAACATTTGAAGCAAATCGTTCCTTAACTTTCAAGGATTCTTCATATAAACCTATATATGAAAAGGTTTTTACCAAAAATCTGGGATCATTCTTGGGCAATTTGCTTCAGATTTTTAGGCGATGGTCTAATATACGTTCGGACAGACACAGAAGCTACAAATTTTTTTTAGTATATGTGGTTCTTGGTAAAAACTTCATTTATATGTATACAAGGTTCCTACAAAGAATCCCGGAAAGTTCTTGAAAGCTTTTTATATGATACTCTAATAAATTTTCATACACACATAAGATAGATATTTTTCTAGTACATATGATGTTTTATCATCCTGTCCCTTCTCCTCAACAGTGTTTTTCACATATTTCTTTCCTCTCCGATTCTTCGCAGAACCTCCTCATTCCTCACCTTATCAGTCCACCTAATTTTCAACAATCGTCTGTAGCACCACGTCTAAATTGCTTCCTTTCTCTTGTGTTCCGGTTTTCCCACAATCCATGTTTCACTACCATACAATACTGTTCTCCGAAAGTGGATTCTCAGAAATTTCTTCCTCAAACTGAGGCCTTTGTTTGATACTAGTAGACTTCTGTTGGCCAGGATTGCCCTTCTCGCCAGTGCTAGTCTGCTTTTTACGTCCTCCTTGCCCTGTGCGTTATTGGTTATTTTGCTGCCTAGGTAGCAGAATTGCTTAACTTCATCTACTTCGTTACCATCAATCCCGATGTTAAGTTCCTCCCTGTCTTCACTTCAACTACTTCTCCTTACTTTCGTCTTTCTTCGATTTACTCTCAGTCTGTATTCTGTACTCATTACACTGTTCATTCCATTCAGCAGATCACGTAATTCTTCTCCACTTTCACTCAGAATAGCGATGTCATCATCGAATCGTATCATTGATATCCTTTCACGTTGAATTTCAATTCCACTCTTGAACCTCTCTATTAATTCCGTCATTCCTTCTTCGATGTACACATTGAACAGTAGGGGTGGAAGACTACATCCCGTCTTACGCGCTTTTTAATCCTGTCATTTCGTTCTTGGTCGTCCACTCTTATTTCCTCTTGACTCTACATCACTTATTTTTTGCCGTTGCAATTTGTTTTTCTGTCAGTGGACGTGTCCCCGTGTATAAGTCGCGTAGGATCCCTGAAGACGAGATCAGACTGATTACAGTGGGCGCAGAGACATTTAATCAGTCATTTTTCCAGTGATCCATAGGTGAATGGAACGGGCAGAAACCCTACGGTGTGTTACTATGATTCACTACTGGCCATTAAAATTGCTACACCACGATGATGAGGTGCTACAGACGCGAAATTTAACCGACAGGAAGAAGATGCTGTGATACGCGAATGATTAGCTTTTCAGAGCATTCACACAAGGTTGGCGCCGGTGGCGACACCTACAACGTGCTCACATGAGGAAAGTTTCCAACCAATTTCTCATACACAAACAGCAGTTGACCGGCGTTGCCTGGTGAAACGTTGTTGTGATGCCTCGTGTGAGGAGGGGAAATGCGTACCATCACGTTTCCGAGTTTGATAATGATCGGATTGTAGCCCATCGCGATTGCGGTTTATCGTATCGAGACATTGCTGCTCGCGTTGGTCGAGATCCAATGACTGTTGGTAGAACAAGGAATCGGTGGGTTCAGGAAGGTAATACGGAACGCCGTGCTGGATCCCAACGGCCTTGTATCGCCAGCAGTCGAGATGACAGGCATCTTATCTACATGGCTGAAACGGATCGTGCAGCCACGTCTCGATCCCTGAGTCAACAGATGGGCACGCCTGCAAGACGACAACCATCTGCACGAACAGTTCGACGACGTTTGCAGCAGCACGGACTATCAGCTCGGAGACCATAGCTGCGGTTACCCTTGACGCTGCATCTCAGACAGGAGTGCCTGCGATGGTGTACTCGACGACGAAGCTGGGTGCACGAATGGCAAACCGTCATTTTTTCGGATGAATCCAGGTTCTGTTTACAGCATCGTGATGGTCGCATCCGTGTTTGGCGACATCGCGGTGAACGCACATTGGAAGAGTGTACTCGTCATCGCCATACTGGCGTATCACCCGACGGTATGGGGTGCCATTGGTTACACGTCTCGGTCACCTCTTGTTCGCATTGACGGCACTTTGAACAGTGGACGTTACATTTCAGATGTGTTTCGACCCATGGCTCTACCCTGTGAAACCCTACATTTCAGCAGGATAATGCACGACCGCATGTTGCAGGTCCTGTACGGGCCTTGCTAGATACAGAAAAAGTTTGAGTGCTGTCCTGGCCAGCACATTCTCCACATCTCTCACCAATTGAAAACGTCTGGTCAATGGTGGCCGAGCAACTGGCTCGTCACAATACGCCAGTCACTACTCTCGATGAACTGTGGTATCGTGTTGAAGTTGCATGGGCAGCTGTACCTGTACACGCCATCCGAGCTCTGTTTGACTCAATGCGCAGCCGTATCAAGGCCGTTATTACGGCCAGAGGTGGTTGTTCTGGGTACTGATTTCTCAGGATCTATGCACCCAAATTGCGTGAAAATGTAATCACATGTCAGTTCTAGTATAATATATTTGTCCAATGAATACCGGTTTATCATCTGCACTTCTTCTTGGTGTAGCAATTTTAAAGGCGAGTATTGTAAAATGTAGACTGGCAATTGCAAGGAAAGCGTTTCTGAAGAAGAGAAAGTTGTTAACATTTTCTCCACCAGCTTCCCTCAGGAGAGGATTCAATGGACTTATGACGCTTCCCAACTGCATGCATCCAGGTGCGAGCAGGTGTAATGTAGTACTGTGCAGTGTGCTCATATTTGTAAACACTGAAATGACGTCTCAAACCCTCTGAAACTACTTCATTTCGTTTCCACTGCCCTTCCGCGTGCTTCAGTGTTGTCTGTCTGGCAGAGACGGAGCTTACAGCGGCGTGCGCTGCTGCTGCTTGCCATCATTCGCAACCGACCCTACATAGGGCGCTCGACAGACCGTGGCACCGGTCAGCAATAATAGGGACCGGCGTGCCGTGTTGTTTTTCCCTTAAGGCGCACTGCGGCCGCGTTGAGACTGGAATTTCAATTACGGCGAGTGCGGTGTGAGTCCGCCCCGCCCACCCCCGCAGACCGCTTTGTTCGGCCGCCATTGAACCTCGGCTCGCAGCCGGACGCTCAATATTAGCGGCGGGCGGTGCGCATCCGATAACTCGGCAACTCCTCCATCCATCCGTCAGTACCGCTGCTAAGTTGGCGCTCTCAATTGCTTCCTTCGACTCGCATTGTCCGCCGGAACAATCGCAGGCAGCTGAGCCGGAAGGCAAGCCGCATCCGGCAGTCCGCATCTGAATCTGCGTGGATATTCTGACAAGCGCTACCAAGTGCACAGCGATGGATAATTACACTACTGGCCATTAAAATTGTTACACCAACAAAAAATTCAGATTATAATCGGGTATTCATTGGACAAATATATTATACTAGAACTGACATGTGATTACATTTTCACGCAATTTGGGTGCATAGATCCTGAGAAATCAATACCCAGAACAACCACCTCTGGCCGTAATAACGGCCTCGATACGCCTGGCCATTGAGTCAAACAGAGCTCGGATGGCGTGTACAGGTACAGCTGCCCATGCAGCTTCAACACGATGCCACAGTTCATCGAGAGTAGTGGCTGGCGTATTGTGACGAGCCAGTTGCTCGGCCACCATTGACCAGACGTTTTCAGTTGGTGAGAGATCTGGAGAATGTACTGGCCAGGACAGCAGTCGAAAATTTTCTGTATCCGGAAAGACCCGTACAGGACCTGCAACATGCGATCGTGCATTACCCTGCTGAAATGTAGGGTTTTGCAGGGATCGAATGAAGGGTACAGCCACGGGTCGTAACACAACTGAAATGTAACGTCCACTGTTCAAAGTGCCGTCAATGCGAACAAGAGGTGACCGAGACGTGTAACCAATGGCACCGCATACCATCATGCCGGGTGATACTCCAGTATGGCGATGACGAATACACGCTTCCAATGTGCGTTCACCGCGATGTCGCCAAACACGAATGCGACCATCGTGATGCTGTAAACAGAACGTGGATCCGTCCGAAAAATGACGTTTTGCCATTCGTGCACTCAGGTTCGTCGTCGAGTGCACCATCGCAGGCGCTCCTGTCTGTGATACAGCGTCAAGGGTAACCGCAGCCACGGTCTCCGAGCTGATAGTCCATGCTGCTGGAAACGTCGTCGAACTGTTCGTACAGATGGTTTTTGTCTTGCAAACGTCCCCATCTGTTAATTCAGGGACCGAGTCGTGGCTGCACGATCCGTTACAGCCGTGCGGATAAGATGCCTGTCATCTCGACTGCTAGTGATACGAGGCCGTTGGGATCCAGCACGGCGTTCCGTATTACCCTCCTGAACCCACCGATTCCATATTCTGCTAACAGTCATTGGATCTCGACCAACGCGAGCAGAAATGTCGCGATACGATAAACCGCAATCGCGATAGGCTACAATCCGACCTTTATCAAAGTCGGAAACGTGATGGTACGCATTTCTCCCCCTTACACGAGGCATCACAACAACGCTTCACCAGGCAACGCTGGTCAACTGCTGTTTGTATATGAGAAATCGGCTGGAAACTTTCCTCATGTCAGCACGTTGCAGGTGTCGCCACCGGCGCCAACCTTGTGTGAATGCTCTCAAAAGCTAATAATTTGCATATCACAGCATCTTCTTCCTGTCGGTTAAATTTCGCGTCTCTAGCACGTCATCGTCGTGGTGTAGCAATTTTAATGGCCAGTAGTGTACATAGGGAATCCTCAAGCCATGCTAAAACGAGCGGTTTGCATTCAGTCCTGTCCCACCAGGGCACCACAGTGACCGCTGTGGGTGAATCAGGCAATATCCCACAGACTTATCTGGACAGTTCGGTACGGAGTATGTTTAACCGCAATCAGAAGTGTTTCCACTTACCAGTAGCGTCAGTTGGTTCATAAACAACGTGTTGCTGGCTGTGGTGGCCGAGCGGTTCTAGGCGCTACAGTGTGGAACCGCGGGACCGCTACGGTCGCAGGTTCAAATCCTGCCTCGGGCATGGATGTGCGTGATGCCCTTAGGTTAGTTAGGTTTAAGTAGTTCTAAGTTCTAGGGGACTGATGATCTTAGAAGTTAAGTCCCTTAGTGCCGAGAGCCATTTGAACCATTTGAAACAACGTGTTACGCAAGATGTGAGTGAGGAGACTGTTGTGTTTGCAGTGGAATCATCCGTAAGCTTTTGCTTTAGTCTTTTCGTTTGTGTTTATCAAGTGGAAATGTATGTGTCTTCCTTATATGCTGAAGCGCCAAAGAAACTGGTATACGCATGCGAATTCAACAGGCAGAATATCATCTACACTGAAGCGCGAAGGGAACTGGTATAGGCATGCGTATTCAAATACGAAGGTATGTAAACAGGCAGAATACGGCGTTGAGGTCGGAAACGTCTATATTTAACAACAAGTGCCTCGCGCAGTTGTTAGATCGGTTACTGCTGCTACAATGGCAGGTTATCAAGCTTTAAGTGAGTCTGAACGTGGTTTTATGGTCGGCGCCGAGCGATGCGACACAGCATCTCCGAGGTAGCGATGAAGAGGGGTTTTCCCGTACGGCCATTTCACAAGTGCACCGTGATGTCAAGAATCCGGTAAAACATCAAATCTCCGACATAGCAGCGGCCGGAAAAAGATCCTGCGAGAACGGGACCAACGACGACTGAAGAGAATCGTTCAACGTGACAGAAGTGCAATCCTTCCGGAAACTGCTGCATATTTCAATGCTGGGCCATCAACAAGTGTCAGCGTACGATATTTTCAACGAAACATCATGGGTGTGGGCTCTCGGAGCCGAAGGCCCACTAGTGTAGCCTTGATGACTGCACGACACAAAGCTTTACGCCTCATTTGGGCCCGTCAACACCTAAATTGGACTGTTGATGACTTCAAACACGTTGTCTGGTCGGACGAATCTCGTTTCAAATTGTATCGAGCGGATAGACGTGTACGGGTATGGAGACAACCTCATGGATCCACGCACTCTGCATGTGAGCAGGGGACTGTTGAAGCTGGTGGAGGCTCTGCAAAGGTGCGTGTCCACTAGCAATTAAACTTCCGCAAGTCGCTTGCAGAAGCTACACTACTGGCCATTAAAATAAAATAAAAATACACCACGAGGATGACGTGCTACAGACACGAAATTTAACCGACAGGAAGAAGATGGTGTTATATGCAAATGATTAGCTTTTCAGAGCATTCACACAAGGTTGGCGACGGTGGCGACACTAATTACGTGCTGGCGTGAGGAAAGTTTCCAACCGATTTCTCATACACAAACAGCAGTTGACCGGCGTTGCCTGGTGAAACGTTGTTGTGATGCTTCGTGTAAGGAGAAGAAATGCGTACCATCTCGTTTCCGACTTTGATAAAGGTCGGATTGTAGCCTATCGCGATTGCGGTTTATCGTATCGCGACATTGCTGCTCGCGTTGGTCGAGATGCAATGACTGTTAGCAGAATATGGAATCGGTGGCTTCAAGAGGGTAATACGGAACGCCGTGCTGGATCCCAACGTCCCAACTGCGTGAAAATGTAATCACATGTCAGTTCTAGTATGATATATTTATCCAATGAATACTCGTTTCTCATCTGTATTTCTTCTTGGTGTAGCAATTTTAATGGCCGGTAGTGTACTTCTGCAATTTCTTTGCATGTGGAAACACCCGCAGCAAGTTGACTTCCGCAAGTGACGTCAACTTGGAGAAGTAACTTCCGCAGGCTAGTTTAAACGGTTCTCCGTAGATTGCTGGAATTACTTGCTGGACTTGCCAGTTGCAGGAAGTGTTTTCGGAACTTTCAGAAGTGTATACAGCACGAAATGTCAGTCCTGAAGTTCGTGTGGACGAGTCAAAAAACACAATGGCTTATTCAGAGAGTGGAGTGTTTTCCCGAGTTGTGGGACACACAACACATAGACCTCAAAAATCTGTTAAAAAAAAATTTAAAAAAATACGCATTGGAAATTATTGCGTCAAAATTTCTCACTACAGAGCCAGAAAATATCCACAAATTGCGTACACAGCATAATCAAGAACTAAATAAATCGAAGAAAATGAAAGTGGACCAAATTCAGACGACTTATATAAAAGTAAATGGGAATTCTTTGCTTCCATGAAATTTATGTTTTGTTCCTACACACCAAAAGAAACCGAAGATAATATGGTAAGTGAAACAAATTTAATATTCTGCATATAGTATTATTAAAGTTGAAGGCGTCTGTATTGCTAGGCTACTTCCCCTTCTGGTGAAACAAAGTAGTTTAGGAATTCATTTCCGACTTCCTTGGCCATCTGTGGCCAATTATGTATGTTTATTGGTTCCAGCAGTATATTCGTTCTGTCAATATGTCTTTGCGTCTGTAAATTTTGAGAATCAAATGTGCCAGGTGGGACATAAACGGAATTCCTACTCTCTTCCGTGAGTAAAAAGTTTTGAAGAGCGCTAATCGCTTTGACAAGATGCCTCGATTTCTCTGGGTTTAGAATAATTTGCGTTCGTAATACTCGAAAACGTGTGCATATAAGCCCAAAAAAGTTTTCAGACACATTTCTCGCTCTAGAGAGCCCATAGTTAATCACAGATTTTGCACTGGTTGGCCTTTGAAAGGGAAGGGCCTCATAATATAATTTTTTACAGCAAATGCGTCATCAGCAACAATGACGTAAGGTATCTGCACAGTTACACCAGGTTAATTTCGAGGAACTAGTACATTCAAAGAATTAGACTCAAGACATTCTGACAGTCTACAAGTATTAAAAACTCCACCATCAGATATTCTAGAATTACTGCCCATATCGAAGTATATAACTCCTTAGTCAGGTCCAATCAGTGCCAATAGCATAATACTGTGGTTCCCTTTATGATAAAGTACGCACTGCCTTCTTTATTGGGAGCCTGTATGACTATATGATTTCCATCCATAGTGCAAATACAGTTTGGAACATCCCATCTATTCTCAAAACCAGTAGCGATTTGCAACCATGCTTCTTCTGTTGAAGGTACCTGAAATTATAGAAAACAAAATTATATCTGAAATTTATCCCTCTGAAGATAAATATTGCATTAAAATGTTTATTTTAGGGGTCAGCAAACGCCAGGGAAGACAATGAGTGTGAGACAGTGACACAGATACAGTCTAGGAAGAAGCACAGAAAAGAAGAATTTTGAAAAGGAAAAAAAAGAAAAAATACCGGAGGATATTCAGACAGTATTCTAAACAAGGCAATAGAAGCGATGCAGAAAGCTGTTGATGAACATCAGATGTTTGGAGACTATGTGGCATCGGAATTAAGGTTATTAACACCATATAGAGGATAATACAATAGGCAATACTCGAAGTATCTTAGGAAGATGAAACTGTAACTAATTCTTGGTGACAGGTGAAAGCAGTTTCATCTGCACACCATCAGAGAAAGTAATTATTTCTGATACTGCCCAGGTTAATTATCCACAAGGTAACTGTTTCGGTCGGCCGCTGTGGCCCAGCGGTTCTAGGCGCTTCAGTCTGGAACCGCGCTGCTGCTACGGTCACAGGTTCGAATCCTGCCTCGGGCATGGATGTGTGTGATGTCCTTAGGTTAGTTAGATTTAAGTAGTTCTAAGTCTAGGGGCTGATGACCTCAGATGTTAAGTCCCATAGTGCTTAGAGCCATTTTTTTTAACTGTTTCGTAAATGTTCTGCTTCAGCGAATTATTTGTGTGAGTTATGAAATATCAAAATACTAACCTTCAAATATTATCTTTTCAAGCATTCATATAGAGTCACACAGCAGTCCGTAACAACTCGAGAGATTGGACAAACGGGTACTCGGAAAAGATACATCAAAGAGTGGAAACTGTCGCCTACAAATTTAAAAAGTAATTCAATGAAATAAATGTAAATTTACGACTATTGACAATAAATATTTGACATTTCCGTGTTTCATTCTATTACCTGCGACTAAAAATCGAAGAGTAATTAAAAGACCATCTCTTGGTGATACAACTTGCAGCGTGTTTGTATCCTGTTTCCGTATACAATCGACAAGAGGTGATCAAAACTTGCAAAAGAGATTCTCAGAAAGTTTTTAATCTGAGCAAAGTCCTCTGATTTCAGTTCGCTCAGTAGAGTTTCTTGGAAACTTAAGCATGAACGCCTCTGTATCCATTTCTTTACCCAAACACTTCTCTTTTTCTTAACTTTTCGTTTCTCGTCACGTTTTTTCTTTAACAATAACCAGTGCTGTTTTTCTGGGGGGGACGCTGGGGGATGCGTACAACTTTTTCGTCGACGAAGTAATTTTTTTACGATTTTGAGAACTTGGAAGAGTGCCAAAGGTTTATTTTACGGACGTAAATTTTTTATATCATTTGTACGCGTTGGTAATTGCAATACGAGGTGCATTCAAGTTCTAAGGCCTTCGATTTTTTTTCTAATTAACTACTCACCCGAAATCCATGAAACTGGCGTTAATTCTCGACATAATCGCCCTGCAGACTTACACGTTTTTCACAACGCTGACGCCATGATTCCATGGCAGTGGCGAAGGCTTCTTTAGGAGTCTGTTTTGACCACTGGAAAATCGCTGAGGCAATAGCAGCACGGCTGGTGAATGTGCGGCCACGGAGAGTGTCTTTCATTGTTAAAAAAAGCCAAAAGTCACTAGGAGCCAGGTCAGGTGAGGAGGTAGCATGAGGAATCACTTCAAAGTTGTTACCGCGAAGAAACTGTTGCGTAACGTTAGCTCGATGTGCGGGTGCGTTGTCTCGGTGAAACAGCACACGCGCAGCCCTTCCCGGACGTTTTTGTTGCAGTGCAGGAAGGAATTTGTTCTTCAAAACATTTTCGTAGGATGCACTGTTACCGTAGTGCCCTTTGGAATGCAATGGGTAAGGATTACGCCCTCGCTGTTCCATAACATGGACACCATCATTTTTTCGGCACTGGCGGTTACCTGAAATTTTTTTGGTGGCGGTGAATCTGTGTGCTTCCATTGAGCTGACTGGCCGTTTGTTTCTGGATTGAAAAATGGCATCCACGTCTCATCCATTGTCACAACCGACGAAAAGAAAGTCCCATACATGCTGTCGTTGCTTGGCAACATGCCACACGGGCAGCCATGTGGTCGTCCGTCAGCATTCGTGGCACCCACCTGGATGACACTTTTCGCATTTTCAGGTCATCATGCAGGATTGTGTGCACAGAACCCACAGAAACGCCAACTCTGGAGGCGATCTGTTCAACAGTCATTCGGCGATCCACCCAAACAATTCTCTCCACTTTCTCGATCGTGTCGTCAGACCGGCTTGTGCGAGCCCGAGGTTGTTTCGGTTTGTTGTCACACGATGGTCTGCCTTCATTAAACTGTCGCACCTATGAATCCACTTTCGACACATCCATAACTCCATCACCACATTGTCCTTCAACTGTCGATGAATTTCAATTGGTTTCACACCACGCAAATTCAGAAAACGAATGATTGCACGCTGTTCAAGTAAGGAAAACGTCGCCATTTTAAGTATTTAAAACAGTTCTCATTCTCGCCGCTGGCGGTAAAATTCCATCTGCCGTATGGTGCTGCCATCTCTGGGACGTATTGACAATGAACACGGCCTCGTTTTAAAACAATGCGCATGTTTCTATCTCTTTCCAGTCCGGAGAAAAAATATCAGATGCCTTAGAACTTGAATGCACCTCATACGAACGATACCAGTGCAGTTTTTGGTGGGTCATTGACGGTTTCAAGCACTTCGAAGCTGCGGCAACCGTTCTCGACAGCCGAATCGCTGGCAGTCAGTTCGACAAGCATGTAGCGCCCTCACCCGCTAATAGTGTGCGATGGTAGTGCTAGACGGATATACGTAGACTCTAATGCCGAGCTACCGACAGATGTCTCTACGGTCCGCTACCATGATCCTTCGCGATTCATTGCCATCTTCGTTCTGTTGTTCTTTATGCTTTTGCGTTTGCTGTTCCGTTGTTGTCGGTTGTGCGAAGTTTTAAAGACTGTCTTGTCTTTAGTTGCAACTTGTAGGTTAAGTTAGAGGTGAGAGATGAGCAGAAAACTAACAAACTATTTTACTTGTTCTCCTGCAGCTAAAAAACCCAAATCTGTCAATAATTCGTGTGCGAGTGAAAAGCCAGGAAGTTCAACATCAGTGGATGATGAAAGTGAAACCGTAAACCTGAGCACTTAACCTACGTGTGAAAACGCAGGGAACGAACGTGCGCATAATATAAAATTAAATGATCGTCCAGAATGTCGGACATGGAACAAGAAATCGTATTTTGTGAGAAAAATGAGCTCAAATGCTTCATTTGAGGTGCAGTAAAGTCAACTGAAGAGTCCGATTCCATTTTTTTTTCTTTTTTTTTTTAAGTTCGAAATGTTGATGTCATCATCTACATCTAAATATACATTTACATGATTACTCTGCAATTCACATTTAAGTGCTTGGCAGAGGGTTTATCGAATCACAATCATACTATCTCCATACCATTCCACTCCCGAACAGCGCGCGGGAAAAACGAATACCTAAACCTTTCTATTCGAGCTCTGATTTCTCTTATTTAGATGATCATTCATACCAATGTAGGTTGGGCTCAACAAAATATTTTCGCATTCGGAAGAGAAAGTTGGTGACTGAAATTTCGTAAACAGATCTCGCCGCGACGAAAAACGTCTTCGCTTTAATGACTTCCATCCCAACTCGCGTATCATATCTGCCACACTCTCTCCCCTATTACGTGATAATACAAAACGAGCTGCCCTTTTTTGCACCCTTTCGATGTCCTCCATCAATCCCACCTGGTAAGGATCCCACACCACGCAGCAATATTCTATCAGAGGACGAACGAGTGTAGTGTAAGCTATCTCTTTAGTGGACTTGTTGCATCTTCCAAGTATCCTGCCAATGAAACACAACCTTTGGCTCGTCTTCCGCACAGTATTATCTATGTGGTCTTTCCAACTGAAGTTGTTCGTAATTTTAACACCCAGGTACTTAGTTAAAGTGACAGCCTTGAGAATTGCACTATTTATCGAGTAATCGAATTCCAACGGATTTCTTTTGGATCTCATGTGGATCACCTCACACTTTTCGTTATTTAGCGTCAACTGCCACCTGCCACACCACACAGCAATCTTTTCTAAATCTCTTTGCAACTGATACTGGTCTTCGGATGACCTTACTAGACGGTAAATTACAGCATCATCTGCGAACAACCTAAGTGAACTGCTCAGATTGTCACCCAGGTCATTTATATAGATCAGGAACAGCAGAGGTCCCAGGACGCTTCCCTGAGGAACACCTGATATCACTTCAGTTTTACTCGATGATTTGCCGTCTTTTACTACGAACTGCGACCTTCCTGACAGGAAATCACGAATCCAGTCGCACAACTGAGACGATACCTTATAGGCCCGCAGCTTGATTAGAAGTCGCTTGTGAGGAACGGTGTCAAAAGCTTTCCGGAAATCTAGAAATACGGATTCAACTTGAGGTTCCCTGTCGATAGCGGCCATTACTTCGTGCGAATAAAGAGAGAGCATGGCTAAAACCAGACGGGTGGTATCCCACGCTTCAGTTATAAGTCATTTTCATTGCCTTATATCCAGTGTCGGAGTACCCTCAAACTTCTTTTTAGGTAAAAAAAGCACTGACAATAACAATACAACAACACTGGTAGCTGCTCTGGTTTGTGCACACGACATTGTAATCTACAACTTGCCTGTCTCACAACGCGAACTGTGGTGGACACAGTTCCGCAAGTGCTTGCAGAAAGTTCGTGGAATTAACTTGCCGAAGCGACTGGCAGAAGTCACCTTGCGCAAGTTTTCGTACTAATGTAATCGCCCCAGCAAGTACTTGCAGAAGTTACTTGCGGAATTTACTTGCTAATGGACACGCGCCTTAATGGTGTGGTACGTGCGCAGTGGGACCCCTGATACATCTAGATACGACTCCGACAGCTGACACGTACGTAAGCATCCTTTCATGTCCATTGTGCATTCCAACGGACTTGGGCAATACCTCCCTCTCGTACCACGCAAGTTATTCCCTGATCTCTTAACAGATGTCCAACATCCTATCCGTTCTTCTTGTCAGCGTTTTTCACATGATGTTCTAATAGCCGATTCTGCTGAGAACCTCCTCATTATTCATCACTCCACCTAATTTTCACCGTCCTTCTACAGGGTGTTACAAAAAGGTACGGCCAAACTTTCAGGAAACATTCCTCACACACAAGGAAAGAAAATATGTTATGTGGACATGTGTCCGCAAACGCTTAATTTCCATGTTAGAGCTCATTTTAGTTTCGTCAGTATGTACTGTACTTCTTCGATTCACCGCCGGTTGGCCCAATTGATGGAAGGTAATGTTGACTTCGGTGCTTGTGTTGACATGCGACTCATTGCTCTACAGTACAAGCATCGAGCACATCAGTACGTAGCATCAACAGGTTAGTGTTCATCACTAACGTGGTTTTGCAGTCAGTGCAATATTTACAAATGCGGAGTTCGCAGATGCCCATTTGATGTACGAATTGGCACGGGGTAATAGCCGTGTCGCGGTACGTTTGCATCGAGACATTTCCAGATCGAAGGTGTCCCGACAGGAAGACGTTCGAAGGAATTGATCGGCGTCTTAGGGAGCACGGAACATTCCAGCCTATGACTCGCGACTGGGGAAGACCTAGAATGACGAGGACACCTGCAATGGACGAGGCAATTCTTCGTGCAGTTGACAGTAACCCTAATGTCAGCGTCAGAGAAGTTGCTGCTGTACAAGGTAACGTTGACCACGTCACTGTATTGAGAGTGCTACGGGAGAACCAGTTGTTTCCGTACCGTGTACAGCGTGTGCAGGCACTATTAGCAGCTGATTGGCCTCCACGGGTACACTTCTGCGAATGGTTCATTCAACAATGTGCCAATCCTCATTTCAGTGCAAATGTTTTCTTTACGGATGAGGCTTCATTCCGACGTGATCAAATTGTAAATTTTCACATTCAACATGTATGGGCTGACGAGAATCCGCACGCAATTGTGCAATCACGTCATCAACACAGATTTTCTGTGAACGTTTGGGCAGGCATTGTTGGTGATGTCTTCATTAGGCCCCATGTTCTTCCACCTACGCTCAATGTAGCACGTTATCATGATTTCATACGGGATACTCTATCTGTGCTGCTAGAACATGTGCCTTTACAAGTACGACACAACATGAGGTTCATGCACGATGGAGCTTCTGCACATTTCAGTCGAAGTGTTCGTACGCTTCTCAACAACAGATTCGATGACCGACGGATTGGTAGAGGCGGACCAATTCCGTGGCCTCCACCCTCTCCTGACCTCAACCCTCTTGACTTTCATTTACGGGGGCATTTGAAAGCTCTCGTCTACGCAACCCCGGTACCAAATGTAGAGACTCTTCGTGCTCGTATTGTGGACGGCTGTGATACAATACGCCATTCTCCAGGGCTGCATCAGCGCATCAGGGATTCCATGCGACGGAGGGTGGATGCATGTATCGTCGCTAACGGAGGACATTTTGAACATTTCCTGTAACAAAGTGTTTGAAGTCACGCTGGTACGCTATGTTGCTGTGTGTTTCAATTCCATGATTAATGTGATTTGAAGAGAAGTAATGAAATGAGCTCTATCATGGAAAGTAAGCGTTTTCCGGACACATGTCCACATAACATATTTTCTTTCTTTGTGTGTGAGGAATATTTCCTGAAAGTTTGGCCGTACCTTTTTGTAACACCCTGTATAGCACCTCATCTGAAACTCGTCGATTCTCTTCTTCCCGGTTTTCCCACAGTCGGTGCGGTTCATAACCACACAATGCTGCGCTCTAAATGTACACTCAAATTAAAACCGATGTTTCATAGCAGAAGGCTTCTCTTGGCTAGGAATGCCCCACCGGCCGTGCTTATCGGCTTTTTATGTCCTCCTTAGACCGTCTGTCATGGGTTATTTTGTTGGTTAGGTAGCAGAATTCATTAAATTCCTCATACCAAGTTCAAGTCTCATTTATCAGTATTCTACTGCTCCTCAGTGCTTTCGTGTTTCGTAAATTTATTCTCAATTCATAGACAGTTCATTCCATCCAACATCTCCAGTAATTCTCGTTCACTTCGACTGCGAATATAAATGTGTCAGCCAAACTCATCAACTGATTCGCTTTCACCCTAAGTTTTATCCCTGTGTTTAACCTTCCTGCCGGCCGGTGCGGCCGAGCGGTTCTAGGCGCTTCAGTCTAGAACCGCGCGACCGCTACGGTCGCAGGTTCGAGTCCTGCCTCGGGCATGGATGTGTGTGATGTCCTTAGGCTAGTCAAGTTTAAGTAGTTCTAAGTTCTAGGGGACTGATGAGCGCAGATGTTAAGTCCCATAGTGCTCAGAGCCATTTGAACCATTTTTTGAACCTTTCTTTTATAACTGTCATTGCATCTTCGATGTCTAGATAGAACAGTAGGGGAGAAAGACTACATCCCAGCCAGGCTAACATTATTTTTATTCCGACCATTTCGTTCTTCGCCTTCCAGTTTTATTGTTCTCTCTTGGCTCTTGTACACACTATACCCGTCTTTCCCTATAGCTTATTCCTATTTTTACGAGAATTTCGAACGTCGTGAGATATTTTACATTGTTGTTGTTGTGGTCTTCAGTCCTGAGACTGGTTTGATGCAGCTCTCCATGCTACTCTATCCTGTGCAAGCTTCTTCATCTCCCAGTACCTACTGCAACCTACATCCTTCTGAATCTGCTTAGTGTATTCATCTCTTGGTCTTCACGATTTTTACCCTCCATGCTGCCCTCCAAAACTAAATTGGTGATCCCATGATGCCTCAACACATGTCCTACCAACCGATCCCTTCTTCTAGTCAAATTGTGCCACAAACTTCTCTTCTCCCCAATTCTATTCAATACCTCCTCATTAGTTATGTGACCTACCCATCTAATCTTCAGCATTCTTCTGTAGCACCACATTTCGAAAGCTTCTATTCTCTTCTTGTCTAAACTATTTATCGTCCACTTCCATACATGGTTACACTCCATACAAATACTTTCAGAAACGACTTCCTGACACTTAAATCTATACTCGATGTTAACAAATTTCTCTTCTTCAGAAACGCTTTCCTTGCCATTGCCAGTCTACATTTTATATCCTCTCTACTTCGACCATCATCATTTATTTTGCTCCCCAAATAGCAAAACTCCTTTACTACTTTAAGTGCCTCATTTCCTAATATAATTCCCGCAGCATCACCCGACTTAATTCGACTACATTCCATTATCCTCGTTTTGCTTTTGTTGATATTCATCTTATACCCTCCTTTCAAGACACTGTCCATTCCTTTCAACTGCTCTTCCAAGTCCTTTGCTGTCTCTGACAGAATTATAATATCATCGGCGAACCTCAAAGTTTTTATATCTTCTCCATGGATTTTTCATTATCGATCGCTTTTTTCCAGGTCGACAAATCCTATGAACGTGTCTTGATTTTTCTTGTGTCTTGCTTCCATTACCATTCGCAACATGAGAGCTGCCTCTCTGGTGCCCTCGCAGTTCATAAAGCGAAACTGATCATCATCGAAGACAATCTAACACATCCTCTATTTTATTTTCCGTTCTTCTGTATATCGTTCTTGTCAACAACTTGGATGAATCAGCTGTTAACTTGATTATGCGATCGTCCTTCGAGTTACCGGCCCCTGCTATTTTCAGGATTGTGTGGATGATATTTTTCCGAACGTATGATCGCATGTCTTCAGATGCATGGATTATACACACTAACCTGAACAGTCGCTTGGTTGCGACAGCTGCCAACTATTTTAGGAATTCCGAAAGCATTTTGTATGTATCCCATCTGCATTATTCGATCGCGCGTCTTCGAGACTTCTCTTAAAGTGTGACTCTGTTACTGGATCCCGTATGATTATCATACCTATTCCATCCTCAGTCAAGTGACCAAACAAGTCTTCACCCTTGTAGAGACCTCTCTCTCTTTTTTCAACAGTGCACATTCTATTGACTCCATTCCCTTTAACTTCGAGCCGGCGGCTGTGGCCGAGCGGTTCTCTGAGCACTATGGGACTTAACATCTGTGGTCATTAGTCCCCTAGAACATAGAACTACTTAAACCTAAGGACATCGCACACATCCATGCCCGAGGCAGGATTTGAACCTGCGACCGTAGCAGTCGCGCGGTTCCGCACTGAAGCGCCTCCAACCGCTCGGCCACAGCGGCCGGGGAACCATTTTAATTTCGCCGAAATGTGTTTTTGACTTTTCTATGTTCTGAATCTCTCTTTCCGACGATCAGTTCTCCGTATGTTTCCTCACATTTTCGCGGCAGCCACTTCACTTTACTTTCCCTGGAATGCTTATTTTATTGCATTCCTAAGTGACTTACATTGCTGTATTCCTGTCTTTCCCTGGGTATTTTAGCATTTCTTCTTCTACTCGATTAACTTAAGTATTGCTGTTAGTTACCCAAAATTTCATCACAGTTACCTTCCGTGTATCTACAGTATAACCGTTATTTGTGATTGTCCTTTTTAGAAACGTCCATCCCTGTTTAACTTCCCCCTGTACTATTCACTTTCGCAGTACTTACAGTCTTCGAGAACTTCAAACGCATCCCGTAAGTATTTGAGTGAATCCCATATTGATTCTCCCTGAGGATTATCTTAAACTACAGCATAGTTCTCATCATTACTCAATTGTGATTAGAGTCTATATCTACTACTGGATGCGCCTAACAATCGAATATTCGATTTCGGAATCTTTAACTCACCATGATGTAGTTCAGTTAGCATCTTCCATGTGTTCAAGCCTTCTCCAAGTGTAGGTTCCACTCATGGAACTTGAACAATGTATGCACTATTAACAGTTGTGCAGAATCCTAATAGTCATGGTAGATGCCGACCTCGGGGAAGATCAATTTGGATTCCGTAGAAATATTGGAACACTTGAGACAATACTAATCCTACAACTTAGATTAAGGAAAGGCAAACCTACGTATGTAGCATTGACTTGGACAAACCTTGGACAGTGTTGACTGGAATACTCTCTTTCAAATTATGAAGGTGGCAGGAGTAAAATACAGGGAGCGAAAGGCTATTTACAATTTGTGCAGAAACCACATCGCAGTTATAACAGTCGAGGGGCATGAAAGGGAAGCAGTGGTTGGGAAGGGAGTGAGACAGGGTTGTAGCCTCTCCCCGATGTTATTCAATCTGTATGTTGAGCAACCAGCAAAGGAAACAAAAGAAAAATTCAGAGTAGGTATTAAAATCCATGGAGAAGAAATAAAAACTTGGATGTTTGCCGATGACATTGTAATTCTGTCAGAGACAGGAAAGAACCTGGAAAAACAGTTGAACGGAATGGACAGTGTCTTGAAAGCAGGATAGGAGGCGAACATCATCAAAAGCAAAACGAGGATAATGGAATGGAGTCGAATTATGTCGGGAGATGCTGAGGGAATTAGATTAAGAAATGAGACACTCGAAGTAGTACATGAGTTTTGGTATTTGGGGAGCAAAATAACTGATGATGGTCGAAGTAGAGAGGATATAAAATGTAGACAGCAATGGCAAGGAGAGTGTTTCTGAAGAAGAGAAATTTGTTAGCATCGAGTATAGATTTAACTGTTAGGAAGTCGTTTATGAAAGTATTTGTGTGGAGTGTAGCCATGTATGGAAGTGAAACATGGATGATAAATAGTTTGGACAAGAAGAGAATAGAAACTTTCGAAATGTGGGGCTACAGAAAAATGCTGAAGATTAGATGGATAGATTATATAAATAATGAGGAGGTACTGAATAGCACTGGGGAGAAGAGGAATTTGTGGCACAACTTGACTAGAAGAAGGGATCGGTTGGTAGGTCATGTTCTGAGGCATCAAGGGATCACCAATTTAGCATTGGAGGGCAGCGTGGAGGGTAAAAATCGTAGAGGGAGACCAAGAGATGAATACACTAAGCAGATTCAGAAGGATGTAGGTTGCAGTAGCTACTGGGAGATGAAGAAGCTTGCACAGGATAGAGTGGCATGGAGAGCTGCATCAAACCAGTCTCAGGACTGAAGACCACAACAACACACGAAATGTATTCGGAGTTGCGAATACTAACAACCATCACCTGTATAATGGAATGACGAGAGCGAAAGTTTGTTCCGGACTGGGAGCCGAACCCAGGCTTCCCGCTTTAGGCCAGCTGTCACCTTAACTGCTTGTTGTCAGTGCGCGACGCATGGCAGGGTCCAAACTTCCAAATGCCGTCGCTGATGCGTCACAGGCTGCACTCTTACAGTCTTTATGTAATTTCTGTACAGGAGAAGACATTTTAATTCCAAGTCACTGCCCGGTATTGGCCGATGAATACGATAGTGCAGTGCGTGTGGTGTTGGGTAAAACGATGCAATGTCCCCTTGGAAATGCGTGCAGTATCGTATATTACTACACACTCCTGGAAATTGAAATAAGAACACCGTGAATTCATTGTCCCAGGAAGAGGAAACTTTATTGACACATTCCTGGGGTCAGATACATCACATGATCACACTGACAGAACCACAGGCACATAGACACAGGCAACAGAGCATGCACAATGTCGGCACTAGTACAGTGTATATCCACCTTTCGCAGCAATGCAGGCTGCTATTCTCCCATGGAGACGGTCGTAGAGATGCTGGATGTAGTCCTGTGGAACGACTTGCCATGCCATTTCCACCTGGCGCCTCAGTTGGACCAGCGTTCGTGCTGGACGTGCAGACCGCGTGAGACGACGCTTCATCCAGTCCCAAACATGCTCAATGGGGGACAGATCCGGAGATCTTGCTGGCCAGGGTAGTTGACTTACACCTTCTAGAGCACGTTGGGTGGCACGGGATACATGCGGACGTGCGTTGTCCTGTTGGAACAGCAAGTTCCCTTGCCGGTCTAGGAATGGTAGAACGATGGGTTCGATGACGGTTTGGATGTACCGTGCACTATTCAGTGTCCCCTCGACGATCACCAGTGGTGTACGGCCAGTGTAGGAGATCGCTCCCCACACCATGATGCCGGGTGTTGGCCCTGTGTGCCTCGGTCGTATGCAGTCCTGATTGTGGCGCTCACCTGCACGGCGCCAAACACGCATACGACCATCATTGGCACCAAGGCAGAAGCGACTCTCATCGCTGAAGACGACACGCCTCCATTCGTCCCTCCATTCACGCCTGTCGCGACACCACTGGAGGCGAGCTGCACGATGTTGGGGCGTGAGCGGAAGACGGCCTAACGGTGTGCGGGACCGTAGCCCAGCTTCATGGAGACGGTTGCGAATGGTCCTCGCCGATACCCCAGGAGCAACAGCGTCCCTAATTTGCTGGGAAGTGGCGGTGCGGTCCCCTACGGCACTGCGTAGGATCCTACGGTCTTGGCGTGCATCCGTGCGTCGCTGCGGTCCGGTCCCAGGTCGACGGGCACGTGCACCTTCCGCCGACCACTGGCGACAACATCGATGTACTGTGGAGACCTCACGCCCCACGTGTTGAGCAATTCGGCGGCACGTCCACCCGGCCTCCCGCATGCCCACTATACGCCCTCGCTCAAAGTCCGTCAACTGCACATACGGTTCACGTCCACGCTGTCGCGGCATGCTACCAGTGTTAAAGACTGCGATGGAGCTCCGTATGCCACGGCAAACTGGCTGACACTGACGGCGGCGGTGCACAAATGCTGCGCAGCTAGCGCCATTCGACGGCCAACACCGCGGTTCCTGGTGTGTCCGCTGTGCCGTGCGTGTGATCATTGCTTGTACAGCCCTCTCGCAGTGTCCGGAGCAAGTATGGTGGGTCTGACACACCGGTGTCAATGTGTTCTTTTTTCCATTTCCAGGAGTGTAGTCTTTCTCCTCTGTCATTACTAGTACCGCTACCGTATCAGCGACCTCAGTAGTCATTAGACTTCATTAGATTAGTACTTGTTCCACAGATCGTGAATACGACACCTCGTAATGATGTGGAACGTGCCAGGTTAATAAAAGGTGTCTATACAAGATATTACATTAGACAAAATATTACATGACACTTAATATTTTTAATTTCTTTTTTGTCGGGGTTGGAGAAATTACCCACTTACTATATCCAAAAATTCAACTAATGAGTAGAAGGAGTTGCCATTAAGAAAATCTTTTAATTTCCTTTTAAATGCTATATGGCTATCTGTCAGACTTTTGATGCTATTAGGCAAGTGACAGCATAATTTACCCCCTTCTGAGCGAAAAGTTAGATTCAACCTGGAGCAGTGAAGATCATCCATTCTCCTAGTGTTGTAGCCATGTACACTGCTATTACTTTTGAATTCGTTCGAATTGTTAATAACAAATTTCATAAGTAAATATATATATTGTGAGGCTACAGTGAAGATCTCTAGCTCTGTAAATAAGTGTCTGCAGGATAATCTTGGATGAGCTCCAGCAATTATTCTGATTACGCACTTTTGTGCAATGAATACTCTTTTACTCAATGATGAATTACCCCAGAATATGATACCATACGAAAGCAGAGAATGAAAATAGGCGTGGTAAGCTAATTTACAGAGATGTATATCGCCAAGAATTGAAATGACCCTAATAGCATAAGTAGCTGAACTCAAACATTTCAGCACATATTCCGCGTGTTTCTTCCAGTTCAACCCCTCATCAATGCATACACCTAGAAATTTTGAATATTATGCCTTGTGGGCCAACACCATATTGAATTCCAGCATTACCGATGGAGGGCGTCACGAACTTGTAAGCCATTTTCAGCCAGGTGTCCGGATACTTTTGATCACATAGTGTATATAGAAAATAGCAGTGGTCGTATCACTCTTCCCTGTGTTATTCCTGATGACATAATTGCCGCGCGGAGAGGCCGCGCGGTTTGAGGCGTCGTATCACGGACTGCGCGGCCCCTCCCGCCGGAGCTTCGAGTCCTCCCTCGGGAATGGGTGTGTGTGTGTGTAGTTCTTAACATAAGTAGTGTGTAAGTCTAGGGACCGATGACCTAACCACTTTGGTGCCTTAGGAATTCACACACATTTGAACATTTTTGACGGTATAATTGTTGTTGATGAACACTGGCTGTCGAAAACAGTGTACTGTGGTCTGCTACCTAAGAAGCCATTCTCGTATCTGGGAACTTATTCCGTGTCCTCGGACCGTCTTTAACAGTCTGCAGTGGTCACAGTGTGAAACGCTTTTCCCGACTCCAGGAATATGGAATCTGCCTGTTGCCCTTCATCAGTGCTTCGCAGCATTTCGTGTGAGCAAAGGGCAAGCTGAGTCTCGCACGGATGATGCTTCCTAAATCCTCGCTGATTTGTGAACGTACAGTGAATAACCTTAATATTCGGCCACTTGGAGATTTTTACTTTGCTGCATGATAAATGTATTCTGAACAAAAGAAAAATATAAATTATCCACGTATTATGTGAGGCAACGGACTTGTCGCAGTGGATACACCGGTTCCCGTGGGATCACCGAAGTTAAGCGCTGTTGGGCGTGGCCGGTACTCGGATGGGTGACCGTGCAGCCGCCATGTACTGTTGCCATTTTTCGGGGTGCACTCAGGCTCGTAATGCCAATTGAGGAGATACTCGACCGAATAATAGCGGCTCCGGTCAAGAATACCGTCATAACGACCGGGAGAGCGGTGTGCTGACCCCATAATCCTCCTATCCGCATCCTCCACTGAGGATGACACGGTGGTCGGATGGTCCGAGTCGGCCACTCGTAGCCTGAAGACGGAGTGCTCTTACGTATTATGTGAAGGTAGAAAAAAATTGGTTCAAATGGCTCTGAGCACTATGGGACTTAACTTCTGTGGTCATTAGTCCCCTAGAACTTAGAACTAGTTAAACCTAACTAAGGACATCACACACATCCATGCCCGAGGCAGGATTCGAACCTGCGACCGCAGCAGTCCCGCGGTTCCCGACTGCGCGCCTAGAACCACTAGACCACCGCGGCCGGCTGTGAAGGTAGATGTCTAGTAAATAATGGTATGAATGATGTTTACACAACGTATACCACTTGTTTAATAATACGATTGAAATAAAGCACTCTTCGACGGTCACGTTACTTTAATATTCGGGGTAAATACGTCGAGTCAGAAGGCATGTGTGTTTACAAGCGCCGTCGACTGTCCAGACTGTACGATGCCACACGAAGCTAATACCAGTTTTGAGATACGACAGCTTGTGTGAGACTTGCTGCGGCTAGTGTTGGTGTTGTTTGTAGGTTTCC
Source organism: Schistocerca americana (assembly GCF_021461395.2). Lineage (NCBI taxonomy): Eukaryota > Metazoa > Arthropoda > Insecta > Orthoptera > Acrididae > Schistocerca > Schistocerca americana. The sequence continues at coordinate 172,845,817 of NC_060129.1, read as the reverse complement.
GCCCTCTGTTGGAGGCCAGAAGGTATCGTATAGTCGGCACGGTTGCGGTTGTTTGTCTTCTTCTCGTGTTGAGTGGCACCATTCTCTTTCGTAAGCGTTGCCTGTCCGCTAGTGGCAGCAGCAGCGGCGGTTATCGATGTATATACACTACTGCCCATTAAAATTGCTACACCACGAAGATGACGTGCTACAGACGTGAAATGTAACCGAAAGGAAGAAGATGCTGTGATATGCAAATGATTAGCTTTTCAGAGGATTGACACAAGGTTGGCGCCGGTGGCGACACCTACAACAAGCTGACATGAGGAAAGTTTCCAACCGATTTCTCATACACAAACAGCAGTTGACCGGCGTTGCCTGGTGAAACGTTGCTGTGATGCCTCGTGTAAGGAGGAGAAATGCGCACCATCACGTTTCCGACTTTGATAAAGGTCGGATTGTAGCCTATCGCGATTCCGGTTTATCGTATCGCGACATTGCTGCTCGCGTTGGTCGAGATCCAATGAGTGTTAGCAGAATATGGAATCGGTGGCTTCAGGACGTTAATACGGAACGCCGTGCTGGATCCCAACGGCCTCGTATCACTAGCAGTCGAGATGACAGGCATCTTATCCGCACGGCCGTAACGGATCGTGCAGCCACGTCTCGGTCCCTGAGTCAACAGATGGGGACGTTTGCAAGACAACAACCATCTGCACGAACAGTTCGACGACGTTTGCAGCAGCACGGACTATCAGCTCGGAGACCGTGGCTGCGGTTGCCCTTGACGCTGCATCACAGACAGCAGCGCCTGCGATGGTGTACTCGACGACGCACTTGGGTGCACAAATGTCAAAACGTCATTTCTTCGGACGAATCCAGGCTCTGTTTACAGCATCTTGATAGTCACATCCGTGTTTGGCGACATCAGGGTGAATGCACATTGGAAGCGTGTATTCGTCATCGCCATACTGACATATCACCCGGCGTGACGGTATGGGGTGCCATTGGTTACGCGTCTCTGTCACCTCTTGTTCTCATTGCCGCCACTTTGAACAGTGGACGTTACATTTCAGATGCGTTACGAACCGTGGCTCTATCCTTCATTCGATCCCTGCGAAACTCTACATTTCAGAAGGATAATACACGACCGCATGTTGCAGGTCCTGTACAGGCCTTTATGGATACAGAAAATATTCGACTGCTGCCCTGGCCAACACATTCTCCAGATCTCTCACCAACTGAAAACGTCTGGTCAATGGTGCCCGAGCAACTGGCTCGTCACAATACGCCAGTCACTACTCTCGATGAACTGTGGTATCGTGTTGAAGCTGCATGGGCAGCTGTACCTGTACACGCCATCCGAGCTCTGTTTGACTCAATGCCGAGGCATATCAAGGCCGTTATTGTTGTGGACTGGCAAGACAGCCAATCCACAGTGACGGGTAACCGAAAGGCACGCGCTTAATCTCACGTAAGCTGGCGTGAGGTCTGAAACAGGATACGTAATGAATGCTATAAAGAAAAGTACGTAGGTGCTGGAATACTTAACTTTAATCCACAATTGGTGAACATTGGTCTTGTTACTGTACATACTTCATTAGATACATAGCAAAGGATAAATGGCGTCTTGCTAGGTCTTAGCAATTAGCTGAAGGCTATGCTAACCATCGTCTCGGCAAATGAGAGCGTAATTCTCAGTGAACCTTTCCTAGCAAAGTCGGCTGTACAACTGGGGCGAGTACCAGGACGTCTCTCTAGACCTGCCGTGTGGCGGCGCTCGGTCTGCAATTACTGACAGTGGCGACACGCGGGTCCGACGTATACTAGCGGACCGCGGCCGATTTAAAGGCTACCACCTAGCAAGTGTGGTGTCTGGCGGTGACACCACAGTTATTACGGCCAGAGGTGGTTGTTCTTGGTACTGATTTCTCAGGGTCTATGTTCCCAAATTGGATGAAAATGTAATCACATGTCAGTTGTAGTATAATATATTTGTCCAATGAATACCCGTTTGTCATCTGCATTTCTTCTTGGTGTAGCAATTTTAATGGCCAGTAGTGTAGTAACTGTTGCCCTATATTTGGGGCGACGTCGTCGTTTTTCTGGGTCGTGTGAGTGGGGCAGTTCGGTTGGGGACTCAGGAGCCAGGTCCGCGCAGTGCGAGAACACGCCGGGACCGCTGGCGACGCGCACGGACTGCCGGATGGAAGGGCTGTGGTCACGAGGGTGGACGACCTTGTCATAAACCGCATCGAGCAAGCTTTCAGATGAGTGCATTTCAATCCAAGTAGAGAAACCTCCACCACTGTGACATCTCACTATTCTCCAGTGACTCGTGTTCGTGTCGCCGCTCGTAGTGTCGCCGAGGTGAAGAGCAGCGAGTGGAGTGCTCGGGGAAGTCGGATCTGATTAGCTTTCCGCGATTTCTTATTACCGTTTACTGCGTTCAACTTGTTACAATTTGTTAAGCTCAACCAGCGGCAATTTTCCTTGCCTGTTGGCCGCTAACGCCCCAGTTACCTGCGCTGGGGGTCGGTGTATGTAACGGCAGTTATTATTATTACTATTTTTTTTGGGGGGGGGGGGAAGGGGACCAGACAGCGAGGTCATCGGTCTCATCGGATTAGGGAAGGACGGGAAAGGAAGTCGGCCGTGCCTTTTGAAAGGAACCATCCCGGCATTTGCCTGGAGGGATTTAGGGAAATTACGGAAAACCTAAATCAGGATGGCCGGACGCGGGATTGAACCGTCGTCCTCCTGAATGCGAGTCCAGTGTGCTAACCACTGCGCCACCTCGCTCGCTATGTAACGGCAGTGTACGTTTCCCCGCCTTGCCGCTGCCGTCCGGTAAGGCGTGTAGTTTTGTCAGCTCTCTTGATTGTAGGCCGGTTGGTGATTCTTCTACTCTCGTGGTTGTGGTTCCTTTCTCGTCCCAGGCGCTCTAAACACAGTATTGTGTGGGCAGAGTCCTGACGCCAGTTCCGGCTTTGGCGTATTGTTCCACCGTTGTATTTGGGTTATCGGACGTCAGGCAGCCTCAGCAAGATTATCTTGTGAAGTGAATCCAACTCTCGGCTGCCTATCTGTTTCTTCTTCTGTAGTGGTCAATCCAAGGATTGGTTTGCAACAGCTACAATGGCAGCTTGTCTCCATTCTGTGCGTCTTTCAGCTTTTCTCTTCATTCCTTTATAGACGTTACATCCCACATCTTTCACGATTTGATCCATGTACCTAAGCCGTGTTCTTCCTCTTGGTCTTTTTCCCTCGCCATATCCCTCTATGACTGTGTTCAGGAGTCCTTTATGTCTTAATAGATGGCCTGTAAATTGCACTCTTCTTTTAACAATGAAACTCCAGAAGCTTCTCTTCTCACCTGCTCTTTCCAGAACCACTTCGTTTGTGACCTTGTCGATCCGTTTTATTTTGAGCATGCCTCTATAGCACCACATTTCAAAAGAATTTTGCTTCTGCTGTTCCTCTGTCCCGAGAGTCCATGTTTCACACCCATAGCATGCCACACCCCACACATATGATTTCAAAAATCTTTTCTTGGTTTCAAGGCTGATGCTCTTAGATGTTAAGATGTTTTTCTTCTTGTTAAAAGCAGCCTTTGCTTGAGCTATTCTACTTCTCACTTCTGCCTTCTTGCTCCTTCCATCCCTGGTAATATTACTGCCCAGATAAGTAAATTTATCAACTTGTTCAAGCAGTTCATTGCCTACATGAACTTGGACTTTCACTTGATCTTCTTTGTCGCATTACTTTGTTTTTGCTTTATTAATTCTCATATTATATTCTTCCCCCATAACTTTATCCATTCTGTTCAGTAGGACTACAAGATCTTCTTCACTTTGAGGTAGGACAGCTATATATCATCGGCATATCTTATCCATTCGTTGGTCATGAATTACTACACCTGTCTGTGAATTTTCCCTTACTTTTTTCAGCGCCTCTTCAATGTATACGTTAAAGATAACAGGGGATAGTGCGCAACCTTGCCGGACACCTTTCCGTATCTGCACCTCTTCTTGTTTTGTCCGTCCACGAATACTGCTGTCTCGTTTTTGTACAGGTTCCATATCATTTTTCTATCTTTATGGTCTATTCCTACTTATCTCTATCACATCGCTCGCGAAAGTTTTTATTGCCGGACCTTCTCAGAGGTCGATTCCTGGAGCACCGGCTGTGGCCCCTTGGTTCTTGTAAGGCATGTGTGGTTTAAAAGGACGTCTTTTAGCCAGTAGTTCATTGTAACGCTTCTTCAGTCCACGCCATCTGAGTGTGTAATCTGCCTCAGTACTCTATAAGGAGATAGGACTGACAGAGTACATGTAAAAAGTTCAAAGAAAGGCAGCACGTTTTGTATTATCGCGAAATATCGGAGAGAGTGTCACAGAAATGATACAGGATTTGGGCCGGGCATCATTAAAAGAAAGGCGTTTCTCGTTGCGACGGAATCTTCCAATCACCAACTTTCTCCTCCGAATGCGAAAATATTTTGTTGACACCGACCTACATAGGGAGAGACGATCACCAAGATAAAATAAGGGAAGTATGAGCTCGTACGGAAAGATATGGGCGATCATTCTTTCCGCGCACTATACGAGATTGGAATAATAGACAATTGTGAAGGTGGTTCGATGAACTATCTGCCAGGAACTTAAATGTGATTTGCAGAGTATCCATGTAGATGTAGATGTAGATGTAGAATTTATGTACTGGTCCTTGTGTTTTATTATTGTATTATTTATTACAATACCTTGTTATGCTTACGTTAAATGTTAAGTATGTCTAGTTAATAGTTCTTGTCGCCTTCTGGTATAAATCTAGCAGTTTAGTGTTCAGTGGATGTTAAGGGTTGTGTTACAAAGTTTATCATCATCTTATTTCACCTGTTTGGTGAGGAGTTGCTTATTTTTTTAAATTAAGCTAGCGATTGTATTTGCTGGTTTACAGCAGGTTTCTAAGTTTTTTTATATTATTGCCGTTCCTGGTGTGTAAGGCCTTCATCCATGATTGTGGTTGTTGTGACTTGGCAAGACAGCCAAGCCACTAGGAGGTAGCCGAAAGGCACGCGTTTAAGCTGACGCAGGCTGGCGTGAGGTCTGGAACAGGTAAAGTAATTATACTAGCAAAAAAGGTACGTAGCTTCTGGAATACTTAACTTTAATCCATAATTGGTGAACATCGGTCTGACGGTAGATGCATCACAAGATAAATAGCAAATGATAATGGCGCCTTGCTAGGTCGTAGCAAATGACGTAGCTGAAGGCTATGCTAACTATCGTCTCGGCAACTGAGAGCGTATTTTGTCAGTGAACCATCGCTAGCAAAGTCGGCTGTACAACTGGGGCGAGTGCTAGGAAGTGTCTCTAGACCTGCCGTGTGGCGGCGCTCGGTCTGCAATCACTGATAGTGGCGACACGCGGGTCAGACGTATACTAACGGACCGCGGCCGATTTAAAGGCTACCACCCAGCAAGTGTGGTGTCTGGCGGTGACACCACAGTGGTCACTTGCTTAAAATTCTAATTTGGTATTTGTATTTGCGCAGTAAGCCTTTAAAACTTTATTTACCGCCATTCCTGGCGTCTGATGCCTTCTGCTGTGTTTGTGGCGAATTGCGTTTAATATTTCAATACCGATTTGTAAGTTGCAGCGAGTTTTAAACAATTCTTAATTTATTGCCATTCCTGGCGTGTAAGGCCTACTGCCCAGAGCACAGCGGCTTGCTTTTAAAACATTATCTGCTGCATCTGTATTTAATGGTGATTTGCTAAATTGTAACTCACTGGAAACACTATTATTTACACAGTTGTTTATTCTACGTCTACATATACATCACTACTCTGCAATTCACATTTAAGTGCTTGGCAGAGGGTTAATCGAACCACAATCATACTATCTCTCTACCATTCCCTTCCCGAACAGCGCGCGGGAAAAACGAACACCTAAACTTTTCTGTTCGAGCTCTGATTTCTCTTATTTTATTTTGCTGATCATTCCTACCTATGTACGGTTGGGCTCAACAAAATATTTTCGCATTCGGAAAAGAAAGTTGGTGACTGAAATTTCGTAAATAGATCTCGCTGCGACGAAAAACGTCTTTGCTTTAATGACTTCCATCCCAACTCGCGTATCATATCTGCCGCACTCTTTCATTAATAAGGTGTGGTACTTTTATTTATTGTTGAGTCTGGAATTACTGATTTAAAATAAATTGTGTGTAATTGTAAAAGGCAACCAATAGTAATTGCGGCCCCGTCCACAATCATAACCCAAACCTGCCTTCCCTTGACTACCAGGTTTCAGTGATTTTTGAGAACGCGAAAGGTAAATCATACAGACAAGTTGCTGCCACGCTCAACATAAGTAAGAGTACTGTGGGAGATATCGTCAGACGATTCAGAAATGAAGATTGTGTCGGCTCTATACCGCAAAAGGGCCCAACCACCGAACCTGGTTGCACGTGACAAGAGGCGGCTAATACGGAAAATAAAGATGGATCCTACACTCAGTGCTCCCGGATTAGCCGGCCGAGGTGGCCGAGCGGTTCTAGGCGCTACAGTCTGGAACCGCGCGACCGCTACGGCCGCAGGTTCGAATCCTGTCTCGGGCATGGGTGTGTGTGATGTCCTTAGGTTGGTTAGGTTTAAGTAGTTCTAAGTTCTAGGGGACTGATGACCTCAGCAGTTAAGTCCCATAGTGCTCAGAGCCATTTGAACCAGCACCCAGATTAGCACGTGAGCTGCTAAACGAGACCGGCAACAAGGTACATCCTCAAACGATTCGCAGAGCATTGAATGGAAGTGGCTACAATGGAAGAGGGGCCAGGAAGAAACCGTATGTGAATGAACAGAATCGAAAGAAGAGATTGTACTTTGCCAGGGAGTTTGTTACGAAGGATAAAATATGGTGGAACGACGTCATTTTTGCCGACGAAAGTAAACGGTTTTGGGTCGGATGGACGAAGCATGGTGTGGCGGAAGAAGAACGAAGAGTTTACAGCCGCAATTATTAAACCGACTGTAAAGCGTGGAAATGGCAGCATTCTTGTCTGGGGCTGCATATCGGTATTTGGACCGGGCGAATTGCTGTTCATCGACAGTATTATGGACAAATATGTGTATTTGAACATGTTAAAGAAGGTTTACGGGAAAGTGTGCCGCGGGGGGTAGCATTGTCGCGGTCCGTGCGGTTCCCCCCGTCGGAGGTTCGATTCCTCCCTCGGGCATGGATGTTTGTGTGTTGTCCATAGCGTAGGTTTGTTTAAGTTCGATTAAGTAGTGTGTAACCTTAGGGACCGATGACCTAAGCAGTTTGGTCCCATAAGATCTTACCACATATTTACAAAATATCTGCCACCCGTGGTCTAGGGGTAAAAACGTCTTCGCTCCCGGGTTCGATCCCCACCACTGCCTAAATTTTGATAAATAATCAGCATTGGCGGCCGAAGACTTTCGGCATAAGAAGTCAGCCCCATTCTGCCAACGGCCTTGTCAAAGAGGGCGGAGGAGCGGATAGAGGTTCAGGGCACTATCTTGTCCTAGGGGTGGGAAATTGCCCCTAAAGGCGGAAGAATCGGCAATGATCAACGACATGAGGATGCAGAAGGCAATGGAAACCTCTGCATTAAAGACACGTAACGTTTATCCACAGGACATGTGGCCTGTAATTGAAGAAGTGTCATGATGATCTCTCCATTGGCAAAACATTCCGGAATAGTCCCCCATTCGGATCTCCGGGAGGGGACTGCCAAGGGGGAGGTTACCATGAGAAAAAGATTGAATAATCAACGAAAGGATAACGTTCTACGAGTCGGGGCGTGGAATGTCAGAAGCTTGAACGTGGTAGGGAAACTAGAAAATCTGAAAAGCGAAATGCAAAGGCTCAATCTAGATATAGTAGGGGTCAGTGAAGTGAAGTGGATGGAAGACAAGGATTTATGGTCAGATGAGTATCGGGTAATATCAACAGCAACAGGAAATGGTATAACAGGTGTAGGATTCGTTATGAATAGGAAGGTAGGGCAGAGGGTGTGTTACTGTGAACAGTTCAGTGACCGGGTTGTTCTAATCAGAATCGACAGCAGACCAACACCGACAACGATAGTTCAGGTATACATGCCGACGTCGCAAGCTGAAGATGAACAGATAGAGAAAGTGTATGAGGATATTGAAAGGATAATGTAGTATGTAAAGGGGGACGAAAATCTAATAGTCATGGGCGACTGGAATGCAGTTGTAGGGGAAGGAGTAGAAGAAAAGGTTACAGGAGAATATGGGCTTAGGACAAGGAATGAAAGAGGTAAGGAATGAAGAGGTTCTACGCAGAATCGGAGGGGAAAGGAATATGTGGAAAACACTGATAAGGAGAAGGGACAGGATGATAGGACATCTGCTAAGACATGAGGGAATGACTTCCATGGTACTAGAGGGAGCTGTAGAGGGCAAAAACTGTAGAGTAAGACAGAGATTGGAATACGTCAAGCAAATAATTGAGGACGTAGGTTGCAAGTGCTACTCTGAGATGAAGAGGTTAGCACAGGAAAGGAATTAGTGGCGGGCCGCATCAAACCAGTCAGTAGACTGATGACCTAAGCAGTTTGGTCCCATAAGATCTTACCATAAATTTACAAAATTTACGGAAAAGTGCTGTAACCATGGGGATAGGGAACACGTTCAAGTTTTACCAGGGCAATGACCCGAAACATAAGGCTCGCACTGTGCAGGAATGTTTCTTGTACAATTGCGCCGAAGTGTTAGAACCACGGCTTCAATCACCACGTCTCAACCCCACCGAGGATGCTTGGGGAGAACTGAAGCGACGTATTAGAAGAACACCAGTATCGTCCAAAGAAATTCTGAAACATCGATTAAAAGAAGAATGGGACAGTCTACATGAGGACTATTTTAAAAAAAAAGATCATTTGCACTATACTGCAGCGTTTGAAAGAACGGGCTTTTGTTGACATTTCGAGAACATACCTTCACTGAGGAGTCAAGCAGGATATTGCTCCCTCCTACGCATATCTCGCGAAGAGACCATGAGGATAAAATCAGAGAGATTAGAGCCCACACAGAGGCATACCGACAATCTTTCTTTCCGCGAACAATACGAGACTAGAATAGAAGGGAGGACCGATAGAGGTACTCAAGGTACCCTCCGCCACACACCATCAGGTGGGTTGCGGAGTATGGATGCAGATGAAGATGAAGTGATGAAACATATTAGATAACCGACAATATATTGAAACACATAATGTTTCACAAAATATTGTCTTGAAATTATTAGTTCTGCAAATTGACCGAAAACTAAAGTAGCGTGAATATAGGACCGACTTGTATTTAAATAGTATTATAAAAGAACTTATGTACGTTATCTTAATAATGTTATGCTATCGTTTACAAGACACACAACGGAATATAATACTTGGTTATGTGGTTTGTTTGTTTTGTTACGAATAGAGTTCTGATGCTGCAAGGTTAACGTGTCATAGTGTCAGAATATTAAAGTGATTCATTGTAAGCTTTTCCGTCTGGGCGTTCCTGTAACGGCTGGGACATGGCACGGGTAGCTTGCGGGTTATATCCGGTGCCTGCGATTGCAGGCAAGAGCTTAGGTTGGCGTGTTCGCGTGACATTCCGCCCTTACAGGTGGAAACGCCTACCTCCTCGCGTGGCCCCATCAGACTACACTCCCTCCCCCCACCACTCCCCCCTCTGCGTCGCAAACAGGTGGACAAACTCATATTCTCATATTAGCAGCTGCCTCGTACAGTAAACAACGCACTAAGGGTGTTATTAAAAATCACGTAAAAGATGTGCGCCCGCAAAAACACAGTACCTACATCAGCAGCGCGGAGGAACTGCGCGGTTTGAGGCGCCATGTCACGGAAACATAGAAGTAGATATCCTCGGTGTAACAAAGCAGCTTAAATCACTTAACAAAGCCAAGGCCTCCGGTCCAGTTTGTGTACCAGTGTAGGTTCCTCTCAGAGTATGCTGATAAAATAGCTCGATATTTAGCAATTATATACAACCACTCCCTCACAGAAAGATCCGTACATAAAGACTGGAAAATTGCTCAAGTGACACCGATACCCAAAAAGGGAAGTAGGAGTAATCCGCTGAATTACAGGCCTGTATCACTAACGTCTGCAAAATACTAACACGAATTCTTTACAGACGAATGGAAAAACTAGTGGAAGCCGACCTCGGAGCAGATCAGTTTGGATTCCGTAGAAATACTGGAACACGTGAGGCAATACTGACCTTACGACTTATCATAGAAGAAAGATTAAGGAAAGGCAAACCTACGTTTCTAGCATTTGTAGACTTAGAGACAGCTTTTGACAATGTTGACTGGAACACTCTCTTTCAAATTCTAAAGGTGGCAGGGGTAAAATACAGGGAGCGAAAGGCTATTTACAATTTGTACAGAAACCAGATGGCAGTTATAAGAGTCGAGGGACATGAAAGGGAAGCAGTGGTTGGGAAGGGAGTGAGACAGGGTTGTAGCCTCTCCCCGATGTTGTTCAATCTGTATATTGAGCAAGCAGTAAAGGAAACAAAAGAAAAATTCGGAGTAGGTATTAAAATCCATTGAGAAGAAATAAAAACTTTGAGGTTCGGCGATGACATTGTAATTCTGTCAGAGACAGCAAAGGAGTTGAAGAGCAGTTGAATGGAATGGATAGTGTCTTGAAAGGAGGATATAAGATGAACATCAACAAAAGCAAAACGAGGATAATGGAATGTAGTCGAATTAAGTCAAGTGATGCAGAGGGAATTAGATTAGGAAATGAGACACTTAAAGCAGTAAAGGAGTTTTGCTATTTGGGGAGCAAAATAACTGATCATGGTCGAAGTAGAGAGGATATAAAATGTAGACTGGCAATGGCAAGGAAAGCGTTTCTGAAGAAGAGAAATTTGTTAACATCGAGTATAGATTTAAGTGTCAGGAAGTCAAATCTGAAAGTATTTGTATGGAGTGTAGCCATGTATGGAAGTGAAACATGGACGATAAATAGTTTGGACAAGAAGAGAATCGAATCTTTCGAAATGTGGTGCTACAGAAGAATGCTGAAGATCAGATGGGTAGATCACATAACTAACGAGGAGGTATTGAATAGTATTGGGGAGCAGAGGAGTTTGTGGCACAACTTGACTAGAAGAAGGGATCGGTTGGTAGAACGTGTTCTGAGGCTTCAAGGGATCACCAATTTAGTATTGGAGGGCAGCGTGGAGGGTAAAAATCGTAGAGGGAGACCAAGAGATGAATACACTAAGCAGATTGTGAAGGATGTAGGTTGCAGTAGGTACTGGGAGATGAAGAAGCTTGCACAGGATAGAGTAGCATGGAGAGCTGCATCAATCCAGTCTCAGGACTGAAGACCACAACAACAGCAACATCACTAACGTCGATTTGCAGTAGGGTTTTAGAATATTTACTGTATTCGAACATTATGAAGTAACTGCAGTCAGCACGGACTCAGAAAATACCGTTCTATGAAACACAACTAGCTGTTTATGCTCATGAAGTAGTAAGTGCTATCGACAGCAGCTGTCAAATTGATTCCATATTTTTAGATTTCCAGAAGGCTTTCGACATCGTTCCTCACAAGCGTCTTGTAATCGAACAGAATGCCTACGGAGTATCGCCTCAGTTGTGCGACTGGATTCGTGATTTCCTGTCAGAAAGGTCACAGTTCGTAGTAATAGACGGAAAGTCGTCGAGTAAAACAGTAGTTATATCCGGCGTTCCCCAAGGAGATGTTATAGGCCCTCTATTGTTCCTGATCTATATTAACGACATAGGAGACAATCTGAGTAGCCGTCTTAGATTGTTTGGAGATGACACTGTCATTTACCGTCTTCCAAAGTCATCAGATGATCAAAACGACTTGCAAATTGATTTAGATATCTGTATGGTGCGGAAAGTGGCAATTGACCCTGAATATAAGAAAGTGTGAAGTTATTCACACGAGTACTAAAAGAAATCCGCTGAATTTCGATTACGCGATAAGTCACACAAATCTGAAGGCTGTAAATTCAACTAAATACTTAGGGATTACAATTACAGGGAACCTAAACTGGAACGATCACATAGATTATATTGTAGGTGGGGCAAACCAAAGACTGCGATTCATTGGCAGAACACTCAGAAGGTGCAACAGGTCTACTAAAGAGACTGCTTACACCACGCTTGTCCGCCCTATTCTGGAGTACTGCTGTGCGGTGTGGGATCCGCATCAGGTGGGACTGACGGATGACATCGAAAAAGTACAAAGAAGGGCAGCTCGTTTTGTGTTAACGCGAAATAGCGGAGACAGTGTCACAGCCATGATACGTGAATTGGAGTGGCAATCATTAAAACAAAGGCGTTTTCCGTTGTGAGGGTATCTTCTCACGAAATTTCAATCGCCAGTTTTCTCCTCCGATTGCGAAAACATTCTGTTGGCACCCACCTACATAGGGAGAAATGATCATCACGATAAAATAAGAGAAATCAGGGCTCGCACAGAAAAATTTAAGTGCTCGTTTTTCCCGCGAGCCGTTCGAGAGTGGAACGGTAGAGCGACAGCTTTAAGGAGGTTCACTGAACCCTCTGCCAGACACTTTATTGTGAATAGCAGAGTAATCACGTAGATGTAGATGTAGATGTAGACTTCGCGGCCCCTCCCGTCGGATGTTCGAGTTCTCCCTTGAGCATGGGTCTGTGTGTTGTTCTTAGCATAAGTTAGTTTAAGTGGTGTGTAAGTCTAGGGACCGATGACCTCAGCAGTTTGGTCCCTTAGGAATTCACACACAGTTGAACATTTACATCCGTACACAACAAATGACTGAAGTGCATGGCGGGGGGTATTTCTCATTGCACCTGTTATTAGGACTTATCCCGTTCCGTTCACGCAGGGAGGGAGTGCGGGGAGAATGGCTGCTTAAAGGCCTCTGTGCGCTGTTGAAAATGGTTCAAACGGCTCTGACCGCTATAGGACTTAACATCTGAGGTCATCAGTCCCCTAGAACTTAGAACTACTTAAACCGAACTAACCTAAGGACATCACACACATCCATACCCGAGGCAGGATTGGAACCTGCGACCGTAGCGGTCACGCGGTTCCAGACTGAAGCGCCTAGAACCGCACGGCCACAACGGCCGGCTCTGAGCGCTGTAATTACCAATCTTTACGTTGCGGTCCCTCTGTGATCGGTACGTAGCGGATTGCACTAGATTCCTTGACTCCTCGCTCAAAGTTGGATCTTCAAACTTTATACGTACGCTTTCTCGGGTCAGTTTGCGAGTGTCTTCAACTGTCTGCCAGTTCAGTTTCTTCAACATCTTCTAATCTTACCCTCAACACTTCGAAATCAATTTTTCCTGTCTTTGCAAAAGTTTAAACAGCTTCGAGAGGCGTAAGATATACAAAAGAAAAACTTTTTACTTATCTCCATTTTCTCTTGTTATTGGCTGCAGTTCTCGCCTCTAGTAGTACAGTCTTGAGGCTAATATTTTGATTACGTAAGTACCTGTTGATTTGAATAATGTTTGAAGATTTGCCTGTTTTACTCTTGAGTTTTATTTTTTGTCTCTACAATTTCCAGTTCTATAACACCACAAATTACGTTGTTAGTTAACCGGCCGTTCTGGCCGAGCGGTTCTAGGCGCTTCGTTCCGGAACCACGTGGCTGTTACGGTAGCAGGTTCGAATCCTGCCTCGGGCATGGATTTGTGTGCTGTCCTTAAGTTAGTTAGGTTTAAATAGTTCTGCGTCCAGGGGACTGATGACCTCAGATGTTAATTCCCATAGTGCTCAGAGCCATTTGAAGCATTTTTACGTTGTTAGAGTCAATCATACAAATACGTCCATCAGAGGCATGCTCAATACTCCTTTAAATTCTGTGATACTCACAATATTCCAAAGATTTTACAAAACAAAATAGTTTACAAACTTTCTTGGCAAAAGAAGAATCATCACCAAGTTATATCATTATTTTGAATCTCAGTCTGGAACCGCGCGATCGCTGCGGTCGCAGGTTCGAATCCTGCTTCGTGCATGGATGTGTGTGATGTCCTTAGGTTAGTTAGGTTTAAGTAGTTCTAAGTTCCAGGGGACTGATGACCTCAGATGTTAATTCCCACAGTGCTCAGAGACATTTGAACCATTTTTTGTAAATGAATCCAGAAATAAACTTAATAATCAGCGTCAGATTGTGCAATTAATAATATGAATTTTAAGTATGCCAGATATTTCTGAAAGAAGAAGAATTTTAGATATACATACAGAGGTAGTAAATATCGAGTGTAAAAAATTTATATCTTTACATGCAGTTTAGCCTAAAATATAATACATCATAAACAAAATCATATCAAATTCTTTGATTTAAACAGCTCATATAATGTTCACCTATACAATTTACTTGGTATCGACTATTTCTATATAAAAAGAGTAATGTTAGAGGAGCGTGTCCCATTAAATCTGTGTGGCACTCTCGCACTGGTCAAACAAACATGTGGCCTTCCTGTTTTCCTCTGTGTATACGTTCAATATCCCCTGCTTGTCCAATTTGGAATGGGTCCTACACACTTGAGCAATATTCTAGAATGGTATATTAAAAAACTAAGAAGCCACCTCGATTGCAAAAAAAGCACCTAGTGTTAAGTGGTAACCCAGGTTTCGGCGTAGATAACTACACCTTCTTCAGAACAACAATAAAACCCACAAGTGCCTAAGAAGACGTTTGTCAATGATTAAAAGAACACCATAGCTATACATTTACAAACGAAAAAGAAAAGGAAAACACAAACAGTACATATGTACAATGTCAAAACCACTACTTAACTTAATGGTGTACGCTCCACCTCATACCGGCCTATGTTCGATGGGGCATGACCTGCCATAAACTGCAGTTTACACCATTAAGTACACCATTAAGTTAAGTAGTGGTTTTGAGTTTGTTCATACGTACTGTTTGTGTTTTCCTTTTCTTTTTCGTTTATAAATGTATAGCTATGGTGTTCTTTTAATCATTGACAAAGGTCTTCTTAGGCACTTGTAGGTTTTATTGTTGTTCTGAAGAAGGTGTGGCAATGGGCTTGCAGCAGTGGATACACCGGTTCCCGTGAGATGACCACTGTCGGGCGTCGGGCGTGGTCGGCACTTGGATGGGTGACCATCCAGGCCGCCATTAGCTGTAGCCATTTTTCGGAGTGCATTCAGCCTCGTGATGCTAATTGAGGAGCTACTCGACCCAACAGTAGCGGCTACGATCAAAAATACCATCATAACGACCGGGAGAGCCGTGTACTGACCCCACGCCCCTCCTATCCGCAGCCTACTCTGAGGATGACACGGCGGTCGGATGGTCCCGGTAGGCCACTCGTGGCCTGAAGACAGAGTGTGTGAGTGTGAAGAAGGTGTAGTTATCTACGCTGAAACCTGGGTTAACACTTTAACACTAGGTGCTCGCAATCGAGGCGGGTTTTTAGTTTTTTTAATATATTAACCAATGATTCCTGATGCGCTGCAATGTTGAAGATTCCAAATTCTAGAATGGGTCGCACAACTGATTTGTATGAGTGAGCAATCTCCTTAGCCCGCCCGGTTAGGAGGTGACAAAGATAGATAGGGAGTGGAGAGTAGGAGATAGACAGATACAGGTGGAAGAATGACTGACATAGGAGAATTCACAGAGGGGGAGGAAGAGATGCTTTCAATACACGTGTCGAATGAATATGCAGCTTAAGCTGCAGTGAAACGGCTGGTACTTCAATAAAGATAAGATAATCATTATTCCAGAAGCTGCCTGAAAATGGATGCCACCACTATTCAGTCGACTGTGGTGTTGAAACAACACACACACACACACACACACACACACACATACACACACACACGAGCGCGCACATGCGAGCACTACTGGCAGCGTTCAGAAGCTTTGTACAATATTCGCTGGAAGCACCAGTGTCAGAAAGAGGAGAAATGTCTCTATCTCACATTGTCCAACTACTTCAAAATGCGGGTAACTCCTATACGTGTCCTGAGGTAAACCATTAGGACGACATTGTAGCGCCAGGCCTTGTTTCGCAGATTGCGGTAGCGGGCAGAGGGAAAGAAGAACATTAAGAGAAGGAAAACGAGAGGACACAGTGGTGGGGGGAGAGATTAGGAAGGAGATGAGGAGTGGCGATAGCGGGAGAGAGGAGAAAATTGTTCGCTGGCTTATCTGCTCTTTAAACACGTTCCCGTGCGCTCCTTTTAGGACCGGAAGCCGTGCTTAAAACGCTGAGAGCTAGGAAGCAAGTCGCGACATGTTTCTGGGAGAGATTAAGGGCAGGATTATCCCATGGTTCCGCTCAGTAGTAGCGTTCTGTGCAGTCCGGTGCTCACAGTTAAAACACCAGGCCGTGGGGCTGAGGTCTGATACCGGGGTAATAGGATTACATCTGCTGGACGCCGTGACTGGCCCCGCTCTATTTTGTTCATAAAAACGCACCTCTCAGAAACAGTAGGAAACAAACTGCATTTCAAAATAAGACCATTACCAACCGTGCTTACCTACACAACACTTAAGGCTTATTAAGATACATTACGGTAACTGAGTGGATAAAATCGTAAAGTTGTTGGTGTGAGTCACACTTATACAAACACTTTTTATTTAAATTCCACATTGACTCACAAATGTAAATGAAACGCCTGCTCATCCCGCTGGGCAGAACAGGTAATTAGGATTGTGGAAAGGGCCAAATAAGGTCGGGGTCAGTTTCACATTTACAACCAAAGCGGCACATAGCCGAACCTTTACCAAATGCAACTCTTTCACAGCTGAAGGCCTCCAAATAAGAAATCTTAAAAAAAATCAACAACATAAAAATCCAATTAAAACAGCAATAAAATACAAAACCATCTATCACAGCTAGGTGGAAAGCCTCAAAGCAAAGTAGATAGAACAAACATTTGCAAGGTGTAATACTAATGGTGAAGGCCACAAGTTTCAAAATTTTAGAATATATTACTATAGACTTTAAAAGGCAGAAGGCCACAATGTTTAAAAACAATAAATCTTAAAAAAAAAACAAGATAAAAATGCAATTAAAAAAACAAATAAAAAAAATTTTAAAAACATCACGGCTAAGTGGAAAGCCTCAAGGCGAAGCAGATAGAGCAAACATACAAGGTGCAATACCAATGGCTGAAGGCCAAAATTAAATTTTAAAATATAATACCATAATGATTTACATGACAAACCCTATTTCTAGGGCTATATTTTAATTTTAATTTGGACAAATGGATCTGTGCCGACATTTGTAAAAACGGTGGTGATACATCAGTCCATACTAATGTAAAATTGGCACCTTCCGAAGAAGACAAATTTAAATTTGTTGAAACCTAGGTAAAGAATTCTTTATCCATTGCAACTGGTCGGCCGTTTATAATTTTATTTAATACCATAATCTTTTAAGGGCAGAAGGCCGCAATGTTCAAGCTTGAAGATGCTCAATAATGTACTGTGGCAGGCGCTACAAGAGATGCGTTCTGTATCAGAGACAGATTTACTCTTCAAACTTCCACAGTTAACGTTGAAACACAAGGCACAAAGCACACTGCTTAGGTGAACGTACGTCTCTCGCAGTGGCCAGAAAACTCGTTGGGCGAGGCGTCTGTCATTATTGCAAGCTCGAGAAAACCTGCCCGATTTCCCACTTGCCGAACGACTGCATACAGCTGTGACACGTGCAATGTTGGAACGTGTGGACACTCTCGATCGAGGTGATCACTTAATCACAATCAATCACCTCGCTGCACAACCAGTAATAATTTGCTTCTTCATCTTCCTTGCTTCGTGTTTCTTCCAATGTAGAAAAATTCCTTTGTTGTTCTTGTGGTCTTCAGTCCTGAGACTGATTTGATGCAGCTCTCCATGCTACTCTATCCTGTGCAAGCTTCTTCATCTCCCAGTACCAACTGCAGCCTACATCCTTCTGAATCTGCTTCGTGTATTCATCTCTTGGTCTCCCTCTACGATTTTTACCCTCCACACTGCCCTGCAATGCTAAATTTGTACTCCCTTGGTGCCTCAGAACATGTCCTACCAACAGATCCCTTCTTCTAGTCAAGTTGCGCCACAAACTTCTCTTCTCCCCAATCCTATTCAATACCTCATCCTTAGTTATGTGATCTACCCATCTAATCTTCAGCATTCTTCTGTAGTACCACATTTCGAAAGCTTCTATTCTATTCTTGTCTAAACTATTTATCGTCCATGTTTCAATTCCACACATGGTTACACTCCATACGAATACTTTCAGAAACGACTTCCTGACACTTAAATCTATGCTCGAAGTTAACGAATTTCTCTTCTTCAGAAACGCTTTCCTTGCCATTACCAATCTACATTTTATATCCTCTCTAATTCGACAATCATCAGTTATTTTGCTCCACAAATAGCAAAACATCTTTACTACTTTAAGTGTCTCATTTCCTAATCTAATTCTCTCAACATCACCCGACTTAATTCGACCACATTCCATTATCCTCGTTTTGCTTTTGTTGATGTTCATCTTATATCCTCCTTTCAAGACACTGTCCATTCCCTTCAACTGCTCTTCCAAGTCCTTTGCTGTCTCTGACAGAATTACAATGTCATCGGCAAACATCAAAGTTTTTATACCTACTCCAAACTTTTCTTTTGTTTCCTTTACTGCTTGCTCAATATACAGATTGAATAACGTCGTGGATAGGCTACAACCCTGTCTCACTCCCTTCCCAACCACAGCTTCCCTTTCACGCCCCTCGACTCTTATAACTGCCATCTGCTTTCTGTAAAAATTGTAAATAGCCTTTTGCTCCCTGTATTTTACCCCTGCCACCTTCAGATTTTGAAAGAGGGTATTCGAATCAACATTATCAAAAGCTTTCTCCAAGTCTACAAATGCTAGAAACGTAGGTTTGCCTTTCCTTAATCTTTCTTCTAAGATTAGTCGTAGGGTCAGTATTGCCTTCCCGTTCCTCAGTTCTATTAAGTTCCTCGCTAATTCTCGTTTGTACTACTTCTCACTAGTTCCGTCTTTTTTCGGTTTGTTTTCAGTCAATACTGACAGGTATCATGTATAATTTTTGTATCTGAACTTTTGGTATCTGAATCGATTGTGAGTGAGCAACGGTGTTGTAAGCTGTATCACAGACGTTAAGAGAGTATCTTTGAGCTACGCATAGAAAAAGAAAATGTTTATCTTTGGTACAGAGAAGAGTCGAAGTTCAACTGTGTTACACTTAAACTGATAATTTTAAGCAGTGTTAGTGAGGAAGCTATGGCAAGATTATGATTCGAATTAAAATTTATCTTTTTGTTGAATCAACATGATTACGAAACTGATTTCTGGAGGAAGAAATCTAATGTAATGTCAGGTAAATACAATAATGTTATTTTTGTATCACTATTGCTGCACCATCGAACTAAACTGATTATAGTACTGAAAGTTGTTAGATTTGAGGGGCAGGAAAGTGTATTGTTTGGATATTGAAAAGTTCATTATGTTTAAAATCTGCCTAACCTCTTTTTCTGAATATCCAAAAAAAAAAAAAAACAAAAAAAAAACAGTATTATCATTGATGCGCATATTTCATTTTCTACCAACCTTTCTTTTACAGTTCTTTTTAATGGATGATCCAACAAAGTATGTTCGATCTGCAATTACCAGAGAACTCATTGCACCAGTTTCTCTGTGGAGATACAGTAATTTGCAGCTTTAGCATAGCGGCGCGCAAGACAGAGACGTACTGCAACGCGTTATCCAGATTTGCACAGATCTGAGGTAAGGACAAAATATTTTGATTGTTTTATTTATTCAATCAGTTATGTTATTCACGGACAGTTCTTGTGATCAAATTCTGCAAATCAAATTACTCTGGGTTTCATGTCCACGTTATTCAGACAGTTTATACTGTTCAAAATTCTTGCAGTCAAATTGCTAACTTCTACAATATGAATTACTCCCCTTTTCATTATGACAATGAAATACCTTATTTGAAAGAAGGTCGGCGTCGGCCGTAATATTGATGGTTTATTGACAGCAAAATCGATCTTCAGTGCTTTTGTGTACAAATTAAACTCATAGGCACTGCTGTCAAGCTATTAGCAATAGCCAAAGCTATGAAACGATCACAATAACTGAGTTTAATTTGTACACCACAGCACTGAAGATGATCACTATGTGATTGAAAATCGATTTCGCTGTCAATAAACCATCAATATTACGGCCAACGCTGACCTCCTTTCTAATTTCACGTACATGGTCGTTGTGCACACAGCACTCTGTGGAGTCGCACAATCAATTAATTGAAACTTCCTGGCAGATTAAAACTGTGTGCTCGACCGAGACTCGAACTCGGGACCTTTGCCTTTCGCGGGCAAGTGCTCTAACATCTGAGCTACCGAAGCACGACTCACGCCCGGTACTCACAGCTTTAGGAGACGAGATACTGGCAGAAGTAAAGCTGTGAGTACCTGGCGTGAGTCGTGCTTCGGTAGCTCAGATGTTAGAGCACTTGCCCGCGAAAGGCAAAGGTCCCGAGTTCGAGTCTCGGTCGAGCACACAGTTTTAATCTGCCTTTTGTAGCCAAAAGAGTCGGAAATAGTATAGTGTATTAGAAATCTCAATAAAGCCAACCTCCTTTCAGGAAACAAAATGCGTTGTATTAGACGAAATGGGAGATACGATACTGCGTGAAGAGTTTGACAGAGCCCTGAAAGACCTGAGTCGAAACAAGGCCCCGGGAGTAGACAACATTCCATTAGAACTACTGACAGCCTTGGGAGAGCCAGTCCTGACAAAACTCTACCATCTGGTGAGCAAGATGTATGAAACAGGCGAAATTCCCTCAGACTTCCAGAAGAATATAATAATTCCAATCCCAAAGAAAGCAGGTGTTGACAGATGTGAAAATTACCGAACAATCAGTTTAATAAGCCACAGCTGCAAAATACTAACACGAATTCTTTACAGACGTATGGAAAAACTAGTAGATGCCGATCTCGGGGAAGATCAGTTTGGATTCCGTAGAAATACTGGAACACGTGAGGCAATATTGACCTTACGACTTATCTTAGAAGAAAGATTAAGGGAAGGCAAACCTACGTTTCTAGCATTTGTAGACTTAGAGAAAGCTTTTGACAACGTTGACTGGAATACTTTCTTTCAAATTCTAAAGGTGGCAGGGGTAAAATACAGGGAGCGAAAGGCTATTTACAATTTGTACAGAAAGCAGATGGCAGTTATAAGAGTCGAGGGACATGAAAGGAAAGCAATTTTGGGAAGGGAGTAAGACAGGGTTGTAGCCTCTCCCCGATGTTATTCAATCTGTACATTGAGCAAGCAGTAAAGGAAACAAAAGAAAAGTTCGGAGTAGGTATTAAAATCCAGGGAGAAGAAATAAAAACTTTGAGGTTCGCCGATGACAATGTAATTGTGTCAGAGACAGCAAAGGACTTGGAAGAGCAGTTGAATGGAATGGATAGCGTCTTAAAGGAGGATATAAGATGAACATCAACAAAAGCAAAACGAGGATAATGGAATGTAGTCGAATTAAGTCGGGTGATGCTGAGGGAATTAGGCTAGGAAATGAGACACTTAAAGTAGTAAAGGAGTTTTGCTATTTGGAGAGCAAAATAACTGATGATGGTCGTAGTAGAGAGGATATAAAATGTAGATTGGCAATGGCAAGGAAAGCCTTTCTGAAGAAGAGAAATTTGTTAACATCGAGTATAGATTTAAGTGTCAGGAAGTCATTTCTGAAAGTATTTGTATGGAGTGTAGCCATGTATGGAAGTGAAACATGGACGATAAATAGTTTGGACAAGAAGAGAATAGAAGCTTTCGAATTTTGGTGCTACAGAAGAATGCTGAAGATTAGATGAGTAGATCACATAACTAATGAGGAAGTATTGAATAGGATTGGGGAGAAGAGAAGTTTGTGGCACAACAGAAGAAGGGATCGGTTGGTAGGGCATGTTCTGAGGCATCAAGGGATCACCACTTTAGTATTGGAGGGCAGTGCGGAGGGTAAAAATCGTAGAGGGAGACCAAGAGATGAATACACTAAGCAGATTCAGAAGGATGTAGGTTGCAGTAGGTACTGGGAGATGAAGAAGCTTGCACAGGGTAGAGTAGCATGGAGAGCTGCATCAAACCAGTCTCAGGACTGAAGAGCACAACAACAACAACAACAGTTACCGAACGTGCGTCGTATCTTTTGACCCCCAATGGTAACCACACTTCCGTGATCTTTCTCCGCCATTCCTCCTCCGACGTGTATTAATAAGAGTAGTGCATCCGCCTCATATCCCATGCTAGATTGGGGCACATTTCACGCACAGTGGATTTCAGTGACTTACGAGGAGCGTTTGAAAAATCCGTGCAAAGTCCGAGAGATGGCACCACCGGCGCGTATCGAGGTCATGTTTAGTTACTAGCTCAAAAAATGGTTCAAATGGCTCTGAGAACTAAGGGACTTAGCATCTGTGGTCATCAGTCCCCTAAACTTAAAACTACTTAAACCTAACTAACATAAGGCATCACACACATCCAAGCCCGAGGCAGGATTCGAACCATAGCGACCATAGCAGCAGCGCCGTTCCGGACTGAAGCGCCGAGAACCGCTCGGCCACAACGTGTTACGAGCTTCTTTGGAAAGAACGCACTCGAAGTTTCAGCCATATTGGTCTATTTCTTTGTGTTTGGCATTCGTGTGAATCAAGGAAGTCGAGTGATTGTCAAAAAATGGACGAAAAAGAATTTCGTGTGGTAATTAAACATTAATTTATGAAAGTCACAACGCCTGAGGAGACTAAAGAGAAGCTTGATGAACATTACGGTGACTCTGCGCCTTCGCTTAGAACAGTTTATAAGTAGTTTCAAAATTTTCGGAGTGGCCATATGGGCACAAGTGATGGTGAACGTTCTGGACGCCCTTTGGAGGTTACGACTCCAGAAATCATTGATAAAATCCGTGATATGGTGATGGATGACAGAAGAGTTAAGGTGCGTGAGATTGCTAGTGCTGTGGGCATCTCGAATGAACGGGTACATAATATTTTGCATAAGCATTTGGACATGAGAAAGCTATCTGCAAGATGGGCCCGCGATTGCTCACGCTTGACTAAAAACGGAGTCGTGGGAAGTGTTTCAAGGATGGTTTGCAGTTGTTCAGGAAGAATCCGTAGTACATTAAGCATCGTTTCGTCACTGTGGATGAAACAAGGATACTGAGACGAAAGAACAATCTAAACAACGGGTTACCAAGGAAGAATCTGCACCAAAAAAGGCGAAAACCATTCCTTCGGCGAGAAAGGGTGTAGTGTCTGTCGTTTGGGATTGGCAAGGATTAATCCTCATCGACTATCTGGAAAAGGGTAAGACTATTACAGGTGCATATTATTCATCGTTACTGGACCGTTTGAAAACCGAGCTGCAAGACGAACGCCGGTGATTGGACCCCAAAATAGTCCTTTTCCATCAGGACAATGCACCAGCACACACCTCAGCAATTGTGGTCGGAAAGTTAATGGAAACAGGGTTCCAACTCGTTTCAGATCCCCCCTACTCTCCAGACTTGGTTCCCTCGGAGTACTATTTGTTCCCGAATTTGAAGAAATGGCTGGTGGGACAAAGATTTTTATTCAGACGAGCAGGTGATTGCAGCAACTAATAGCTAGTCTGCAGACTTGGACAATTCGTGTTATTCGGAAGGGATGAACAAATTAGAACAGGGTTGGACGAAGTGTGTAAGTAGGAAAGGAGACTATGTCGAAAAATAAAAATGGTTTAGCCCAGACATGTAAGTAGTTTTTATTTTTGCACAGACTTTTAAAACGCCCCTTGTAAGTACTTGCTTCATACTGTTGAAGTCATGAATTAAAACTGACGTGTGGTATCGGCAGATTCCGTATTTCCGAGGCCAGCGCGAACAACACGGAGATGCACACAATTTGTCAAGATGTCGACCGGAAGGAGAAACCGTTGCCAGCGCCATCTATACTTGCCTTCCCCCCCCCTCCCCCACCCCTCCTGTCCCTAGAGGACATTTCGGCCGTCCTTTGTCCCGCTGACGCAGTCGTGTAGGCAGGTTGCCAACTTTGTGCCGCTAAACGGATTTCCGATAGCCGTGTGGACGCGACTCCGTCGAGAGCGGCCTACTAGGTCCCCCGAGGCGACGGAATTGGCAGCGACAGCGACTTGAGCAGGACTCGCCGCGAAGTGCGAGCAAAAAGAGCGAAAGTCTGCGAAAGTAGAGCACTACGCTGGGGAGGGGGGACAAAAAGTGGGGGCGGAAGCTGCGCAGGAGGCAGAAAATTTTCGCCACGTTAGTCAGTGTTCTGTGGCTGGGGATGTTTTCGCGTCAGAGGCGTAAGAGGTGCAGCTTGGAACCGTGCCACTGACTTCCCGCTGACGTAAGCGTGTGCACGTTGAGACTGGGAGAGGGAGGGGGAGAGAGAGAGAGAGAGAGAGAGAGAGAGAGAGAGAGAGAGAAAGAGAGAGAGAGAGAGAGAGAGAGAGAGATGGTTCAGTGATGGGGGGATTATGGGGGACTGTCTTAGAGGACGAGATACTCGTCTGCTTAGAGTTTTAACGATATAGCCCAGTGATCCGCTCAACAGCCAGTACTGACATTATAAGCCGAAACCTCGGGCAGCACATGTACCGATCTTATTATTAATTTGTAACTCATAAAAACAAGTATGTTAAATGCCCATTACACTAGTTACAGTAAGAGCGCGAAAACTTGCCCAGCGAGACTCAAGGAATGACATCGAAATAAGTGTCCAAGGAATAGAAAAGCAACTGGAATCACTCAACAGAGGAAAGTCCACTGGACCTGACGGGATACCAGTTCGATTCTACACAGAGTACGCGAAAGAGCTTGCCCCCCTTCTAACAGCCGTGTACTGCAAGTCTCTAGAGGAACGGAAGGTTCCAAATGATTGGAAAAGAGCACAGATAGTCCCAGCCTTCAGGAAGGGTCATCGAGCAGATGCGCAAAACTATAAACCTATACCTCTGACGTCGATCTGTTGTAGAATTTTAGATCATGTTTATTGCTCGCGTATCATGTCGTTTCTGGAAACCCAGAATCTACTATGTAGGAATCAACATGGATTCCGGAAGCAGCGATCGTGTGCGATCCAACTCGCTTTATTTGTTCATGAGACCCAGAAAATATTAGATACAGGTTCCCAGGTAGATCCCATTTTCCTCGACTTACGGAAGGCGTTCGATACAGTTCCGCACTGTCGCCTGATAAACAAAGTAAGAGCCTACGGAATACCAGACCAGCTGTGTGGCTGGATTGAAGAGTTTTTAGCAAACAGAACACAGCATGTTGTTCTCAATGGAGAGACGTCTGCAGACGTTAAAGTAACCTCTGGCGTGCCACAGGGGAGTGTTATGGGACCATTTCTTTTCACAATATATATAAATGACCTAGTGGATAGGGTCGGAAGTTCCATGCGTTTTTTCGCGGGTGATGCTGTAGTATACAGAGAAGTTGCAGCATTACAAAATTGCAGCGAAATGCAGGAAGATCTGCAGCTGATAGGCACTTGGTGAGGGAGTGACAACTGACCCTTAACATAGACAAATGTAATGTATTGCGAATTCATAGAAAGAAGGAGCCTTTATTGTACGATTGTATGATAGCGGAACAAACACTGGTAGCAGTTACTTCTGTAAAATATCTGGGAGTATGCGTGCGGAACGATTTGAAGTGGAATGATCGTATAAAATTAATTGTTGGTAAGTCGGGTACCAGGTTGAGATTGATTGGGAGAGTCCTTAGAAAATGTAGTCCATCAACAAAGGAGGTGGGTTTCAAAACACTCGTTCGACCTATACTTGAGTATTGCTCATCAGTGTGGGATCCGTACCAGATCGGGTTGACGGAGGAGATAGAGAAGATCCAAAGAAGAGCTGCGCATTTCGTCACAGGGTTAATTGGTAAGCGTGATAGCGCTACGGAGAAGTTTAGCAAACTCGAGTGGCAGACTCTGCAAGAGAGGCGCTCTGCATCGCGGTGTAGCTTGCTGTAAGAGAGATTCGAGCGCGCACGGTGGTTTTACGGCAGTCGTTCTTCCCGCGAACCATACGCGACTGGAACAGGAAACGGAGGTAATGACAGTGACACGTAAAGTGCCCTCCTCCATACACCGTTGGGTGGCTTGCGGAGTATAAATGTAGATGTAGATGTAGAAGAGTTAGAACCATTCGGAACACTTTGTGTGAACAGTTCTCTGTTTCAGGTTACTGCTACTGTCAGAAATTGTCTGGCGAAGTGTTGTTGTATTGTCTATGTGAGCTTATGATTAATTGATTTGACCCATGCCCAATGACATGGCGTGTAACAATTCGTTTGGATGCACTTGCCTACCTCGTCATGAGCCTGCAGCTGCTACATCTATATCTATATAAATACTTCATAAGACGCAGGACGGTGCGAGCGGGAGGGTACTTTGTACCTCGCGTTGTCACGTCCTTCCCTGTTGCGCTCGCAAATGGGGGGAGAGAAAAACGACTATCTATATGCTCCTGTATGAGCCCAAATTTCTGGTATCTTATCTTCGTGGTCCATACGCCTAATATACAGGGTGTTGCAAAAAGGTACGGCCAAACTTTCAGGAAACATTCCTCACACGCAAATAAAGAAAAGATGTTATGTGGACATGAGTCCGGAAACGCTTAATTTCCATGTTAGAGCTCATTTTAGTTTCGTCAGTATGTACTGTACTTCCTCGATTCACCGCCAGTTGGCCCAATTGAAGGAAGGTAATGTTGACTTCGGTGCTCGTGGTGACATGCGACTCATTGCTCTACAGTACTAGCATCGAGCACATCAGTACGTAGCATCGACAGGTTAGTGTTCATCACGAACGTGGTCAGTGCAATGTTTACAAATGCGGAGATGACAGATGCCCATTTGATGTATGGATTAGCACGGGGCAATAGCCGTGGCGCGGTGCGTTTGCATCGAGACATTTCCAGATCGAAGGTGTCCCGACAGGAAGACGTTCGAAGCAATTGATCGGCGTCTTAGGGAGCACGGAACATTCCAGCCTATGACTCGCGACTGGGGAAGACTTAGAATGACGAGGACACCTGCAATGGACGAGGCAATTCTTCGTGCAGTTGACGATAACCCTAATGTCAGCGTCAGAGAAGTAGCTGGTGTACAAGGTAACGTTGACCACGTCACTGTATAAAGAGTGCTACGGGAGAACCAGTTGTTTCCGTACCGTGTACAGCGTGTGCAGGCACTATCTGCAGCTGATTCGCCAGCACGGGTACACTTCTGCGAATGGTTCATCCGACAATGTGTCAATCCTCATTTGAGTGCAAATGTTCTCTTTAAGGATGAGGCTTCATTCCAACGTGATCAAATTGTAAATTTTCACAATCAACATGTGTGGGCTGACGAGAATCCGCACGCAATTGTGCAATCACGTCATCAACACAGATTTTCTGTGAACGTTTGGGCAGGCATTGTTGGTGATGTCTCGATTGGGCCCCATGTTCTTCCACCTACGCTCAATGGAGCACGTTATCACGATTTCATACGGGATACTCTGCCTGTGCTGCTAGAACATGTGCCTTTATAAGTACGACACAACATGTGATTCGTGCACGATGGAGCTCCTGCACATTTCAGTCGAAGTGTTCGTACGCTTCTCAACAACAGATTCGGTGACCGATGGATCGGTAGAGGCGGACCAATTCCGTGGCCTCCACGCTCTCTTGACCTCAACCCTCTTGACTTTCATTTATGGGGGCATTTGAAAGCTCTTGTCTATGCAACCCCGGTACCAAATGTAGAGTCCCTTCGTGCTCGTATTGTGGACGGCTGTGATACAATACGCCATTCTCCAGGGCTGCATCAGCGCATCAGGGATTCCGTGCGACGGAGGGTGGATGCGTGTATCCTCGCTAACGGAGGACATTTTGAACATTTCCTGTAACAAAGTCACGCTGGTACGTTCTGTTGCTGTGTGTTTCCATTCCATGATTAATGTGATTTGAAGAGAAGTAACAAAATGAGCTCTAACATGGAAAGGAAGCGTTTTCGGACACATGTCCACATAACATATTTTCTTTCTTTGTGTGTGAGGAATGTTTCCTGAAAGTTTGGCCGTACCTTTTTGTAACACCCTGTATGTAGGCGGCAGTCTGCTTCAAATACCGTTTCTATAAATTCCCTCAATATCGTTTCTCGTAAAGTACGCCGAATTCCGACCGGGGATTTCCATTTGACTTCTCAAAGCATCTCCCTAACACGTCTTAACAAATCTAGTAGCCCGCCTCTGAATTGCTTCGACGTCTTCCTTGAGTCTCACCTGCTGTGGATCCCAAACACTCGAGCAGTACTCAAGAATAGGTCGCACCAGCGTCCTATATTCGGTCTCCCTTTACAGGTGAACCACTCTTTCCTGAAATTCTCCCGATAAACCGAAGTCGACCAGTCGCCTTCCCTACCACAGTTCTCACGTACTGCTTCCATCTCATATCACGTTGCAACGTTACGCCTAAACATTTAAACGAGTTGCCTGTGTTGGGCAGGACACCAGTAATAATGCATCGGAGCATTACGTGTTTGATCTTCCTCCTCACCCGCACTAACTTACATTTTCCCACATTTAGGATGTGGCTAGCTGCCACTCGTCCCACAAACTGGAAATTTTGTCTAAGTCGTCTTGTATCTTCCTAACTTTCACCACTTACCGTACACCACATCGTCGGCAAACAATCTCTGGCTTCTGCCTTCCCTGTCTGCCTAAACATTTACGTAAACAGACAACAGCGGTCCTATTACACTTCCCTGGGGCACTCCTGTCGATACCCTTGTCTCTATGAACATTCGCGGTCGAGGACAACATCTACATCTACATGACTACTCTGCAATTCACATTAATGTGCTTGGCAGAGGGTTCATCGAACCACAATCATACTATTCTCTACCATTCCACTCCCGAACAGCGCGCGGGAAAAACGAACACCTAAACCTTTCTGTTCGAGCTCTGATTTCTCTTTTTTTTTATGATCATTCCTACCTATGTAGGCTGGGCTCAACAAAATATTTTCGCATTCGGAAGAGAAAGTTGTTGACTGAAATTTCGTAAATAGAGCTCGCCGCGACGAAAAACGTCTTTACTTTAATGACTTCCATCCCTACTCGCGTATCATATCTGCCACACTCTCTCCCCTATTACATGATAATACAAAACGAGCTACCCCTTTTTTGCACCCTTTCGATGTCCTCCGTCAATCCCACACCTCGCAACAATATTCTAGCAGAGGACAAACGAGTAGTGTAAGCTGTCTCTTTAGTGGACTTCTTGCATTTTCTAAGTGTCCTGCCAATGAAACGCAACCTCTGGCTCGCCTTCCCCACAATATTATCTATGTGGTCTTTCAAAAAAATGGTTCAAATGGCTCTGAGCACTATGGGACTCAACTGCTGAGGTCATTAGTCCCCTAGAACTTAGAACTAGTTAAACCTAACTAACCTAAGGACATCACAAACATCCATGCCCGAGGCAGGATTCGAACCTGCGACCGTAGCGGTCTTGCGGTTCCAGACTGCAGCGCCTTTAACCGCACGGCCACTTCGGCCGGCCTGTGGTCTTTCCAACCGAAGTTGTTCGTAATTTTAAGCCCCAGATACTTAGTTGAATTGACAGCCTTGAGAATTGTACTATTTATCGAGTAATCGAATTCCAACAGATTTCTTTTGGAACTCGTGTGGATCACCTCACACTTTTCATTATTTACCGTCAACTGCCACCTGCCACACCGTACAGCAATCTTTTCTAAATCGCTTTGCAACTGATACTGGTCTTCGGATGACCTTTCTAGACGGTAAACTACAGCATCATCTGCGAACAACCTAAGAGAACTGCTCAGATTGTCACCCAGGTCATTTATGTAGATCAGGAACAGCAGAGGTCCTAGGACGCTTCCCTGGGGAACACCTGTTATCACTTCAGTTTTACTCGATGATTTGCCGTCTATTACTACGAACTGCGACCTTCCTGACAGGAAAATACGAATCCAGTCACACAACTGAGAAGATATCCCATAGGCCCGCAGCTCGATTAGAAGTCGCTTGTGAGGAACGGTGTCAAAAGCTTTCCGGAAATCTAGAAATACGGAATCAACTTGAGATCCCTTGTCGATAGCGGCCATTACTTCGTGCTAATAAAGAGCTAGCAGCGTTGCACAAGAACGATGTTTTCTGAAACCGTGCTGATTACTTATCAATAGATCGTTCCCTTCGAGGTGATTCATAATGTCTGAATACAGTATATGCTCCAAAACCCTACTGCAAACCGACGTCAATGATATAGGTCTGTAGTTCGATGGATTACTCCTACTACCCTTCTTAATCACTGGTGCGACCTGCGCAATTTTCCAATCTGCAAGTACAGATCTATCGGAGAGCGAGCGGTTGTATATGATTGCTAAGTAGGGAGCTATTGTATCAGCGTAATCTGAAAGGAACCTAATCGGTATACAATCTGGACCTGAAGACTTGCCCGTATCAAGCGATTTCAGTTGCTTCGGAACACCTGTCTACTTTTAAGAAACTCATGCTAGCAGCTGTGCTGGCTTCTATTATTCAGAAGTCTGAGTCACTCTCATATCTGTGAACTCATTCCATATGCGCGTACCTTCGTTAACAGCCTACAATGGGGCACCGTGTCAAATGCTTTCCGAAAACCTACAAATATCGAATCGGTCTGTTGGTCTTCATCCATAGTTCTCACTCTATGGTGTGAGAAAAGGGCAAGCTGAGTTTTGCGCACATCACCGTTGGCCGCTACCGGAAGGCGGGAAGCCGACAAAGCGCGGCTTTACGAGGATCGCCTGTGTGGTGGTGGTGTAATGGTCCGCATAGTTGCCAGTTGATCCGGGTTCGATTCCCGGCCACAACAACCGGCTCTTAATTTTGCGTATGAGTATGTCCGGCACATTTAAATACATTACGCGATATGATAAGGGATCACAAACCTTTACTAGATGTTTTGAATGTCATTTTTCTTCTACTCTTTGCATTGTGGAACAACAGATTTAATTTAAATTCATATCCTTTGTTACAAATATGTACCACATTTGAAGGCGATCCTCGCTACAATGGGCAGTTTCGATTCCGTTTTAGTTCTGCTTCAAACATATCAGGGGCGTTTGAAAAGTCTGGTTGGTTTGTTGTTTTTGGGGAAGGAGACCAGACAGCGTGGTCTTCGGTCTCATCGGATTAGGGAAGGATGGGGAAGGAAGTCGGCCGTGCCCTTTCAGAGGAATCATCCCGGCATTTGCCTGGAATGATTTAGGGAAATCACAGAAAACCTAAATCAGGATGGCCGGACGCGGGATTCAACCGTCGTCCTCCCGAATGCGAGTCCAGTGTCTAACCATTGCGCCACCTCGCTCGGTGAAAAGTCTGTGTATAAGTAAGAACTACTTACGTGTTTAGGTTCAAATGGTTCTGAGCACTATGGGACTTAACATCCGTGGTCATCAGTCCCCTAGAACTTAGAACTACTTAAACCTAACTAACCTAAGGACATCGCACACATCCATGCCCGAGGCAGGATTCGAACCTGCGACCGTAGCAGCCGCGCGGTTCCGGACTGCGCGCCTTGAACCGCTAGACTTACGTGTTTAGGGTAAACCTCTTTTTTTATTTTTCGACATAAACTCCTTATAGACTTATGCACTTCGTCCGACGCTGGTCTGATTTGTTGATCCCTTCCGAATAATAGGAATTGTCCAAGTGTGCAAAATAGCTATTAGTTGCTGCACTCACCTCCTCGTTTGAATAAAAATCTCTCTCCCGCCAGCCATTTCTTCAAGTAGGGGAACTAATAGTACTCCGAGGGAACCAAGTCTGGAGAATAGGAGGAATGTGAAACGAGTTGGAATCCCATTTCAATTAATTTTGCGACCACAACTGCTGAGCTGTGTGCTGGTGCATTGTCATGATGGAAAAGGACTTTTTGCGGTCCAGTCGCCGGCGATTTTCTTGAAGCTCGGTTTTCAAACGGTCCAATAACGATGCATAATATACACCTGTAGTAGTTTTACCCTCTTCCAGATAGTCGATGGGGATTATCCCTTGCGAATCCTAAAAGACAGTCGCCATAACCTTTCCGGCCGAAGGAATGGTCTTCGACTTTTTTGGTGCAGATTCTCCCTTGGTAACCCATCGCTTAGATTGTTGTTTGATCTCAGGAGTATAGTAATGTATCCATGCTTCATCAAAAAAAAATGGTTCAAATGGCTCTGAGCACTATGGGACTCAACTGCTGTGGTCATAAGTCCCCTAGAACTTAGAACTACTTAAACCTAACTAACCTAAGGACATCACACACATCCATGCCCGAGGCAGGATTCGAACCTGCGACCGTAGTGGTCGTGCGGTTCCAGACTGTAGCGCCTTTAACCGCTCGGCCACTCCGGCCGGCCCATGCTTCATCCACAGTGACCATACGACGCTTAAAGTCCTGCGGATTCTTCCTGAACAGCTGCAAACCATCCTTGCAACACTTCACACTATTCCGTTCTTGGTCAAGCGTGAGCAATCGCGGAGCCAATCCTGCGGATAGCTTCCTCATGTCCAAATGTTTATGCAAAATATTATGTACCCGTTCATTCGAGATGCCCACAGCACTAGAAATCTCACGCACCTTAACTCTTCTGTCATCCATCACCGTATCACAGATTTTATCAATGATTTCTGGAGTCGTAACCTCCACAGGGCGACCAGAACGTTCAGCATCACTTGTGCCCACATGGCCACTCCATTAATTTTGAAACCACTTATCAACTGTTTTAATCGAAGGTGCAGAGTCACCGTAATGTTTATCATGCTTCTCTATAGTCTCGTGTGGTGTTTTGCCTTTCATAAAGTAATGTTTAATCACCACACGAAATTCTTTTCCGTCCATTTTTTGACAATCACTCGACTTCCTTGATTCACACGAATTCCAAACACAAGGAAATAGACCGATATGGCTGAAACTTGGTGTGCGTTCTCTCCAAAGATGCTACTAACTAAACATGACCTCGATACGCGCCGGTGGTGCCATCTCTCGGACTTTGCACGCACTTTTCAAACGCCCCTCGTACTCTAAGAGACACACAAAAATGGCGCACTATGAAGGAATTATCGGAATGGGACGGAAATACTATACATGCAGTGTACACGTATAGACAAATAAATGATTACAGTTTCAGAAAAATTCGATAATTTATTCAAGAGAAGGTTGTTCAGAAATGCAATTTGTATTCGTCTTGGCATTGACTGACAGAGTTCTTGCATGTCCTTCTGAGGGGCATCGTGCCAAAGTCTGCCCAACTTGCCCGTTACATCGTCAGCATCCTGAGCTAGTTGGTAGGCATTGGCCAGAGTGCTCCAAACGTCCTTGACTGGGGAGAGATGCGGCAACCTTGAGCAGGCCAACGTGGGATTTAGCAAGCACGAAGACGTTGCAATATCCTTTCTTTCAGGAGTGTTAGTTCTGCAAGGTTCGCAGGAGAGCTTCTGTAAAGTTAGCAAGGTAGGAGACGAGGTACTGGCAGAAGTAAAGCTGTGAGGACGGGGCGTGAGTCGTTCTTGGGTAGCTCAGTTGGTAGAGCACTTGCCCACGAAAGGCAAAGGTCTCGAGTTCGAGTCTCGGTCCGGCACACAGTTTTAATCTGCCAGGAAGTTTCAGCAGTAGAATTGTTGTGTGCGGGTCGTCATTCATCTTGCTGAAATGTATGCCCACGATGGCTTACCATGAAGGGCTACAAAACGGGGCGTAGAATATCGTCGACGTATCACTGTGCAGTAATGGTGTCGCCGATGACAACCAAAGCACTCCTGCTATGAACAGAAATCGCACCCTGGGCCATTACTCCCAGTTGTCGACCCAGTCAGATTGGTATACCGGCGCTGCCCACCTCTTCTGGGCCGCTGCCAAACACAAAAATGGCTCTGAGCACTATGGGACTTAACTTCTGAGGTCATCAGTCCCTTCGTACTTAGAACTACTTAAACCCAAGTAACCTAAGTACATCACACACATTGTGGGCGTGTGGGTGCTATTCTGTCATTCTGCACAACGGATTAATCTGAGATGTACCCTTTACCCTGTGTCTCCTGCAAGATGCAATTTCCACCCCCACACTACTACAGAAGTCAGACAGACGCTTCTGACATTCTAAAGAGAAATGCCTGAAAAAGTTTCAGCAATAAATATCTTCTGGAGTCGTCTGCTATAAGGAAATGACACAAAAATTCACAAAATTTCTTAAGTAACTAGTGGGATACTTGGGTACTGGAGTAGTGCTAGTTAGTGTAAGCAAAACATGAAACTAACGATAATTATTATTTATTTTTGCAAAAATTCTGAGAAATCATAATGGCAATTTTAGTTATGAACTGAACACGTTATTTCCAGATTCTTTTCGGAATGTGATGTTACCTCTCAAGGATAGAATTCGCTTTTGAAATTTCTATACAAAATTTAAGATTGTTATTGACTTGGCAGAATGGCTGATAGCCGCACCTACTCAACTTGAATAATTATCCTTTAGAATGTTGCTAGGTACGGTCAAGGCTGTCGCGTGTGAAATGCAGTGAAGTGTACTGTCATGGAGGAAATATGGTCCTCGCAATAGCTGTAGCGCACAATACTGTAAGCTGCGATGACTGCTGTCTGCGCCGCTCGCTCCTGACAAATAAGATAACTCTCGTTCTATCTGGATTGACCTTCGCCAATCAAACTCTCCCTACGCCTCGATGAAGTCAAGGACTTCTATTCGCCCCTAGTCTAACTATTGGCGTGGTACACCGGTCAGATACCAGTCCACCGCGATACCACTCAAAAATTCGCTCGCAGGTGTTTAACTATAACTCTGTCCGTTCACACCGCACAATAAGTGTGTCGGCCAACACAGTGAACAACGCTTAATCGCAAGGACTCGATATAGAGTCACACTCCAATTCGCTATCGACAGAGGTGCTCTCCCAGTGAAGTACTGAGGAGAGACTTGTTCCTCGCTCCAAGAGCGACAACGGAACGGTCCCTCTCCATGCCAGACGTGAAGGGGTATATCTTTTGGTCTCTTCCATTACTCCTTCAGCTGAAGGCATCAGAAATATCGTCTACCAATCAGCATTGCTCTTCTAAAATGAGAGAATGACGTTTAGTTTAAGGCGACCAATCCTGAAATCTGTAGCATCAGTGTTTGGCATTTGCTGTCTCCCTGTGAAAATCTCTGAAGCTGCGTGCTCTGTTTGTAAAGAATGCGTAGGCTAGGCGCTAGTTTGGACAAGAAGAGAATAGAAGCTTTTGAAATGTGGTGCTGCAGAAGAACGCTGAAGACTAGATGGGTAGATCACATAACTAATGAGGAAGTATTGAATAGGATTGGGGAGAAGAGAAGTTTGTGGCACAACTTGACCAGAAGAAGGGATTGGTTGGTAGGACATGTTCTGAGGCATCAAGGGATCACCAATTTAGTATTGGAGGGCAGCGTGGAGGGTAAAAATCGTAGAGGGAGACCAAGAGATGAATACACTAACCAGGTTCATAAGGATGTAGGTTGCTGTAGGTACTGGGAGATGAAAAATCTTGCACAGGATAGAGTGGCATGGAGAGCTGCATCAAACCAGTCTCAGGTCTGAAGACCACAACAACAACAACAACAAGGCTAGGCGCTCCCACACAATGTAGCGGAATTTGCTTTTAAGCCAAACACGGGGATGTTCTCCCGTTTCACTCGGGCACACGCTGTCCGCTCCATGGGCGGCCGCCGGCCAATGTAGATAGCTCCCTGTGAAAACCTCTGAAGGGACCGGTGTCCTGGCATGCGGTGTTTGCCTCTCCCAACCTAAAAGCTTTTGTGACCATCGTGTCTTGAATGTGTGTGTATATCCCAGCCTCGAGTATTTCAACCATGGTGTGCACTTGCGAATTATTAGTTATTTGCATATTGTTTACATGAATTCATACAACATTGACTTTATCTTATCGAGTTTGGGCTCTAATGAAGCGTCTTGATGTGTGGAATATGATTGTGAGGGCGGAATATGTAAGCAATGAAGGTCAGGAGACCACGATGTGCCTCGGACACGATTCGAACATGCGTCCGTAGCGGTCGCGCGGTCCCAGACTGTAGAGCCTAGAACTGCTCAGGCACCGCAGCCGGCCCCCAAACGCATCTCGGGTCTGGAATCTCATTGACTGCAGAAGAATTGTTTAGAGTGAAGAGTCCTGCTTCGAACTGACCCCCATGACCAGTGAAGACGCATCTGGAGACTACCCGGGAAGTCGTGGATACCAACCTAGGCTTCGCATGCCATACTGCCCAATAACCAGGAATGATGGTGTGGGGTG
Source organism: Schistocerca americana (assembly GCF_021461395.2). Classification (NCBI taxonomy): domain Eukaryota; kingdom Metazoa; phylum Arthropoda; class Insecta; order Orthoptera; family Acrididae; genus Schistocerca; species Schistocerca americana. Next base: position 172,809,408 of record NC_060129.1, on the reverse strand, counting down.
ATGCCCAATTTCTCAGCAGGACTGCTTCAGTTGCCATTAGCGGCACCCTTACACCACAGTCATACATCAACATGTCCGACTGCGCGATGAGGGGGTGGCAGTGTGAATGGAATAACAAGGTTCAATGTGAAGAAATAGAGCACCAGTTGCGTTAAAAAACCAAATTTCAACGCACCTAAACTAGTATCCTGTTGTGTTGTTTCTTCACATCGGCATTCTTCAAAACCAGTTGCTGAAACCGATGAACAAAAATCTAAATGAGGAGATTGGTCATTGCGGCAGGTGGAGACATGGGCGGGGAAATGCTGACGTAATCGGCGCCCGTAAGGCTCCCATTCCCCATTTTGTTTGGCTCAAATGGCTCTGAGCACTATGCGACTTAACTTCTGAGGTCATCAGTCCCCTAGAACTACTTAAACCTAACTAACCTAAGGACATCACACACATCCATACCCGAGACACGGTTTGAACCTGCGACCGGAGCGGTCGCTTGGCTCCAGACTGTAGCGCCTAGAACCGCACGGCTACTCCGGCCGGGGCCATTTTGTTTCCCAGAGATCTGAAGTGTAAACGTTCTGCGGTGCTATAGGGTTTGCGTCACGGCACTTTAGCACTAAATTATGGGCGGTTGCGTTGCCATAAATTGTTCTAACAATTCTAGAAGTGGATTTCGAATGGTTCGTTTCCCAGAAGATTCGGTGAGAAGGAAATAAAAAGCTGTTAACTGCCGTCACGGAAACTGGGAACCCGGACGGTACGCACAGTTATGTATTGTAAGTAAATAATATTTATTACGACCTGAAGCAATATTTAATAGTAAAAATCGTATATGATATTCGAACGTAGGTTTTTGATTAGCTGTTTTGAAACTACTACCTCTTAGCAGAGATTCTGACTGTAGTTAGCAGCCCCAAAATATCGTAACACAGCAAAACATTCCAGAACATACAGAATTTAGAGTAAAATATGCGTGTCTTATAGTATATTGACAGTCATTAATCAAATACAAGCCATGATCGCTTAAAAGTTTTATTTAGGTGACCGTTTTCGGCAGAATTAGACGTCAACTGCCGTCATCGGATCTGTATCACAATGCTATACAGGGCGTAAATAATTGATGGTGTAAACGCGTACAGTTGAAAGTACACGAAAAAGGCCTCAGCCGGCCGGCGTGGCCGAGTGGTTCTAGGCGCTACAGCCTGGAACCGCGCGACCGCTACGGTCGCAGGTTCGAATCCTGCCTCGGGCATGGATGTGTGTGATGTCCTTAGATTAGTTAGGTTCTGTGGGACTGATGACCTCAGATGTTAAGTCTCATAGTGCTCAGAGCCATTTGAATCACCCAAAAGGTCTCAGTAAACATAGGGTCGAAAATGCATACCTTAAGAGGTACGAGCAATTTTTCATCTTCGGTGCTGTGAAGCAAATCTCTTCTGCTGCAAGCTCTTTGCTTTCCATACTTTGGGAAGTGGTAATGTGGACTAAAACAAGAAAAAAAAGTCCAGTAAATATGTGCTCTAAAATGTGTACCTTAAGAGCTATGCGCACGTGCTCATCTTGGCTACTTGGTAACACAACTCTACTAATGAACAATTGCTCTTAACTTTTAACGTATGCATTTTAGAGCAAATGTTTACTGAACTCTTTATCTTACTTTGGTCCATGCTACTAGTTCCCAAAGTGTGGAGAGCAAAGAGCTTGCAGTAGAGATTTGCTTCACAGTATCGAAGATGAAAAATTGCTCGTCACTCTTACAGTATGCATTTTCGACCCTATGTTTACAGATACTTTTTTGCTTCTAGTACCGTGTACTTGCAACTGTACGCGTTTACGCCATTAATTATGATACACCGTGTATATGCTTGCACTGATCTAATATTAACAGCTCTGAATAACCGAACAACACACTTTGGGATTTTTTGTTTTGTTTTGATCTCTCAAAGGCTTTTAAACTGCTTGAATCATGAAATTCATCTAGATAAGCTTAAGTACTGTATGAACGGGACTGTGCAAAAATGGTTTACCTCGTATTTAACTGGAAGAATGCAGAAGGTTCAAATTAACAGTACATATAGTCGTCCCTTTGTCAGCCTTTGCCATTTTCCATATTTACACATAACTTGTACTTTACCTTGGAGAAGGAACTGTGTACGTGTTAAGTGTGTTCTGGAAATTTAACGAAGCAAGCCTTCATTCGATTAGAAGTGCCGTGTATGGTTAAATGGTTCAAATGGCTCTGAGCACTATGGGACTTAACATCTGAGGTCATCAGTCCCTTACAACTTAGAACTACTTAATCCTAACTAACCTAGAGACATCACACACATCCATGCCCGAGGCAGGATTCGAACCTGCGGTCGTAGCGGTCGCGCGGTTCGAGACTGAAGCGCCTAGAACCGCTCGGCCACAAGGGCCAGCGATACTTCGTTACTGCGCAAACGAACACCTGGTATATGATTTAATAAACATCATTATCGAATATATAATTTGAATTCCTCGAAGGAAATAAAACATAAACATAGCACGCGATTCTATCACAGAAATATACATGTTTCCTGCACCTTTATTTTTCATTCGGACAGCAAAGGAAAACAGCAATAAGCAAATAAAACGCGAGATATTTGTGTGCAATCCACATATTGATGAAAATATGAGCGGAATGAAAGCTCAGAATAGCACCATCTAAGACTCAATGCAGAACATTTCTAAAATATTTCAGTAAATTTGAACAAAACAACACAGTTCGCGTAAGCCACGTGCTGTGTATAGCATTCGTTGGGAAACAAAATGGCGGATGTGTCAGCCTGTGCTGCGCTAGCGACAGAAACTGCAGCTTTTAGCTCCAGCACGCCATCTTCCTACATCAGCGTGAGATAAGGTTTATTTCGACATGCAGCCAATGACAAATTAAGGAAAGAAGGTATGCGAGGTTAACTGGAATGAAATATTGCATGACAGTCCACAATGTACACAGTTGTTAGTTAACAACACAGCAGTCGTCGAAAAAGGTATTGTAACACAACCTTTACAGCTGCGCAACGTCCCATTATTAACTTCCAATTTTTCAAAAAGTGTTCCCCTTTCAGTTCTTGCTCTAAGGGGGATACACCGGCTGCTAGCTTGCTGATGTACGTAATATATAATAATAAATCAATAATTAAATACACAACTCTAAAAAACTGACAGTATATTTACAATGTGCACCCGATATTTTTCAGACCGTTATGTCATCGTTTTCTTCGATACATCGATACTTCTTGTTGATATACCGAAGGCTGACAATGTTTCTTTAAATATCGATTATCGGATTTCCGAGATTAATAAAAATAACGACAGTCCCGTTCCATAGACTCCCAACTTGGCCCCATTCGATCTTCATCTGTTTCCACAGCTTCAAGAAGACCTTCGAGGACTTCACTTACATAGTGATGAAGCGGCGGGAACAAATTGTTCAAATGGCTCTGAGCACTATGCGACTTAACTTCTGAGGTCATCAGTCGCCTAGAACTTAGAACTAATTAAACCTAACTAACCTAAGGGCTATTGGTTGGCGACTCCATGGAGTGTCCTGTGCACCACGACCATACAATGGATATACTTGGAAAGAGAGACAGCATTGGTCGTATTTTTTTGTTTTATTAACCGCAAAATCGATTTTCGGTCACTTAGTGACCATCCTCAGTGCTGTAATATACAATTTAAATTGGTAGGCACTGGTGTCAACAAGATTAGAGCGATCACATAAACTCGCTCTAATCTTGTTGACACCAGTGCCTACCAATTTAAATTGTATATTACAGCACTGAGGATGGTCACTAAGTGACCGAAAATCGATTTTGCGGTTAATAAAACAAAAAAATACGACCAATGCTGTCTCTCCTTCCAAGTATAACCTAATGACATCAAACACATTCATGCCCGAGGCAGGATTCGAACCTGCGACCGTAGCGGTCGCGCGGTTCCAGACTGAAGCGCCTAGAACCGCACGGCCACACCTGCCGGCGCGGCGGAAACAGACGTGAGGTCGTGGCTCTGTCAACAAAGACAAATATGATGCACCAACGGTATCAACAAAACTGGTCTCGCATTGGAAGAAATGCGTTCGTCGCCAGTGTGACTATGTTGTGAAATAATTATCTAGACATGAAAAGCTTTACATAAAAAATTTCGAAAGATTACTTTTTAGCACCCTCTCGTATAATTCAGCAGTAATGGGCCTCACACCTTATTTATGCCCACTGCAAGATGGCGAACTGGGAGCTCGTGTTCTTGTTCCAACACACCTTGACAACGCCCGCATCTCGTGGTCGTGCGGTAGCGTTCTCGCTTCCCACGCCCGGGTTCCCGGGTTCGATTCCCGGCGGGGTCAGGGATTTTCTCTGCCTCGTGATGGCTGGGTGTTGTGTGCTGTCCTTAGGTTAGTTAGGTTTAAGTAGTTCTAAGTTCTAGGGGACTGATGACCTCAGATGTTAAGTCCCATAGTGCTCAGAGCCAGCCACCTTGACAACACTATTGCAATTAATCGTATTTTGGATCTGCAGCTCTTCCTGCGTTTGCAGTTAAATTATGGGATATAGATTCCGCCTTTTATGCAAGCACGCTGTTTTCCTTTTTACCCAGACATGTTTCGGCACCTCTTTGTCATCATCAGTGGGTTTTTGTTTATTGAAAACTGTAAAATCTGAACATATTTTAGGTTGTAACTGATCTAGCAGAGTGAGGCCTAAAGAAAATTTTTGTTCGGTTTTCCTTCTTACCGAAATTTTACATCAAATGGTTTTGCAGGGCCATCTGTATGGTGTCCTGCGCTGATAGCTTGACATCTGGAAACCTCCCTTGATCTTCAAAAAGTGATTTTGGTGTGGCAACATGTTTTGTGTATATACTTGCGGCAGGAGAGCTTCTGTAAAGTTTGGAAGGTAGGAGACGATGTACTGGCAGAAGTAAAGCTGTGAGAACGGGGCGTGAGTCGTGCTTCGGTAGCTCAGTTGGTAGAGCACTTGCCCGCGAAAGGCATAGGTCCCGAGTTCGAGTCTCGGTCCGGCACACAGTTTTAATCCCCAGGAAGTTTTATACTTGTTATTATTTGTTTTGATGTGACTGACCGATCTTCTTTTGCCTTCTGAGAACACTGCACAGGATACTTAAAACAACTCAGAGCCTTAAAAAGTAACACCACCCATAGCATATTTGCTGACCACCTTATGGCCCATAACCACCACCCAACTACAGTAGCAACAGGCTTAAAAATACTGAAATCCAGCCACAGCTCATACCACAAACTGACAATAGAGAACAACTTCCACATAAGGAAGGCAACAGCAGGAGACAAACAAGTTTCTAATGGAAACAGTACACTCTGTAAAGACACATTATTTAACATATTTAAGGAACTTCACACCAAAGGGAACACAGACAACTAAAGGATCTTACACCACTCTCTCTCTCTCTCTCTCTCTCTCTCTCTCTCTCTCTCTCTCTCTCACACACACACACACACACACACACACACACACACACACTCACACACACACACACACTCACACACGCGCGCGCGCAGGCAGAGAGAGAGAGAGAAAGTAAACAAAGTTAAATTCGGAGCCAAACTCTCTTGGGAACAAATGAACGACGGCCGAGCGGGTCTAGGCGCTACAGTCTGGAACCGGGCGACCGCAGGTTCGAATCCTGGCTCGGGCATGGATGTGTGTGATGTCCTTAGGTTAGTTACGTTTAATTAGTTCTACGTTCTAGGGGACTGATCACCTTAGAAGTTAAGTCCCATATTGCTCAGAGCCATTTGAACCATTTTTGAACAAATGAACGCCGACGGGGTTACGAAACACAACATAGTGCTCATCTAGTTTTGCTTAGTAAAAAGGCGTTTATAAAGAACGAAATTACACGAAGTATATTAATATGTGTGTGCAGTGTCCCCAAAAAGCAAAAGAAGCAGGATCAGCCACAACAAAACGTGAGTGGTAACAAATACAAGGGTGAGTGAAGTGAAAACCTTAAATTTGTAATAACAAATCGAAATTTTGCGCCGTCATCCTGTAAGTTGGTAAGCGTGTTACAAACAGCGTGCAGAATGGCCTGTAGGTGGCACCATAGTGCAGATGCACACATACCGTCGCAGTACCAGTATAAATATGGCCGCCCCACTTGCGACTTGCACCAGAGAATAACAGCGTTCTGTTATTGGTTTTTTGCGTAGTGAAGGTGTGAAACCTATTGAAATTCATCGACGAATGAAGGTTCAGTACGGTGATGCATGTTTGTCACAGCAGCAAGTCTACGAATAGAGTAGGAAGTTCGCAAATGGTAAGACTTTAGTGGAAGATGCTCCTCGTCCAGGTCAGGAACAACGAGTTGTGACTCCACAAAACATTGCAGCAGTTGAAGCCATAGTGAAGGAAAACCGCCGAGTGACACTGAATGACACTGCAGCATGTTTACAGATTAGTCATGGGTCAGCACACCACATTTTACATGATGTGCTCCAGTTCCACAAAGTGTCTGCAAGATGGGTGCCACGGCAGCTGACTCCTGAAATGAGAGAACGACGTGTTGATGCTTGTGAAGAGCTTCTTCGGCGCTTTGAACGAGAAGGTGATGGCTTCCTTGCAAGAATCTTTACTGGGGACGAAACCTGGGATCACTTCCGCCAACCGGAAACGAAGAGTCTTTGCCATCCACCATACTCACTAGACCTTGCCCCATGTGATTTCCATATGTTTGGGTCAATCAAAGACGCAATGGGAGGAAAGAATTTCCGTTCTGATGAAGAGGTACGCCACGCGGTGCAAGAGTGGTTGCGCGAACTACCAAAAGAATTTTTTTCTGAGGGAATTTATGCACTTTGTAAGCGCTGGAGGACTTGTATTTAGCGTGGGTGAGATCGTGTTGAAAAGTGATATTGATTTGTACCACTTCTGCACAATAAATAATATTTAAAAAATATTTAAGTTTTTCATTTGACTCACCCTCGTATATACGCAAAAGGTTTTGACAAGCCATAATCATGTTTTTTTAAAAAGCATGGGATGTGTTAAGTCCCCGTTGAAATTCACATTTACATCGTTTGGTTTGCAGATGACAAGCTATCAGTGCAGGATACTGTACAGATGGTGCTGCAAAACCATATAATATAAAACCACGGTAAGGAGGTCCACAGTTCGTGGTCTAGTAGCTAGCGTTGCTGCCTCTAGATCACGGGGTACTGGGTTCGATTCCCAGCCTGGTTGGTGGTTTTTCTCTGCCTGAGGACTGGGTGTTTGTGTTGTCCTCATCATATCATCAATTATTTGCGACAGTGGCTCGATTGGACTGAGGAGAAAAATTGGACCGTAAATATTGGGACTTTGTAGGGGCTCTGACGACTGCGCAGTTTCGCGCCCCACAAACCAATCATCATCATCATCATCATCCTAAGAAGCTAAATGAACAAAAACTGTCTTTACACCTCACTTTGTTATGTCAGTTACAACCTAAAATATGTTCACTTTTCCAGTTAATCAATAAACAAAACCCACTGATGATTGTAAGAGGTGCTGAAACACGCTTGGGTAAAAAGAAAACCAGTGTGTTTGCCAAAAGACAAAACATATGTACTATAACTATTCCAACTACTGTGCTAGAAATACGAGATTTATATTTTATCTCGGTATACTTTCGTGTTTTGACGAAAAAATGTGGATCACATGCACCTATAGACATCGAGAGAGTTCAGCTATTATTTTCAGTCCAGATATGTCAATGGTTTTGTTTTTTCCACAGGCTGAAGTGAAAAAACATTTTATTGGAAGTTTCTTGTAACATTAGTCTCTTTCCGTTGCAGCTGGCAAAAATTTTGCTGTGGAAAGTATACCAACGTATTCTAGCCAAGAATGACAGATGTCTAATAGCTTTTAAGATTTTTAACTAATATTTTGAAACTATAACTAACTGGCGATGCTGTAAGACAGTGGTGCCTCATGATGGCCGCTAGCCGGCCGCAGTGGCCGTGCAGTTCTAGGTACTACAGTCTGGGGCCGAGCGACCGCTACGGTCGCAGGTTCAAAACCTGCCTCGGGCATGGATGTGTGTGATGTCTTTAGGTTAGTTAGGTTTAATTAGTTCTAAGTTCTAGGCGACTGATGACCTCAGAAGTTAAGACGCATAGTGCTCAGAGCCATTTTTGATGGCCGCTATACTGGCGGTTTCCGCCGGTGAAGCATAGCACTGTGCAGGCTGACGCACTAGTTTAAATAATTGACGGTGCCTGCGAGCGGCGGAAAAAAGGCTACAGCGCAGGCAATGAAGTCTGCCTAGGGGCGCCGTGCGCCGGAGGGGTGGAACTTTCAAAGGGTAGGAGCTTGTAAGGGAGGCATGGGCCAGAAGGGGAAGGAAGTGGAAGGGAGGGTAGCGAGGGAACACCGATGGGGGCAGGGGGCGCGAAAAAGGCAGTGTCAACGAATAGGAAATCAGCACACTGCCGGCGGAAAATCAAGTTTGGCCGACGCTTTTCGGCGCAGGTATCGGCGAATGAAGTTGAGCCCCCTGGGGACGGCTGGGAAGCTGCCACATGATACGGCAGGGATATTCTCCCAATCACGGTGGTGTAGCGACGCAAAAAGGTTGCGGCGAACAGCGATCGGAAGAGAGAAACTTGTGACTAAAGAGAAATTGTGAGAGGAGTCCCACAGGGTTCAGTTTCGGTTCCATCGCTATTTGTTACACAGGGTTTCCCATTTCTATTGACCACCCAAAATAACTTTTCGATCAGAAGCAAAATAAAACGTGTATGGAGCAGATGCTGTTTAGCTACTTGGGAGGAGGGCATTAACCATCATGACTGCCTTTCCTGTAATTTTGTTCGTTTGAAGATACTAATAGCAGTATCTCTTTCTAAATTGACACCCTCTAGACCTGATTCAGTTACGCATTTTGCGGCGGCGCGGTTATTTCCTTCCCTTTTCGACGAACTTGCACCTACCTGTGAACATTGTCTCAGCAGATCATCAGTAGGAAAGCCGAGTGAAACCTACTGTACTTCGACGTGAACCAGGCTGCAATTGAAGTCACTCATCTACGTTTCGGGAGAAAGTTTTCACACGAAATGAACGGTTGGAAATTTTGTTCTCAGTTAATATATTCTGAAACTCAAGTGAACAAGTATCACTGCGAAGCCTGTGCTAGCCTTAACACAGTCACTCACAATCCCTTTCACTCACGCTAGCAAGTTTATGGTGTTGCATTTCCCGAAAAGGTAGTAGCTACAAAAATACAGATTGTTTTTGATTGAGAATGCACGCCAAACATTAAGTCTGTTGGTACCAAATGCAGTCACAGTTTTTAGCCACCGACCTGCTGAATACGCCATGCGGAATATATGTCTTTTCTCGTGACAAAATTCACTTAAAAATTCCGAAATTTCTACACGCCCATCGGAATAATTATGCCGCCACTTTACTACACTTTTGATGTATGAAACACTGCTAGATCCGGCAACTTATCGTTTCCATCGGAACTACTACTACACACGTCCCACTCTTCTCTATCAGCAGAGAAGGGCGCACGAAGAATATTGCTTTACCATTGGTCAGTTTACTCAAAAGCCAATAGCAAAACAACATTCTCCTGCGTCAGTCAGCACTTTTCATCAATAAGCAATCGTAAAATAGTAAACCTAACGACTGCACTTTTTACCGACGTAATTATCTAATATGCTGAGGGTTTGCTTATGCATAAAGTTATTTACTATTTTTATTTATACCTGAATTAACTTTCCCTTTACCATAAACTTACTTTACAAATCTATTCTACAAAAATCCCATGTTCCCACACTAAATCCTACTACATAACTCCTTAAACAATTACCTTCATATTAACGTTAAACCACACTGACACATCATTCATACCGCTAAAACACATTTCTAACATTTTACATACACAAAAAGACATAATAACACTATGAAAATACTAGAACACTTTATGAAAAAGATTTTATTACTTTAGTGCCCTCTAGTGGGCACAATCGAAACTAAAATCACAGTCCCCCTATCCAATATTGTCCTCTATCGGCTGATACATGAACTATGTGCGCATCCAGTCTTGCGTCACCGTCTGTCACTGTCCAGCTCTGACACACATATCGCACTTAACCGCCTCCACGGCAGGATTGGTATATGGCGCTACGCCTCCATTTTCTCTCCTCGAACACCTGTTCTAAAACATGTCACACGGCAGGATTCACGTAACCATGACGTTATTAGAAAGACGACACAAGCATAAGTGTAGAAGGGCGGTGCATTGCCAGAGCTCTCGTTTGTACTCAGGTGATTCATGTGAATAGGTTGCGTAGTTGGAGTTAGATGCACGGGACATTCCATATCGGAAATTGTTAGTGAATTCAATATTCTGAGATCCACAGTCCCAAGAGTGTGCTGAGAATATCAGATTTCAAGCACAAAAGCTCACCGTGGACAACGCAGTGGCTGACGGTCTTCCCCTAATGACTGAGAGCAGTAGCGTTTGCTTGGAGCTGTCAGTGCTAAAAGACAAGAAACACTACCTGAAACTGGGCTGGCATAAGCTGTCACCAGCATCCGGCCAGCAAAGATGTAGTGCGAAGATCGATAGTAGGTGGTGAATCAAGTGCGCCTATCACAAGAGAGGCCAAAGACACACTGACAAGCAACAAGCCGCCAACGCCCACTCCACAGCGAGTATTTAGGTCGCTGCCGCTGACCGGACGACACACTGACTCAATACATCTAGTTCGGCGTCTGTCAGCTCATACCAGAGTGGGCTCAGTTCATGTACAGAAAATAAACAATTTTTGCAGCCTTCAGTTGCAAGGTAATTTTTACTCGTTTACCCAGGTTTCGATTCCAGTAATGGAATCTTCTTCAGAACAAAAAATTAAATTATTTTGAGAGCCAAACACTGGCCATGTCACAGATTAAAAATTAAAACAATAAAGACGCATAATCACAAGATTATGTCAGTCAAAATTAAAACCATTAAGGCGAACGTAGACGGAGCTACGCCGGCCAGAAATAAGGACCACACGTGAGCGGCTCGAAAACTAATTTTGACTGACATAATCTTATGATTATGCGTCTTTATTGTTTTAATTTTTAATCCGTGACATGGCCAGTGTTTCGCTCTCAAAATAATTTAATAGTTTGTTCTGAAGAAGATTCCATTACTGGAATCGAAACCTGGGTAAACGAGTAAAAATTACCTTGCAACTGAAGGCTGCAAAAATTGTTTATTTTCTGTACATTTCACAGTTGCTGACACGCTGCAATATGTTAAAGATTTGTAAACTCAGTTCATGTCATATGTTACAACATTACATAGCGACCAGATCAGTGCCTATAGCGGGCCTAGCAGGGTGACTAAAGTTTGGTATGTGAACAAAAGTAACCGGACACGCCGGCCGGGGTGGCCGAGCGGTTCTAGGCGCTACAGTCTGGAACCGCGAGACTACTACGGTCGCAGGTTCGAATCCTGCCTCGGGCATGGATGTGTGTGATGTCTGTAGGTTAGTTAGGTTTAAGTAGATCTAAGTTCTAGGGGACCGATAAGTTCCATAGTTCTCAGAGCCATTTGAACCATAACTGGAGACCTGGCTGAAAATGACAAGTTCTGGCACCCTCCATAGGTAATGCTCGAATTGAATATCCTGTTGGCCCACCCTTAGCCTTGATGACAGCGTCCACTCTCGCAGACATACGTTCAATCAGGTGCTGCAAGGTTTTTTGGGGAATGGCAGCCCATTCTTCACGGAGTGCTGCACTCAGGAGAGGTATCGATGTGGGTCGGTGAGGCCTGGCACGAAGTCGGTGTTCCAAAACATCCCAAAGGTGGTCTATACGATTCTGTTCAGAACTCTGTGCAGGCCAGTCCATTACAGGGATGTTATTGTCGTGTAACCACTCCGCCACAGTCCGTGCATTACGACCATGTGGTCGATCGTGTTGAACGAAGCAGTCGGCATCCCCGACTTGCTCTTCAACAGTGGGAAGCAAGAAGATGCTTCAAACGTCAATGTAGGCCCGTGCTCTGATAGTACCACACAAACGACAAGGGATGGAAGCCCTCTCCATGAAAAACACGACCACACCATAACACCACCGCCTCAGAATTTTACTGTTGGCACTGCACACACACTGGCAGATGATGTTCGCCGGGCCGGCCGGAGTGGCCGAGCGGTTCTCGGCGCTACAGTCTGGAACCGAGAGACCGCTACGGTCGCAGGTTCGAATCCTGCCTCGGGCATGGATGTGTGTGATGTCCTTAGGTTAGTTAGGTTTAAGTAGTTCTAAGTTCTAGGGGACTGATGACCTGAGACGTTAAGTCCCATAGTACTCAGAGCCATTTGATGTTCGCCGGACGTTCGCCATACCCACACCCAGCCATTGGATCACCACATGGTGCACCGTGATTAATCACACAACGTTGTTCCAACTGTTTCAAGAAATGTTCCAATGTGTGTGAAATCTTATGGGACTTAACTGCTAAGGTTATCAGTCCCTAAGCTTGCACACTACTTAACCTAAATTTTCCTAAGGACAAACACACACACCCATGCCGGAGGGAGAACTCGAACCTCCGCCGTGACCTCCACTGTTTAATCGTCCAATGTTTACCCTCCTTACACCAAGCGAGGCATCGTTTGGCATTTACCGGCGCGATGTGTGGCTTATGAGCAGCCGCTCGACCATGAAATCCAAGTTTTCTCACCTCCCGCCTAACTGTGATAGTACTTGCAGTGGATCCTGATGCAGTTTGCAATTCCTGTGTGATTCTGGTATTACACATTAAGATCCTCTTCACCTGTCGCCTCAACAGACGAGGTCGGCCTGTAAGCTTTTGTGATGTATGTGTCCCTTCCCGTTTGCACTTTACTACCACATCGGAAAGAGTGGACCTATGGATGTTTAGGAGTGTGGAAGTCTCGCATACAGACGTATGACACAAGTGACACCCAATCACCTGACCACGTTCGAAGTCCGTGAGTTCCACGGAGCGCCCTATTCGGGTCTCTCACGATATCTAATGACTACTGAATGGAGTACCTGGCCGCACAATGCACCTAATATGAAGAACGTATGTTTTTTTTTTGGGGGGGGGGGGGTCCGGATGCTTGTGATCACGTGCTGTATGTAATAGCAAGACTACCGGTATTGTCTCCAAGAGGACTACACTCCTGGAAATTGAAATAAGAACACCGTGAATTCATTGTCCCAGGAAGGGGAAACTTTATTGACACATTCCTGGGGTCAGATACATCACATGATCACACTGACAGAACCACAGGCACATAGACACAGGCAACAGAGCATGCACAATGTCGGCACTAGTACAGTGTATATCCACCTTTCGCAGCAATGCAGGCTGCTATTCTCCCATGGAGACGGTCGTAGAGATGCTGGATGTAATCCTGTGGAACGGCTTGCCATGCCATTTCCACCTGGCGCCTCAGTTGGACCAGCGTTCGTGCTGGACGTGCAGACCGCGTGAGACGACGCTTCATCCAGTCCCAAACATGCTCAATGGGGGACAGATCCGGAGATCTTGCTGGCCAGGGTAGTTGACTTACACCTTCTAGAGCACGTTGGGTGGCACGGGATACATGCGGACGTGCATTGTCCTGTTGGAACAGCAAGTTCCCTTGCCGATCTAGGAATGGTAGAACGATGGGTTCGATGACGGTTTGGATGTACCGTGCACTATTCAGTGTCCCCTCGACGATCACCAGTGGTGTACGGCCAGTGTAGGAGATCGCTCCCCACACCATGATGCCGGGTGTTGGCCCTGTGTGCCTCGGTCGTATGCAGTCCTGATTGTGGCGCTCACCTGCACGGCGCCAAACACGCATACGACCATCATTGGCACCAAGGCAGAAGCGACTCTCATCGCTGAAGACGACACGTCTCCATTCGTCCCTCCATTCACGCCTGTCGCGACACCACTGGAGGCGGGCTGCACGATGTTGGGGCGTGAGCGGAAGACGGCCTAACGGTGTGCGGGACCGTAGCCCAGCTTCATGGAGACGGTTGCGAATGGTCCTCGCCCATACCCCAGGAGCAACAGTGTCCCTAATTTGCTGGGAAGTGGCGGTGCGGTCCCCTACGGCACTGCGTAGGATCCTACGGTCTTGGCGTGCATCCGTGCGTCGCTGCGGTCCGGTCCCAGGTCGACGGGCACGTGCACCTTCCGCCGACCACTGGCGACAACATCGATGTACTGTGGAGACCTCACGCCCCACGTGTTGAGCAATTCGGCGGTACGTCCACCCGGCCTCCCGCATGCCCACTATACGCCCTCGCTCAAAGTCCGTCAACTGCACATACGGTTCACGTCCACGCTGTCGCGGCATGCTACCAGTGTTAAAGACTGCGATGGAGCTCCGTATGCCACGGCAAACTGGCTGACACTGACGGCGGCGGTGCACAAATGCTGCGCAGCTAGCGCCATTCGACGGCCAACACCGCGGTTCCTGGTGTGTCCGCTGTGCCGTGCGTGTGATCATTGCTTGTACAGCCCCCTCGCAGTGTCCGGAGCAAGTATGGTGGGTCTGACACACCGGTGTCAATGTGTTCTTTTTTCCATTTCCAGGAGTGTATTACAGATGAGCTTGTACGACAACCTATCGACTATTGCAATTAGGAAAAAAACTTACAGTTCATGTAAATAAAGAACCATATCAATCCACATGTGCATTAGTGTTGTAGTAACAGGATATCGGCCACCTATAACAGCATCCTCTCCTCACTCCAATGCGGTACAAGACTCTACAGAAATAACCGCAAAAATCAATGTGGGACGTATTGCAGGGAACCAGCCTACTCACGCCGTAGTAAATTCACATCAGTCTTTCCATTGTGTGCCAGCCTAGTCCGCTGTAACTAGCTCTGACGTCATAAATATTGCGCAATACTTTAAAATCAAGTAAATAACCTGAAACGTTTCTAGCATGTCAGGAGCAATACTAAATCAATATATGTTGAATATCAGTTCAATAACTTTAACCATTTTCGAAATTTGGACGTTTTTCTGTAAAAATCATTGGCGCAACAGAAAAGAGCTAGAGACTTAAAAATTTATATTTAGATTCCTTTTTCAAAATTATTTAATAGAAACAGTATTTTGGATCTCACAAATTAAAATTTTAGTTGAAAGTCATGATTTTCTGGTTTTTGTCTTAAAAATTAAGGAAACAAGATAGATTAAGTAGGCTAATAAATAAGGCTAGGATGTTTATATTTAGGTAGAATGAAGATCCGCTATAACCATAAAGATGTGAGAAGTTTCATTTGAATAACTATAAAAATATAGCGATAGCGTATCTCCAAAGGGCCAGTTCAGAGCTCGTCTACTGCGTGCAGTGTAATTAAATTAATTCTCTCGCCCAAAATATTTAACTTAGCCACGTCAAACTTTTATTATGATTACTTACCTGTGTGTTGAATGCACATTTCAATTGAGAGCTTCATCGGCGATCAGCAAAGGAAGCGGTGATTTATTCAATAACTTAAAGTGGTGCATTACTAGCCCAGCGGCTAGTTGGGAGAGCGGAACTGATCAGGCGTTCCCTTGGCCGTCCGCACCGCGTGGCTTTATATATAAGAACGCTGCGCGAGGAAAAAAGGCCCCAGTTCTCTCCAGACGCTGAATAGCACACCACCTGTGCCGGGAGTCGCGTCGCGTCGGTATCATTGCTATAAACAGCCTCGGATGCAGTAATAAGTTACTCGGGATACGCGTAACCATGAAATCACTTTCGAGTGAAGTGTTAATTCTGGGATGATTTTAATTATCTATCTTCAGTTTGCGTATGTCGTATTTTCACGTGCCGTCGCGGGACAGACATTCTACCATTATTTAGTGTGGCGTTTGATGAACATTATCATCAAATTATGGCGAGCATTCACTTAAACATTTAATTTGGACAGTTATAGTTGCATCAGCGCATTAGACTCTGAACTGCTCTGTTAGTTAGATTGTGTGGATGCTTTTTTTTTATCTGTGACTTTCAGAGTATACTGAACTAATTTTAGAAAATCGTTTTTGATTATGAATCCCAGACAATCTCCTAATTCCTCAGAGCTATAAGCTGCAGCTATAAGTGTGTTTCTCAGATGAAGTGGGCACTAGGAATTCTAATTACAGGCTTCACGTTTTGCTAATCACTTTCTGGTTGCCAATATTGTAGTTAGAGAGCCAGTGTTGAGAACGGCAAAACAACAGCATAAATAATAGGAACATTTATACAACATAATTCCAACCAGCCGCCCACAGTATGACAAACGTGTCCGTCAGGACAATCCAACGAAATTTAGCGTTCATGTGCTGTGGCAGCAGCTGACTTGGCTCTTGGTCCTATCGATTGGACTGTGGAGGACTGCAAAGCTGTAGCCTGGTTAGACGAGTCAATATTTTAGTTGGTAAGAGCTGACGGTGCGATTCGAGTGTGGCGTAGACCGTACGAAGCCATGGGACCAAGTTGTCAACGGCACTGTGGAAGCTGTTAGTGTCTCCATAATGGAATGGGCTGTTTACGTAGAATAGTCTGAGTCCTCTCGTGGAAATGGTTATGGGCAGCTACTTGGAGACCATTTGCAGCCATTCATGGACTTCATGTCGAGTTGTAGACACTTGTGAGAAACTGGAATGTGGCCACACTTGTGAGAAATCCGGAATACTGAGGGACCGTCACAGGGTGTGTGGCAAATGCTGCCACCACCTGCTGCCGCTTGGTGTGTGCGGCTGAGCGCTCGGCTTGTGCCGGCCCGGGCAGCTGCCCAGGGACGTTCACAGTCCCCCAGTGCAGCCAGGTTACATTATTTCGGAACAGTTTTGGGCAAGGAACAGTAACCTCAGTCAAATTAGAAATTCGAGCTGATTTTGCCCCCACGATATCATGTCAACCATTAGTTGCAGCACAGTTATGCGTAAGACCTTTTTCATTGGAAATATTGCTCTGATTAATCAAAAAAAAAAAAAATGGTTCAAATGGCTCTGAGCACTATGGGACTTAACATCTGTAGTCATCAGTCCCCTAGAACTTAAAACTACTTGAACCTAACTAACCTAAGGACATGACACACATCCATGCCCGAGGCAGGATTCGAACCTGCGACCGTAGCAGTATGATTAATCTTACACAGGCCACAGCTTTCACTCAACCTCATACTTAGCGATGTTTTTTTTTTTTACAGAAACTATAAAAACCGAAAATGTTTTCCATCTTTCAACCCCTCACCCAATATTTGGTATGATAGGAGTGGCAAACTTTTACCATACATTAAGAGGAGCCAACTAAAGAATTTGGTTCTCGGTAGAAACGTTTTTCTTTAATTATTTCGAAATAAACCTCAATTTTCCCGCACCATACAGGGAATTCTACTGACGTCTAATGTGAGTCCTGCTAGGAATCAGCGTTAAGGAATGCAATTTATGTATTGAAACAAGATGTATTCATCGTCCACTCAAACAGACATTGTTTCTAAAATTCTCTACACAAAAATGCTGATTGCGATTGTTAGAAAAGCTATGACTTTCCAGACTTCATTTGCAAGAGACATTTAGCTGACTTTGCGTCGTTTCCAGGGAACACCACGAGGAGGTAGTCTCTCTTCGTCTCCCATTATATTTATTTCCGTTATTTACAGGATGATTATTTATTTACAATTTTTACAATAGAGCGATCGAGTGTTGCTGTAGCTTCACCCATTTCCTTTTTATTGTAATTTCTGTGCATAGGTCACGCAAGTAAGAAATGATTTTATATTGCCGTCAACTTGGAGTCTTGTAAGGGCCTTAGAAACTATCTCATCTGTCTTAATTGCAGACTCCTTTCTACTTTTCTCACCTAGATTTAAAACTAGTTGTTCAAATTCGTACCCATGATATTCTCGTCCTCTCTGAGAATTTTTAGTAAGGAGTAAAAATCTGAATCAACCTTCGAAATTGATGTATTTATCCTCCTATTCCATCCTTCTGAAACATAGTTGGTGCAGCCGGCCGGAGTGGCCGAGCGGTTCTAGGCGCTTCAGTCTCGAACCGCGCGACCGCTATGGTCACAGGTTCGAATCCTGTCTCGGGCATGGATGTGTGTGATGTCCTTAGGTTAGTTAGGTTTAAGTAGTTCTAAGTTCTAGGGCACTGATGACCTGAGATGTTAAGTCCCATAGTGTTCAGAGCCATTTGAACGATAGTTCGTGCGGTGACGCCTTCCTGCGCAGTTCCATATATCCCTTGACATGTCTTCATTATACACTACCGAGCGAGGTGGCGCAGTGGCTAGCACACTGGACTCGCATTCGGGAGGACGACGGTTCAATCCCGCGTCCGGCCATCCTGATTTAGGTTTTCCGTGATTTCCCCGAATCGCTCTAGGCAAATGCCGGGATGGTTCCTCTGAAAGGGCACGGCCGACTTCCTTCCCCGTCCTTCCCTAATCCAATGAGACCGATGACCTCGCTGTCTGGTCTCTTCCCCCATACAACCAACCAACCATTATACACCCATTGTTCAACAAAATAGTCGTAAAAATCCTGCAGTTTTTCATTATCTGGCGTGCTCTCCTGAATGCACAGCCACCCATCGTCTAACATGTCCAGGGGAATGTGAGCCAAAGCTGAAAACAATCTTATGTGAAAACGAATTTCTTCGTTTTTCGTTGTAGGCAGCAACAAGGCCGCAATTCTGCATTTGCCTCCACAAGCACTTATTGAAATGGTAGTTGCAGCCATTAACGTTAGCATCAGGAGACAAAAGTGTTACTGATTGGATGACTGCAGCTTCAAAATGCACCATGATAGCTGTAGGATTCCATCCAGGTACGTTGCTTTTAACAGCTGTGAAAAAGCGATCGTACGTTTCTCGCTTTTTATTGGGTAGCAAGGCGTACACAGTTGGAACTATGTTTCCTCTTCAGAGCTAGAAATATCGGCACGAATAATAATTAACTGTCCAAACTGTTTGTTGGGGTTTTTGAACGTTCCATCGACAAAGAACGAATTGCAGTCTGTTAAACAGGATTTTCCCCTCTCGCTGGCGAACACCAATATCCTATCATTTGGTCCTCTGTCGTCAGCTGCAAGTAAAAAATTTGCTCCCATCATTCAATAGCAAATAATGTTGTTGCAGAAATATTCCCGCAGCATCGGTCGGATCTTGTGTAGATCCCATGCTTTTTCGCCTGATGCGTTGCAGCGATCGTTTTGCACTGCTGTGTGACGGCAGTGATGTGGCGATGTCGTATCTTAGATTGAACCGCGGCCCTACTTCTTAGGCGTAAACAGAGGAAACTGAAGTGTCCGTTTCTTTTGCATGCCTTTTGGCGTTTGCCACGTGTTTTCGCACTTCATTAGCCGCGACGCCCGGAATACATGTGTGGCTGCCCTCGCCTAAGGCAAAGTTGTTTCTAGTAGATACTCTCCTTTACACTTCTTGTTTTCGTTTACACACCGCCAATAACTTACACCTTCATTGTTGGTATATAGCACTATACAGGGTGTTACAAAAAGGTACGGCCAAACTTTCAGGGAACATTCCTCACACGCAAATAAAGAAAAGATGTTATGTGGACATGTGTCCAGAAACGCTTAATTTCCATGTTAAAGCTCGTTTCAGTTTCGTCAATATGTACTGCACTTCCTCGATTCACCGCCAGTTGGCCCAATTGAATGAAGGTAATGTTGACTTCGGTGCTTGTGTTGACATGCGACTCATTGCTCTACAGTACTAGCATCAAGCACATCAGTACGTAGCATCAACAGGTTAGTGTTCATCACGAACGTGGTTTTGCAGTCAGTGCAATGTTTGCAAATGCGAAGTTGGCAGATGCCCAATTGATGTATGGATTAGCACAGGGCAATAGCCGTGGCGCGGTACGTTTGTATCGAGACAGATTTCCAGAACGAAGGTGTCCCTACAGGAAGACGTTTGAAGCAATTGATCGGCGTCTTAGGGAGCACGGAACATTCCAGCCTATTACTCGCGACTGGTGAAGACCTAGAACGACGAGGACACCTGCAATGGACGAGGCAATTCTTCGTGCAGTTGACGATAACCCTAATGTCAGCGTCAGAGAAGTTGCTGCTGTACAAGGTAACGTTGACCACGTCACTGTATGGAGAGTGCTACGGGAGAACCAGTTGTTTCCGTACCGTGTACAGCGTGTGCAGGCACTATCAGCAGCTGATTGGCCTCCACGGGTACACTTCTGCGAATGGTTCATCCAACAATGTGCCAATCCTCATTTCAGTGCAAATGTTCTCTTTACGGATGAGGCTTCATTCCGACGTGATCAAATTGTAAATTTTCACAATCAGCATGTGTGGGCTGACGAGAATCCGCACGCAATTGTGCAATCACGTCATCAACACAGATTTTCTGTGAACGTAGGGCAGGCATTGTTGGTGATATCTCGATTGGGCCCCATATTCTTACACCTACGCTCAATGGAGTACGTTATCTCGATTTCATACGGGATACTCTACCTGTGCTGCTGGAACATGTGCCTTTACAAGTACGACACAACATGTGGTTCATCCACAATGGAGGTCCTGCACATTTCTGTCGAAGTCTTCGTACGCTTCTCAAGAACAGATTCGGTGACCGATGGATTGGTAGAGGCGGACCAATTCCGTGGGCTCCACGCTCTCCTGACCTCAACCCTCTCGACTTTCATTTATGGGGGCATTTGAAAGCCCTTGTCTACGCAGCCCCGGTACCAAATGTAGATACTCTTGGTGCTCGTATTGTGGACGGCTGTGATACAATACGCCATTCTCCAGGGCTGCATCAGCGCATCAGCGATTCCATGCGACGGAGGGTGGATGCACGTATCCTCGCTAACGGAGCACATTTTGAACATTTCGTGTAACTAAGTGTTTGAAGTCACGCTGGTACGTTCTGTTGCTGTGTGTTTCCATTCCATGATTAATGTGATTTGAAGAGAAGTAATAAAGTGAGCTCTAACATGGAAAGTAAGCGTTTCCGGACACGTGCCCACATAACATATTTCCTTTCTTTGTGTGTGACGAATGTTTCCTGAAAGTTTGGCCGTACCTTTTTGTAACACCCTGTATGCTGGTAACTGTTATAGATCACTAGAGGGTTCCGTTTCGTTGTCATCGTGAATTCCATCTTTACAACAGCAGTACTGAACTGCAGTGCGCTACATGTTTGGTGTCCACAGCAGAAGTGAACTTCGGTTCGCCACCTGTTTGGTGCCCCTGTAGACCGGCCGCTACCCGTTCGGCCTGGTCTCCTCACAAGTGTCGCTCCTCACAACTGTCTCTACTCACAAGTGTCCCAACCCCCTTCATGTTTCCAAACAACGACGTAATTTTTACGAGTGACAGTGGGCCACGTCACCGATCCACAGTTGTCCACGACTGGTTTGAAGAACATTGTGGACAGTTAGAGTGGATTTTTTTTTCCACCCAGGTCACACGAGTTGAATCACTTGCAACATTTATGGGACACAATCGGGAGGTCAATTCGGACTCAACATCCTGAACTGGCAACATTTTCGCAATTATGGATGGCTATAGAGGCAGCATGTACAAAATTTCTGTAGAGGACTTCCAACTACTTGTCGAGTCCATATGACGTCACGTCGTTGGACTGCGCATTGGAAAAGGAAGTCCTACACGATGTAAGTAGGCTGTTTAGGTTTTTATGTTGGTAACGCCACGTAGCGTTCTGTATGAAAATCACTGACTGTGCTGTGTGCAGTCTGTGGCTGGTTGGACTCATTGTTGGAATATTCGCTTGTGGAGTGTTGGGCAGTTGGATGTGAACAGCGTGTAGCGTTGGGCAATTGGAGGTGAGTCGCCAGCCGTGGTGGATGTGGGGAGAGAGATGACGGAGTTTTGAGAGCGGACGATCTGGACGTGCGTCCATCAGAAAGAGTAAATTTGTAATACTGGATATCATGAACTGATTATATATATATGACTTTTGAACACTATTAAGGTAAATACATTGTTTGTTCTCTATTAAAATCTTTCATTTGCTGACTATGCCTATCAGTAGTTAGTGCCTTCAGTAGTTTGAATCTTTTACTTAGCTGGCAGTATTGCCGCTCGCTGTATTGCAGCTGTTCGAGTAACAAAGATTTTTGTGAGGTAAGTGATTCATGAGTTATAGATTATTGTTATAGTTCAGTTCTTTTATCTTGGCGGCTCGCGCATGCCCGCCCAGACGCGGGAGATTGCTGCGTTGCCAGTTGTACGCGCCAATAGAAGCAGCGCCATAGTACAGTACAGTATAGTTGGCAAACCTACGTTTAGGGGGGAGCGCGCAGTTTATGAAGTAAAGCCACCACGGCCGCATTAACCCTTTCGCTGCTACAGAGACGTGCTCCCCGCATTCCGCGCTGTGCGCGATTTTGTCATCACTGCACTGGTCGCCTGCGCAGACACACGGTGTTCCCACTGCTTTGATACACTTTATCATTCGATTTCACAAAAACTATGTGGCCCAAAAATTTGATTTTTACACATCTTCTTGACTGATACCTTTCCCCAATAAATGACTTAATTTTGTTTCGACGTTCAACGCAATTATTGTGCAGCATTAGATGTGGTAAACCATTGCACGAAATTTTGTACAGTTTGCAGAGGTAAACGTCCATACCGTATACTTTCTGTATGGTCGATTTTAGTTGCCACTAGAAATTTCAAAAAATTACACTCAAACGAATAAAATTCATGAAGTAAGACACTTTGATATTGTTTTTAGATAAAGAAAATATTAGGCACTGTACAAGGATTGAACTCAGAACCTTTCACTTAGCATCCAAACATTTTAAGCATTACACTAACGCAGCTCATCATTCAATGCATCTCCCAGAGGACTTTAACATAACACGCAAAATACCGACAAACACTGTTGATATGACTATGAATTACGTTTCGTCGAAGTACAATAGGAAATAAACAATTAGCGCTGTTCCTTATTGCGAAAAAGCGGTTCATAAGAATGATACAAGCACCTTTCCTTGCTACCGCCTGAACTAGGAGGCTTATTGCTTGTTTGGTTTAATTAATTAATAGAATATGAAGCAATTGGTATATAAGAATGCTTTTTTCCAAACTTACTATAAAAGAAAGTCAGCCATCAAGACCTTGCTTTTGTTCTATTACTTTATTTATGACTGAACGTTTCTAAAACTGAAGACACTCGTCCGTGCTCTGCACTGCAGTCGAGCTCTGGCAACGTCGTTCTCTGTTCATTGGCTGACTGTGTTTTGTGACGTCAGATGCGCAGAACGAACCTAAACTCGGCCGCCATCATAAATGACACGCACTTTAGTCAGGGCCATTCTTTTGTAGGGATTGTTGAAAGTGAGATTGCGTTGCGCTAAAAATATTGTGTGTCAGTTTAGTATTGATCAGAATAAGTAAAGAGAGTAATGTCTGGTTCAGTTCTGCTCAGCTGTTTGAAAATCAAATAACGTAAGAGGTTTATCAGCACAGTAATTCATTAATTTTTCTAAGGGGACGTTTCAACGATATTTGATGGTCTCCCACGGCGTTTGTTACCTCAGTGTATGGCAGGGGTCTCCAAACCATGGCCCGCGTTAGCTGGCCAGACATCCCTGGTATCCGGCCCGCCAAATATTTGAGGTGCTACCTGTACTGCCAACAGTCGAGTTTCGCGGCCTATCGCGACCAATACACCGCGACATTGTCGGAGCTCTGTCTTTACAAAGTGGAGGAGGTCATGGTTATACTTGTGGCTATCCAAATAACACACATTGGTTTGTTGCTTGACTCCACCGCGAAATATTGACATCCCCACTGCTCTTTAAAAAATCCTAGATCCACTGTCAACCTTTCGTTTCTTTTCCTTATTTGTACAGAACTCCACAAAAGATTGTAACCTGAAAATAAAATTGTGCTATTTAATACTAATAAAACTAGGGAGTAGTCTGCCTAAACAAACTGGAATGAATTTATTTTTAAGGTACTTAAATTACTAAATTAAATACTTACAATTACACTGTAGTTCCACTAAAAAATACAGTGAAAAAGTACTCAAGTCGTGCTATACGTATTTCGATTTTCGGATTTTCCTTGTCTCTTCGAATTCAAACTTTCAATTGTCCCACACTTCGTCGTCTCACCTACTAGTACAGCGCATAAAACACCAAAGAACTCGTGAGACACTCGCAACATAGACACAATCTCGCAACAGAACCATCAAATATATGCTCTGGCTCTGCTACTCGCTACAGGACTACGTAACTAAACTTATTGTTGAAATAACAATGCGTTGACACACACTACCTCTGTTGCGTCTTGCAGTAATAGTGTTGCTAACAATGATTTTGAGATTTCGTTAACTTCGCAGGACGCTTTCGTGAAGAATGTGCAGTGACATACTTTTTTGTCGGTGAAATTCGCCAGAATAAAATACGCCAGAATTTCAGTCAGGTACGTCCACCAATCAAAATTTTGCAATTAAATAAAAATCGTAGTTCGTTGTTCCCACAACCTTAGATTTTTGTGATTTCATCTTTCCTTTAGCCTTAGATTACGGTGATCATGGAGTGCTGGGGTGCTTTAATCCCACTAGGTAGATCTTGGCCCTTATGACTTCGTGGAGGAGTCAACGTGGCCCGAGGACTAAAAAGTTTGGAGACCCCTGGTGTATGGCATACAATGCACGTATCTGCGGTTATAAAGTAACTTGTCTACTTGCAGGAGTCAGCAGACGTTACGCTCAGCTTAGAGGTCCATATCATGATACACTGTCAACAATGGACAAAAGTAGGTAAAAAGTATTACTGTGGTACAGATCAGAGCTGCCGAACCTGCTGCGCCCACCACCTCTGCGACCCCCCCCCCCCCCCTTTTTAAGGTCCATGAAAGTCATATGTATATTTGGCAAATTTTATGATTTTGCACTTAGGCCCAATAAAGAAATCGAGCACAGAAGAACCGACTGTCCAGTTGGATCCAATACAATTACTATCTGGATTAAACATTTAGCACAGTGATAAGCAAACAACATTGTGCTTCCGATGCGTCAGTCCGCAGCTCGTGGTCGTGCGGTAGCGTTCTCGCTTCCCACGCCCGGGTTCCCGGGTTCGATTCCCGGCGGGGTCAGGGATTTTCTCTGCCTCGTGATGACTGGGTGTTGTGTGCTGTCCTTAGGTTAGTTAGGTTTAAGTAGTTCTAAGTTCTAGGGGACTGATGACCATAGATGTTAAGTCCCATAGTGCTCAGAGCCATTTGAACCATTTTTGAACAAAAATGAGGCCAGCTTCCAATGGCCTTAAGACATCAGATACTTGGTATCGCAACCTACGATCAATGCCTGAGCATAAATCGTCTATAATAATTTATTGGGTCATATCCCAATGTGATGATACGATGTGCAGTCATTGAAATGTTTTATACGCGTTCATGATGTTAAAAGTAGCTGCAGTCTAGATGTATTTCCAAGAAGTTCATCGGTGCACTAAGCACCCTGGAGAACCAATAATGTGAATATTTTTTCTGTATTTAAACGCTCGTGACGCAGTAAATTAATACACAAACATTTACAAATGTTGGATTCGTCCAGTTGGCAATGTATTTTTTTTTTTTTTTTTTTTTTAACAAAAGAGCATAGCCTTTATCCACATGAGGGTGTGACTTACAAGGTGAACAGAGAAGTGGATATTTTTTTATGGTTTCACAGAATTACTACCATTTCGTGGCTGGACTTCCTAGGTGTAAAGGATAAGCCGGCCGCGATGGTCTCGCGGTTAAGGCGCTCAGTCCGGAACCGTGCGACTGCTACGGTCGCAGGTTCGAATCCTGCCTCGGGCATGGATGTGTGTTAATGTCCTTAGGTTAGTTAGCTTTAAGTAGTTCTAAGTTCTAGAGGACTGATGACCTCAGAAGTTAAGTCCCATAGTGCTCAGAGCCATTTTTTTGTAAAGGATAAAGGGGTAATTGTCCTTTTATTTCCGTGTGAGAAGGGTATTGCGCACTACGTCCTTTGTCCACTAAGGTTTTAATTACTTTATTATATTTCATTTAATGTTACACACTGTTTCACATTACTTTACATTTCTGCAACACATAGTTAATTACATTTTCTCCTTTTTGTTTATAAACATACATTTCTTCGTTACGTCATTGGGGTGCCTAGATGGTGGCGTGAAGTTGACAGAGGAGATAGAGAAGATCCAAAGAAGAGCGGCGCGTTTCGTCACAGGGTTATTTGGTAAGAGTGATAGCGTTACGGAGATGTTTAGCAAACTCGAGTGGCAGACTCTGCAAGAGAGGCGCTCTGCATCGCGGTGTAGCTTGCTCGCCAGGTTTCGAGAGGGTGCGTTTCTGGATGAGGTATCGAATATATAGCTTCCCCCTACTTATACCTCCCGAGGAGATCACGAATGTAACATTAGAGAGATTCGAGCGCGCACGGAGGCTTTCAGACAGTCGTTCTTCCCGCGAACCATACGCGACTGGAACAGAAAAGGGAGGTAATGACAGTGGCACGTAAAGTGCCCTCCACCACACACCGTTGGGTGGCTTTCAGAGTATAAATCTAGATGTAGATGTAGAAAGTGTTTAGTGCTAATGGTTCTAATGGCTCTGAGCACTATGGGAGTTAAACCTAACTAACCTAAGGACATCACAGACATCCATGCCTGATGCAGGATTCGAACCTGCGACCGTAGCGGTCGCGCGGTTCCAGACTGAAGCGGCTAGAACCGCTCGATCACTCCGGCCTGCAAAGTGTTTAGTTTCACCAACGAGATGCGCGGCGCGCATGCGCAGTGGTCGGTAGCGTAGTTACCCGCAACCAAATGTCGTCGTGTAAACTAGGCTTAGCGCGATGTCGCCGCTCAGGGGCGACAGACCCCAGGCAATGAAGATCCCCCAGGAGAAGCGGCCATATAAGATTGACAGCAGAAGCTTTGTTCAGTACATCTACATCTACATGACTACTCTGCAGTTCACATTTAAGTGCTTGGCAGAGGGTTCATCGAACCACAATCATACTATCTCCCTACCATTCCACTCCCGAACAGCGTGCGGGAAAAACGAACACCTAAACCTTTCTGTTCGAGCTCTGATTTCTCTTACTTTATTTTGATGTAGGTTGGGCTCGACAAAATATTTTCGCATTCGGAGGAGAAAGTTGGTGACTGAAATGTCTTAAATAGATCTCGCCGCGACGAAAAAGGTCTTTGCTTTAATGACTTCCATCCCAACTCGCGTATCATATCTGCGACACTCTCTCCCCTATTACCTGATAATACAAAACGAGCTGCCCTTTTTTGCACCCTTTCGATGTACTCCGTCAATCCCACCTGGTAAGGATCCCACACCGCGCAGCAATATTCGAACAGAGGACGAACGAGTGTAGTGTAAGCTGTCTCTTTAGTGGACTTGTTGCATCTTCCAAGTGTCCTGCCAATGAAACGCAACCTTTGGCTCGCCTTCCCCACAATATTATCTATGTGGTCTTTCCAACTGAAGTTGTTCGTAATTTTAACAGCCAGGTACTTAGTTGAATTGACAGCCTTGAGAATTGTACTATTTATCGAGTATTCGAATTCCAACGGATTTCTTTTGGAACTCGTGTGGATCACCTCACACTTTTCGTTATTTAGCGTCAATTGCCACCTGCCACACCATACAGCAATCTTTTCTTAGTCACTATGCAACTGATACTGTTCTTCGGATGACCTTACTAGACGATAAATTACAGCATCATCTGCGAACAACCTAAGAGAACTGCTCAGATTGTCACCCGGGTCATTTATATAGATCAGGAACAGCAGAGGTCCCAGGACGCTTCCCTGGGGAACACCCGATATCGCTTCAGTTGTACTCGACGATTTGCCGTCTATTACTACGAACTGCGACCTTCCTGACAGGAAATCACGAATCCAGTCGCACAACTGAGACGATACCCCATAGGCCCGCAGCTTGATTAGAAGTCGCTTGTGAGGAACGGTGTCAAAAGCTTTCCGGAAATCTAGAAATACGGAATCAACTTGAGATCCCCTGTCGATAGCGGCCATTACTTCGTGCGAATGAAGAGCTAGCTGCGTTCCACAAGAACGATGTTTTCTGAAACCATGCTGATTACGTATCAATAGATCGTTCCCTTCGAGGTGATTCGTAATGTTTGAATACAGTATATGCTCCAAAACCCTACTGCAAACCGACGTCAATGATATAGGTCTGTAGTTCGATGGATTACCCCTACTACCCTTCTTAAACACTGGTGCGACCTGCGCAATTTTCCAGTCTGTAGGTACAGGTGTAGTTTCGTCCTCACGTTCAAATACTGACTCGACAGCAGTGGGTATAAAATTGGTGAAACAAATGGAAGGCGCTGTTGTGTTTTCCCTCAACATTGTCCTTGAACAGGAGTTTCTGGCCCAGTATCACACATGATTTGGCCAATCGAGTGCGATGTGGTGCAGTGTGAGCCGGTGTCTGAGTTTGGACCGGTGATGAGCAAACATAATGGCCTGCATCTTCTCTGCATTCAGGGTAATGTGGTTTGCTGCTGTTCATAGTTGAGAAAGTGTGAGCTGACGTTGGAAGTGTCAATCACTGCATCGATCTGTAGCTGTTGGCAATGAGAGCGGTGTGTCATCTGTGAATGGCACAAGGACGGTTTGTGGAAGTAACGGCAGGTCATTCGTGTACAACACGAAGGGGGGACAGGACAGAGGCCTGAGGGATGTCTTCCAACAGTTGTTGAATGCTGGACCACTGTCTATCTACTTAGACAGAGTAGTGTCTATCTTGGAGACAGCTGTAAGTAATCTTCGTGCAGAAGTCCAGGATGGTGGGGGTGTCATGCAGTTTGGTGAGCATCTTATTTTTCGTACTTGATCATATGCCTTTTCAACATCGGGAAAGGCTGCCACAGTATAGCTCCCATGGTACAGTCGTGGACAAAACGAGCGAGATCCGTCGCCTTTTCGTTATGCTGACCCGCACAGCTTTAAAGGCTGCTACACAGCATAACAGGCAAGGCGACGAAGTACTACCAACATACTATGCACAGGCGTGAAATTGAAAAACCATCCGAACTTTGTCAGACTGCTTTCAGTCATGTGTAAGACTACATTAATACTGATTGGTTCAAATGGCTCTGAGCACTATGTGACTTAACTTCTGAGGTCGTCAGTCCGCTAGAACTTAGAATTACTTAAACCTAACTAACCTCAAAAATGGTTCAAATGGCTCTGACCACTATGGGACTTAACAGCTGAGGTCACCAGTCCTCTAGAACTCAGAACTACTTAAACCTAACTAACGTAAGGACATCACACACATCCATGCCCGAGGCAGGATTCGAACTTGCCACCGTAACGGTCGCTCGGTTCCGGACGGAAGCGCCTAGAACCGCTCGGCCACTACGGCCGGCAATGCTGATTAGTATGTTAACCACAACACGGAAATATAAGATACAAGTGAAAGAAGAAATGCTAATTAGTACGAACTGTATTAATAAAAATGAATTTCAGCTTATCGAGATAACGTAACTGTTTTACTAAGACAAAGTACCGCAGATCGTTACGAATTAGAAAAATATTATGCGCATTTGTCCTCGGAACGGTCCGTGTCAACATTCAGACCAGTCATACTGGATTACTGTAGCTGACCTACCATAAAAGTGTGCAAATATAGCAATGTTTGAAGATTCATAACGAAATTCAGTTAAAAATATTTCTATGCCAGACTTAAGTCAATTCAATTATTGACAGAAGCGGATAAAGTAGGCAGCAACAAGTATGAAATCCTAGAAGAGTTTCATATTGACATCAACAGGGAGACGGTACAGAATAAAGGTAGCAATAAAACGTATTGGCGGCGCGACAATTTCTTAAAATTGCTTTACTGATAGTCTATCTGCCTCCAGCGAGATTAGAACCGAAAACAAATGAGACCTTCCTTGCAATAGGAAACACCTTTCACTACGCTAGCAGACAACCCAGGAAAACAGTCCTCTATTATTACCCTAGACATCAATAAACCGGCAATTTCGCAATCAGAATGGCAAAATGATCAGAAGTTTCTGTTGCATGGGCCTTTCTGGACTCAAAAACATGAATTTTCTACTTTTATGTCGCCGATCATGTGAATCATTTGGAATATTTATCGAAATAACGAAATATCGTTACTAGCGAGTAAATTTAGTAGGATAATTCTGTACCACCCCAGGAAATAAAGAGCGACATAGCTGCGAAACGTATTCTACAATGTTTCGAATTCTCCAGCGAGAAAACGTTCAAAAGCCGAAGTGTTTCTTAAGCTAGGTAGCAATGGGAATGCTCGCACTTCTAAAACGCATTGGCGTTAATACTGGGCTCTGAATTACCACGTGTATAGGCAAATGGATTTTATTTGCATTCCTGTAAACGTGATTTGGATCGAAAGCGTAGCTACGATTAATACGCTGATGTATTGACTGCAACTAGAACATTTCGAATAAAGAGTAGGGGGAATTATTTATGCGGCCCTCATCTTCAGTAACTGTCGTAGCTATTTTCTTTGTTAGGATTTCGTCACCTAAATCGGTTATAATGGAACCATACTAGTCTCACTTTCTTGACCGTCTGTCTGTCTACCCAACTCTTAAAACCCGTTTACCTCGAGTAGACATAATAAGCGGAAATGTATCGCACTTCCTGCGGTATACGGTCGCTTGGTGGTGTAAAAAAGTGAGCTATGTTAGGATCCAGTATGACTGGTATGAACGATGGCACAGACCGTTTCGCGGCCGAATGCGCATAATATTTTGCTAATTCGTAACGATCTGGGGTACTTTGTCTTACTAAAACAGTTACGTTATCACCGATAAGCTGACATTCATTTTTATTAACACAGTTCATACTAATTAGCGTTTCATCTTTCATTTATATTTTATATTTACGTGTTGTGTTTAACACACTGATCAGAATTAGTATCGTCTTACAGATGATTGAAAACAGTCTGACAAAGTTGGGATAGTTTTTCAATTTCACGCCTGTGCATAGTATATTGGTAGCAGTTCGTCGCCTTGCCTGTTGTACTGTGTAGCAGACTTTAAAGCTGTGCGGATCAGCATAAGGAAAAGGCGAGGGGTCTCGCTCGTTATGTCCACTACTGTACATATTACATGCTATGCACTCGGTAACCTGGAGGAGCTGGAGTTAGGCCAGAGTGGGGGACAGACGGCAAAGACACGATGGCAGGTGTCGTATCTGCCTGATAGTCAATTCCTGTGCACAGCAGTGCGGGCAGCTGCCCCAGCTGAGGACCTGGGTAAGCAGCACCGTGATATTCCATCGTAAGAATTGGCACTGTTTACCACAGAGTTACAAGCTGGCTCTATAGCGTCGGGGGGGCGCCAACCTCGCTGACAAGCATCATACCTGTTGCAGCAGACAGCGCTATTGGCAGGGTATTATTTTGATACACCAGGTCACGTGCCCTCTTTCCTTTGCTTGTGCCTTATTCCCACAATGACGCAGGGTCGCCAAGGTTAATCGGATTTATCAGGGTTTATTTAAGGGGTGACCGCATGACATTCTTGCCGCCACTCGTACCCCCCCCCCCCTCCCCTGTCTGTGTCTAGTGTAAACCATGGAAAAGTGCGAATGTGTTCAGATGTCTGCGAGCCGTGTAACTGAGGCGTGACGTGGGGACCAGCCCAGTATTCACATAGTGGAATGTGGAAAACCGCCTAAAATCCACATCCAGGCTGCGCCGGCCTCCGTCGTTAAGCAGCCGGGCGAATTCGATACGGGGCCGGCGACGCGGATGTCCATCTGGCCCCGACTACTTAGGCCACGACTAGGCTGTGCCCTTCAATCGCGTCCTAAGCCTCAATTTGGCAGCAGCTGCGGTTTCGGCTCAGCGCATCTCTCCGCAACCCCGCCTAGTAACGCCATAGGTCTTCACGCTGGTTGTTATCACGAGTATAGGATTTGTCGTGTTGGCACGTCACAGACAACGTCATAGAGGAGAACCTTCAACATCGCAGCGCGTCAGCAATCGTTGGTTAATATATTAAAAAACTAGGAACCAGCCTCGATTGCGAAAAAAGCACCTAGTGTTAACCTAGGTTTTGGCGTAGATTACTACACCTTGTAACTTCCTGGCAAATTAAAACTGTGTGCCCGACCGAGACTCGAACTCGGGACCTTTGCCTTTCGCGGGCAAGTGCTCTACCATCTGAGCTACCGAAGCTCGACTCACGCCCGGTACCCACAGCTTTACTTCTGCCAGCAAAGCTTGGAAGGTAGGAGACGAGGTATTGGCAGAAGTAAAGCTGTGAGTAGCGGGCGTGAGTCGTGCTTCTGTAGCTCAGATGGTAGAGCACTTGCCCGCGAAAGGGAAAGGTCTCGAGTTCGAGTCTCGGTCGAGGACACAGTTTTAATCTGCCAGGAAGTTTCATATCTGCGCAGACTCCGCGGCAGAGTGAAAATCTCATTCTGGAACTACACCTTCTTCAGGACAATAAAACCCACAAGTGCCTAAGAAGACCTTTGTCAATGATTAAAGAACACCATAGCTACACATTTATAAACGAAAAAGAAAAGGAAAACACAAACAGTACATATGTACAAAGTCAAAACTCCTACTTAACATAATGGTGTATGCTCCACCTCACACCAGCCTATGTTCGATGGATTTTGACTTTGTACATATGTACTGTTTGTGTTTTCCTTTTTTTCGTTTATAAATGTATAGCTATGGTGTTCTTTAATGATTGACAAAGGTCTTCTTAGGCACTTGTGGGTTTTATTGTTCTGAAAAAGGTGTAGTTATCTACGCCGAAACCTAGGTTAACACTACGTGCTTTTTTCGCAATCGAGGCGGGTTTCTAGTTTTTTAATATATCATAGAGGAGACGTTTCTGTTGTATGTAGTTGTGTTGATATTCGTCCAAGCATATTCCAACTGAGTTTTCTTTCTTTTAAACAGAACACTTGTTCTTTTAAAAGTGTCTTCGATGACTTACGATCTCTTCTCAGGACGAGCATACTTTAGCGACGAAAGTAGCCATTAGGACCCCAGGAGCTACGAGGTGCGGCCTACAGCCCCCGATAAATTATCAATGTATCGATATTTTTACCAAGATACATCGATATATAATAGCGACATTTTTTCCTTGCTATGCCTATATCGAAGTGACCGATGTTTTTACTTTATATTTTTTTCATAATTTTCTACAAATATTTGAAGTTGTTTTTGTGAAATAGCAGCAGAACGTAATTTTACTTTCACTGGGTGCAGAAGTTCAACTGCTTATTGAGCTCTCATCACGTACAGTCTCTCTCTTTGACTGCATGAAGCAAGTATAGATGGCACAAAAGAAGAAGTCCGATAGCAGTGGTGGGTAGCGGTGCGCATGGAGTAACAACATTTCTGATGTCGAGAAATAGCACACCAGCTGCGTTAAAAAATTTGCTGAAAATAATGAACAAAAATCTAAATGGTCTTTCCGATGGGGATATGCTGATGTAATCGGCGCTCGGCGCTACCAGCAGTAGCTACAACGTTTAGCTTCACCACCCAATGTTGAATCCACAACTGCTATATCTACATCTACATGGATACTCTGCAAATCACATTTGAGTGTCTGCCAGAGGGTTCATAGAACCACCTTCACAATTCTCTATTATTCCAATCTCGTATAGCGCGCAGGAGGAATGAACACCTGTATCTTTCCGTATGAGCTCTGATTTCCCTTATTTCATCGTGGTGATAGTTTCTCCCTATGTAGGTCGGTGTCAACAAAATATTTTCGCATTCGGAAGAGAAAGTTGGTGATTGGAATTTCGTGAGAAGATTCCGTCGCAACGAAAAACGGCTTTCTTTTAACGATGTCCAGCCCAAATCCTGTATCATTTGTGTGACACTCTCTCCTCCATTTCTTGAAGATACAAAACGTGCTGCTCTTCTTTGAACTTTCTCGATGTATTCCGGCAAGCTTACCAGGTAAGGCACCCACGCCGCGCAGCAGTATTCTGAAAGAGGACGGACTAGCGTAGTGTAGGCAGTCTCCTTAGTAGGTCTGTTACATTTTCTAATTGTCCTGCCAATAAAACGCAGTCTTTGGTTACCCTTCTCCGCAACATTTTCTATGTGTACCTTCCAATTTAAGTTGTTCGTAATTGTAATACGAGTACCTAGGTATGTAGTTGATTTTACGGCTTTTATATTAGACTGATTTATGGTGTAGCGAAGTTTAACGAGTTCCTTTTACCACTCATGTGGATGACCTCACACTTCTCGTTATTTAGTGTCAACTCCCACTTTTCTCACCATTAAGAATATCTTTTCTAAATCGTTTTGGAGTTTGTTCTGGTCTTCTGACGATTTTATTAGTCCATAAACGACAGCGTCATCTGCAAATAACCTGAGACGGCTGCTCAGATTCTCTCCTAAATCGTTTATACAGATAAGGAACAGCAAGGGGCCTATAACACTACCTTGACGAACGCCAGAAATCACTTCTGTTTTACTCGATGACTTTCTGTCGCTTACTACGAACTGTCACCTCTCTGACAGGAAATTGCAAATCCAATCAGATAACTGAGACGATATTCCTTCAGCATAGTCCGCTGGCGTTTGCAGAAATTAAAATTTCCGGACAGTTACGATATGTGACGAAACCGAACGACGGACCCGTCCGACACCTTTTATTGCGCCACTTACGTGCAGTTACCATTGTTAGCAAAGTGGGTATCGCCAAGCGTGAACTTGCATCGTTTCCGTTGCAATTTTTGGTCTGAGGGGGATGGGCAGGCGGCTAGCTTGTTGATGCACAGAATATCTTATAACAAATCAATACTTCAATATGAAGCTGTAAAACCGACACTATGTTTACAATGTGCAGCCGATATAATGGTTCAAATGGCTCTGAGCACTATCGGACTCAACTGCTGTGGTTATCAGTCCCATAGAACTTAGAACTACTTAAACCTAACTAACCTAAGGACGTCACACACATCCATGCCCGAGGCAGGATTCGAACCTGCGACCGTAGCAGTCGCACGGTTCCGGACTGCGCGCCTAGAACTGCAGCCGATATATTTATTAGCCAGTGCGTCGGTAATATCTCCGTCGATATATCGACTCTTATTACGGTATGTCGACGGTCGATAATGATACTTTTTAAATATCGATACATCGGTTTCCAATTAGTTTTAAAAATATCAACAGTCCTAGTGCTGGCATACGGAAGTCGTTTCTGAAAGTATTCGTGTGGTGTGCAGCCATGTATGGAAGTGAAACATGGACGATAAATAGTTTGGACAGGAAGAGAATAGAAGCTTTCGAAATGTGGTGCTACAGAAGAATGCTGAAAATTAGATGGGTAGATCACATAATTAATGAGGAGGTATTGAACAGAATTGGGGAGGAGTTTGTGGCACAAGTTGACGAGAAGAAGGGACCGGTTGGTAGGACATGTTCTGAGGCATCAAGGGATCACCAATTTAGTATTGGAGGGCAGCGTGGAGGGTAAAAATCGTAGAGGGAGACCGAGAGATGAATACACTAAGCAGATTCAGAAGGATGTAGGTTGCAGTAGGTACTGGGAGATGAAGGAGCTTGCACAGGATAGAGTAGCATGGAGAGCTGCATCAACCAGTCTCAGGACTGGAGACCACAACAACAACAGTGCTGGCATGGCGCATGTAATGCTTTAAGTAATTCTCCTTGGGGGGCCAGTGACCCTGTGAAATCTAACCTGTTTGCTGTGGCGCACCTCGGAGTTACAATAATTTTTCTGCATTTTTGTCATCCAGGTGTAAAGCAAGCGGCCTGTTTACCTATTTATTGTGGTGAGGGAATGTGGCTTACGTCTTTTTTCATGAAGCTATCTTGAAATCGCTATACACTCACTCTGTAATCCTACCGAAGTTATCGAAACTTTGGTCACACTGTTAGACAGTATAGAACTTTCGTGCAAAGGCGTCAATGCTGGGAAACTGGCGATCTCGGCCGTGTCCTCTGCCAGTTTGTGTAACAGCAGTGGCTGAAAGAAGGCGGCTACTTACAGAAACTCCTAATGGCAACGACCTGGGAGCGGCAAATAAAGAAAGAGAAGAAAATGCAATTTAAAGAAAGGAAACGCACAGCCGGAAGGAAGTAAAAAGTAGAGTGTGAAGAGCAGGAAACCCAACCCTAGAAGATCTCTTTTTAACTACAACGATGAAGACAATACATGTAGTGCGAAGGAAAATTTTCTGGTGTCGTGGGGTTTCCTACGAGCAGTGTCGCATTAAACCTGTCAGAGGCCCGGGACGGCAAAACAAATCGAGGCTCCCCTTGCTGCCCCCTCCCACCCTCCTCAGCACGCAGGAGATCTCCGACAGTTTCAAACGAAAACGGAAGGAAGTCCCATATTCTTCATTTTGTGTCGTGATAATTTACAAGGTATAACGTTATTTTACGTAACACAAAGTGACTGCTCTCGTAATCTCGTTACTATTATTTAATAGCTATGTTGCCCCTTATACGACAGAAATCATTACATTATTTATGTTTCGCAATTAAGTCGGCATATAGCGAGCGGGGTGTATAAAAATGAATCCCTATTTCCCAAACCAAGACGAAGGTCACTGTCTACATAAAACTACGTTTAGTGCATGGTGGAGGGTACTTTACTTACGGATTTCAACAAAAGCCACAGTGTTCCTCTGCTCTTGATGAAATTTTGAACATTTGATCTTCAAACCAAGGGGAACGTCTAAGTGAAATTTCATATGGCGTATGGCGGAGGGTACCTTACAACAGAATTACACACCGTTTGATTGATCATCGTGGCAGTTCGCTCATGCATGAATGTTTACGTGGTGTTGTGTACATAGTTCCGCAGAGTCAGCGTGTACACAACTTTCCCACTAGAGCGCGCCCCACTAAGCACAACAGCGCAGGCACAGCACTCGTCCGGCTCCGCACTACGAGATGGCACTGCCTTAGAGAAGGACCAAATTCTGCTTCCGCCGATCCGCGAATTAATTTGTAACGTAGTCAGTGAGGATTGCTGCTAACGTAGAACCTTGTCTCCTCGCAGATCACACTCGTGCAGTAATACCTGGATGCGCGAGGTATTATAACGAGTGTACAGACCTCCGATTAGTCAGTCTGCATTTGTCTGTACGAGTCTATAGTCAAGTTTCAGTCTGCTCCTAATAAGATTACCATATTCCTGTACATAGCCATGAAGATAAATGAATAGACACTTTCTAAAGTATCAGAGATATGTGAGAATACGATTAACGTACCAAGACCAAAGGAACTTCAAATTGTCAATTGTAAATAGCATCCAGAATCAAGTTACATAATATCTATGCTTTTTATTATTTTAATAAATGTGTGTGAAAATTAATCAAGTTCTGTTTAAAGTTGGTCACCGTCAATCTGCTACTCTAAGTGTGCAAGTGGCATTTCTATCGTGTGACCTAATGACAGAAGATAAACACACCACGATAAGACCAAGAGACATATTGCTGTCACTCGCCTACTTCGTTAGAGCGACAAGTCAAATAATCTGATGGTGTGTGTACCGAAGGTCTTACAGTACGTGAAGGTATTTATACAAGCCAACGCATGCTGGATGGCGGAGGGTTGACCTCCCCTTAAATGAATTCCACATCGTTTCGTCAATCAGCATGAAAGTTGGCAGATATACGTATTTTTTCATAGACGGGGAAAGAGGAGATGGCATGACAGAGGCGGAGGAGGAGATATACAGAGAGAGGAGAACGTGATGGGGGTGGGGAGGGACGAGGAGGTGTATGCAGAGAAGTGAGAGAAGCAGATTAAAAGAGAGAGGGAGCAGCAGGTAAACAGAGAAAGGGGGGAAGGTGGTGAATGACTAATGGAACACTGTAATAAATACATAAATTAGGGGTGTTATTGTGAATTTGATGTACTATTACAAAGAGTGCAGGAGGAGATGGACAGAGATGGGAAGATGGATGGAGAAGGAGAGGAGGATGGAGAGGAGGAGGAAGTGTTGTGAGAGAGTGGGGCAGATGGAGTGTACACTGCATAGAACAGAAGTCGTATAGGAAAACGCACGGAACGAAAGCTATCGACGACATTGTCTGAGAAACGGTGACAACACCTGCACTGAGGGTAAGCGACTGGGGTAGACAAGCAGTGGGGGAGGCTCAGTTCGCAAACACCTCGTTACGGAACCGGTTGCTCGGGACAGCTTCGCTACCTGCTGCACCCTTGTACGAAACCCCACGTAGCCAGTTTTGTTAACTCGGGGACAGAAGAGGAGTGACTTAAGTGCCAATTTGACCCCCTCTGGGCACACGAACACTGTGCAGGAGTTGA
Source organism: Schistocerca americana (assembly GCF_021461395.2). Classification (NCBI taxonomy): domain Eukaryota; kingdom Metazoa; phylum Arthropoda; class Insecta; order Orthoptera; family Acrididae; genus Schistocerca; species Schistocerca americana. The sequence continues at coordinate 172,771,078 of NC_060129.1, read as the reverse complement.
GGAAGAGTTTGACTTTTATTTGTGAACAGTGCATTTCGATCAACGTTTCACAATAAAATATATTTACTTCTCTGTTAATATAGATTTTTATCCATTATTTTTTACTTTAAAGCCATGCAGCCACTTCGTCCATTCACGTCGGGCAAAGTCACCATTTTGCTATAATTGAATTGTTCAAAGTACTTAATTTGATCATAAGGTGATTAAACTATTCCATATTATATTTCAACAGTAGCTGGTTATAATTAGTCACTTCCAAGCACTTCGGTCCAATCCTACTCAGGTTAGAAAAATAGGAATACCTTAGCCTAGCCACTTTTCCCAGCTCTCCCCTGTATCTACAATGACAACAATTCATCATTCGGATTTGGAGCTCTTGTATTTCTTATGTGTTCGCAGTTACAGTTATTGGATATAGCTTCCGCATTTTATGCAGAACACTTTTTTCTTGGTATCCAAACATGTTTCAGCACCTACGTGCTATCATCAAAGGATTTGGTTACTGGACAACTGTAAAAGTGAACATATTTTAGGTTGTTACAGATCTAAAAAATAAAAAAAAATAAAAAAAGAGGCCTAGAGACCGTTTTAGTTCTTACCTTGATTTTCCTTTGTATGTTGTTGCGGGACACAAATACACAGAGATACGCACATGCACACAGATAAACAGAGATTGAATTAAACAAACTTCAAATTCCACGCCAAACTCTCACGGGAACCAATGAACGCCGACGGGGGCTGGACACACAACAACATCGTGTACACCCGCGCTTTGAGAAATGAAAAGGCAATCGCAAAACCGAAAATACGCGAAGTAGATTTAATACGTGTGTGAAGTGCCCTCGGAACGAGGAAGAAGAAGGATCAGTCACGAGAAAACGTAAGAACAAATATAGACGAACAAAAACTGTCTTTAGGTTCCATTTCGTTGGATCACTTACAACCTGAAATATGTTCACTTTTACAATTGTGCAATAAATAAAATTCACTGATGATGGCACAGAAGTGCTGAAACACGTTTTGGGTAATGAGAAAAAGCTGTGTTTTGCGTAAAAGGTGCAGCTTATATCCGACTAAAAACTCCGGTGATACTATTAATCAGCAGCAGAAGCCCTAGTCGTGAACTTTTTTTATTTACACAGCACATCGTACCATCCAAAACTCAGGATGTACAAAACCAGCGGCAAGAGGGACAAATAAATTAGGTACCGTACACCCTCTACTTTGCTTCCTCGACGTTCGCGTCTCGCTCCGGCCGTCAGTCGGCAGAAATCGGCAAAAATCGGAAACCTTCGGTCAGCGGCATACTTCTTTCACCAGCCGATCTTTCAGTTGCTACAGTACTGTACAAGCAGTGTGTAAACCAAGGGCATTGGTGCGACATTTACTATGCCATCGATAGACACTAGGACTGTCGATACTTTTGAACATATCGGGAATCCGATATATCGATATTTAAAAAATATCATTATCCAACCATCGACGGAAAAGATATCGACGTACCGGCCAAAAAAAGTATCGGCAGCCCATTGTAAATATACTGCCAGTTTTTGAGCTGCGTATTTAAGTACTGACCTTCGTTCGTTTACGTTGGAATGTATGTTGGCGGCAGTACAATCGTTGTGCAGTCAGCTTCAAATGTCGGTTCTCTAAATTTTCTCAATAGTGATTCTCGACAAGACCGTCGCCTTCCCTTCAGGAATTCCCATTTGAGTTCCCAACGTATCTCCGTAACACCAGGAGGTAGATTACACCTCTTTTATGTTGTGGGTGATGGTTGGAGTTCTTATGTAAGTATCTATCAGTATGTGTGCTCTTCCGAAACACTTTATGTTTTAGACTGCCATCCAGTCATCGCCCACAACAAAAAAGAGGTGTAATCAAAAGTTTAGTGGACAGGGCAAAACGGATTTGTACGCCGGAACATCTGGTTACGGAACTGAATCATCTGAAACAGGCCTTCGAAAAGAATGGGTACTCAAACAAAAAAATTAATAGTGTTTTAAGACCTAATTACAGCAGCCCAAAGGACAAGGATGGTACACAGCAATGGAAGAACACGGTGTCTTTACCTTTCATTAGTAAGGTTACAGATCGAATCGGCAAAATTTTGCTGAAACAAAGTGAAACCGGTATTCAAACCTACCAGAAAAATAGTACATCGTTCTGTTAAAGATAGAAGGCCACCATTATCATCTAGCGGTGTGTATAAAATTCCGTGTATTTGTGGCAAGGTCTATATTGGTAATACGAAAAGAAGTGTGATTACGGGGGTAAAGGAGCATAAAAGTCTTTGCCTACTGGGAAAAACAGATAAGTAGGTCGTTGCGGAATATGCACTTCAGTCAGGTGACCATGTAGTTAAGATTTCTGAAACTACAGTTTTAAGTGCTACCACGAACTATTATCCACGACTGTATAGGGAGGCTATTGAAATTTATAAACATGAAGATAATTTTAATAGAAAAGAAAGGCCTTGAAATTAAGCGAGATATGGACAATGGCGATACAGAATTGGTAAGTGATTTTTATCTATGACGGACTATTATCGAGAGTTACATTTTATCTTTGACTGGTTTTCTCTCTGCTACTATGTGCAAGCTAGACCACGCCCACTTTCCTCAGTATTTAGGCCGCTCTCCGACACCCGACTCGTTGTAAGGTGTTAGGCAAATCCAACACCTTCCATGAAAACCCTGACATGATAAGGGAATCCAGTAGTATGTCACATAGCTCCGAATAAATCGTGACATTAAATTAACCAAAGTAATACGAGTAACGAGTGAGCAAATGGAATACCACAGACTAACACAAGAATGCCTAAATGCATGTCATACCTTCCCACCGTGAGACAGACGCAGTTCTGAGGGGAGAAACGAGAACAGAAGCCGAGAGCAGAACCGTGTTAAGCCAGAAGGCCCTACGATAAGGGACAGACACCCACGTCGCAAGCTAACCGCTAGGACCACCCCCCCCAGCCCATGTTAAAAGCTAGAGCCCGCCAGAAGAACAGTATAGATCTTACGATAACACTAAAAGGGCCACCCCAGCCGCAAGTTTTAGCGTGAGACTTTTTCGCATCTCTGTTACGTTGCAAACTAAAAACATTGCCCCACCACGAAAAGTATAACGTTTCTCATTGGATAGACTGAATTCTTGTAGGCGGAGATTAAGGTTAACATTGAGACCCTGATTGGTCAGATGAAAACACAGCCAGATAGTTGTTTTAAACCAACTTCGATAAATTGTAGTAAGGAGAAGTTAGGAGGGAGTTGCTTCCGAGACGGCGAGGTGAGCGGAGCTGTGATGCCCGCCGCCCCCTGACGAACACCGACAAGGTAATGAACGCACGCGATGCCGCATAACAGCGCATAAAGCTTCACTCAGAACTGCATAAGTCTCATCTGTTACACCCCCATTTTGCGTAATACTAATGTCGATCGTCAATTAAAGCTCATGGTGTTCACATTTGCCACTTGAAGTAAAAATCTGAAACGCAATGATTTCTCTGTTATATAGTTGTTGAGAAGCCACATCAGCCAATGTAATTTACGACAAGTTAGATAAGTAATTAAAGATAATTGAGGGTCACTGTAGACCATTTTGATAGTTTTCTCTTTTGTGAAACTTAATTTAAACCTTGATTATAGATGTGATATGGCATAGGTCATCCTTCGATCCATTGTAGAAATTGGAAACCCATTCAGGGAATATTCGTTCACATTTTTTGTGAATGTAGTTGGTTTTTACCATCCTGTATTAAAACATTTCCTTTTATCAATAGTGCAATTTACAAACAATGTTTTGTGAGTAGAGTAAAATTTCCAATGGTAAACTTAACTGCTTTTTCGACGTTATTTTACCAGCTAACTAAAAATAGGAAAGCCTTGAACCCCTTCCACTAAATTTAGTTAGTATTAAGATTCTTTTACAGGGAGCGCAGTGGAGCTGACGCTGAAATCATTAAGTATTTGGTTATATCATCGCTAGTCTCACTGAACTCTACATGTCATGTGTGGTCTGACAGGTCCCAGGTTCAAACTAGTCAATTCCCTAAAAAACACGCTCAGAGCGTCGTTGCGCGAAAGTGGTAGGAAGACACGACTTAGAACAAACAGACACCACGCAGAATGTTAGATGGTCAGTCGGCAGGACTCAGCAGGACCAGCCATACCTCTGAGGATGTCCAACGTAGTATTGGACGAAACGTTATGAATAGAAGAATTCCATGGACCACGGCCATATAACCCGGAAGAATTATCAACAACAGTACCATCCGGTCGTCAAATCCTTCATTGTATGATTAGCAAACACGGCTACTTTACCTGAAAACGTAGAAGCTGTGCATCGTGCAATTAAACAGACCCCAACCGATTTTCAAGACGACACACATATTCTCTCGAATTATCAAATTCTTGCGTTCGACGCATTTTACACCGTCTTAATTTTCACCGCTACAAAATTGCGATTGTTCAGGATATGAGACCTCAAGATTTTGTGAGTAGGAGAGGTTTCGCGGAGGTAAGGAAACAAATGTTGAGGAAGAACCTGGAATTTTGATTTTTTTAACATCAGATGAGACCCATTTTTACCTAAATGTCAGTGTTAATAAACAAAAATGCCGTTGTTGGCCTCCAAATAACCCTCAGCAACTGCACCAGTACCCACTGCATTGTGGCAGGTTTACAGTGGGGACGGGGTTAGGGAAATTTGGTATCACAGATCTACTCCAAGAGAGTGGGAGAGCTGTCACTGTGAACTCGGAGCGTTATTTGACCACGTTGCGTGAATTTCTCTTCCCGGAACTATGTCGCCGTCGCACAAACGTTTGCTTTCAGGAAGACGGCTCGACAGCTGACTCTTCTGATCTGTGCATACCTGAACTTAGGAAGTTGTTTCTGGGGAAAGTGATACCCAACAGAGGATATGTTAACTGGCAGACACATTCTGCATACCTTACTCCAGGTGAATTTTTCTTCTGGGGCTTCCTCAAGAACAAAATGTACACCAGTAAGCCATGTACAGTGCTTCAATTAAAGGATACCATTGGGCGAGAGATTCTTGCTACACCCCATAACATAGTGGAGAAGGTGATGACAAACTTAGTTCAGAGGATCGTGGAGTCTTCCAAAAACGATGACCAGTACCTAAAGGGTATTATCAACCAAAACTAATTAATTTCCGTCAGCATCACCGGATTTAATTTGACTACATTCCATTACGCTCGTTTTGCTTTTGTTGATGTTCATCTTATATCCTCCTTTCAAAACACTGTCCATTCCATTCAACTGCTCTTCCAGGTCGTTTGCTGTCTCTGACAGAATTACAATGTCATCGGCGAACCTCAAAGTTTTTATTTCTTTTCCATGGATTTTAATACCTACTCAGAATTTTTCTTTTGTTTCCTTTACTGCTTGCTCAATATACAGATTGAATAACATCGGGGAGAGGCTACAACCCTGTCTCACTCCCTTCCCAACCACTGTTTCCCTTTCATACCCCTCCACTCTTATAACTGCCATCTGGTTTCTGTACAAATTGTGAATAGCCTTTGGCTTCCTGTATTTGACCCCTGCCACCTTCAAAATTTAAAACAGAGTATTCCAGTCAACATTGTCAAAAGCTTTCTCTAAGTCTACAAATACCTTTCCTTAATCTATATTCTAAGGTAAGTCGTAGGGTCAGCATTGACTCACGTGTTCCAGTACTTCTACGGAATCCAAACTGATCTTCCCCTAGGTCGGCTTCTACCAGTTTTTCCATTCGTCTGTAAAGAATTCGTGTCGGTATTTTGCAGCCGTGACTAATTAAGCTGATAGTTGGCTAATTTTCACGGGTAGACGTATCAGGTTGAAATTCATGTACGTATTAAGGCCTAGAGTCTCTTAGCAGTATAAGAAATTGAATCTTGTAAGTCAATGCAGTCAAAAGGTATGGATACTTAAGTCACATATTTTGATATTTTCAAACTTACTAATTTAAGCCTATAGGACCTGGAAATATGAAATTTGGCAAGAAGGCAAAGGAAAAATATCGGAAAAGTGTTAATCTCTAATTACGTCTCATGAAAGCTTTTTTTGTTTTGTTATCCGACTGTCTTTCTGTCCCTTCATCTGTTGAGACCACTTTTCCTCAGGAATGGGTATACATATGAAGTTGAAATTCATGTTTCATACTAACTTCTGAAGTTTTTTGGCTGTGTAATAATTGTACGCTTATAAGTGGATTCAATCAAAAGATATCGCCATCTATGTCATTCACTTCCGTCCTCGCAAACTTACTCATCAAAATCTGTAGAATACTTCCCTTTGGCGTAGCACCGTGAAATTTGGCAGGTATCGAAGATTCACAGTACAAGTATAGGAAAAAATCCGAAAACTGTTAATTTGTAGTTACATAAAACAAAAAATATTTCGTAAACTTCCTGGCAGATTAAAATTGTGTGCCGGGCCGAGACTCGAACTCGTGACCTTTGCCTTTCGCGGGCAAGTGCTCTACCAACTGAGCTACCCGAGCACGACTCACGCCCCGTCCTCACAGCTTTACTTCTGCCAGTACCTCGTCTCCTACCTTCCAAACTTCATAGAAGCTCTCCTGCGAACCTTGCAGAACTAGCACTCCTGAAAGAAAGGATATTGCGGAGACATGGTTTAGCCACAGCCTGGGGGATGTTTCCAGAACGAGATTTTCACTCTGCAGCGGAGTGTCCGCTGATAGGAAACTCCCTGGCAGTTTTGATGCGTCAGGAAGTTTCCTATCAGCGCACACTCCGCTGCAGAAAATCTCATTCTGGAAAAAATATTTCTTTTGCCATTTGTCATCTGAGTTCAAACTTAAATTTAAAGCATTATCTAAATTATAGCGACCGTCATCTTGCCAATATTATTGTCGGTAACAGGCAAAAATCATCGAGGTTCTTGATCCCTGGAATCGATTGACTGTCTACCCGCAGGGTGTTTCCGTAAAAGGGTGGCAAGAATGTAACAGGACAAAACTTCACTGGATAATTTGAGGCAGGGTTCAAAATGGCTCTGAGCACTATGGGACTTAACTTATATGGTCATCAGTCCCCTAGAACTTAGAACTACTTAAACCTAACTAACCTAAGGACATCACACACATCCATGCCCGAGGCAGGATTCGAACCTGCGACCGTAGCAGTCTCGCGGTTCCGGACTGCGCGCCTAGAACCGCTAGACCACCGCGGCCGGCTTCACAACTAACATGCTTACAAGTTTACAGGTATTGTGCTGTTTATTTATTAGTACTTTCTTTATTTCCTGCAAGGAAACAAGGAGTACGAACCTGATTACTATGAAGTAATGATGTTAGTTTTGTTTACTTTACTTGTTGTATCGTATTTACATTGTCTCATGAGAGAAAGTGCTATGAGTCAACGACAGACCCATTCATTACTCAATGCTATTCAGAGACGTACAGCACAATACCGTGGAGCAGTACCGGTACGGTTTTGCAGAACTCACTGACATGCACCTCGTGTATGGGGAAGTACGTTGCAATGCTCTCACTGATGAAAGGCTGTACAGGGAACTGTTTCCTAACAGGCATCATCCGTCGCGACAAGTGTTTATTTATCTCGACCGGCTAATGCCGGAGACTGGTTCACTGTGTAATGGTACTTGAATTACGCAACCATTACGGCACCTCACCTGAACCTCTCGATACCAGCAATATTATACTGTGTTTCTGTAAAGTAGTTGACATATTTCTGACAAACATTCAGATTTGATTTCACTTTTGATACATCGGTGTGTTTATATTGCAATGATATTATTCTTATGTGTATTCTTTCTTTTGTTACTATGATCTTTGACGTACTTGTAACTCTGATTTTTGGGCGCGTAAGCGATAGTTAGTTAGTTGTGGAGTTGTTAGAGAGTCGGACCCTGAGAAAGTCAAGTGGTGGACGTCAAGTTGGAAAGACGCGTATTGTCGTCCGCTTACAAAATGTGAACCTTAACAGTGACTGTGAGGAAGATGTTTTCAAGTATGTTTTGTATTGTGAAGTGATGTTTTGTGTTACGTGATATTGCAATTGAAAGGAACTGTAACTCAAATTCAGAGTGCTGAATATTTTTTGCATCACCATTGTCCAGCAAAAATGTAATCTACAAGAATTGTTTGAGAAGCGCATCTACAAAACTTTTGAATATAGCAGGATAAAAGCTAGGCCTCTTTGCATCGGAGCTTGAAATCATAACCACCTAGATTTTTAACGATTGAGCCATAATTTTACGAGGTGCATTCAAGTTCTAAGGCCTCCGATTTTTTTCTAATTGACTACTCACCCGAAATCGATGAAACTGGCGTTACTTCTCGACGTAATCGCCCTGCAGACGTACACATTTTTCACAACGCTGACGCCATGATTCCATGGCAGCGGCGAAGGCTTCTTTAGGAGTCTGTTTTGACCACTGGAAAATCGCTGAGGCAATAGCAGCACGGCTGGTGAATGTGCGGCCACAGAGAGTGTATTACATTGTTGGAAAAAGCCAAAAGTCACTAGGAGCCAGGTCAGTTGAGTAGGGAGCATGAGGAATCACTTCAAAGTTGTTATCACGAAGAAACTGTTGCGTAACGTTAGCTCGATGTGCGGGTGCGTTGTCTTGGTGAAACAGCACACGCGCAGCCCTTCCCGGACGTTTTTGTTGCAAGTGCAAGAAGGAATTTTCGTAGGATGCACCTGTTTCCGTAGTGCCCTTTGGAACGCAATGGGTAAGGATTACGCCCTCGCTGTCCCAGAACACGGACACCATCATTTTTTCAGCATTGGCGGTTACCCGAAATTTTATTGGTGGCGGTGAATCTGTGTGCTTCCATTGAGCTGACTGGCGCTTTGTTTCTGGATTGAAAAATGGCGTCCACGTCTCATCCATTGTCACAACCGACAAAAAGAAAGTCCCATTCATGCTGTCGTTGTGCGTCAACATTGCTTGGCAAAGTGCCACACGGGCAGCCATGTGGATGTCCGTCAGCATTCGTGGCACCCACCTGGATGACACTTTTCGCATTTTCAGGTCGTCATGTAGGATTGTGTGCACAGAACCCACATAAATGCCAACTCTGGAGGCGATCTGTTCAACAGTCATTCGGCGATCCCCCAAAACAATTCACTTTCTCGATCATGTCGTCAGACCGGCTTTTGCGAGCCCGAGGATGTTTCGGTTTGTTGTCACACGATGTTCTGCCTTCATTAAACTGTCGCACCCACGAACACACTTTTGACACATCCGTAACTCCATCACCACATGTCTCCTTGAACTGTCGATGAATTTCAACTGGTTCCACACCACGCAAATTCAGTAAACGAATGATTGCACGCTGTTCAAGTAAGGAAAACGTCGCCATTTTAAGTATTTAAAACAGTTCTCATTTTCGCCGCTGGCGGTAAAATTCCATCTGCCGTACGGTGCTGCCATCTCTGGGCCGTATAGACAATGAACGCGGCCTCATTTTAAAACAATGAGCATGTTTCTATCTCTTTCCAGTCCGGAGAAAAAAAATCGGAGGCCTTAGAACTTGAATGCACCTCATACAACGAGACCAGCGTGGGAAACACAAAAAGATGAGTACCTAGTTTTTTGATTATTACATGAAATGACTTTATTAACTGTGCTCTAGTGACACCTGCCACATAATATTACTGTTGTTGCCGAAAATGCAGTATTTAGCAGCGTGAGCAACACCACAATCGTTATTAAATTTGACCTTTGTTGTGGTAGGGTTGTTAGAATTGGGAAGAAGAAACGAGGGACACGGCAACGTGAGAACCATTCGACACGCAATATTGAACAGGAGATGCTGGAACGTGTTGTAGCGAACCCCAATACAAGTACTCGTGGTTATGCACGTGAAATGGGTGCCGCACATACTAGCGTGTGGCGAGTGCTCCACGAACAACGAGTACACCCATATCACGCACAACCAGTCTGTGCAATGCTTGCGACTGACTTTACACCAAGGGTCGGACTGTGTCCGTTGTTGCTCCAAGAATGGATCGATCGACAAGAATTCCTGCTGTTTACTAACGAGGCCTCCTTTGATCGTGATGGTATTTCGAACACCAGGGAGTAGCCATGTGGGAGGGGGTGGGAGAGGGGGGGGCTGTGGAAAACCCTGACGCTCTAGTACAGTCACACCATCAAGTACGTTTTACTGTGGATATCTGGGCCGGCATTGTAGGCGAGAGTCTCCCTGGACCACATCTTCTACCTGGCCGTCTGAATGACAACCTGTACTCGAGGTTCGTGCAGAGTTCTGCCTGAGCTGTTGGAGATCGTACCTTTGGCTGCTGGTGAGAGGATGTGGATACAGCATGACGGTTCACCGCCTCACTTCAGTGTGGATGACCGCAACCATCTCAGTGCTGTATGTCAGTGCCTGTGATGTCATTCGAAACACATCAGGGATATTTGTCTGGGTGCGCCTACATCTACACGGATACTCTGAAAATCACAGTTCTGTCCTTCCCAGAGGGTTCACCGAACCACCTTAACAATTTTCTATTATTTTATCTCATATAATGTTTGCCGGAGTAGACAACATTTCAGTGGAACTACTGACAGCCTTGGGAGAGCCAGTCTTTGACAAAACAACCATCTGGTGAGCAAGATGTATGGTACAGGCAAAATACCCTCAGACTTCAAGAAGGATATAATAATTCCAATCCCAAAGAAAGCAGGTGTTGACAGATGGGAAAATTACCGAACTATCAGTTTAATAAGTCACAGCTGCAAAATACTAACGCGGATTCTTTACAGACGAATGTAAAAACTGGTAGAAGCCGACCTCGGGGAAAACCAGTTTGGATTCCGTAGAAACGTTGGAACACGTGAGGCAATACTGACCCTACGACTTATGTTAGAAGAAAGATTAAGGTAATGCAATCTTACGTTTCTAGCGTTTGTAGACTTAGAGAAAGCTTTTGACAATGTTGATTGGAATACTCTCTTTCAAATTCTGAAGGTGACAGGGGTAAAATATAGGGAGCGAAAGGCTATTTACAATTTGTATAGAAACCAAATGGCAGTTATAAGAGTCGAGGGGCATGAAAGCAGTGGTTGGGAAGGGAGTGAGACAGGGTTGTAGCCTCTCCACGATGTTATTCAATCTGTATATTGGGCAAGCAATAAAGGAAACAAAAGAAAAGTTTGGAGTAGGTATTACAATCCATGGAGAAGAAATAAAAACATTGAGTTTCGCCGATGACATTGTAATTCTGTCAGAGTCAGCAAAGGACTTGGAAGAGCAGCTGAATGGAATGGATAGTGTTTTGAAAGGAGGATATAAGATGAACATCAACAGAAGCAAAACGAGGATAATGGAATGTAGTCGAATTAAGTCGGGTGATGCTGAGGGAATTAGATTAGGAAATGAGACACATAAGTAGTATATGAGTTTTGCTATTTGGGGTGCAAAATAACTAATGATGGTCGAAGTAGAGAGGATATAAAACGAAGGCTGGCAATGACAAGGAAAGCGTTTCTGAAGAAGAGAAATTTGTTAACATCCAGTATAGATTTAAGTGTCAGGAAGTCGTTTCTGAAAGTATTTGTATGGAGTGTAGCCTTGTATGGAAGTGAAACGTGGACGATAAATAGTTTAGACAAGAAAAGAATACAAGCTTCAGAAATGTGGTGCTACAGAAGAATGCTGAAGATTAGATGGGTAGATCACATAACTAATGATGAAGTATTGAATAGAAGTGGGGAGAAGAGGTGTTTGTGGCACAACTTGACTAGAAGAAGGGATCGGTCGGTAGGACATGTTCTGAGGCATCAAGGGATCTCCAATTTAATATTGGAGGCCAGCGTGGAGGGTAAGAATCGTAGAGGGAGACCAAGAGATGAATACACTAAGCAGATTCTGAAGGGTGTAGGTTGCAGTAGGTACTGGGGGATGAAGAGGCTTACACAGAGCTGCATCAAACCAGTCTCTGGACTGAAGGCCACAACAACAACAACAACAAAAACACATATGTGTACATTCATCTACATCTACATCTACAGGGATACTCCGCAAATCACATTTAAGTGCCTAGCAGAGGGTTCATCGAACCACCTCAACAATTCTCTATTATTCCAATCTCGCACAGTGCGCGGAAAGAATGAACACCTATATCTTTCCGTAGGAGCTCTGATTTCCTGTGTTTTATCGTGGTGATCGCATCTCCCTATGTACGTCGGTGCCAACAAAATATTTTCACAATCTGAGGAGAAAGTTGGTGATTGTAATTTCGTGAAAAGATTCCGCCGCAACGAAAAACGACTTTCTTTTAATGATGTCCAGCCCAAATCCTGTATCATTTCAGTGACACTCTCTTCACTAACGTGCTGCCCTTTTTGAACTTTTTCGATGTACTCCGTCAATCCTATCTGGTATGGGACCCCACACCTTGCAGCAGTATTCTAAAAGAGTCAGAATCCCTTTCGGCGATGTCGTGCTTGCATTGAGGTTGACGGCTGTCAGTTTTAGCACATTTTGTAACATACAGTACAGATGGTACGCTCATTGTGACAGTGATGGTATTTGCAGTTAACTGTAACTAATATAAATAAAAAAAAGTACACAGTAATGTGATTTTATTTCTATTATATCCTTAAGCTGGTTTCTCCGACCCCAGGTTACCTACATCAAATTGTTCAGTGGAGCATCCTCTACACTGTGTGATCAAATCTGGACATCTGGCTGAAAATGATTTACAAGTTCGTGGCGCCCTCCATTGCTGGAATTCGATACGGTGTTGGCCACCTTAGCCCTGATGACAGTTTCCACTCTGGCAGGCATACGTTCAATCAGGTGCTGGAAGGTTTCTTGGGGAATGGCGGCCCATTCTTCACGGAGTGCTGCACTGAGGAGAGGTATCGATGTCGGTCGGTGAGGCCTGGCGCAAAGACAGCGTTCCAAAACATCCCAGACGTGTTCTACAGCATTCAGGTCAGGACTCTGCGCAGGCCAGTCCATTACAGGGATGTGTAACCACTCCGTCACGGGCTGTGCATTATGAACAGATGCTCCATCGTGTTGAAAGATGCAGTAGCCACCACCGAATTGCTCTTCAACAGTGGGAAGCAAGAAGGTGCTTAAAACATGAATGTAGGCCTGTGCTGTGATAGTGCCAGGCAAAACAACAAGGAGTGCAAGCCCCCTCCATGAAAACCACGACCACACCGTAACACCACCGTTGCCACTACAGACGCTGGCAGATGACGTTCATCGGGCGTTCGCCATACCCGCACCCTGCCATCGGATCGCCACGTTGTGTGCCGTGATTCGTCACACATCCAATGTTTACGCTTATTTCACCAAGTGGAGCGTCGTTTGGCATTTAGCGCCGTTATGTGTGTCTTTGAGCAGCCGCTCGACCACGAAATCCAAGTTTTCTCACCTCCTGCCTAACTGTCATTGTACTTGCAGTGGATCCTGATGCAGTTTGTAATTCCTTTGTGATGGTCTGGATAGATGTCTGCCTATTACACATTACGACCCTCTTCAACTGTTGGCAGCCTCTTTCAGTGAATAGACGTGGTCGGCCTGTAGGCTTTTGTGCTGTACATGTCCCTTCACGTTTTCACTTCACTATCACATAGGAAACATTGGGCCTAGGTTTGTTTAGGAGTGTTGAAATCTCGCGTACATATGTATGACACATGTGACACCCAATCACGTGACCAGGTTCAAATTCTGTGAGTTCCATGGCTCTCTCACGATTTCTAACGGCTACTGAGGTCGTTGATACGGAGTACCTGGCAGTAGGTGGCGGCACAATGGACCTAATATGAAAAATGTATGTTTTTGGGGGTGTCCGGGTACTTTTGATCACGTAGTGTAGTTACTTGAACGAAAACACGCTGTATGCGCCTATCTAAATTTATTTGGTATCACCAGAGCAGGAGTGTTACTCGCAGCTGGACAATTTTTTTTTTTTCGTCTCGTTTCCATTTGACTGACCCTGAGGCACAATGAGAGGTCACCGATGCAGATAAGAAACAGTGGAGGCTCCGAAACGGATCCTTGAGGCAATACACATTTTAATGTGCTCCACCCATCGTCAGATGAAACGGGACGGCCGCCCATACCAGCTCATGCTTTCTGTCGTGCAGATACGATTCACACGTAGTGTAGAAATGGAGCGGCCTGGTATTCTTAGCGGCCCGCATTGTGACGGCGGATCTGTTTGGTGGCGCCAGCGTACGTGTGGAGAGCCCTCGGACGCATTTCTAAAGCGGCGCGGTGTCAACAGCAGCGGGCCTTCAAGACGAGATGCGAGCCGATAAACACTTTGAAAAGACCGCTCGCCTGGGCGGCCCTTAAAGCCGAACTGCCGAGGTGGAAGGGCCCTGGCCGTGCGCTGCCCGCAAGCCGAGGGCCCTGACGGCCATGACGTCAGCGCTTACCGCTATATTACACTGCCGGGAACGGCCGTACCGTTGGCCATAGGCATCCACGATGAGTAGAGGAGAATGCCCGCTCCTGGAACCTGGAGGTACACGCTTTACATTTCTCCTTCTTCTGCTTTCTTCTGCTTTTACGTCCTCACTGAACCACGTCAGTTATTCGTTTTCTGGTCACCTTCTTCAATAACTTTTCTTTCCGAACTGCCCAATACCTTTTCATTCGCTCTGATCTTTTCTGTCATTCCTCATCTGTCAATACCATTTTTATTTAATGTCGTTTCTCTACTTTTGGTTTTCAAGCTTCTTGAAATTTACCATTTTGTTTTCCAAATCATTCAGCATTAATTCTAGCTCTTTCATATACTCCCCAATTGCCTTTTATATTTTGTTTTCCAAATCATCCAGGATTAATTCTAGCTCTTTCATATTCTCCCTGATTTCCTTTATCTGTCCTACTTGTTGCTGCAAGTTCCAAAGTTTCTGTACAACTTTCCTTAGAAATCTGGTTTCTGCTGTCCTCATAATCTAAAAAAATCATTTTCGTCTGTATAGTATCTGTACTGGGCTCCAGTTCATTTCACACTATCCTCCAATCCCCCTCTTCTTGAAGTTTCTTATTTATGCACGTTCTATCTATTCTTCTCTCCACTTTTAGGATTTCGTCGATTCTGTGTTTTTGAGTGACTTCAAAAATGGTTCTGAGCACTATGCGACTTAACTTCTGAGGTCATCAGCCGCCTAGAACTTAGAACTTATTAAACCTAACCAACCTAAGGACATCACACACATCTATGCCCGAGGCAGGACTCGTACCTGCGACCGTAGCGGTCGCTCGGCTACAGATTGTAGCGCCTAGAACCGTACGGCCACTCCGGCCGGCACTTCGAAAACAGTTTCACTTCTGTATGTTACCTCAGTCTTGTTAAGTTCTAATATATTTTTCATTGACAGACTTTTGTTATTGTACACAAATCATGCTAATTGTTTAGATTTTATAATTGTATTACTTCTTCTTTGCCACGCAGGTTTCTTGTGAAAATTGTATGTTATAATTTCCCCTAGGCATTCACATTGTTTCACTACTTTTACTTTCCTCTTATTTACTCTCATCTGGTTTGATTACTAATGGGTCTGCTACCATTATGTTAGTTTTTTCGAATGATATCTGAAGTCCTAATTTTTGCTCTGCATTCTGTACAACTGTTATTGACTTCTGGTTTTTTACATGTTATTAGTAACACTAAGTCACCTGCAAACCCCACTTTGTATTTATTGCAATGTTCTCGCACAGTTTTAGCAGTGATTGTTTGCTGTCCTACTAAATATCGTATTTAGCTTCGCTGCAAGATGGAGTAGTGTGCTTTCGACCGTTTATTTCCGTTTCTCCGATTTGAGACGCACTAATGCTTTTCTTTAGTATTCCAGCCTTAATTTTCGGTGACAACGTACATCTGTCATGTATTAAGGATGATACCGGTATTTCTTATGATTTACTCGTTGGTTATCCTGTAATCAATCATAAAAACGATGTAATTTCAGACTTTTAAATCGAAATACTGTCTTCCATATTCATATTGATAATATACAGATGTATATTTAGCCATAATAATGAAATACACTAACTATTTTACTAACGGAGAATAAATGGTGGTCTGGCCATGAGTGTAACCTAAGTTAGCAATTATTAATCTCTTCACTCATGAGGTAAAAAAAATTACCAGTGCATTGATGTTTTCAAGTTAGCCAGCAAACTAATAAAGAAGCATGACAATAATGCAAATGAAATATGTTTTTGATAATTCACCAAGGCATAAATGGAGGTCCCCATATGTTGATCTCAGGCCTCAATTATCATGAAAACCATACCAGTCTTTGTTTTGTATTTTCTCTCACCTTTCCCCAATAAAAACATTTTATTCAGCAACAAACATATTGTTATTTCAAACAGTAAGCTGTGTACACCAATGTACACAGAAAATACGATTCTTAATGTTATTTTTTTTTAATATGTGATTTCCAGTATAGGTTTTTGTTGATTCTCTAATTAAATGAAACAACAAGTTTACTGATACTAGTCACGGTTTATCTTCACGACGCTTTTCAAAGGTTTAAACCATCATCGGGTGGATTTACATTTATTAATATGACATTTTGTGTGTGTGTGTGTGTGTGTGTGTGTGTGTGTTTTGTGTTATGATTTTGGGGGAACTTGTGGCACTGTCTAGTGGAGAAACAAAACACTATTTCAGAACATGGATTTGGGTTTCCTTTGACAAAAAATTAAACGTGTATCTAACGGTAAACATAAAATAAGTAAAATAGAGTAGTTCCAGTGGTCACAGGTTCCTTTCACTGTCGTAACACATCACATGTATACTGTCATATTTTGTAAACGAATATGGCGTCTGGAAAATATTTGGTGCAAGGATCGTATGGCAGAAGAAAAAACATTATCACAAAATACAAAGAATATACGCTGTAACAAAATTATTATAGAATAATTTTTTTAAAAGAACTTGGAGATGTTTGTTTTGAGGTGTCGAATACGTGCACTGGAATAAATACTTCAGGTTGCACATAAATCCGATTTTGAGAAATTACAAAAGCTTAAACTTCATACTCGTTTACACAATCAGGTGAGATGTTACAGACTTTAAGTTCAATAAGCATACTGGCTACAGTGGTAAAATTATACACAAATGACAATTCTGGTTAGGATTCACAGACAGATATGAAAGGCTACAGGCAGAGGGAGAGGAAGAGAAAGAGGAAATGAGAGGGGAAGAGAGGGTCGAAACAGTGATTGCATGAGAGGAAATTTTACAAAGCAGGGGGTCTTAAGATTAAATCTGTTACATGTCACTACTGGCCATTAAAATTGCTACACCAAGAAGAAATGCAGATGATAAACGGGTATTCATTGGACAAATATTTTGTACTAGAACTGACATGTGATTACATTTTCACGCGATTTGGGTGCATAGATCCTGAGATACCAGCACCCAGAACAACCACCTCTGGCCGTAATAACGGCCTTGATACGCTTGGGCATTGAGTTGAACAGAGCATGGATGACGTGTACAGGTACAGCTGCCCGTGCAGCTTCAACACAATACCACAGTTCATCAAGAGTAGTGACTGGCGTATTGTGACGACCCAGTTGCTCGGCCACCATTGACCAGAGGTTTTCAGTTGGTGAGAGATCCGGAGAATGTGCTGGCCAGGGCATCAGTCGAACATTTTCTGTATCCACAAAGACCCGTACAGGACCTGCAACATGCGGTCGTGCATTATCCTGCTGAAATGTAGGGTTCTGCAAAGATCGAATGAAGGGTACAGCCACGGGTCGTAACACATCTGAAATGTAACGTCCACTGTTCAAAGTGCCGTCAATGCGAACAAGTGTGGCCGAGACGTGTAACCAATGACACCCCATACCATCACGCCGGGTGATACGCCAGTAAGGCGATGACGAATACACGCTTCCAATGTGCGTTCACCGCGAAATCGCCAAACACGGATGCGGCCATCGTGATGCTGTAAACAGAACCTGGATTCATCCGAAAAAATGACGTTTTGCCATTCGTGCAGCCAGGTTCGTCGTTGAGTACACCGTCGCAGGAGCTCCCGTCTGTGATGCAGCGTCAAGGGTAATCGCAGCCACGGTCTCCGAGCTGATAGTCCGTGCTGCTGCAAACGTCGACGAACTGTTCGTGCAGATGGTTGTTGTCTTGCAAACGTCCCCATCTGTTGACTAAGGGATCGAGACGTGGCTGCACGATCCGTTACAGCCGTGCGGATAAGATGCCTGTCATCTCGACTGCTAGTGATACGAGGCCGTTGGGATCCAGCACGGCGTTCCGTATTACCCTCCTGAACCCACCGACACCATATTTTGGTAACAGTCATTCGATCTCGACCAACGCGAGCAGCAATGTCGCGATACGATAAACCGCAATCGCGATAGGCTACAAACCTACCTTTATCAAAGCCGGAAACGTGATGCAACGCATTTGTTCTCCTTACACGAGGCATCACAACAACGTTTCACCAGGCAACGCCGGTCAACTGCTATTTGTGTATGAGAAATGGGTTGGAAAGTTTCGTCATGTCAGCACGTTGTAGGTGTCACCACCGGCGCCAACCTTGTGTGAATGCTCTCAAAACCTGATCGTTTGCGTATCACAACATCTTTTTCCTGTCGGTTAAATTTCGCGTCTGTAGCAAGTCATCATCGTGGTGTAGCAATTTTAATGGCCAGTAGTGTAATAACCACCTAAAGGTTGGGGTAATACATTGGTTAATGCTTTAAAATATGCAGATGGATATACGTATAGTTACAAGCTGTGAAGGGTTGCAAGGTGTTGGTGTGATGATGTATCTGTAAATGAGAACATGAAGTGAATGGATGGCTGAAAATGCTCTCCAAGTAGCCGAACATAACCATTTCCAATCAATAGTCGGCTCAGTTTGACCAGACGCCCCAGTCCCTTCAATGTAATCACTGCTCACACCATTATGAGCCACCACCAGTTCGCACAGTGCCTTCTTGACAACTTGCCTTCTTGACAACCTCGGTCCATGGCTTCGTGGGAGTTTGTGCCATAGTCTAACTTTTCAAGCTGCGTCTTACCAACTGGAATTGGGTCTTATCTGACCATGCCACGGTTTTGCAGTCGTCTAGGGTCCAACTGATGTGGTCACAAGCCCAGGAGAGATGCTGTAGGCGATGTCCTGGTGTTAGCAAAGGCTTTCGCGTCGATCGTCTGCTGCCACAGACCATTAACGAGAAAGTCCAACGCACTGTCCCGACGGATACGTTCGTTGTACGTCTCACACTGATTTCTGCTTGTTTGTTAGAACTGACAGCTCATGCCTAAACGCTGCTGCTCAAATGGTTCTAAGGACTATGGGACGTCAGGGGACCACACGATGGTTCAGGTCGAAAAAAACCGAGTTCCCGTTTTCATCATATTTCGATAGACTACGGTTTTATTTAAGTACTCTGAAAATGATTTTGCTGAAAAAAAATTTTCGAGCATTTAAAGAGCATTTTCCTACCACGTGTGTTTATGTGCCAAGCCCACTTTTCTGTCACCCACTTTTCTGCTATATTTTAGATCTTTATATCCCCTACATTGCACGTTAGGGATTTGCTTTTACTCCCGAGAGTGTTTTCTATCCTTGGAATGCAACGGTCGGTAATCTTTTGTTTCTGATGTGTATAAACAACACGCTTTCAAACATACAGTTAGTTTTGTTCAAGTATGATTGCGAGTAGTTATTCTACTTACGTTTGCAGAGCTTGTTTACGTGTGTTTTGTTGTGTTAATTGAAGATGACGAAATGTAAAGTCATTTTTCAAGAAACGACAATTTAGAGGAAACAAGTTTAGAAATCTTTCTGTACAAGAGGTTATGTCGCCTGGCAACGATGATTCTAATTCTAATTCTTCAACAAGTGCATCATCAAAGCAGCTCTCACCATTTCAAGAGAGTTACAACGAATTTGCTGTAAGTGACAAGGGGTGCAGTAACATTATTATAAATTTGAGAATATTATCAGGTGTCATTTCTAAATTTGTACAATGTAGACAGTGTGGTGAGTCAGAGTATGAAAATTTGTGAGAGTGCCAGTGGGAGAAAAGGCCTAGCAATTGCTTTGGATTTAATTTGCACTAAACGCTCAGCTGTGATTTCATTTATGAGTTCTTCAAAACCACATGCAAGTGGGCCTTATGAAATCAATACTAGATTAGTTTATGCCTTACGATCCATTGGCAAGGGCAGGGATGCAGGGAGAACATTCTGTTCAGTGATGAACTTACATCAACCACCAAATAAATTTGAAAACAAAAATGCACTTGATGGAAGTTGGCAGAAAAAAGGACATACTTCTCTGAATGGAATAGTGACTGCCACGAGTGTAGACACCGGTAAAGTGTTAGATTTGGAGATAATGTCTAAATATTGCAAATGTTGTAAAGTCAATGAAGATAAAGAACACAACTGTGTCACTAATTTTAGAGGAACATGTGGTGGTATGGAAGTTCATGGAGTACAGCAAATATTTCATTGCTTCATAGAAAGAAGAGGTGTACGGTACACCAAATATTTGGGCGATGTTGACTGTAAGGCATACAACAATGTGGTGAAATATAAGGCATATGGAGATGCCATTATTAGCAAAATACACTCCTGGAAATGGAAAAAAGAACACATTGACACCGGTGTGTCACACCCACCATACTTGCTCCGGACACTGCGAGAGGGCTGTACAAGCAATGATCACACGCACGGCACAGCGGACACACCAGGAACCGCGGTGTTGGCCGTCGAATGGCGCTAGCTGCGCAGCATTTGTGCACCGCCGCCGTCAGTGTCAGCCAGTTTGCCGTGGCATACGGAGCTCCATCGCAGTCTTTAATACTGGTAGCATGCCGCGACAGCGTGGACGTGAACCGTATGTGCAGCTGACGGACTTTGCGCGAGGGCGTATAGTGGGCATGCGGGAGGCCGGGTGGACGTACCGCCGAATTGCTCAACACGTGGGGCGTGAGGTCTCCACAGTACATCGATGTTGTCGCCAGTGGTCGGCGGAAGGTGCACGTGCCCGTCGACCTGGGACCGGACCGCAGCGACGCACGGATGCACGCCAAGACCGTAGGATCCTACGCAGTGCCGTAGGGGACCGCACCGCCACTTCCCAGCAAATTAGGGACTCTGTTGCTCCTGGGGTATCGGCGAGGACCATTCGCAACCGTCTCCATGAAGCTGGGCTACGGTCCCGCACACCGCTAGGCCGTCTTCCGCTCACGCCCCAACATCGTGCAGCCCGCCTCCAGTGGTGTCGCGACAGGCGTGAATGGAGGGACGAATGGAGACGTGTCGTCTTCAGCGATGAGAGTCGCTTCTGCCTTGGTGCCAATGATGGTCGTATGCGTGTTTGGCGCCGTGCAGGTGAGCGCCACAATCAGGACTGCATACGACCGAGGCACACAGGGCCAACACCCGGCATCATGGTGTGGGGAGCGATCTCCTACACTGGCCGTACACCACTGGTGATCGTCGAGGGGACACTGAATAGTGCACGGTACATCCAAACCGTCATCGAACCCATCGTTCTACCATTCCTAGACCGGCAAGGGAACTTGCTGTTCCAACAGGACAATGCACGTCCGCATGTATCCCGTGCCACCCAACGTGCTCTAGAAGGTGTAAGTCAACTACCCTGGCCAGCAAGATCTCCGGATCTGTCCCCCATTGAGCATGTTTGGGACTGGATGAAGCGTCGTCTCACGCGGTCTGCACGTCCAGCACGAACGCTGGTCCAACTGAGGCGCCAGGTGGAAATGGCATGGCAAGCCGTTCCACAGGACTACATCCAGCATCCCTACGATCGTCTCCATGGGAGAATAGCAGCCTGCATTGCTGCGAAAGGTGGATATACACTGTACTAGTGCCGACATTGTGCATGCTCTGTTGCCTGTGTCTATGTGCCTGTGGTTCTGTCAGTGTGATCATGTGATGTATCTGACCCCAGGAGTGTGTCAATAAAGTTTCCCCTTCCTGGGACAATGAATTCACGGTGTTCTTATTTCAATTTCCAGGAGTGTAGAATGTGTAGGCTATGGTCAAAAACGTTCGGGAACAAGGCTGAGGAAACTAACTGTTGATATGAGAGGAAAAAAAATAGAAGATGGAAAATTGTTGACCCAACAGGGTCGGTTAACTAAAACTGAAATAGAAAACTTGCAGGTATACTATGGGCACGCAATTAGGAGAAATAAAGAAAATCTGGAGGCAATGAAGAGAGATGTTTGGAACATATTTTTGCATAAGTCCCCTACTGATGATAAGCCATGCCATGGATTGTGTCCATCAGGAGAAAATTCGTGGTGCAAATACAATAGGGTTCAGGCAACTGGAGAATCTTTATTCTCACCAGCATTCTCTTGCTGCTGCTGTTACTACAGCAATTAAACCTATTTTCAGAGACTTGGCTTATCCTGATCTTCTAAGGAAATGTCTGCATGGGCAGACACAGAACCCAAATGAATGTTTAAACAGCATTATTTGGAACCGCCTTCCTAAAACTGTTTTTGTAGGCATGCATACAATGAAACTAGGAGTTCACGATGCTGTTATTACATTCAATTGTGGTAATATTGGAAACTGTTGGGTGCTGAAAAAGCTGGGAATTAATCCTGGTGAAAATATGATCACTGGGCTGCAACATTGCGATAAAATGAGGATAGCCGATGCAGACAGGTCTGCATCTAATATGGCCAAGAAAGCAACACAAACATCCAGGAAGGTGGAAAAGAAGCTGGAAGACCTGCTGGAGTCCAAAGAAGGGCCACCATATGGAGCAGGAGAGTTTTAATTAACTGTAAGTAACAAATTTCAAAAGTTCTCTCTTTCAAGTCAATTTCCCGCAAACTCAAATTTTCAGTACATATGCCCCATTGTATTAGAAACTATCATAGATAAATGAATGAAATTTTAAGAGACTCTGCGTACCGTAACATAAAAAGCCACCCCTGGTACTACTTTCATTAATATTCTCCCATTGGGAAGTTCACAAAAAACGTTTACTGCAGAAAAAAATTAATATTTTTTGTTAATAAATTTAAAAAAAGTATTTCTTAAAAACTATAAAATGGATAAAGTAGATTTTAGTACAGTTGACTCTCTTAGCATCATGTAACACACAGTAAAAACATAAAGGTCCTGCATCACATAGTTCTTTTTTTTTTTAAATGAGTCAAATACTTGCCTAAATTAACATGGGTTAGGTAGGCAGGATGTGGTCCCCTTAACTTCTAAGATCATCAGTCCCCTAGAACTTGGAACTACTTAAACCTAACTAACCTAAGGACATCACACACACCCATGCCCGAGGCAGGATTCGAACCTGCGACCGTGGCAGCAGCAGCAGCGCGGTTCCGGAGTGAAGCGCGTAGAACCGCTCGGCCACAACGATCGGCTACGCTGCTGCTCTCGGTCGTTAAGTGAAGCCCGTCAGCCACTGCATTGTCTGTGATGAGAGGTAATGCCTGAAGTCTGGTATTCTCGCCATACTCCTGACACTGTGGGTCTCGGAATATTCAATTCCCTGACGTTTCTGAAATGGAATATCCCTTGCGTGTAGCTCCAACTACCACTCCGCGTTCAAAGTCTGTTAATATTCGTGCGTCCACAATCACGTAAGAAACCTTTTCACATGAATCAGTACAAACGACAGTTCCGCCAATGCAACCCCCTTTTGTACCCCGTGTTCGCAATACTACCGCCATGTGTATATCTGGATATCGCTATCCCACGTCTATTGCCACTTCAGAGTAAGTCGGCTGCGAGAGAACACTGGGTCGACGTTGTAAGAAAATGCCGAAATTCTAATAACGACCTCCGGAGTCGGCGGTGAAAGAAGTTGAAGTTCATTTCGGGAAGAATTTAATTACGAGGGATAGAGGCAGCGGTACCAGCTCGGTCAAGCCATGGAATCGGGCGCTTCCTTTAATGAACTTGCAAAGGCCGCGACACACTGCGAGCTCGTAGCGATAGAGCGTCTTCCCAGCTGTGACGCACAACGTGGCCGCAGATTCAGTTCCTACAGGCTTGTCTGCCGCCAATCGGTGCCTATCGCCCCTGTGTATGTGTAGCCACAGGGTCAGTGGAGCAGTCCATGGTTTTAACTCTTTGAGTTCAACAATGTGAAAAGAAACACGATTTTAAAATTTATCACAAAACAAGCGGACCTGGCAATGCTTCGCAGTTGCTAAGTACGTATGGGATTTGCTAATACATCCTAAACTCCTCGTTCCCCTACCTCCTCTCTATGTCCATTTCTGACTGAATGTTCAGTAGAATATAGTGTAAAAATTTGAAGTACATGCGTCAACATCTTTTCGAGATTTTTGGTAACGTCGTATCCCCTTTATACAGGGTGTTACAAAAAGGTACGGCCAAACTTGCAGGAAACGTCCCTCACACACAAATAAAGAAAAGATGTTATGTGGAAATGTGTCCGGAAACGCTTAATTTCCATGTTAGAGCTCGTTTTAGTTTCGTCAGTATGTACTGTACTTCCTCGATTCACCGCCAGTTGGCCCAATTGAAGGAAGGTAATGTTGACTTCGGTGCTTGTGTTGACATGCGAATCATTGTTCTACAGTACTAGCATCAAGCACATCAGTACGTAGCATCAACAGGTTAGTGTTCATCACGAACGTGGTTTTGCAGTCAGTGCAATGTTTACAAACGCGGAGTTGGCAGATGCCCATTTGATGTACAGATTAGCACGGGGCAATAGCCGTGGCGCGGTACGTTTGTATCGAGACAGATTTCCAGAACGAAGGTGTCCCTACAGGAAGACGTTAGAAGCAATTGATCGGCGTCTTAGAGAGCACGGAACATTCAAGCCTATGACTCGCGACTGGGGAAGACCTAGAACGACGAGGACACCTGCAATGGACGAGGCAATTCTTCGTGCAGTTGACGATATCCCTAATGTCAGCGTCAGAGAAGTTGCTGCTGTACAAGGTAACGTTGACCACGTCACTGTATGGAGAGTGCTACGGGAGAACCAGTTGTTTCCGTACCGTGTACAGCGTGTGCAGGCACTATCAGCAGCTGATTGGCCTCCACGGGTACACTTCCGCGAATGGTTCATCCGACAATGTGCCAATCCTCATTTCAGTGCAAATGTTCTCTTTACGGATGAGGCTTCATTCCAACGTGATCAAATTGAAATTTAGACAATCAACATGTGTGGGCTGACGACAATCCGCACGCAATTGTGCAATCACGTCATCGACACAGATTTTCTGTGAACGTTTGGGCAGGCATTGTTGGTGATGTCGCGATTGGGCCCCACGTTCTTCGACCTACGCTCAATGGAGCACGTTATCACGATTTCATTCGGGATACTCTACCTGTGCTGCTAGAACATGTGCCTTTACAAGTACGACACAACATGTGGTTCATGCACGATGGAGCTCCTGCACATTTCAGTCCAAGTGTTCGTACGCTTCTCAACAACAGATTCGGTGACCGATGGATTGGTAGAGGCGGAGCAATTCCGTGGCCTCCACTCTCTCCTGACCTCAACCCTCTCATTTATGGGGGCATTTGAAAGCTCTGGTCTAAGAAATCCCGGTACCAAATGTAGAGACTCTTCGTGCTCGTGTTGTGGACGGCTGTGATACAATACGCCATTCTCCAGGGCTGCATCAGCGCATCAGGGATTCCATGCGACGGAGGGTGGATGCATGTATCCTCGCTAACGGAGGACATTTTGAACATTTCCTGTAACAAAGTGTTTGAAGTCACGCTGGTACGTTCTGTTGCTGTGTGTTTCCATTCCATGATTAATGTGATTTGAAGAGGAGTAATAAAATGAGCTCTAACATGGATAGTAAGCGTTTCTGGAGTCATGTCCACATAACATATTTTCTTTCTTTGTGTGTGAGGAATGTTTCCTGAAAGTTTGGCCGTACCTTTTTGTAACACCTCTGTTTATTTCTGTAATAAAATACAAAAATAAATACGCTATGCCTGTACGATTATTCATTAGAGTATCCTGTAAAAATTGGTAGTAAATCGCTCAAGAAGTACTCGAGAATTGTACGAATTATGGTTCCGCCTTTATATGTTACAGGTAATGAGTGGATTATACAGGGTGGCCAATTGATCGTGACCGGGCCAAATATCTCACGTAATAAGCGTCAAACGAAATAACTGCAAAGAACGTAACTTGTCTAACTTGAAGGGGGAAACCAGATGCCGCTATGGTTGGTCCGCTAGATGCCGCTGCCAT
The DNA here is from genome assembly GCF_021461395.2 of Schistocerca americana. Lineage (NCBI taxonomy): Eukaryota > Metazoa > Arthropoda > Insecta > Orthoptera > Acrididae > Schistocerca > Schistocerca americana. The sequence continues at coordinate 172,744,841 of NC_060129.1, read as the reverse complement.
AGGTCAAACGGATATCAACTGTGTTTTTTAAAATAGGAACCCCCATTTTTATTACATATTCGTGTAGTACGTAAGGAAATAAGAATGTTTCAGTTGGACCACTTTTTTCGCTTTCTGATGTATGGCGCTGTAATAAACATATGGCTCACAATTTTAGACGAACAGTTGGTAGCAGGTAGGTTTTTTAAATTAAAATACAGAACGTAGGTACATTTGAACATTTCATTTCGGTTGTTCCAATGTGATACATGTACCTTTGTGAACTTATCATTTCTGAGAACGCATGACGTTACAGCGTGATTACCTGTAAATACCACATTAATGCAATAAATGCTCAAAATAAAGTCCGTCAACCTCAATGCATTTGGCAATACGTGTAACGACATTCCTCTCAACAGCAAGTAGTTCGCCTTCCGTAATGTTCTCACATGCATTGACAATGCGCCGACGCATGTTGTCCGGCGTTGTCGGTGGATCGCGATAGCAAATATCCTTCAACTTTCCCCACAGAAGGAAATCCGGGGACGTCAGATCTGGTGAACGTGCGGGCCGCGGTATGGTGCTTCGACGACCAATCCACCTGTCACGAAATATGCTATTCAATACCGCTTCAACCGCACGCGAGCTATGTGCCGGACATCCATCATGTTGGAAGTACATCGCCATTCTGTCTTGCAGTGAAACATCTTGTAGTAACATCGGTAGAACATTAAGTAGGAAATCAGCATGCATTGCACCATTTAGATTGCCATCGATAAAATGGGGACCAATTATTCTTCCTCCCTTTATGCCGCACCATATATTAACCCGCCAAGGTCGCTCATGTTCCACTTGTCGCAGCCATCGTGGATTTTCCGTTGCCGAATAGTGCATATTATGCCGGTTTACGTTTCCACGATTGGTGAAGCTTCGTCGCAAAAAATCTGTCATCGTCCCTTAATTTCTCTTCTGTCCAGTGGCAGAACTGTACACGACACTCAAAGTCGTGGCCATGCAATTCCTGGTGCATAGAAATATGGTATGGGTGCAATCGATGTTGATGTAGCGCTCTCAACACGGAAGTTTTTCAGATTCCCGATTCTCGCGCAATTTGTCTGCTACTGAGGTGCGGATTAGCCGCGACGGCAGCTAAAACACCTACTTGGGCATCATCATTTGTTGCAGGTCGTGGTTGACGTTTCACATGTGGCTGAACACTTCCTGTTTCCTTAAATAACGCAACTATCCGGCGAACGGTCCGGACACTTGGATGATGTCGTTCAGGATACCGAGCAGCATACATAGCACACGCCCGTCGGGCATTTTGATCACAATAGCCATACATCAACACGATATCGACCTTTTGCGCAGTTGGTAAACGGTCCATTTCAACATGGGTAATGTATCACGAAGCAAATACCGTCCGCACTGGCGGAATGTTACGTGATACCACGTACTTATACGTTTGTGAGAATTACAGCGGCATCTATCACAAAGCGAAAAAAGTACTACACGAATATGTAATAAAAATGGGGGATCCTAGTTATAAAAACGCAGTTGATATCCGTTTGACCTATGGCAGCGCCATCTAGTGGGCCAACAATAGCGCCATCTGGTTTCCCCCTTCAAGCTAGACGAATTTCGTTCTTTGTAGTTTTTTCATTTGATGCTTATTTCGTGAGGTATTTGGCCCGTTCGTTATCAATGAACCACCCTGTATATTACATATAATGAGTTGATTATATACAATTTTAAAAACATATTATTATTGTAACGACTTTTCCCCTTTAGGAGACGGAGTGAGGTGGCGCAGTGGTTAGCACACTGGATTCTCATTCGGGAGGACGACGGTTCAATCCCGCGCCCGGCCATCCTCATTTAGGTGATTGCGCTAAATCGCTTCAGGCAAATGCCGGGATGGTTCCTTTGAAAGGTAACGGCCGACTTCCTTCACCATCCTCCTCTAATCCGATGAGACCGATAACCCCGCAGTTTTGTCTGCTACCCAAATCAACCCAACCCAACCCAACCAATTTAGGAGAGTGATTGCTCTTGTATTCATAATTTCATCTCCGAATGTTTTTCTTTTTTTTGCTTACCAAAAACTCTTCATCCTCTCAGAATGCTACTTCTTCCGTTCTTCTGTCCATGTTTTTTACCAGGCTGGGGCGATGTTCTTTCCTCAAACTCGACACTTGTGATTTTATTCCGGCACTCAGTACGGCCTTCGAAGATTTCTTTTATGTAGATCTGCTGCAGATCCCTCCGGACTTGTTTCAGCCATCCCGTGCAGCATTTACTCATTGTTATAATATTGAAAAGTTTCCTTGCTGTTCTGGAGTCTTCAATCCTGTAGGTATGTGCGTAAAATTTGGCTCGGCGTTTTCTGATTTCGTCTGTTACTCTGTTGGTCTTTATATAGAGCTCGTTTTGTGGTCTCTTCATGCAAATGCTGTCTTTGTTGTTTGCCCCGTAAATCTTCCTAAGAATTTTTCTTTTCTTCTTTCCTATCACCCTAATTTTTGAATTACCATCAATCACCATTGTTTCAGCTACGCAGATGTCTTGAAAGTGTCACTGTTATATATTGCCTTAATTTTGCGTCTGTCGAAATCCACTTCTTATTGTAATCCCTCCATCTCACCTTGCAGGCCTTCTGGAGCTTGGTGATTCTTTGTTCATTGGCGATTCGGTTCAATCCTGAGGACTGTACAGTTTCACCAAGCTATTTAAAATGGCAGACTTGTGCAATTTTACCACGTTTTGTGATTAAAGGGGATTTATTTCCTGGCTGTCTTTCCATATATTTGGTTTTTTCATAAAATATCTGTAGTCCGGATATTTTGGGAAATTTCATGTAGTTTTTCCACTGTGAAAATAATTTTTTTTTTTTTTTTGCTATGCAAACATGTGACAGTAGAATTGTCAGAAACTGAACTAAGTTTTTTTCATTAATTCACTCAAATGGGAAATTTCCCCTCATCCGCCCTATAGTCCCGATCTTGCGCCAAGCGACTTCCACTTGTTCCTCAAGATGATGAACTGGCTTGCACCGGAACTCCAGGCTGGCGTGACTCATTGGCTGAAGTCCCAGAGGGCGGAATTTTGCGACGAAGGTCTTTCAAAGCTTGTCCACCGCTACGATAAGTGACTCAATGCGTTTGATGACTATGTGGGAATGTAGTATGTCAGTCGCTCTTTCAAATGTATACGGGGTGTTACAAAAAGGTACGGCCAAACTTTCAGGAAACATTCCTCACACACAAAGAAAGAAAATATGTTATGTGGACATGTGTCCGGAAACGCTTTCTTTCCATGTTAGAGCTCATTTTATTACTTCTCTTCAAATCACATTAATCATGGAATGGAAACACACAGCAACAGAACGTACCAGCGTGACTTCAAACACTTTGTTACAGGAAATCTTCAAAATATCCTCCGTTAGCGAGGATACGTGCATCCACCCTCCGTCGCACGGAATCCCTGATGCGCTGATGCAGCCCTGGAGAATGGCGTATTGTATCACAGCCGTCCACAATACGAGCACCAAGAGTATCTACATTTGGTACCGGGGCTGCGTAGACAAGGGCTTTCAAATGCCCCCATAAATGATAGTCGAGAGGGTTGAGGTCAGGAGAGCGTGGAGCCCACGGAATTGGTCCGCCTCTACCAATCCATCGGTCACCGAATCTGTTGTTGAGAAGCGTACGAAGACTTCGACAGAAATGTGCAGGAGCTCCATTGTGGATGAACCACATGTTGTGTCGTACTTGTAAAGGCACATGTTCTAGCAGCACAGGTAGAGTATCCCGTATGAAATCGTGATAACGTGCTCCATTGAGCGTAGGTGTAAGAATGTGGGGCCCAATCGAGACATCACCAACAATGCCTGCCCTACGTTCACAGAAAATCTGTGTTGATGACGTGATTGCACAATTGCGTGCGGATTCTCGCCAGCCCACACATGCTGATTGTGAAAATTTACAATTTGATCACGTCGGAATGAAGCCTCATCCGTAAAGAGAAAATTTGCACTTAAATGAGGATTGACACATTGTCGGATGAACCATTCGCAGAAGTGTACCCGTGGAGGCCAATCAGCTGCTGATAGTGCCTGCACACGCTGTACACGGTACGGAAACAACTGGTTCTCCCGTAACACTCTCCATACAGTGACGTGGTCAACGTTACCTTGTACAGCAGCAACTTCTCTGACGCTGACATTAGGGTTATCGTCAACTGCACGAAGAATTGCCTCGTCCATTGCAGGTGTCCTCGTCGTTCTAGGTCTTCACCAGTCGCGAGTCATAGGCTGGAATGTTCCGTGCTCCCTAAGACGCCGATCAATTGCTTCGAACGTCTTCCTGTAGGGACACCTTCGTTCTGGAAATCTGTCTCGATACAAACGTACCGCGCCACGGCTATTGCCTGTGTTAATCCGTACATCAAATGGGCATCTGTTAACTCCGCATTTGTAAACATTGCACTGACTGCAAAACCACGTTCGTCATGAACAGTAACCTGTTGATGCTACGTACTGATGTGCTTGATGCTAGTACTGTAGAGCAATGATTCGCATGTCAACACAAGCACCGAAGTCAACATTACCTTCCTTCAATTGGGCCAACTGGCGGTGAATTGAGGAAGTACAGTACATACTGACGAAACTAAAATGAGCTCTAACATGGAAATTAAGCGTTCCTGGACACATGTCCACACAACATCTTTTCTTTATTTGTGTGTGAGGAATGTTTGCTGAAAGTTTGGCCGGACCTTTTTGTAACACCCTGTCTAATAAAATGTATTTCTTGCACTTAGCTTTTTTTTAATAAAATAAAAATATCGGCACTGGATTTTGCCATTTCCATATTGGTATATCGTTACACCTGTGAAAACAGTATAGATCGCCGATATATGTCGATATTAACTGGGATAAAAGTGGGCTTATCGAGATACTTTTTTGAGAAAAATATCGATAAATCGATAATTTGTCAATAGCTCTGTTTCTCACCGCTGGACGGCTAGTGTCGCTCCAGGTGTTAAACGGTAACAGCTTTCGCACCAGAGAGTGTGGTGACTGTTTGTGGGCTCTCTGTGACGACTGCATTGTGTCCGTTGTCGAGACTCGGAGGCGGTGCTACTACGGTATTAGTGTGGCGTCCCCTGGCGGCGACTGACAGACGACCCCTAAACCCGCTGGGCAGAACAGCTGATTAGGATTGTGGAAAGGGCCAAATAAGGTGGCGGTCAGTTTCACTTCAAAATTGTAATTTAATAACACATTTAAACCAAAACGGCACATAGCCGAAACATTACGAGTTTCAAAATTCAATTATTTCACGGCTGAAGACCTCCAAACAAGAAATCTTAAAAAAATCAACAAAATAAATTTCAAGTGACTGAAGACAGGCATTTAAAATTGCAAATTATATACAGGGTTATTAAAAATGATTGAAGCGATTTCACAGCTCTACAATAACTTTATTATTTGAGATATTTTCACAATGCTTTGCACACACATACAAAAACTCAAAAAGTTTTTTTAGGCATTCACAAATGTTCGATATGTGCCCCTTTAGTGATTCGGCAGACATCAAGCCGATAATCAAGTTCCTCCCACACTCGGCGCAGCATGTCCCCATCAATGAGTTCAAAAGTATCGTTGATGTGAACTCGCAGTTCTGGCACGTTTCTTGGTAGAGGACGTTTAAACACTGAATCTTTCACATAACCCCACAGAAAGAAATCGCATGGGGTTAAGTCGGGAGAGCGTGGAGGCCATGACATGAATTGCTGATCATGATCTCCACCACGACCGATCCATCGGTTTTCCAATCTCCTGTTTAAGAAATGCCGAACATCATGATGGAAGTGCGGTGGAGCACCATCCTGTTGAAAGATGAAGTCGGCGCTGTCGGTCTCCAGTTTTGGCATGAGCCAATTTTCCGGCATGTCCAGATACACGTGTCCTGTAACGTTTTTTTCGCAGAAGAAAAAGGGGCCGTAAACTTTAAACCTTGAGATTGCACAAAACACGTTAACTTTTGGTGAATTGCGAATTTGCTGCACGAATGCGTGAGGATTCTCTACCGCCCAGATTCGCACATTGTGTCTGTTCACTTCACCATTAAGAAAAAAATGTTCCTTCATCACTGAAAACAAGTTTCGCACTGAACGCATCCTCTTCCGTGAGCTGTTGCAACCGCGCCGAAAATTCAAAGCGTTTGTCTTTGTCATCGAGTGTCAGGGCTTGTAGCAATTGTAAACGGTAAGGCTTCTGCTTTAGCCTTTTCCCTAAGATTTTCCAAACCGTCGGCTGTGGTACGTTTAGCTCACTGCTTGCTTTATTCGTCGGCTTCCGCGGGCTACGCGTGAAACTTGCCCGCACGCGTTCAACCGTTTCTTCGCTCACTGCAGGCCGACCCGTCGATTGCCCCTTACAGAGGCATCCAGAAGCTTTAAACTGCGCATACCATCGCCGAATGGAGTTAGCAGTTGGTGGATCTTTGTTGAACTTCGTCCTGAAGTGTCGTTGCACTGTTATGACTGACTGATGTGAGTGCATTTCAAGCACGACGTACACTTTCTCGGCTCCTGTCGCCATTTTGTCTCACTGCGCTCTCGAACGCTCTGGCGGCAGAAACCTGAACTGCTGCTTCAGCCGAACAAAACTTTATGAGTTTTTCTACGTATCTGTAGTGTGTCGTGACCATATGTCAATGAATGGAGCTACAGTGAATTTATGAAATCGCTTCAATCATTTGTAATAGCCCTATACATACATACATATATATATATATATATATATATATATATATATATATATATATTAGAACACAGACAGAACCTGATCATTACCTTTGTCGACTTCAAAAACGCGTACGACTCTATCGACCGCAAAACTCTCTTCCAAATTCTAGCAGAATACAAAGTAGACAAAAAAACACGGGCTATCATAGAGCAAACTTTAACCAACACGACCTCCAAAGTAAAGTTCTGTGGGGAGCTATCAGAGCCCTTTGAAATTCGCACAAGGCGATGGCCTCTCACCTCTCCTTTTCAGGCTGGTGTTAGATAAGGTAATAAAAGAATGGGAAACATCACAACAGGGGATAACCTTAGGAAACCTACAGATTAAATGCTTGGCTTTTGCAGACGATTTGGCGATTGTCACGAAAGTTATAAAATAAACAAAAGACGCTACGTAAAAGCTGCACGAAATAGCTTCCAAAACTGGACTACAGATTGCGTACGAAAAGACACAGTTTATGAGCACAAAGAAACTCTCATCTCTGAACACAAATTATGGTACGATTTAAAAAACGGCAAACTTCAAATACCTCGGTGAAACACTACAAATGAGTGGACATAACAGAGATTCAACCGAAGAAAGAAAGACTAGGCTGGACAAGGCATACAAAATAGATGGAATCATTACAACAAGAAGTCTATGTCACAAAAAGCCAAATTACGCCACTACGACACGGTGGTGCTCTCTGAGGCACTTTATGCAGCAGAGACCACACTAATCCTAGGGAAACACGTATCAGACAACTAGAAAAAGTAGAAGGGAAAATACTTAGGAAAATATCTGGCGCAACTAACAACAATGGAATATGGATCAAGAAACCTACAGACGAACTGTACAAACATACGGAGACAATCACAGAAAAGATTAGAAAACGCAGACTACAATTCTATGCACACCTACACAGAATGCCATCACACAGACTGACCAAACAGATCTTTGACTGGGTAACCACTAGAAACAACAAATGGGTGGCAGAGGTAAAAAACTACATGAACCAACTCAACATAACAGCAGACACAATAAACGACAGAATAAAATTCGGAAACATCATTAAGAAAAGTGAATTACACGAGATACACTGTGACAAACGAACAGGCGTAAAATGGACGAAAGAACGCAAGCAAGGTCACAGCCGGAAGATGAAAGAAATATGGGCAACCGAAAAGGCAATCAAGATGAAGCCGAAGACACAAAGCCGGCAAGAACCATGGACAGAGGACCGGGAACAGAAACACAGTGAGCGAATGAGGGAAGTTTGGGCAGCGAGGAAGGCAGAAAAAGGAACTGGCCATGTAGTTTAGTCCAAATGCCCTCTTTAAGCGGAAAACACCAATAATAATAATTATATATATATAAAATCACAGCTAGGCTGAAAGCCTCAAGGCAAACGTGGATAGAACAAACATGTACAAAGTGCAATACAAACAGCTGAAGGTCACAAATAAATTTCAAAATTTTAAAATATATTACCACAATCTTTTAAGGCAGAAGGCCGCAATGTTTTCGCTTAAGGGAAAATTTTGAGAATAAGGCTGAAGGGCCACAGCTTATTTTCCAAAAATTCAAAAAATACCTTAACCTTTAAGTTTTAAGTGGCCAAAAACTCACTAAATGAAAGGGCAATGCAACGACAGTAACTAAATTTAACAATAAGGTTTTAAGCGGCTGAAGACCCACAAATGATTTTCCAAAAATTGGAAATGCCTTAGACCTTTAAGTTTTAAGTGGCTGTAAGCGCACTAAATGAAAAGATAGCACAACAACAGTAACTTTCAGCAAAATATCCACTTGCCAGAATTCAAACTTATACAGGCTGTGTAGTGGGACGCGAAATTGAAGCGTCACCCCACCACCAGTGTCAGCCCAGTTTGCAGGTGAATATAGGTTTAATTTAGTTTTTTGTTTATGTACTTTTTGTAATATTTTTAATGGTTGTGAATTGTCTAAAGTTTGTATTTATTTTTTATGTTTCATGTACGGAGAGGGCGGCGCAACGAACGGAGACAGCACCTTCGTTGCCGGGACCAGAGAGAAAATTGCGGGCCACTATACATCGCGGGTCGACAGCCAAAGAGCAACGGAAGATCCTGAAACCGAGTTGTTGCGTCGTGCTTCTAAAAACTGAAAAATTGAGATTTTTTAAATGTTTTGTACAACAATGACGTCATAGAAAGTTTAATCATGTGTAAATGTTCAGTCCTATCTTGTCAAGGCTCGGGTTCACGTCTGTATGTATGAAGATAATAAAGTAGTGTATACTACAAAAGTTTAAATACGTTTTCTGAGAATTTATTTATGAAGAATTACGTGAATGAATTAATAATCTATTTGACAAGATCATTAATTTTGACAACATTCATCGCGAGTTTGAGTCTTGAAAGTTTATTCAATGTGGTTCTAATATTTGTTAAATCAGATAGCTTGCATTAATATAATTTCTGAGAAGAAACAAAACGGCATCTAAATTGAGAAAAAGTTTGCGCAAACCAATAGGACTGAGTGACGAAATTCTGCACATACGACTCAAATGATGATGTTTTACAGTTTCGTTCAAGAACCATTCTGAGACAATTTAAAAAGAATTTACATAATTTTGAAGTCTGTTGTAACTGACGTAGGTGACGAAGTCTGCACATGGTCATATATCAAAAGAAAACCATTCATACAAAACTATACGTCGTTACACTACAGCTGAAGGCCCATGTTTCACGTAAAACAGAATAAAAAATTCTCTTTTAAAGCATTGGCAATAATAGATTACCAACAGATCATTAAACACCCATGAAGAGGACAGTATAGACAACGGCACTCAGACGCCTACGGGGGGGGGGGGGGGGGGGGGGGGATAGGGATGGGCCTGCCCTCAAAACATTAACGTCGACTTAGGTGAGACAGGTGGTGGGCCCAACTACACTTGATAGGTCGGTAACCCAACCAAGAGACAGTCATAGACCGACCGACCAAACAACTTGCTGGCTACCAATCGGTACATGAACTCAAGCACCAGACTGTTGGGGACTTGATTATGTATTAAGCTGTCAAAACTACACACCATGTTGGACGGCGACAACAGGTGAGGGAAGGACACTGCCAGGGCAGGTAACCGGAACACTAACGGCCACAAGGCAGAAAATTCCGCTGGTACACTTGAATTGTAGTGAAGCAATATAGTTAGTTCCACCGCACGGCGGCTCGATTTCACCACTACAAACACTCCGTGATGCTTACAGGAAAACCTCGCCAACAGCGAAGCACCAAAACGAACACGACATGAACGGACGTGGCTTGGGTACTTAGGACACCACTCAGCTTTGACGTCCTGGGTCAGTGACCCACGAAGCTCGTAGCGATCGGACAGCTCCACACACGCTCCGGCACTGCGCAGGGACTGCCAGCTGACCCAGCCGACTGCACCGCACGGAGATGTCCTCCTTGGTCTGCAGCAACCGAACGACTGCCCGCACACCCCCTAGCCGGAAACTACCGGGTGATCAAAAAGTCTGCATAAATTTGGAAACTGCATAAATCATGGAATAGTGTAGATAGAGAGGCACAAATTGACACACATGCTTGGAATGACATGGGGTTTTATGAGAACCAAAGAAATACAAATGTTCAAAAAATGTCCGACAGATGGCGCTTCATCTGATCAGAATAGCAATAATCAGCATAACAAAGTAAGACAAAACAAAGATGATGTTCTTTACAGGAAATGCTCAATATGTCCACCATCATTCCTCAACAATAGCTGTAGTCGAGGCATAATGTTGTGAACAGCACTGTAAAGCATGTCTGCAGTTATGGTGAGGCATTTGCGTCGGATGTTGTCTTTCAGTATCCCTAGAGATGTCGGTCCATCACGATGCACTTGCGACTTCAGGTAACCCCAAAGCCAATAATCACACGGACTGAGGTCTGGGGACCTGGGAGGCCAAACGTGACGAAAGTGGCGGCTGAGCACACGATCATCACCAAACGACGCGCGCACAAGAGATCTTTCACGCGTCTAGCAATATGGGGTGGAGCGCCACCCTGCATAAACATCGTACGTTCCAGCAGGGGTTTATCAGCCAGGCTGGGGATGATGCGATTCTGTAACATATCGGCGTACTTCTCACCCGTCACGGTTGTTGTTGTTGTTGTTGTTGTTGTTGTTGTGGTCTTCAGTCCTGAGACTGGTTTGATGCAGCTCTCCATGCTACTCTATCCTGTGCAAGCTTTGTCATCTCCCAGTACCTACTGCAACCTACATCCTTCTGGATCTGCTTAGTGTATTCATCTCTTGGTCTCCCTCTACGATTTTTACCCTCCACGCTGCCCTCCAATACTAAATTGGTGATCCCTTGATGCCTCAGACCATGCCCTACCAACCGATCCCTTCTTCTGGTCAAGTTGTGCCACAAACTTCTCTTCTCCCCAATCCTATTCAATACTTCTTCATTAGTTATGTGATCTACCCATCTAATCTTCAGCATTCTTCTGTAGCACCACATTTCGAAAGCTTCTATTCTCTTCTTGTCCAAACTATTTATTGACCATGTTTCACTTCCATACATGGCTACACTCCATACGAATACTTTAAGAAATGACTTCCTGACACTTAAATCAATACTGGATGTTAACAACTTTCTCTTCTTCACAAACGCTTTCCTTGCCATTGCCAGCCTACATTTTACATCCTCTCTACTTCGACCATCATCAGTTATTTTGCTCCCCAAATAGCAAAACTCCTTTACTACTTTAAGTGTCTCATTTCCTAATCTAATTCCCTCAGCATCACCCGACTTAATTAGACTACATTCCATTATCCTTGTTTTGCTTTTATTGATGTTCATCTTATATCCTCCTTTCAAGACACTGTCCATTCCGTTCAACTGCTCTTCCAAGTCCTTTGCTGTCTCTGACAGAATTACAATGTCATCGGCGAACCTCAAAGTTTTTATTTCTTCTCCATGAGTTTTAATACCTACTCCGAATTTTTCTTTTGTTTCCTTTACTGCTTGCTCAATATACAGATTGAACAACATCGGCAAGAGGCTACAACCCTGTCTTACTCCCTTCCCAACCACTGCTCTCCTTTCATGTCCCTCGACTCTTATAACTGCCATCTGGTTTCTGTACAAATTGTAAATAGCCTTTCGCTCCCTGTATTTTACCCCTGCCACCTTTAGAATTTGAAAGAGAGTATTACAGTCAACACTGTCAAAAGCTTTCTCTAAGTCTACAAATGCTAGAAACGTAGGTTTGCCTTTTCTTAATCTTTCTTCTAAGATAAGTCGTAAGGTCAGTATTGCCTCACGTGTTCCAGTGTTTCTACGGAATCCAAACTGATCTTCCCCGAGGTTGGCTTCTACTAGTTTTTCCATTCGTCTGTAAAGAATTCGTGTTAGTATTTTGCAGCTGTGACATTAACCTGATAGTTCGGTAATTTTCACATCTGTCAACACCTGATTTCTTTGGGATTGGAATTATTATATTCTTCTTGAAGTCTGAGGGTATTTCGCCTGTTTCATATTTCTTGCTCACCAGATGGTAGAGTTTTGTCAGGACTGGCTCTCCCAAGGCCGTCAGTAGTTCCAATGGAATGTTGTCTACTCCGGGGGCCTTGTTTCGACTCAGGTCTTTCAGTGTTCTGTCAAACTCTTCACGCAGTATCATATCTCCCATTTGATCTTCATCTACATGCTCTTCCATTTCCATAATATTGTCCTCAAGTATATCGCCCTTGTATAGACCCTCTATATACTTCCACCTTTCTGCTTTCCCTTCTTTGCTTAAGACTGGGTTTCCATCTGAGCTCTTGATATTCATACAAGTGGCTCTCTTTTCTCCAAAGGTCTCTTTCATTTTCCTGTAGCCAGTATCTATCTTACCCCTAGTGAGACAAGCCTCTACATCCTTACATTTGCCCTCTAGCCATCCCTGCTTAGCCATTTTGCACTTCCTGTCGATCTCATTTTTGAGACGTTTCTATTCCTTTTGCCTGCTTCACTTACTGCATTTTTTTACTTTCTTCTTTCATCAATTAAATTCAGTATCGCTTCTGTTACCCAAGGATTTCTACTAGCCATCATCTTTTTACCTACTTGATCCTCTGCTGCTTTCACTACTTCATCCCTCAGAGCTACCCATTCTTCATCTACTGTATTTCTTTCCCCCATTCCTGTCAATTGTTCCCTTATGCTCTCCCTGAAACTGTACAACCTCTGGTTTAGTCAGTTTATCCAGGTCCCATCTCCTTAAATTCCCACCTTTTTGCAGTTTCTTCAGTTTTAATCTACAGTTCATAATTAAAAGATTGTGGTCAGAGTCCACATCTGCCCCTGGAAATGTCTTACAATTTACAACCTGGTTCCTAAATCTCTGCCTTACCATTATATAACCTATCTGAAACCTGTCAGTATCTCCAGGCTTCTTCCATGTATACAACCTTCTTTTATGATTCTTGAACCAAGTGTTAGCTATGATTAAGTTATGCTCTGTGCAAAATTCTACCACCTGTATACCGGGTGATCAAAAAGTCAGTATAAATTTGAAAACGTAATAAACCACGCAATAATGTAGATAGAGAGGTAAAAATTGACACACATGTTTGGAATGACATGGAGTTTTATTAGAACCAAAAAAAAAATTCACAAAATGTCAGACAGATGGCGCTGGAAAGCAAAACGTCAGTGACTGCGCATGACAATCGTGTATAAAAGGAGCTGTAATGAGAGAGAGAATCAGATGCGCCAGCAGTCGCAGCATGTTCACGTTACCTGAAAAGGCGCTTTTAGTGAAGCTGTATCATCAGAATGGGGGATGTGCTAGTTCAGCGTTACGATGCTATCGCCATAGGAAGGGCATTCGAGTGGGTAAAGGTCCGTTGACAAATGCAGCTGTGGCGAGATTGATTTCGAAGTTCGAAGCCACGGGTTGTTTAGACGATAGACCCCGTAGTGGCCGACCGAGCACAAGGCGTAATGCTGCTGAGACAGTTCAGGAAGAAATGGAGACTGTAGCGGGTTCGTCCGTGCACGGGGAAGTCAGCGCTCGTGCAGTCGCACCGGCATTCCCTACACTACTGTTTGGTTGGCACTGAGGCGTACCCTCCGATGCTATCCGTACAAAATTCAGCGGCATCGTGAACTGCTACCTGTCGATTTAGTGAAGCGGAGGGCATTTGCGGTGTGGGCGTTTCAAAAATATGGCGGAAGATGACGATTGGTTGAGTAACGTGTTGTGGACCGACGAAGCTCATTTCACGCTCCGGGGGTCTGTCAACGCCCACAACCGCACATTCTGGGCTACCGAAAATCCGAGAACTGTCGTGGAAACTCCATTTCAAGACGAGAAAGTTACGGTATGGGTTGGATTTACCACATCTACCGTTATCGGGCATTTTTTCTTCGAGGAAATGCGTGTTTCTGGTTTTGTAACTGCTACCGTGACGGATAGCAATAGGGGTAATGCAGGAGTAGGTTTAATAATGAATAGGAAAATAGGAATGCGGGTAAGCTACTACAAACAGCATAGTGAACGCATTATTGTGGCCAAGATAGATACGAACCCCATGCCTACTATGGTAGTACAAGTTCATATGCCAACTAGCTCTGCAGATGATGAAGAAATTGATGAAATCTATAATGAGATAAAAGATATTATTCACGTAGTGAAGGGACGAAAATTTAATAGTCATGGATGACTGGAATTCGACAGTAGGGAAAGGGAGAGAAGGAAACATAGTGGGTGAATATGGATTGAGGGTGAGAAATGAAAGACCAAAGATGGTACACGGTGCAAATATCGATAGACATCGCTGCTGCCACACGTACGAGGAGGAAGAACCACGACGTAACCGCAACAACGGCGGGAACCGAACGCAGATAGACAGGCAAGTTGAAGGAAACGCAGAGTTGGGAGTGAGCACGGCGCAGACTGTTTTCCCGACGATGCGCGAGCAGTCGCGAAGTCGCGCGGCACTCACCGGCTCGGTCAGCGAAGCGTCCACCAGCAGCTGTGCCCGTGTCGGAGGCGGCCGCTCACCAGCAGACGGGACCGCTGCTGTCCGCCGCCTCCGTGTTTGTTTTCGCTTCCCGTGCCGCCTGCAGCCAGAGGCGCCTGTTTATTTGGGGCTCTCGGGGCGGCTGTTTTCGTGTATACCGGAGTGGCGTATCGCTTACAGCCGTTATGAGCGGAGCCCGTCTAGAATGACCGCCGAGAGGGAAGGCCATTACCTGCCCGGGGCGGTGGCCCCACTAACAAGTGGCATTCCCGGTAAACAAACACCTCGTGTGGCAGAAAGGCCGTCCGTTCGGATCTGGACCCACACCTTCCCTCCCGCCAAGAACGTGATAAACTGACCCAGTAAAACTGACACCGGCTCTTTAATGCTGAGTAATCGGCCACGTGCGGGACTAGGGGGAGTGGGGAACAATATCACGGACGAGACGAAGCGCCGGAATTGACTTAGGTTAGAACTAGTTAGTAGGACTTACATTAGGAAATTAGTATTAGGAACCCGCAGCGAATAACACCTAGGCCTGCCCACTGTCAGGGGCACGCCCATCAAGATTAGCTCGATGGACAAGGCAACAAAGTAGGTTTATATATATATATATATATATATATATATATATACACACAAAAAGGTACGGCCAAACTTTCAGGAAACATTCCCCACACACAAAGAAAGAAAATATGTTATGTGGAAATGTGTCCGGAAACGAATGGTTCAAATGGCTCTGAGCACTATGGGACTTAACATCTGTGGTCATCAGTCCCCTAGAACTTAGAACTACTTAAACCTAACTAACCTAAGGACAGCACACAACACCCAGCCATCACGAGGCAGAGAATGTCCGGAAACGCTTACTTTCCATGTTAGAGCTCATTTTATTACTTCTCTTCAAGTCACATTAATCGTGGAATGGAAACACACAGCAACAGAACGTACCAGCGTGACTTCAAACACTTTGTTACAGGAAATGTTCAAAATGTCCTCCGTTAGCGAGGATACGTGCATCCACCCTACGTCGCACGGAATCCCTGATGCGCTGATGCAGCCCTGGAGAATGGCGTATTGTATCACAGCCGTCCACAATACGACCACGAAGAGTCTCTACATTTCGTACCGGGGTTGCGTAGACGAGAGCTTTCAAATGCCCCCATAAATGAAAGTCAAGAGGGTTGAGGTCAGGAGAGCGTGGAGGCCACGGAATTGGTCCGCCTCTACCAATCCGTCGGTCACCGAATCTGTTGTTGAGAAACGTACGAACACTTCGACTGAAATGTGCAGGAGGTCCATCGTGCATGAACCACATGTTGTGTCGTACTTGTAAAGGCACACGTTCTAGCAGCACATGTAGAGTATCCCGTATGAAATCGTGATAACGTGCTCCATTGAGCGTAGGTGGAAGAACGAAACTAAAATGAGGTCTAACATGGAAATTAAGCTTTTCCGGACACATGTCCACATCTTTTCTTTATTTGTGTGAGGAATGTTTCCTGAAAGTTTGGCCGTACCTTTTTGTAACACACTGTACATATCTCTTGACACAATTGTGACGCTGCAGGCAGATCTAATATACTAAATACTAATACTTGTAACAATTTAGCTGCCCATTGTAATTACACTATAGCTGTAGCTCACAATCAATTAAATAACAATTAGCTGCAAGTCATATTTAACAAACTTACAAACGAAGACCCACTAATCATATAAGGAAGTGGGTTATGCTCTATAATTATTATTGTTTTAAATACAAAATTGAAAAAAAAACACGATATATTTCCGTCTCAGTTGTAACACGTTTTCTTTCATTTTTTGCTATTAATCGCCTAAAACTCCAGCATATCAATTTGACATAGTAGCAGTGCTAAAATTTTTTAATTTTAAGTAGAACTGTCTTCAAAAACGAGTGCTATGTATTCTTAAAATTTTAACTCATTTCAAACACTCACAAGGCTAGCCCACGACACCGGGATCACAGATTTACTTCAAACTTTGTACATCCTTACTACGCCATTAAAACGACATAATGTGCAAGTTAAGTTATCAGTTTAATGAATCACGGTTGCAAAATACTAGCACGAATTGTTTACAGACAAATGGAAAAACTGGTAGAAGACGACCTCGGGGAAGATCAGTTTGCATTCGGTAGAAATGTTTGAACGCGCGAGGCAATACTGACCCTACGACTTACCTTAGAAAATAGATTAAGGAAAGGTAAACCTACGTTTCTAGCATTTGTAGACTTAGAGAAAGCTTTTGACAATGTTGACTGGAATACTCTCTTTCAAAGGTGGTAGGGGTAAAATACAGGGAGCGAGAGGCTATTTACAATTTGTACAGAAACCACATCGCAGTTATAACAGTCGAGGGGCATGAAAGGGAAGCAGTGGTTGGGAAGGGAGTGAGACAGGGTTGTAGCCTCTCCCCGATGTTAGTCAATCTGTATATTGAGCAAGCAGTGAAGGAAACGAAAGAAAAATACGGAGTAGGAATTAAAATCCATGGAGACGAAATAAAAACTTTGAGGTTCGGCGATGACATTATAATTGTGTCAGAGACAGCAAAGGACCTGGAAGAGCAGTTGAATAGAATGGACAGTGTCTTGAAAGGAGGATATAAGATGAACATCAACAAAAGCAAAACGAGGATAATGGAATGTAGTCGAATTAAATCCGGTGATGCTGCGGGAATGGAAATGAGATGGTTAAAGTAGTAAATGAGTTTTGCTATTTTGGGAGCAAAATAACTGATTACGGTCGAAGTGGAGAGGGTACAAAATGTAGACTATCTATGGCAAGGGAAGCGTTTCTAACAAAGAGAAATTTGTTAACATCGAGCATAGATTTGTGTGTCAGGAAGTCTTTTCTGAAAGTATTTCTATGGAATGTAGCTTTGTGTGGAAGCGTACCATGGACTTTAAACAGTTTACACAACAAGAGAATACAAGCTCTCGAAATCTGGTGCTACAAAATAATGGTGAAGATTAGATCGATAGATCACGTAAGTAATGAGGAGATACTGAATGAATTTGGGAGAAGAGAAATTTGTGGCACATCTTGACTAGAAGAAGGGATCGCTTGGTAGCACATGTTCTGAGGCATCAAGGGATCTCCAATTTAGTATTGGAGGGCAGCGTGGAGGGTAAAATCGTAGAGGAAGACCAAGAGATGAATACACTAAGCAGATTCAGAAGGATGTAGGCTGCAGTGGGTACTGGGAGATGAAGAAGCTATCACAGGATAGAGTAGCATGGAGAGCTGCATCAAACCAGTCTCTGGACTGAAGACCACAACAACAACAATGTGCAAGTAGCGCACTACTTTGACAATCCCGACAAAATCGCAAAAGAAATTTTTTACTCACCTGTTATCTAAAAAATGTATGTGAGAAGGAACTGGATATAACAAATCGTGGTGGTCATGCGTTTAGTGTTAGAGCTTTACAACAGGGTTGTCGACGATGTGGAGGTTCGAATCCTAACAAACACTTAAGTATTAATATACATTTTTTTTCATCACTGGTCACGTTATTTAACTTATATGACATTTGAGGGGTAATATCACTGTTCTATATTGCCTTGGCAGAAAATCCTAAGAAATTTTGGTCTTATGTCAAAGCGGTAGGTGGATCAAAACAAAATGTCCAGACACTCTGTGACCAAAATGGTACTGAAACAGAGGATGACATACTAAAGGCCGAAATACTAAATGTCTTTTTCCAAAGCTGTTTCACAGACGAAGCCTTTACTGTAGTTCCTTCTCTAGATTGTCGCACAGATGACAAAATGATAGATATCGAAATAGACGACAGAGCGATAGAGAAACAATTAAAATCGCTCAAAAGAGGAAAGGCCGCTGGGCCTGATGGGATACCAGTTCGATTTTACACAGAGTACGGGAAGGAACTTGCCCCCCTTCATGCAGCGGTGTACCGTAGGTCTCTAGAAGATCGTAGCGTTCCGAAGGATTGGAAAAGAGCACAGGTCATTCCCGTTTTCAAGAAGGGACTTCGAACAGATGTGCAGAACTATAGACCTATATTCTAACGTCGATCACTTGTAGAATTTTGGAACACGTATTATGTTCGAGTATAATGACTTTTCTGGAGACTAGAAATCTACTCTGTAGGAATCAGCATGGGTTTCGAAAAAGACGATCGTGTGAAACCCAGCTCGCGCTATTCGTCCACGAGACTCAGAGGGCCATAGACACGGGTTCCCAGGTAGATGCCGTGTTTCTTGACTTCCGCAAGGCGTTCGATACAGTTCCCCACAGTCGTTTAATGAACGAAGTAAGAGCATATGGACTATCAGACCAATTGTGTGATTGAAGAGTTCCTAGATAACAGAACGCAGCACGTCATTCTCAATGGAGAGAAGTCTTCCGAAGTAACAGTGATTTCAGGTGTGCCGCAGGGGAGTGTCGTAGGACCGTTGCTATTCACAATATACATAAATGACCTTGTGGATAACATCGGAAGTTCACTGAGGCTTTTTGCGGATGACGCTGTGGTATATCGAGAGGTTGTAACAGTGGAAAATTGTACTGAAATGCAGGAGGATCTGCAGCGAATTGACGCATAATGCAGTGAATGGCAATTGAATCTCAATGTAGATAAGTGTAATGTGCTGAGAATATATAGAAAGAAAGATCCCTTATCATTTAGCTACAATATAGCAGGTCAGCAACTGGAAGCAGTTAATTCCATAAATTATCTCGGATTACGTATTAGGAGTGATTTAAAATGGAATGATCATATAAAGTTGATCGTCGGTAAAGCAGATTCCAGACTGAGATTCATTGGAAGAATCCTAAGGAAATGCAATCAATAATCAAAAGAAGCAGGTTACAGTACACTTGTTCGCCCACTGCTCGAATACTGCTCAGCAGTGTGGATTCTGTACCAGATAGGGTCGATAGAAGAGATAGAGAAGATCCAACGGAGAGCTGCGCGCTTCGTTACAGGATCATTTAGTAATCGCGAAAGCGTTACGGAGATGATAGAGAAACTCCAGTGGAAGACTCTGCAGGAGAGACGCTCAGTAGCTCGGTACGGGATTTTGTTGAAGTTTCGAGAACATACCTTGACCGAAGAGTCAAGCAGTATATTGCTCCCTCCTACGTATATCTCGCGAAGAGACCATGAGGATAAAACCAGAGAGATTAGAGCCCACACAGAGGCATAGCGACAATCCTTCTTTCCACGAAGAATACGAGACTGGAATAGAAGGGAGGACCGATAGAGGTACTCAAGGTACCCTCCGCCACACACCGCCAGGTGGTTTGCGGAGTATGGATGTAGATGTAGATGGAGCACCAATTCCTCGAGTCCTACCAACAAAGCTCTGTAAACGCCCAAAATCAAGAGGCATATCGATGACCACTAAACCTACATCAAACTTCTGTATGGATCTAGCATTAGCTGAAAATTGAAGGATCATCTCCAGTCTGCTTTTAACTAGTGTACAGCCTTTTATATTGGTACTGGTCTTACCAGTTCTCACAAGAATTATTTTTAAACGATATATTAAAAGAAATAGTGTTTCAGTATTTTGGGAAAGAGCATCAGTTCGTGATTTAAAGTTTCGGAAGCAGTTGGCACCACTGAGTGCCACTAGTACACTTTCGTCCATTTCGCGGTCATAGTCCTGCGTGTGTACACAGTTCTGGCCCGAAAGAGTATTGACTTAACACATTGCCGCCAACACTGGCCTGCAGTGCTGGCGTACATGTACTGGTGTGTCCGCAACGTTGCCTTCACAATGTTGCTTGGCTATATTGCCGGCAATATAAAATTGTTAGGGCCCTTGTAAACTGCATTAAGGAAATTTTACTTCCTCGCGTATACAGTGGAAAAGAAGGCTACATGATTAAATTTGTTGGTGGTTTGTAGGTGCAGAGATTGCCAAAGTGAATGTATAGAGCTCCCAGCTCTGGCAGTAATCCGCCTGGGCAGCGAGTAGATCTGAGCTGTGATGTGCTACTTTTTCTCATATTGTCAGTGAGGTTTATGTAGTAAGTAATTAATATCATGCTTCACTCCTCCATTATTTTATTATTATTATTATTAGTGTTACAGTTATTGTTATTATAATAATAATAATTATTATTATTATTATTTTCGATTATTACAGAGAGCGTTTGAACTTGAAATCCTTCATGATGATTGATTATGTTTTTTCTGAGACCAAATTTTCTTCATGTGTTCACTATGTTGTTTCTTTCGCTCCGCTGTCCATTTGCATCCTGGTCTCTTCTGTGTTGTCGTGTCAAATTTATGTATTCTGATGATGTTCCTGAATTCAGTACTATTTTCTGCATCGTTTACTGTTATGTGTGCTTGTCTGAGGTCCTCTTCAACTTCTTTTATCCATTTTGTTTTTCCCCTGCCTGAGTTGATGACTTTAAGAATTCGCTTTGAAATTCTGTTTTCATTCATCCTGTGGATATGTCCGTAGAACTGCATTCTTCTTTTCCTTATTGTATCCGTAATCTTGTCTGTGTATTTATATAATTCTGATGTTGGTCTCTTCTTCCAGATTCCTTGCTGTTGTATCGGGCCAATAATTTTCCTGAGAATTTTCCTTTCTTGTTTCTATATTTCTTTGATTTTAGTTTGCCCACCTATTTGTGTTGTTTCAGATGCATACAGTGCCTCCGGAAGTACGACAGTGTTGTAGTGCCTCAATTTTGCGTTAATGGATATGGATTTTTTGTTATAATAGTTCCACGTGAGTTTATATGCTTTCTGTAGTTTTTTTACTCTTTCCTCATTGGCCTTTAGGTTGATCCCTGATGGCTGGATGAGTTCTCCCAGGTACTTAAAATGTGGTACTTGTACGATTTTTCCCATTGGATGTCACAATAGGCAATTTGTCTTGTGGCACTCTTCCTATGTACTGGGTTTTCTCATACGAGATTTGCAGGCCAGTTCCTCGTGCAGTTTCATGTAACTATTATTATTGTTATTATTATTATTATCTTTCCTTTCTCAGACGTTATGTCTGGTTAAAAATGGAAAGTGACGCGGTACCCTGCTGAAGCGTGACTTCCTTTTAACTGCACAGTATATGTTACATAGCATTTAGGAACTTTCGGGTAATTGAACATGTATCAATAATTACAGATTTCTGTAGTTGTATATATAAGTTTGGATGTAGCTGTATTGCATTGATGTACTGGTGGATATTGTGTGGTATGACTCCTGTAGTTGATAGTATAATTGGTATAATAATAATAATATACTGTGCAGTTAAAAGGAAGTCACGCTTCAGCAGGGTACCGCGTCACTTTCCATTTTTAACCAGACATAACGTCTGAGAAAGGAAAGATAATAATAATAATAACAATAATAATAGTTACATGAAACTGCACGAGGAACTGGCCTGCAAATCTCGTATGAGAAAACCCAGTACATAGGAAGAGTGCCACAAGACAAATTGCCTATTGTGACATCCAATGGGAAAAATCGTACAAGTACCACATTTTAAGTACCTGGGAGATTGTGTGGTATGACTCCTGTAGTTGATAGTATAATTGGTATAATAATAATAATAATAATAATAATAATTATTATTATTATTATTATTATTATTATTATTATTATTATTGGCAATTATTATTTTTATTAATAATGCTAATTACTATTATTGTGATTGTTATGTAATTTTTTCTATGTGTTATTCCTGGTCAGATGTAAGAGACGGCCTTACGGCGTTAATCTGGTCAGGGTACATAAGCGATAAATAAACAAATAAGCCTGTCGACTCACGTAAATCTTTGGAAATCATTATTGACAAAGACACATCCACTGAAAGCGAAGTTTAAAGAGAAGCACTTACCAATGTAGACAAGCAACCAAACTGCTAAACAGTATTTTATGCGGCTCACAAATCAGATTAAAAACGAAGCTTAGGATATTTAAAACTATTATAGGAAGTACAGCACTAAAATGGAAAATAGTTCAAAAAATTAGGAAGTTACTTCAACATAATGGTTGGTTGGTTTTTGGGAAAGAGACCAAACAGCGAGGTCATCGGTCTCATCGGATTAGGGAAGGACAGGGAAGGAAGTCGGCCGTGCCCTTTCAGAGGAACCATCCCGGCATTTGCCTGGAGCGATTTAGGGAAATCACGGAAAACCTAAATCAGGATGGCCGGACGCGGGATTGAACCGTCGTCCTCCCGAATGCGAGTCCAGTGTGCTAACCACTGCGCCACCTCGCTCAGTAACAACATAATGGGATTTTGGATGAGATGAGATTAAAAAATGAACACATATGTCAGAGAATGAATCAGGGTACCACAAATTGATACAATTGAAGCAAAACGACTAATATGGGCACGTGTGCTATTTGGCAGAGGAGAAGCTGGCCTCTGTAGCTGAGCGGTTCTAGGGGCGCTTCAGTCCGGAACGGCGCTGCTGCTACGGTCGCAGGTTCGAATCCTGCCTCGGGCATGGATGTGTGTGATGTCCTTAGGTTAGTTAGGTTTAAGTAGTTCTAAGTTCTAGGGAACTGATGAGCTCAGATGTTAAGTTCCATAGTGCTTAGAGCCATTTCTGAGCAGAGGACAGGCGGCTTAAGGAGATGGAGTGGATTCCGACTGACAGAAGAACAACAAGAAACCCGCAAACAACATGAGAATAAGCAGTCGGAAGAGCTATGTCAGAGAGGAATTTGCAGGTAGAAGATTGGAAAGATCGGAGGCTTTGGAAGCTAGGCTGCGAGAAACAACTATCACATTATATTAAATGACAATTAAAAAAAGAATAAACTGCAAATGAGGTGGATGTAAAAAATGGATCTCCGTCATATGGTTCCTACTCTCTATACATGCGCACCTGTGTGTGTGTATGTGTGTGTGTGCCGGCCGCGGTGGCCGTGCGGTTCTAGGCGCTCCAGTCCGGAGCTGCGCTGCTGCTACGGTCGCAGATTCGAATCCTGCCTTGGGCATGGGTGTGTGTGATGTCCTTAGGTTAGTTAGGTTTAATTAGTTCTAAGTTCTAGGGGACTGATGACCACAGCAGTAGAGTCCCATAGTGCTCAGAGCCATTTGAAGCATTTGTGTGTGTGTGTGTGTGTGTGTGTGTGTGTGTGTGTGCTGGCGCGAGAAGGGGGTGGGAGTAGTCAGCGAGCTAAAATGGCTGCGAGAGTAAACAATGCCCCTGGCTGTGTATGTATCACGGTCACTGATTCGCGTTGCCAATACAAAAGGGCGTAACTGGCGAGAGGGAAATTCACCGTGAACCGCTGCGGTTTCACTTGCGTCCCTGTGACAACAGTGCCTGGAACAACAACAATACTCAATGCAGCGGCCTCATTCAAACTCACCAGCACTCGGCAAAGGAAGAACAAACACCGCACCACGCTCGGAAAATGGGAGCTAGTACTTAATGTTTATTTAGGAAGTATATGCTGCGAGACCCCATCCGTATACACTGAGTTACAGAAGGAATCTAAAGTGTTTTAATAATTGACGCTATAGGTCAATCGTAATAAAAGTAATTTGAAGATAAAACCGATTCAGTTGCATTTATTTATTTATTTATAAGCACAGCCGCTTTCACAGTATTTTAGTTGTATCATCAGGTGTAATCTGCACAAAATAATAGACAAAAACTTCTGTAAGGCAAGAAAATAACTAAAATGAAAAGGTATGCAGGATGAACATAATCAGGAAATGAAGTCCTGTTCTGTTCAATAAAGAGTATGGGATGACCCAACGTACCCAATCAGCAATTTTTCGCTATGTAGAGGACGCAAGTTATAAAACGCAAGGGATACCAAAACAAATAGCCAAGTAACATTGCCGTGGGCGGAGCTTGAGTAGTTCGCATTTCTGCCACTAGGGGCGTATAGCACAACTCACTGCGGTTCAGTGCCGCCCAACGAGTTAAAATTTCATAGAGTGGCTATAGGTCCGCCATGTTTGAAGCAAATTGAAGTTCTGGCCGCCATGTTTTCTTGAGTCAAGACAATCGTCTGCTGTGTCCCGCCCCCTTGTAACTGCGTTTGACTTACTTGAAATGGCCCATACTAGCTTTATTTTTTCTAAAACAAGCAATAGACAGCAGTGATTTCAGTGTACACTGACAGCAAAAAGGGATGTTTTTGTCGAAATATGGCTAAACTTTTCGATGCAGATAACACTACAAGACAACTCAAATAAGTCTGTCCATCCACTATAACGTTACTTGTTGCCCATAAATTAATGCAATTAGAGCAGATACCACCAGAATATTACGGTGAAACTTCTAAACATGCTGTGGTTAACTATTAGAAACAGTAACGGGCGCAGAAATGCGATATTTTTGTTGCTATTTCAAAGTAAAAAGTCAAAGCCTCAAAAACCAGTACACTGTGAACGAGAATTTATTTGAAATATGTGTTACAAGTAGTTAACACAAGTATAGTAATTCAATAACAAACTCGAAGCGTTCTTGGGTGGGGTAATTTCACAAATTTTCGTAAGTAGCTGTATGCCTTGGCAGAATAAAAGTGTAGGGTCAGGGCAAATTTCCTTATTTGCTGAGAATAATCGCATACTTTAGCACTGCACTGAAGTTCCAATAGCTCCTTCAACAAACCAACTACATGTTCACTGTTTAACATATCAGAAACTGAACTACATAGCCTTCTTCTCAAACCGGCAACTAAAGTCTGTAACTGCACTAATCTTCTTTTGTGTCGTACACTAAGTTGCTTCATTTGCTTTATCCGCTCCTTTAGTCGCACATTCTCTGCTTGTACTCTGTTATATTGCGTTTTCAACTTCTTAAGGCTTGGTAGACAGTAATTGTGGTCAGCAGAAACAGATGTGGGTCCGACAGGCACTGAAAGAATGTAGTTACATCATAAGTTTATAACAGAGTTACACCATAAGATTATAACAGAAAGTATGTAATTCAAAGCAATAAGAACACGGAGTAAAATTAAATTATTGACTTACTTTGTGCTAATGATGTCACTGTAATAGCACTGTCTTGCAAATTGTCGAAAGATCGCTTTCTGGGTTGTGGTCGTAATACTTTATCTTGCTTTTGTAAATGTGGTGGAAAGTTAAAGATAGTAGGTACTGGTTTTGACAAAAGGAGCCTCTGGACATTTGTGTGGTACATATATTTCTCTTCAAAATGAGCTGAACAGAGGTAACTGGCTGTAGTAGGAAACCAGTTTTCTCGCTTCATATTTATAGCCCATCTTTTTGTAATTTCCTTATCTTTTAAAGGAAATCTGTAATCAACGATAAATAAATTTTCTTGCATTTGTCTTAAGCATAATTACAGTTCCAATGCAAATGACTTTCATAAACATTGAAAAACGTGTGTCGTATTTCGGTACTAATATACTTACTTATAATATGAAATATTTGTTGTTTTATCGCTGCGATTTGTGCAGTTGAACGCTGAACACACTGCAGGCATGTTGACTTCATATTTTGTAACAAAAATGTCACCTAGAAAAGTTAAATATTGCAGTAATATCACAACAGCTGACACACTTCCAACACAAACAACAGTAACGCTTTCCTAATGTTTTGACTAAGGAGAACATGGCGGCCGAGTTAGCGTTGGTTGCCGCTAGGAGCGCTGTAACTAGTATCTATGAAATTTTAACTCGTTGGTGCCGCCTGTGTTGTCGACCTGACTTGTTCTGTTCATCTGCGGCTATTGTTTTTGGTAGCGCTGTTTTAAACTTTTTTCGCTTTCTACAGTCGCAAGTTGAAGTGAACAACGTGCAGCTGTTGAATTTTGTTTTCTACTGGAGGAAAATGCTGCTGAAACTGTTTCAATGTTGCAAACATCTTATCAAGATGACATTACGGGAAAAAATCAAGTGTACAAGGGGTTTGCTCAATTTAAAAATGGCGAGATGGCGACTGATGACAAACCTCGATCTGGACATCCATCAACTGCCCGAATTGACGAAAGTACTGAAAACATTCGAGAGCTTGTGTTCATATCCTGTCGACAGGCAGTTGATCAACTGTCACGGATGTTTGTGATGTCCTTAGGTTAGTTAGGTTTAAGTAGTTCTAAGTTCTAGGGGACTGATTACCTCAGAAGTTAAGTCCCATAGTGCTCAGAGCCATTTGAACCACGTTTGCTCCTTGGGTTCCGACTGACAAGCAAAAGGGATGTCGAGTTGAAATATGTCACGCTTTGAAACAACAGTTTGAAACTGATCCAGATCTTCTGTCAAATGTTATTATTGATGATGAGTTATGGTGCTATGGTTACCACTCAGAAACAAAGCAACAGTGAAGCCATCATCGTCACCTCGTCCAAAAAAATGTTACGTCCAATTAAACATCAAAACAAATGCTGATTATTTTTTTTTTTTTAGTGGGAAGGGCGTAGTTCATTTGGAGAGTGTTCCCCCAGGTCAGACCGTCTATCAAACATATTTTTTTTTTTGAAATTTTAAGAAGACTGCGCAACAGTGTTTGTCAAAAAAGACCTGATTTGTGGCAGACAGGAGAGTGGTTCTTCCAGCATGACAACGCACCAGCACACACAGTCATCTCTGTTAGACAGTTTTTGGCTAAAAATAGCATGGTTCCGTTGCTCCACACACCTTATTCGCCTGACCTGGCTCCGTACGACTTTTTCTTATTTCCATGCACTAAAAGGAGCAGGAAAGGTGATCGACAACACTGAAGAAGTCAAGAAAAAAAGAGGGAGGAGCTGTCAGTCATTTCTGAAGATGACTACAAGAAATGTTTCCAACAGTGGAAGCACTGGTGGAGCAAATGTATTTGTAGGAATGGAGCGTATTTTGAAGGATATAAAGTTGTTTTGTGAACAATTTGAAAATATATGGCTTTTAAAATATAATTCTGTTTTTTTTTTTTTTTTTTTTTGTTACCTCCTCGCAGCATAAAACCCTATAGAATGTTCCTGTGATACGCAGAAAGGACAAAAGCTAAAATGAAAACTCCCTGCTAACAAACTATCTGGTAGGTGAAGTACTACTACCGTCATCTCAACGGGTACTGGTGCTTGTGCTCAATAGAATTTAGTAGTATTCTACTTACCGGCTAGTTTGTTAGCAGGAAGTTCTAATTTTAGCTTTTGTCCTTTCTAGGTATCACATACTACGTGCTATTTTATAAATGAAGTCCGCTACACAGGGAAAAGCTGATGAGTATGAACCCTTTTCTTTGGTCGGAATATAACTTGATTCTAGTATTCCTGACGATGCAGCTATAATCCTGCGAAACCGGTCGTGATTATAAATGTAATACTTACAGCTGAAGTGGTTTTATCTTAAAAAAAAAAAAAAGTTTCAAATGGCTCTGAGCACTATGGGACTTAATATCTGAGGTCATCAGTCCCCTAGAACTTAGAATTACTTAAACCTAACTAACCTAAGGACATCACATACATCCAAACCTGAGGTAGGATTCGAACCTGCGACTATAGCAGCAGCATGGTTCCAGACTGAAGCGCCTAGAACCGCTCGACCACAGCGGCCGGCTTTTTATCTTCAAAATTATATACCCGAACTGTCGTTGCGCTGTATACGAAGCTTTCTGTCTAATAAAACACGGCATGTAACGTATGTCCAACATTTACTACTTACACTTATTATCTGGTTACACATATAAGTTTCCATTTCGCTTGTTGGTACTACAGTTGCTGTTGTCTTATTTACTGACTATCGATTTTGTTTGGACGTTCAAATTGTGCTTGACTTTATATGATTGAATTTTGAGCTGTGATGTTCTTTTGTTGGCCAGTACTAGTGTAGACCCAAGACCCGAATCTTTACAACATGAAGCATCGTGAATAAAATAGCTTCAAACGTTTGATAAACTTTACAAACGAGTTACTGTGCTAAATACTTTTCATTGAGGTTGTGAAATCGAAGGCACAATTTTTTCACGCATCTCAATGTTTATAATCTCATATCTCTTGAACTATGTCTGGTATAGTAAGACAATTTTTTTTCCTTTATTGTATTTCAATGCCCCATCTGGGACGAAAGACATTACAAGTAGACATTTACAACAATATACAGAAGAAAACATGGCGGAACATAGAAAAAAAGGCGGAACAAAAGAGAAGAAAGCATATAAAAAGCAGCGACTGTAAAGCGGAGGTTGTGAAGGCATTGCTAATTACGCATATAAATTTTTTTTCGTGATTTTCTTTAGATTTCTATTCTTTTTCTTTTGTTCATATGAGCATTTCTAAGTGTTATTATGTAACATTCTACTGTGGTTTTTAAATGTAAAGATGTAATTGTGATTATTTCGTTTGCTATTGGATAAGTATGTTTCTTGCTTTGTACCTGTGGTAAAGTTTGTAAAGTTCTCTTTTGGAATATTATTAATTGTGAAAAATGCAGTCAATAACAGTTATAAAGATTCATGTAATTTACGATAACGATATACGTAACATTTATAGACAGGGGACAGCGATAGTGATATCGAGAGTCGAAAGATTGTCGTGTAGCAGAGGGGATGGTGGATGGTGTGTCTGTGAAGCGTGCGCGGGAAAATAGTACTGTGTTTTATGAAAAGCATACGTAATTGTATGGACAGTGATACCGAACTATCAGATTGTTAATCCTCTTTACCACTGCGGTATGTAATGCCGTCGCCAGCGAACTTTAAGAGCAAATAAACCGGACTGTGGAAGTGCCGCTAACATTACTTTGTTGTGGCCGACACGAACAGTGCTTTTATGCGAATGAACTTTACTGGTATTGGTTTTGGGTGGTGGAACTGTTGTACCGGGTGATCAGAAAGTTTATATAAATTTGAAAACTGAATAAATCACGGAATAATATAGATAGAGAGGTACAAATTGACACACATGCTTGGAATAGCATGGGGTTTTACTAGAACAAAAAAAAATACAAACGTTCAAAAAATGTCTGACAGATGGCGCTTCATCTCATCAGAATCGCAATAATTAGCATAACAAAGTAAGACAAAGCAAAGATGATGTTTTTTACAGGAAATGCTCAACATGTCCACCATCATTCCTCAACAACAGCTGCAGTCGAGGAATAATGTTCTAAACAGCAGCCGGCCGGTGTGGCCGTGCGGTTCTAAGCGCGTCAGTTTGGAACCGCGTGACCGCTACGGTCGCAGGTTCGAATCCTGCCTCGGGCATGGCTGTCTGTGATGTCCTTAGGTTAGTTAGGTTTAAGTAGTTCTAAGTTCTAGGGGACTGATGACCTCAGTAGTTAAGTCACATAGTGCTCAGAGCCATTTGAACCATTTTGTAAACAGCACTGTAAAGCATGTCCGGAGTTATGGTGAGGCATTGGCGTCGGATATTGTCTTTCAGCATCCCTAGAGATGTCGGTCGATCACGATACACTTGCGACTTCAGGTAACCCTAAAGCCAATAATCGCACGGACTGAGGTCTGGGGACCTGGGAGACCAAGCGTGACTAAAGTGGCGGCTGAGCACACGATCATCACCAAACGACGAACGCAAGGGATCTTTCACGCGTCTAGCAATACTTTTTTTTTTGTTCTAATAAAACCCCATGTCATTCCAAGCATGTGTGTCAATTTTTACCTCTCTATCTACATTATTCCGTGGTTTATTAAGTTTTCAAATTTATACTGACTTTTTGATCACCCGGTATATCACATTCTATGAAGCCGTGAAAGTGAAGACTTTAATTAACTGTGCAATATAGATGACTTTCAGTGATGATGTCGAAGTTTGAAATGCGAGAACAGAGTGGACATTGTTTACACACAAGAACAATTCTATGAACTGTGTATTTGTGGCTAAGACTATATGAATGTGGCGAACTGTGTAATTATGGACGATAGCGTCACGGACAGTGCATAAAGTGTAAAAACGAGCGATGTCCACGTCATGTACTTTGAAAGAGAGGACATGTCAACAACGGTCATATACTGGCATCTTGTGGTTTGTTGATCACCACGGGGTTAATGATACAGCTGTGCCGGAACTTTATTTGCGTTTCGCCGGAGAAAATTAACCAGCGGAACTGCCTGTGTCCCGCTCTCATCATCGTAGCCCGCCGACATCGTGCTGCCCAACGTAACGCTTCGTATGCAACAAAAAGTTAAGAGATTTCGCCGAACGCTATCCCCTGACCTAGAAACTTTCTTTCTCTATTAAACGTATAAGAACTACAGACTCTATTCAAATAAATTCTTTGTTTCGTTTATGTTTGCTTTCTGCTAACGAAAATAAAATTACAATCAGTGAATTAAAAGTTGCCTGGTAGTCGTTGTTGAAACACCAGTAAATATAAACTTCTTCCTCTCATTAGCACTAATTCTCCTTGCATATCAAAATTATTGTAGTTATTTTATGTATTGTTATGAGACTGGATATATGACAGTGACTAATAAGAGTATTTTGTCGCGAAATATGGCTTCGCGCGAAAATTACGGCGACCGCCATAATTGCTTGCGTTCTGACCAATAACGTAAAAGCTGCTATTCCCGTATTGGTGCATTTCCTGAAGTGAGCGTGAATTATAAATGTCAGCCGTCAAATCACGTAGGGACTGTTAACCCAGTAATAAAAGTTTTTGATATTGTATTGCTACGAGTCGTAGTATTAGGAGACACTGGTTATACTCAAAAGTGGGTAGACGTATGGGGAAACCCCCCAGCGTTCATGCGATTATTAACAGTATCGTGTGTGATTCACGAAATTTTGTCATTTTTTCTAATTCCTTTCAGATATTGTCTTAGATGTCTTTGAAGTTTCAGAGAATATGTACACAATTTTGTCGGTTCAGGTTAATTTCAGAGCAGTTTCTCGTGAATATTAGAGTTTTCAGTTCATAAACAAAGTGGGATCGTGACTAATTGAGAAGTATGACAAAGAGTGTGGATTTCCAACTAGAATTTTGGATGACTTCACAGTTCAGATTTTGATAATTATTTTTCCTGTGAGTTGAGGTCACCGCAAGGTAAAAATCGAAAAACAATTTTACAGAAAACACATACTGTAAGGATTAAAAGACACCAGGTAAAGTACAGCTGAAGCAGAAAAGGTCGCAGAAAGATTAAAACAGCCACGTGACAGATGGCATAGCATGGAACAATCATGGAATTTACACAGGTCAAACACACAAAACCACATCACTTGATGACAATGTGTAATGGTACCGAACACAACACTAACACAGCACACTTGATAATGAATAAAAAGCTGGGAAGGTTCTGTCAGTGGTAAGGGACAAGGGAGAAGGGAAAAGGAAGTGAGAAGGAGGAGGAGAGAGAAAGGGGGAAGAGGTGGAGCGCCAAAGAGGGAGGGGTAGGGAGGGAAGGGATGGGAGAGGAAAACAGCCGAGGAGGGGGTGCAGGGACTTGGGGGAGGGGGGGGGGGGGGGGAAAGAGGAAAATCCACTCTGAGAGAAGGAGGGGAGAGTGAAAGGGGGCCCTGGGGATGGGTGGGGGAGAGGGAACAAGGCCAGGCTACAGTTGGTAGGAAGGGTAGATGTCACAGTGAAGTTCAACATCCATGAGGGGGAGGTGCTGGAAATTGCCCTGATGAAGCCGATGGACAGATACAGCAATAGAGGTGCAGCATATGGTGGGGGGTGGGGAGAGAAAGACAAAACCACAGGGTGGGGGGATCAAGCCTGCAGACAGTGTAAAGGATGTAGAGATGTTGGAGGAAAAGGAGGAGGTGGGGGAAGGGGATGAGGTCATACAGGAGTGGTGTGGGGGAAGGGAGACAGATACAGAATGCAAGGCTGAGCATGTGGCTTTCTATGATTTGGAGGACCTTATGAAAGTGGAGGGGGAGGGGGGGCGAGGTCTAGGCAATGCTGGCATAACACAGTATTCAGTCATATAAACTCCAGCACAATTTCAACATCCAAACAAAATCGATAGTCAATAAATATGACAATAGCAACTGGAGTACCAACAAGTGGATGAGGGATTTGTAGGTGTGGAGGATGGTGGAAGGATGCAATCCCCATGTCCTGCCATCACGAGTTTCAGGAGGCAGAGGTGGGAATGGGCTTTTTGGTGGATGGTCAGGAGATGAGGGGTCCAGGTGAGGTGATGGTTCAGGGTGAGGCTAAGGTATCTCAGGGTGAGGGGGAGCTAGATGGGACGACCATAGATGGTTAAGTAGAAATTATGTAGACAGGAGGAGTGGGTGGTGCAGCCTATGATGATTGGCTGGGTTTTGGAGGGGTTGATACAAAGGAACCACTGGTTACATCAAGTGGTGAGGTGGTCAAGGTGAGTTTGGAGGGTGCATTGGGACTGTTGAAGGGTAGGATAGAGAGCCAGGAAGGCAGTATGATCAGCATATTGGAGAAGGTGGACAGGTGGCAAATCAGCAGTGTAGGAGATAGAAGAGAGGAGAGGGGAGGGGAGGTGACGGAGCACTGCGGGATGCCAGCAGTGGGATAAAAGATTGGGAGTTGGTGTCAAGGAGGATGACATAGGAAGGATGGCGTGAGAGGAAGGATGCGACCAGATGGACAAAACTGATAGGCAGGGCGTGGGTTTGTAAAGAGGAGACCAGGATGCCATACACGGTCACGGCGGAACAACAGGAATTAAGTTGGAGGGAGAGAAGGTGGATGAGGTTAAGGAGTTGGTCTTCAGCGGAAAAGGAGGGTCGGAAGCCACACTGGGTATGGGGGGGGGGGGGGGGGAGGAGGTGGTGGTGATGGACGTGGTGATGGATACGATGTGAGAAGATGGATTCGAAGAACCAGTAACAAAATTTTGGAGGCAGATATATATGTGGACACTATCTACAAAACTTGTTGAGAACAAAGTTAGTAGCACAGAAGAAATAAATTAAAACGTGGCGCTTGAAGTTGAAATTTTAGTGCACAAACAGTGGAAATGTGATAAGCAGTAAATGTTTTTCCTCTCATTGCTTTGTGGAGGGTGTCAGGGAGAAAAAGTCTCGTGGAACTTTGAAATTATGTGTAAAGTTTGTTGAAAGTCGCAAAGTACTCTCATTCTCAAATACTGGATGAATATAGTTTGGGTAATTTGACCGCAGTGAGTTGCGCTCCTGAAGGGTGTTTGATTGAACTTGAGACAACTAAAAATCTCGAAAACAACCCATCACACGAAAAAAAAGTTCTAGGTGAGATGTTAATATTTAAAAAGGGGACACTATCTGTTCTACGACTGGCCACCTCCTAACCAATCCTCCTGTGTGTTCAGGGTCAACTTTGTATTTTCAAATGGAACCCCACTGAGGCATAGCCCCCTCTACATCGTTCGTATTCCGATGGGACATTATAGAAGTGATCAGACGTGCAGTGTGAGTCACGCAAAGGACAGGTGGCGTCAGATGTCGTTGTGTATGTAGTTTCTGTGTGATCCGATAGAGATCTGACAGACACTGTCAGTTTCATTTCCGGTTCTGTTTGTTTAATTTTCTAATTGTTTGTCAATTACTACTATAATTGAACTCAGTTGTGAGAGTGAATAAAGGTTCAGAGTGAAATACTTTTTTTTGTAAAGTTTTTGTACTATACAGGGAAGTGATTGGTCATGTGAGGAATGTTCCTGAATGGTGAGTGTTAGTCATTCGTACAGGCGAATTTGTTATAGAGTATTTAGTTCTCATCCTCTATTATGCCAGTCCCACCTGGATAACCACCCCTCTCCAAATTCTGTAAGTCCCTCCAGACACTCGGGCACCATGCACTCCGCCTCGCCTTGTGTGAACGCCTCCCGTCCCCCATGCGGATCCTCTACGACCTCATTCCTTCCCCCCATCTGTTCCTTTTCCTCGAACATATCTGCATCCTCTACACCTCCCGCCAGCTTCATCCCCCTCATCCCATCATTGCTCATCTCAAGCCCCGCCCTCTGCCACACCTTCACTGTTGTGTCCCCCCTATCCTTCACCACTACACCCATCATCTCTTTTCCCAAGGTGGCTTATGTCAACTCCCCCACCTGGATAATGCCCTCTCTCCATTTATCCCTCCTATCAACTCTGATCCTTGCCTCTCCCTCCTTTCCTCTGTCTTTTCCCCAGTCTCCCTCTTCCCCCCTTCCATCCTGTTTTTCCCCGCCTACCCTCTCTCTGCCTCCCTTCTCTCCCCCGAGTTCGTTTTTGTTCTCCACTGCCTTTCCTTCTTGCGCCTGCCCAGCCCCTCCTTTTCTAAGTGCCCTCCCTCCATCGGCTCCCCCTTCTTTCTTTTCCTCTCCTCCCCCCTTTTCCCCCCTCATAGGTCTGGGTCCTCCACCCCTCCCCCATCTGCCGCCGTGTCACCTCTATAGTGTTGTCTTCAGTGAGCGTTCAGTGTTGTGTGTCCCCTGTTGGTGTTGCGAACAGACGCCATACTGCTGCTAGTTGTGTTTTTTATCTTGTGTGAACAGAAACCAGACTGTCACTGTGTTTTTTTTAGCTGTGCCTGTCTACTTCTTGTGTGTATTCATCTGCATCGTCACCGCAGTGCTTTTATATTTTAAATACCACAACTTTCCGCCATTTTACAGTTTTTTACAATGTGACTGTTATATCACCTGTTTTTCTTGTTTGTTTCAATTCTCATTATGTTTTTTAACTGTAGGCTGTAGAGAGCAGCATATTACGCTGCTGATCGGGGGGGGGGGGGGGCGGGGGGGCAACGGCCTTGCCGCAGTGGATACACCGGTTCCTGTGAGATCACCGAAGTTAAGCGCTGTCGGGAGTGGCCGGCACTTGGATGGGTGACCATCGAGCCGCCATGCGCTGTTGCCATTTTTCGGGGTGCACTCAGCCTGGTGATGCCAATTGAGGAGCTACTCGACCGAATAGTAGCGGCTTCGGTCAAAGAAAACCATCATAACGACCGGGAGAGTGGCGTGCTGACCACACGCCCCTCCTATCCGCATCCTTAGCTGAGGATGACACGGCGGTCAGATGGTCTCGATTGGAACCCAATTAAAAAAAAAAATACTATTTACTCAGTTTATGGTACTGGGGAAACGAGATTATGATTTCGGTAAAGTAGCTTTGTTAACAATGTTATGGTAATTTTCTATTCTGATTCAGTGACAAATTTTGATTGGTTCTTTGTAGATGCGCGGGATTGAACGGGACTGATGCTCCTTTCAGACTGGTTGTGATGTTTCTCTGCCAATCACGGACTAGCAACATCGCGCGTTTTTTTGGGAACTAGAAACTTCTTTTGTGTAGAGACAGCGGAGTCGGGGCTTGGATTTCATAGTGATGAGACGTATTGATACGTGCTCCACTGAAAATGATTAATATTGTGATATTTCGGTACCAAATGTTTGAGAAGTCCGTGAAGTGTCGAAGGAAGTTCGTTTCAAAGCACAGTGTGTTTAAATAATTAGAGTCCGCGTGGCGTGTTGCTTACTCCAGCACGTGAACATCTTTTTACGTGAGACGTTATAGCAACAGTGAGCGAGCCGTTCTAAGACAAACAATCCAGCTGTGAACTGTCGGTGAAGGATTACCATAAACTGGCTACTGTTATGAATGATGTGTGGGTGTGGACTTTTCAAACCTTCACATCTACATCTACATATACATGGTTACTCTGCAATTCACACTTAAGTGCGTGGCAGAGGGTTCATAAAACCATTTTCATACTACTTCTCTACCATTCCACTCTCGAATGGCGCGTGGGAAACAGGAACACCTAAATCTCTCCGTTCGAGCTCTGATTTCTCTTATTTTATTATGATGATCATTTCTCCCTACG
Organism: Schistocerca americana; assembly: GCF_021461395.2. NCBI lineage: Eukaryota > Metazoa > Arthropoda > Insecta > Orthoptera > Acrididae > Schistocerca > Schistocerca americana. Next base: position 172,708,392 of record NC_060129.1, on the reverse strand, counting down.
TAGGTGGGTGTCAACAAAATATTTTCGCATTCGGAAGAGAAAGTTGGTGACTGAAATTTCGTAAATAGACCTCGCCGCAAAGATAACCGCCTTTGTTTCAGTGACTGCCACCCCAACTCGCGTATCATATCAGTGACACTCTCACCCCTATTGCGCGATAACACGAGCTGCCCTTCTTTGGTCTTTTTCGATGTCCTCCGTCAGTCCTACCTGGTAAGGATCCCACACCGTGCAGCAATATTCCAGCATAGGACGGACAAGTGTAATGTAGGCTGTCTCTTTAGTGGGTTTGTCGCATCTTCTAAGTGTTCTGCCAACAAAGCGCAGTCTTTGTTTCGCCTTCCCCACAATATTATTGGTCTTTCCACTTTAATTTGCTCGTAATTGTAATTCCTAGGTATTTACTCCAACTGACAGCCGTTAGATTTGTGCGATTTATCGTATACCCAAAAATTATAGGATTTTTTTAAGTACCCATTTGGATGACCTCGTACTTTTTTTTATTTAGTGCCAATTGCCACTTCTCGCACCATTCTCTCTAGATAATTTTGTAATTGGGATTGATCGTCTGATGATTTTACTAGACGATAGATTTCAGCGTCATCTGCAAACAATCTAAGGGGCCTGCTCAGATTATCGCCTAGATCATTTATGTAAATCAGGAACAGCAGAGGGTCTATGACACTACCTTGCGGAACGCCAGATATCACTTCTGTTCTACTCGATGATTTACCGTCTATCACTACGAACTGTGACCTCTCTGAGAGCAAATCATGAATCCAGTCTCACAACTGAGGCGATACTCCATATGCACGCAATTTGATTAATAGTCGCTTGTGAGGAACGGTATCAAAAGCCTTCTGGAAATCTAGGAATATGGAATCGATCTGAGATCTCTTGTCGAAAGCACTCATTACTTCATGGGATTAAAGAGCTAGTTGCGTTGCACAAGAACGATATTTTTCTAATCCGTGTTGGTTATGTATCAATAAGCTATTTCCTTCAAGGTGATTCATAATGTTACAGTACAGTATATGCTCCAAAATCCTATTGCAAATTGAGGTCAGTGATATGGGTCTGTAATTCAATGGGTTACTCGTATTTCCTTTCTTGAATATTGGTGTGACCTGTGATACTTTCCGGTCTTTAGGAACAGACCTTTCGCCAAGTGAGCAGTTGTATAGGATTGCTAAGAAAGGCGCTATTGTGTCTGCGTACTCCGAAAGGAACCTTCGTACAGTTTAGAGTTAGGCTTGGTAGTGACTGGTGAATCCAAGCTGATCGTAATAGAGTGAAATATTACGGACATAAATACTTTCATTTAAATATTTCTTGCACCGACAAAACAATTTTAGTGCGACTTGTTAAGCTCTGTACAGCTAGTTTTTTTATAGTTCTTTCCGGCTGAGTAATGCATGCCAGTAACTTCAAGAAGGAGGGCGTATATGAAGAAATTCACCATCGGGTGACGAACTTTCCAATGCACCGCGCCCTCGCGCTGTAATTGACAAATAGCAAGTGTGCCTTTTTGTGAAATTTAAAACTGACGCATTTGATCCTCATTTCATTTGCGATTTAAACATACATCTTTGTGCTCTAATAGTTAATATCGATTTTCTAACGTTCCTTGAGTGTTGCACGTGTGATTGTACAGTATAAATAACACATGAGGAAAGTTTCCAACCGATTTTCTTACACCAACAGCAGTTGACCGGCGTTTCCTGGTGAAACGTTGTTTCGATGCCCCGTGTAAGGAGGAGAAATGCGTACCATCACGTTTCCGATATTGATAAAGGTCGGATTGTCGCCTATCGCGATTGCGGTTTATCGTATCGCGACATTGCTGCTCGCGTTGGTCGAGATCCAATGACTGTTAGCAGAATATGGAATCGGTGGGTTCAGGAGGGTAATACGGAACGCCGTGCTGGATCCCAACGGCCTCGTATCACTAGCAGTCGAGATGACAGGCATCTTATCCTCATGGCTGTAACGGATCGTGCAGCCACGTCTCGATCCCTGAGTCAACAGATGGGGACGTTTGCAAGACAACAACCATCTGCAAGAACAGTTCGACGTCGTTTGCAGCAGCACGGACTATCAGCTCGGAGACCATGGCTGCGGTTACCCTTGACGCTGCATCGGAGGCAGGAGCGCCTGCAATGGTGTACTAGACGACCAGCCTGGGTGCACGAATGGCAAAACGTCATTTTTTCGGATGAATCCAGGTTCTGTTTACAGCATCGTAATGGTCTCATCCGTGTTTGGCGACAACGCGGTGAATGCACATTGCAATCGTGTGTTCGTCATCGCCATGCTAGCGTATCACCCGGCGTGATGGTATGGGGTGCCATTGGATTCACGTCTCGGTCACCTCTTGTTCGCATTGACGGTGCTTGGAACAGTGGACGTTACATTTCAGATGCGTTACGACACGTGGCTCTACCCTTCATTCGATCCCTGCGAAACCCTACATTTCAGCAGGATAATGCACGAACGCATGTTCATGTCTTGTAGGGGCCTTTCTGGATACAGAAAGTGTTCGACTGCTGCCCTGGCCAGCACATTCTCCAGATCTCTCACCAATTGAAAACGTCTGGTCAATGGTGGCCGAGCAACTGGCTCGTCACAATACGCCAGTCACCGCTCTCGATGAACAGTGGTACCGTGTTAAAGCTGCATGAGCAGCTGTACCTGTACACGCCATCTGAGCTCTGTTTGACTCAATGCCCAGGCGTATCGAGGCTGTTATTACGGCCAGAGGTGGTTGTTCTGGGTACTGATTTCTCAGGAGCTATGCACGCAAATTGCGTGGAAATGTAATCACATGTCATATCAGTTAAAAAAAAATGGCTCTGACCACTATGCGACGAAACTTCTAAGGTCATGAGTCCCTTAGAACTTAGAACTACTTAAACCTAACTAACCTAAGGACATCACACACATCCATGCCCGAGGCAGGATTCAAACCTGCGACCGTAGCGGCCGCGCGGTTCCAGACTGTAGCGCCTTTAACCGCTTGGCCACACCAGCCGGCTGTCATGTCAGTTCTAGTATAATAGATTTGTCCAATGAACACCCGTTTATCATTTGCATTTCTTCTTGGTGTAGCATTTTTAATGGCCTGTTGTGTAATTGCATATCTTCGTGAATGACCCTGTACATCTACGATACACCGATATCGAATTGTCAGTATCGAGTGCCGGTAGTTTTATTTTATATTATATCTTTTTCGGAATTTTCGCTAAATATTTGAAATTGTTCTTTTAAAAGTTTAGTCTAACAATTTTACTTTCTTTGCGTGAAGGAATCTTACTATTTTTGAGCTTTCATCTCGTTCCGTCTTTCTCTTTGTCTGTGTGAAGTAAGTCTAGGTGGCACATAGAACAAGTCAGATTGCACTGGGGGGTGGCGGTATGAATGGAATAACCGGTCTTGGAGTATTAACGACCGCTTGAGCTGTATTTGATCCTTTATAACTGTATCACTGCCGTTTTCGTGGCCCTAAAATTCACATCTTCAGGTGAACATACGATTAAAACATTAGAGCGGAAAAGCTCGGAATCTTTCTTCGTAACACTGGTTATCCGTCAAAACCAAACACCGCTAAAAGAAGTTATGCCATAGATTAAAAACTGCCAGCTTCCAGCATGATGGGTGGCTCCAGAACAAATCGTACCGCAGTGATCGCTTCTCCGATCGCGTACAGGGGAGGCGGCTGGTCTAATGTTTTAATCGTATGTTCACGGCTTTTAGCGCCACGAAAGCGGTAGTGATTCAGTTATGAAGGAACAGTTACAGCCGGAACGGTAATTAATACTCAAGATGAATACTCCTAGCTGTGGTTGCCCTACCTAATAAGTTGTGTGCGGGATAAGAATTTCCGTGTGAAGAAATAACACGCCAGTTGAGGTGAAAAAAAAAATAACATTTTTAACCCAACTACTTGACAGGGCACTGAAAGACCTGAGTCGAAACAAGGCCCCGGGAGTAGACAACAGTCCATTGGAACTACCGACGGCCTTGGGAGAGCCAGTCCTGACAAAACTCTACCATCTGGTGAGCAAGATGTATGAGACAGGCGAAATACCCTCAGACTTCAAGAAGAATATAATAATTCCAATCCCAAAGAAAGGAGGTGTTGACAGATGTGAAAATTACCGAACTATCAGCTTAATAAGTCACAGCTGCAAAATACTAACGCGAATTCTTTACAGACGAATGGAAAAACTGGTAGAAGCCGACCTCGGCGAAGATCAGTTTGGATCCCGCAGAAATGTTGGAACGCGTGAGGCAATACTGACTCTACGACTTATCTTAGAAGATAGATTAAGGAAAGCAAACCTACGTTTCTAGCATTTATAGACTTAGAGAAAGATTTTTACACCGTTGACTGGAATACTCTCTTTGAAATTCTAAAGGTGGCAGGGGTAAAATACAGGGAGCGAAAGGCTATTTACAATTTGTACAGAAAGCAGATGGCAGAAATAAGAGTTGAGGGACACGAAAGGGAAGCAGTGGTTGGGAAGGGAGTGAGACAGGGTTGTAGCCTCTCCCCAATGTTATTCAATCTATATATTGAGCAAGCAATCCATGGAGAAGAAATAAAAACTTTAAGGTTCGCCGATGACATTGTAATTATGTCAGAGACAGCAAAGGAGTTGTAAGAGCAGTTGAACGGAATGGACAGAGTCTTGGAAGGAGGGTATAAGATGAACATCAACAAAAGCAAAACGAGGATAATGGAATGTAGTCGAATTAAGTCGGGTGATGTTGTGGGTATTAGATTAGGAAATGAGACACTTAAAGTAGTAAAGGAGTTTTGCTATTTGGGGAGCAAAATAACTGATGATGGTCAAAGTAGAGAGGATATAAAATGTAGACTGGTAATGGCAAGGAAAGCGTTCCTGAAGAAGAAAAATTTGTTGATATCGGGTATAGATTTAAGTGTCAAGAAGTCGTTTCTGAAAGTATTTGTATGGAGTGTAGCCACGTATGGAAGTGAAACATGGACGATAAATAGTTTGGACAAGAAGAGAATAGAAGCTTCCGAAATTTGGTGCTACAGAAGAATGTTGAAGATTAGATGGGTAGATCACATAACTAATGAGGAAGTATTGAATAGGATTGGGGAGAAGAGGAGTTTGTGGCACAAGTTGACAAGAAGAAGGGACCGGTTGGTAGGACATGTTCTGAGGCATCAAGGGATCACCAATTTAGCACTGGAGGGCAGCGTGGAGGGTAAAAATTGTAGAGCGAGACCAAGAGATGAATACACTAAGCAGATTCAGAAGGATGTAGGTTGCAGTAAGTACTGGGAGATGAAGAAGCTTGCACAGGATAGAGTAGCAAGGAGAGCTGCATCAAACCAGTCTCAGGACTGAAGACAACAACAAAACAACAACAACAACAACAACAACCCAACTATATTTCTTTGCATCTCAATCATCGAAAACAATTGCAGAAAATGGCGAATAAAAATGTAAGTGACAAATTGGTCTTTGCTGTGAGCGGTGGCGGAGACACGTGAGGGGAAATGCTGGCGTAAACGCCGCTCGGCGCTACCAACAGAAAGTGCAACGTTTAGCTTCACCGTTGACACTGCAACTGCTAAATCGCTAGCGTTTACATCTACATCTACATGGTTAATCTGCAATTCGCACTTAAGTGCATGGCAGAGGGTTCATCAAACCATTTTCATACTACCGGGTGATCAAAAGGTCAGTATAAATTTGAAAACTTAATGAACCACGGAATAATGTAGATAGAGAGGTAAAAATTGACACACATGCTTGGAATGACATGGGGTTTTATTAGAACAAAAAAGAAACAAAGTTCACAAAATGTCCGACAGATGGCGCTGGACAGCAAAACGTCAGTGACTGCGCATGACAATCTTGTATAAAAGGAGCTGTAATGAGAGAGAGAATCAGATACGCCAGGAGTCGCAGCATGTTGACGTTACCTGAAAAGGCGCTTTTAGTGAAGCTGTATTATCAGAATGGGGGATGTGCTAGTTCAGCGTTACGATCCTATCGCCATAGGAAGGGGATTCGAACGGGTAAAGGTCCGTTGACAAATGCAGCTGTGGCGAGATTGATTTCGAAGTTCGAAGCCACGGGTTGTTTGGACGATAGACCCCGTAGTGGCCGACCGAGCACAAGGCGTAATGCTGCTGAGACAGTTCAGGAAGAAATGGAGACTGTAGCGGGTTCGTCCGTGCACGGGGAAGTCAGCGCTCGTGCAGTCGCACCGGCATTCCCTACACTACTGTTTGGTTGGCACTGAGGCGTACCCTCCGACGCTATCCGTACAAAATCCATCGGCATCGTGAACTGTTACCTGGCGATTTAGTGAAGCGGAGGGCATTTGCAGTGTGGCGTTTCAAAAGATGGCGGAAGATGACGATTGGTTGAGTAACGTGTTGTGGACCGACGAAGCTCATTTCACGCTCCGGGGGTCAGTCAACGCCCACAACTGCAGAATTTGGACTACCGAAAATCCTAGAACTGTCGTGGAAACTCCATTCCACGACGAGAAAGTCACGGTATGGGTTGGATTTACCACATCTACCGTTATCGGGCATTTTTTCTTCGAGGAAATGCGTGATTCTGGTTTTTTAGGTTAGTTAAGTAGTTCTAGGTTCTGGGACTGATGACCTCAGATGTTAAGTGCCATAGTGCTCAGAGCCATCTGAACCATTTGAAGACGTTCCTTTCGCTAGAGGGACGTTTCCACAACGTGACAGGGTCCCTGCACATCCTCATCGGTCAGGCGACGTATCATCTAGACCTATCGTTCCGCGGAAGACGAATCGACAGAAATAGTCACGTTTTTTGGCCTTGTAGTTCCCTGCACCTCACCCTTTAAGATTTTTCCCCGAGGGGATGTTTTAAGGGTGAAGACTCCAGAGGAAAAATAAAGACAAGAGACGAATTGATGATGTGGCTTACGAGTAGTGCTCCTCTCACAAAAGAGCGCCAAGATGACGTACACGTGGCGTTTCCAACAGCATCTATGAACTTGCACCTCAGTGTTTCATATAGTTATTCAGGGAATTTAAAAAAAAATTTAAACTGTTCTCATAACCTACTCTTTAAGAGGTATAATCTCATTTCAAAGGATTGAAACAGTAAGACAAGTATTATAGTTAAGAATTGTGTACAGGATCTTTAAGGCAACTAAATATATATAGGAAGCGAACCATCGTACGAAAGAACTGTTCCACGTGGAAAGTTAGTATTAGTAAAGGAGACAACTATCTGTGCCGTAACTGGCCACCTGCTAATCACCGCTCCTGAGTGATCGGGGTCAAGGGGTCAACTGTGTATTTTCAAATGGGAGCCTCTCCCTGCCCCCCTCCCGCCATTTCTATTACATATTCGGATTCTACGCCAAAAACTACGTAGGGTTTACTCAAATCACTGTTCACCATTCACAGTAAATAGCGCTGTAATCGACAAATCTCAACTGCGCCTTTCCTTGCAATTAACAACCGATGTACTTGATTCTATATTTCATCTGCAATGCAAATGTAAACCTTTGTGTTGTAACAGTTGATATTTCTGTTCGAAATTTACTATAGTGCTGCTAAATTGTTTGTACAGTACAACATGGTTAGTCGTTTCAGTGTATCGTTAGAAACTACGCTCAGCGAAGTTCACCGAGGCTTTTTGCGGATGATGCTGTGGTATATGGAGAGGTTGTAACAATGGAAAATTGTACTGAAATGCAGGAGGATCTGCAACGAACTGACGCATGGTGCAGGGAATGGCAATTGAATCGCAATGTTGACTTGTGTAATGCGCTGCTAATACATAGAAAGAAAGATCCTTTATCATTTAGCTACAATATAGCAGGTCAGCAACTGGAAGCAGTTAGTTTCATAAATTATCTGGGAGTATGCATTAGCAGTCATTTAAAATGGAATGATCATATCAAATTCCCAGAATGAGATTTTCACTCTGCAGCGGAGTGTGCGCTGATATGAAACTTCCTGGCAGATTAAAACTGTGTGCCCGACCGAGACTCGAACTCGGGACCTTTGCCTTTCGCGGGCAAGTGCTCTACCATCTGAGCTACCGAAGCACGACTCACGCCCAGTACTCACAGCTTTACTTCTGCCAGTACCTCGCCTCCTACCTTACAAACTTTACAGAAGCTCTCCTACGAACCTTGCAGAACTAGCACTCCTGAAAGAAAGGTTATTGCACACAGTTTTAATCTGCCAGGAAATTTCGTATCAGCGCACACTCCGCTGCAGAGTGAAAATCTCATTCTGGAAACATCCCCCAGGCTGTGGCTAAGCCATGTCTCCGCAATATCCTTTCTTTCAGGAGTGCTAGTTCTGCAAGGTTCGCAGGAGAGCTTCTCTAAAGTTTGAAAGGTAAGAGACGAGGTACTGGCAGAAGTATAGCTGTGAGTACCGGGCGTGAGTCGTGCTTGGGTAGCTCAGATGGTAGAGCACTTGCCCGCGAAACGCAAAGGTCCCGAGTTCGAGTCTCGGTCGGGCACACAGTTTTAATCTGCAAGGAAGTTTCATATCAAGTTGATCATATGCCAGACTGAGATTCATTGGAAGAATCCTAAGGAAATGCAATCCGAAAACAAAGGAAGTAGGTTACAGTACGCTTGTTCACCCACTGCTTGAATACTGCTCAGCAGTGTGGGATCCGTACCAGATAGGGTTGATAGAAGAGATAGAGAAGATCCAACGGAGAGCAGCGCGCTTCGTTACAGGATCATTTAGTGATCGCGAAAGCGTTACCGAGATGAGAGATAAACTCCAGTGGAAGAGTCTGCAGGAGAGACGCTCAGTAGCTCGGTACGGGCTTTTGTTAAAGTTTCGAGAACATGCTTTCACCGAGGTGTCGAGCAGTATATTGCTCCCTCCTACGTATATCTCGCGAAGAGACCATGAGGATAAAATCTGAGAGATTAGAGCCCACACAGAGGTTGTAGGCTGTTTAGGTTTTTATGTTGGTAACGCCACGTAGCGCTTTGTATGAAAATGACTGACTGTGCTGTGTGCAGTCTGTGCTGGTTGGCCTCATTGTTGGAATATTCGCTTGTGTAGTGTTGGGCAGTTGGATGTGAACAGAGCGTAGCGTTGGGCAGTTGGAGGTCAGCCGCCAGCAGTGGTGGATGTGGGGAGAGAGAGAGATGGCGGAGTTTTGAGAGGTTACTATGAGCGGACGATCTGCACGTGTGTCCGTCAGGAAAAGGAAATAGCTTAATTGGATGTCACAAAATTATATATACAGCGTGTCCGAAAAGACTTTCCCTGATTACATAAATTGATAACTCAGTCTAGAAGTAAGATACAAATATGAAACTTGTGTCTAACTGTTTACAACTATCAAAGTTTTCTTTCTGTTTTAGGTTCGCAGTACGTAAGTAGTGGGTGAAGTGCGGTGCCCAAGAAGCCATGTTTAACCAATCAGGAGAAGGCACAGTGTGTCCTGTGGTACCATGAGACACGATCACCGACCACAGTGCAGAGACACTTCCAGACAAAATTTGGAAGGAATCCACCTGTTGTCAAGAGCATTAAAGCCTGGTGTGAGGAGTTCAAGAACACAGGATCGGTTGCTGACCTTCCGAGGTCTGGTCGACCGAGAACCTCAGCAGACAGGGTGGAAGCTGTACGGCAGTCTTTTCTGCCAAGTCCGAAGAAATCGGTGCGCAGGGCCTCACGTGAATTACAGATGCCAAAAAGCTCTCTCTGTGACATTTTACACAAACGTTTATTGTTTTGTGCATACAAAGTGCTAATCGTTCAGGCCTTGTTGTCCAATGACAGTACACGTCGATATGACTTGGCGGTCGAAATGCTATCACGTATTGAGGACGATGATGGTTATCTCAGACGAATTGCCTTTTCCGACGAAGCGACCTTTTTTTGTCAGTGGAGTAGTGAATCGCCATAATGTGCGCATTTGTGGTTCACAACCGCCTGGGAGGTCACGGAGAGCACCAGAGGCAGTCCAAAGGTGAATGTTTGGTGCGCGCTATAGCACGATCGAATTATCGGGCCATTCTTCTTCGTTGAGGCTACTGTCACATCTGCAGTGTACCTGGACGTGTTGCAACTGTATGCTGTTCCTCGGCTGCTTCAGTGTCACCCCGATGTCTTGTTGCAGCAAGACGGTGCACCGCCTCATTGGGGTTTGGACGTCCGTGCCTATCTCGACATGACCTTTCCTAGGTGATGGTTTGGTCGTGATGGGACAACGGTTTCGCCTCCACGCTCTCCTGACGTAACCCCATTAGACTTCTTTTTATGGGGTTACGTGAAGGACGAGGTCTACCGAACACGTGTACCAGATCTTGAAACTCTGCGACAACGGATAACCAAAGTCGTTGAATCGATCCCTCCAGTGATGTTGGCTAATGTGTGGACGGAAACTGAATATTGCCTAGATGTGCTACCAAGGGTGTTCATGTAGAAGTTTACTGATGTGTGAAAAAACTTTGATAGTTTGTAAACAATTGGACACCAGTTTCGTATTTGTATCTTACTTCTAGCCTGAGTTATCAATTTATGTAATCAGGGAAAGACTTTTGAACACTATTTAGGTAAATAGATAGTTTGTTCTCTATCAAAATCTTTCATTTGCTAACTATATGCCTATCAGTAGTTAGTGCCTTCAGTAGTTTGAATCTTTTATTTAGCTGGCAGTATTGGCGCTCGCTGTATTGCAGTAGTTCGAGTAACGAAGGTTTTTGTGAGGTAAGTGATTCATGAAAGGTATAGGTTATTGTTAGTGAGAGCTATTCTTTTGTAGGGATTATTGAAAGTCAGATTGCGTTGTGCTAAAAAATATTGTGTGTCAGTTTAGTGTTGATCAGAATAAGTAAAGAGAGAAATGTCTGAGTACGTTCAGTTTTACTCAGCTGTTTGAAAATCAAATAACGTTAGAGTTTTTCCAGCACTGTTATTCTTTACATTCAAAGGAGAAGGTTTCAGTATTTTCAGTTAACTAAGGTTAATAAAAAAGTACACAGTAATGTGATTTTATTCCTACTATATCCTTAAGCTGGCTTCTCCGATCCCAGGTTCAGTACCTCAAATTGTTCACTGTAGCATCCTCTATGTCCCACCCATACATCTGGGTAATTGAGAAATCTCAACTATGTTTGTCTGTTATCGATAGTGATATTGGCAAGGTATCGGTCCTGGGAATTCCAACAGCGTATCAAAATCATCAAAATCTTTACAGTAGTTCCCGAAACTAACCCATTTTTCTACTATGCTTTTCACGGACAATGAACGCAATGTAAGTTATAACGGCAAAAATATATTTTTATGTGATATAATTACAAATTAACAATATTCAAATTTTTTCCTGTACTTGCACTGTCAAATCTTCCTTCTTGCCAAATTTTATTATTCCAGGTCAACGGGTAGTACCCTATAGGTTTCCGTTAGTGAATTTGCGAGCCGGCCGATATGACCGAGTGGTTCTAGGCGCTTCAGTCCGGAATCACGCAGCTGCTACGGTCGCAGGTTCGAATCCTGCCTCGGACATGGATGTGTGTGATGTCCATAAGTTAGTTAGGTAGTTCTAAGTTCTAGGGGACTGATGACCTCAGTATGTTAAGTCCCATAGTGCTTCGAGCCATTTGAACCATTTTTTTTTAATTTGTGAGACAAAAATAAATGATTATAGCTTTTGTTTGCACTGACTTAGAAGCTTAAATTTTTCACGTGCCCAAGGGAACGCAGATCTTAGCGTCAGATAAATTTCATCTTGATACACCTACCCGTTCCTAAAAAATGATCTTAACAGGCGAACAGACAGACGGATAACAAAGATACTATGGACAAAATAGCTGTCCGCTCCTTTTCGTTTAAGTTTTCAATAGTTACTGCGATTTTTAATTAATTTGTCACAATGCGTTCCAATAAAATAAATAAAAACGACACTTTTCATGAGTTAGGGTGGCTTCATAACTAAACAACATTGCTGCAGTCACTCGACAATTTCGAATTAGCCAATGACAAAATTCCAGTCGTCTGCCTTCGACTCCTCCTCGAAGGCGCTGATTCGCTGTAAATGATAAGGATAGGGGCTGTGCATACTCAATCAACGTCCTCCATATTCTTGTACGTGGAACGCCGATCCTTTACAAAACCCGCAAATACAGTGCCGGCATAATCAGTCCTGCTTCTACATCTACATGATTACTCTGCCATTCACAATTAAGTGTGTGTCAGAGGGTTCATCGAACCACCTTCGAGGTATTTCTCTACGGTTCCGATCTGTAACAGTGCGCGGGAAAAAGGAGCACCTACATCTTTCTGTGCGAGCTCTGATTTCTCTTATTTTATCACGATGACCATTTCTCGCTATGTATATGGGAGTTAACAAGATTTTCGGTTTCGGAGGAGAAAGTTAGTGACTGAAATTTCTTGAGAAGATTCCGCAGCAACTAAAAACGCCTTTGTTTTAATTATGTCTACCCCAAAATTCTGTACCCTGTCAGTGACACTCTCTCCCCTATTTCGCGATAATACAGTACGAGATGCCTTTCTTTGGTGTCCTCCGTCAGTCCCATCTAATGCGGTTCCCACACAGCACAGCAGTACTCGAGAATAGGGCGAACAAGCGTTGTGTAAGCAGTCTCTTTAGTAGACCTGTTGCATTTTCTAAGTGTTCTGCCAATGAATCGCAGTCTTTGGTTTGCTTTACCCACAACATTATCTATGCGATCGTTCCAATTGAAGTTAATCATAATTGTAATCCCTATTTAGTTGAATTTACAGCCTTTAGATTTGTGAAATTTATCGTGTAACCGAAATTTAGCGGATTTCTTTTACGAGGTGCATTCAAGTTCTAAGGCCTCCGATTTTTTTTCTCTAGACTGGAAAGAGATAGAAACATGCGCATTGTTTTAAAATGAGGCCGAGTTCATTGTCAATACGCCCCAGAGATGGCAGCACCGTACAGCAGATGGAATTTTACCGCCAGCGGCGAGAATGAGAACTGTTTTAAATACTTAAAATGGCGACGTTTTACTTACTTGAACAGCGTGCAATCATTCGTTTTCTGAATTTGCGTGGTGTGAAACCAATTGAAATTCATTGACAGTTGAAGGAGACATGTGTTGATGGAGTTAGGTATGTGTCGAAAGTGCGTTCGTGGGTGCCACAGTTTAATGAAGGCAGAACATCGTGTGACAACAAACCGAAACAACCTCGGGCTCGCACGAGCCAGTCTGACGAGACGATCGAGAAAGTGGAGGGAACTGTTTTGGGGGATCGCCGAATGACTGTTGAACAGATCGGCTCCAGAGATGGCATTTCTGTGGGTTCTGTGCACACAATCCTGCACGACGACCTGAAAATGCGAAAAGTGTCATCCAGGTGGGTGCCACGAATGCTGACGGACGACCACAGGGCTGCCCGTGTGGCACGTTGCCGAGCAATGTTGACGCGCAACGACAGCATGAATGGGACTTTCTTTTTGTCGGTTGTGACAATGGATGAGACGTGGATGCCATTTGTCAATTCAGAAACAAAGCGCCAGTCAGCTCAATGGAAGCACACAGATTCACCGCCACCAAAAAAATTTCGGGTAACCGCCAGTGCTGAAAAAATTATGGTGTCCATGTTCTGGGACAGCGAGGGCGTAATCCTTACCCATTGCGTTCCGAAGGGCACTACGGTAACAGGTGCACCCTACGAAAATGTTTTGAAGAACAAATTCCTTCCTGCAGTGCAACAAAAACGTCCGGGAAGGGCTGCGCGTGTGCTGTTTCACCGAGACAACGCACCCGCACATCGAGCAAACGTTACGCAACAGTTTCTTCGTGATAACAACTTTGAAGTGATTCCTCATGCTCCCTACTCAACTGACCTGGCTCCTAGTGACTTTTGGCTTTTTCCAACAATGAAAGACACTCTCCGTGGCCGGACATTCACCAGCCGTGCTGCTATTGCCTCAGCGATTTTCCAGTGGTCAAAACAGACTCTTAAAGAAGCCTTCGCCGCTGTCATGGAGTCATGGCGTCATCGTTGTGAGAAATGTGTACGTCTGCAGGGCGATTACGTCGAGAAGTAACGCCAGTTTCATCGATTTCGGGTGAGTAGTTAATTAGAAAAAAAAAATCGGAGGCCTTAGAACTTGAATGCACCTCGTAGTACCAATATGGACAACGTGGCACTTTTCATTGTTTAGGGTCAATTGCCCATTTTCGCACCAGTCAGTATCTTGTCCAAATGTTTTTGCTGTCGGTTTTGATCATCTGATGACCTTACAAGACGACAAACCACAGCATCATCTGCAAAAAAAAAAAAAAAGAAAAAAAAAATCTAAGAGGTCTGCTCAGATTGTCTCCCAGATCGTTTACAAGTAGATCAGGAACAGCAGACAGTCTGTAACACTCCTTTGGAGAACGGCAGATATTACTTCTGTTTTATTCGATGACTTTCCGTCAATTACTACGAACTCTGACCTGCCCGACAGGAACTCACGAATTCAGCCGCATAACTGTGGCGATACTCCATAGGCACGCAGTTTGACTAGAAGACATTCTGTGAGGAACGGTATCGAAAGCGTCTGCAAATCTAAAAACACAATCAATTTGACAGTCCCTGTCGACAGCACTCATTACTTCATGAGTATAAAGAGCTAGATGTGTTTCGCAAGAACGTTACTTTCTAAATCCGTGCTGACTACGTGTCAATAAATCGTTTTCTTCGAGGTACTCCATAATGTACGAACACACTATGTGTTCCATAAACCTACGGCAAATCGACGTCAGTGACATGCGTAAAGTATACAGTAGAATTGGCTAATATACGTAATCCCAACCACAGTTAAAAATTCAGTTACATAAATTCGAAGAAAACCTCACAACCCGAATTTCAAAACAAAACTAACAACCCATACATATTACAAAAATGGGTGTATGTATGTGTATGTCTCCTCCTAAACCATTGGACTGATTTCAACCAAACTTCGTACAGATGTGCCTTATTGTGAGACAACAATCGCCGCTTGGGTTAGAACCACCCGACAACCAAAGTTCAAGAGATATGACATCACAAACACTGAGATGCACAAAACTCTGGCGCATCGTAGTGATGTTTAAATTTATTACTTCTGTGCCACCGACTCTATTCACGCCATATTTTCAGGACAGTATCCACACATGCCGCTAAATGCATCTACCACATTATATCATTGTACGACACGTAATTCAGGCCGGCCGGTGTGGCCGTGCGGTTCTAGGCGCTTCAGTCCGGAACCGCGCTGCTGCTACGGTCGCAGGTTCGAATCCTGCCTCGGGAATGGATGTGTGTGACGTCCTTAGGTTAGTTAGGTTTAAGTAGTTCTAAGTTCTAGGGGACTGATGACCTCAGATGTTGAGTCCCGTAGTGCTCAGAGCCATTTGATTTGAACGTAGTTCTGGAGATATGACGTCATAACCATTGAGATGCGTGAGAAACCTGCTTTCCTTAAAACGGCGCGCAAGTTAGCCAAACTATATTCACGCACTATTTGAGAATGAGATCACTTAGTGACTTCCAAGTAACTTTAAACGTAATTTCAAACCACATGGAAACTTTTTCTCGATTACAGCGCCACAATATAGTGAAAGGAAGAGTATGATCAAACATAAGATAAAAGCTTTTTAAAATAAAAACTATTTTCCTTGGAGCAAGAAAAAGGCGGTTTTTATTCAGAAAACGAAAATTTCTGTGCTTGCTGAGGGTGACGGCCATGCAAATCTAGCTAAATAAACTGTTTATGAATTATTTGGTTAAAATGGCTCTAGGTGCTATGGGACTTAACATCTGAGGTCATCAGTCCCCTAGAACTTAGAACCACTTAAACCTAACCAACCTAGGAACATCACACACATCCATGCCCGAGGCAGGATTCGAACCTGCGACCGTAGCAGCAGCGCGGTTCCGGACTGAAGCGCCTAGAACCACTCGGCCACAGCGACCGGCTATACGTCTCGCGAAATGATCTGGATGACAAACTCTGAAAAATCTGAAGTCGTAGGGCACTTTACCGACTGTGTTTTCTCAATCCGCTAATGGACCTGGAAAGGAGAGAGGAAAAAAATCGTCATAACTGTAAATCGTCCACAAACCTTAAAGAGTCTTGTGGAGAATAGAGGTACTAAGGGCTCGCTCTAAACCCCCACTAACGCCCGTGTTGAGTGTGGAAGCCGCGAACTTCAACTGCGCTGGTCCCGGATAGCTACCGTCTTTCAAGAAATACTCCGTTACTTCTGGAAACGATTTCCAGCTGTCAAATCCCACTGCTTGTGTGAAGAATATACAATATCTGATCAAAAGTATCCGGACGCCCCCAAAAACAAACATTTTCCTATTAGCTGCATTGCGCTAGCACCTCTTGCCAGGTCCTCTACATCAGCGACCTGTCATTAGAGAGCAGAAAGGGGCGTTCCGCGGAACTCACGGACTACGAACGTGGGCAGGTGATTGGGTGTCACTTGTGTCATACGTCTGTACGCGAGATTTCTACACTCCTAAACATCCCTAGGTCCGCTCTTTTGGATGTGATAGTGAAGTGGAAACGTGAAGGAACACATGCAGCACAAAAGTGCACAGGCCGACCTCGTCTGTTGACTGACAGAGACCGCCGTTAGTTCAATAGAGTCGTAATGTGTAATTGGCAGACGTCTATCCACACCATCACACATGAATTCCAAACTGCGTCAGGGTCCACTGCAAGTACTATCACAGTTAGGCGGGAGGTGAGAAAACTAGGATTTCATGGTCGAGCGGCTGCTCATAAGCCACACATCACGCCGGTAAATGCCAAACGACGCCTCGCTTGGTGTTAGGAGCGTAAACATTGGACGATTGAACAGTGGAAAAACGTTGTGCGGAGTGACGAATCACGGTACACAATGTGGCGATCCGATGGCAGGGTGTGGGTATGGCGAATGCCCGGTGAACGTCATCTGCCAGCATGTGTAGTGCCAATAATAAAATTTGGAGGCGGTGGTGTTATGGTGTGGACGTGTTTCTCATGGAGGTTGCTTGCACCCCTTGTTGTTTTGCGTGGCACTATCACAGCACAGGCCTACATTGATGTTTTAAGCACCTTCTTGCTTCCCACTGTTGAAGAGCAAATCGGGGATGGCGACTGCATCTTTCAACACGATCGAGCACCTGTTCATAATGCACAGCCCGTGACGGAGTGGTTACACATCCCTGTAACGGACTAGCCTGCACAGTGTCCTGACCAGAATCCCACAGAACACCTTTGGGATGTTTTGGATCGCCGACTTCGTGCCAGGCCTCACCGACCGACACCGATACCTCCCCTCAGTGCAGCACTGCGTGAAGAATGGGTTGCCATTCCACAAGAAACCTTCCAGCACCTGATAGAATGTATGCCTGCGAGAGTGGAAGCTTTCTTAAAGGCTAAGGGTGGGCCAACACCATATTGAATTCCACAATTACCGATGGACGACGCCAGGACCTTGTTAGTCATTTTTGCCACGTGTCCGGATATTTTTGATCACATAGTGTAGCGTATGAAGTTGTCCGCGTACAAATGTCTCGATATGTACTGAAATATCAAAAGGAACAATCGACTGTACGGAAGTGGGGTGATTATCGAACGTTAACGTTTCAAATTTTTGGCCGCGAAGTCGTAAAATGAACGTCACTTAAAATTATGACGTAAACACTCGAGGCAATCAAACACTTTATTGAAACTTGTCAAAGCACACGAAGTCTTAAACCATTAAGTAGACAGGACGCTAACCTTGAAAACAAAGAGTATGAACGTGGTAAAAAAAACACGCACAGACAGGTGGAAATAATATAATTAGGCCACGTGTGGTCAAGAATACTGGTTAAATCACAACAAGCGAACGGAGCGGAGCAAAGAATTTGAGGAGCAGAGTCTCTCGACATGCAACATTCACATGGAAGAACTGTTATCTCGGCTTCAAATTCAGTTACGATGACGACTCAAACATCACATGCTTGAAGATACCAATCATATCAAACAATGAGTTATTGACTATTGCAGACTTGTCTTCGACCCACGCAAACAATCGACTGTACGAAGTGGGATGATTATAGAATGTTAACAAATTTTTGTCCGCGAAGTCGTAAAATGACACCGTCTACCCGTAAAACCGTAAAACGCTGTAATTTCCGTAAATTTTACTGATAAACCGTAAAAGCTGGCAGGTTTTCTGCACAAGTACATCTGTGTACGGTACACGGTTCAGGAGGTATGACATCAGAAACACTGAGACTCTGAGAAGCTAGCTTTTCTTGAAATAGAACGAAAAGTTACCGAGACTATATTCACACAATATTTGATAATGAGAGCAGTTAGCAACTTCCAACAAACTTTAGGCGTAATTTGAAACCGCGTCCAAACTTTTTCTCGCTTGCCTGCCCACAAAGTAATAAAAGGAAAATTTTACGAGCTTAACGTCAAATATTTAACGCCTTAGCTCACTTGGGAAGTAATGAGACGTCTGGAGCTCTTTTATACATGACAGTTCGCGCGTCTTTAAAGATTCGAGTGTGCGAGGGTAACCAGTTGCATTTCAAAACCCGTCACTGCTCTCATTTACAAAATGCCTGAGGTGCATTCTGTGGCTCTATTGTATTTCCAAAAATACATTCAGTACAGCTGAGCTATTCAGCGAATTTCAACTGTAAGCGCTATATATTTTGACATGAAACTTTTTAAATTATCTGTCGCTGTGATGCAATTATAATATATTAACTGTGAATACATTCCAGTATATGTCAATTGTCATTGACAAAAGATCGAAATTCCTTCACAGAGAAAAATATTAAATAAAGAAGGAAGAAATCATGCTATATAAAAGTGTTGAGGCTGTTCCGCCATGTCACGATGATATTCAGTGCAGCGTATTTCAGTATCAAAATCACAAGCATTTACCACAAGTAAACATTTTTCGTCCTTTTGCACCCAAGAACGCTTCGTAAAACCACGTAGCACATTGCTGGCACTTTTATCCAGAGGAGCTGCCTATAACACTTGTTACTGTTTTTTTCATATCCACGTCCGACCATAATGCACTTCGCTTTTTCCCTTTGTACGTACGGACCATCTGCAACGAAACCAAGAAAACCTGTTCTCTAGAATTTCGCAGTGAAACATCAATTGAACTAATAATTTGACTGAGTGCAAATAGCCCCATGTGCAGATATTTCGGAAGACGCGGCAAATCAGACCTCTGTGTAAAAAGCAAGCAGTATTTGTTGACTTCTCATCTACGTGATTACTCTGCTATTCACAATAAAGTGCCTGGCACAGGGTTCAATGAACCACCTTCATGCTGTATCTCTACTGTTCCACTCTCGGACGGCGTGCAGAAAAAAACGAACACTTAAATTTTTCTGAGCGAGCCCTGATTTCTCTTATTTTATCGTGATGATCATTTCTCCCTATGTAGATTGGTGCCAACAGAACGTTTTCGCAATCGGAGGAGAAAACTGGTGATTGAAATTCCGTGAGAAGGCCTTTGTTTTAATGATTGCCACTCCAATTCCCGTATCATGTCTGTGGCACTATCTCCCCTATTTCGCGATAATACAAAACGAGCTGCCCTTCTTTGTACTTTTTCGATGTCATCCGTCAGTCTCACACGCGGATCCTACACCGCACAGCAGTACTCCAGAATAGGGCGGACAAGCGTGGTGTAAGCAGTCTCTTTCGTAGACCTGTTGAACCTTCTAAGTGTGCTACCAATGAATCGCAGTCTTTGGTTTGCTCTACCCACATATTATCTATGTGATCGTTCCAGTTTAGGTTATTTGTAATTGTAATGCCTAAGTATTTAGTTGAATTTACAGCCTTCAGATTTGTGTGACTTGTCGCGTAATCGAAATTTAGCGGATTCCTTTTAGTGCTCGTGTCAATATCTTCACACACTTCTTTATTCAGGGTCAAACGGTTCAAATGGCTCTGAGCACTATGGGACTTAACATCTGAGGCCATCAGTCCCCTAGAACTTAGAACTACTTAAACCTAACTAACCTAAGGACATCACACACATCTATACCCGAGGCACGATTCGAACCTGCGATCGTAGCGGTCGCGTGGTTCCAGACTGAAGCGCCTAGAACCGCACGGCCACTCCGGCTGGCCTGTTCAGGGTCAATTGCCACTTTTCGCAGGATACAGATATCTTACATAAATCATTTTGCAATTCTCTTTGGTCATCTGATGACTTTACAAGACGGTAAATGACAGCATCATCTGCAAACAGTCTAAGACGGCTACTCAGATTGTCTCTTATGTCGTTAATATAGATCATGAACAATAGAGGGCTATAACAGTTCCTTGGGGAATGCCAGATATTACTTCTTACTCGATGACTTTGGATCTGTTACTACGAACTGTGAGCTTTCTGATAGGAAATCAGGAATCCAGTCGCACAACTGAGGCGATACTCCGTAGGCACGCAGTTTGGTTAGAAGACGCTTGTGAGGAACGGTGTCGAAAGCCTTCTGCAAATCTAAAAATATGGAATCAATTTGACATCCCCTGTCAATAGCATGTATTACTTCATGAGTATAAAGAGCTAGTTGTGTTCCGCACGAAAGATATTTTCTGAATCCGTGCTGACTACGTGTCAATAAATCGTTTTCTTCGAGGTAATTCATAACGTTCGAATATAGTATATGTTCCAAAACCCTACTGCAAATCGACGTTAGTGATATGGGTCTGTAATTCAGCGGATTACTCCTACTTCCCTTTTTGGGTATTGGTGTGACTTGAGCAATTTTCCAGTATTCAGGTACGGATCTTTCTGTGAACGAGTGGTTGTATATAATTGCTAAATATGGAGCTATTTTGTCAGCATACTCTGAGAGGAACCTGACTGGTATACAATCTGGACCGGAGGGCTTGCCTTTATTAAGTGATTTAAGCTACTTTACTACACCGAGAATACCTACTTCTATGTTACTCATCTTTTAAGTTGTTCTTGATTAGAATTCAGGAATATTTACTTCGGCTTCTTTGGTGAAAGAGTTTCGGAAAGCCGTGTTTAATAACTCTGCTTCAGTGGCACTGTCATCAGTGACTTCACAGTTGTTATCGCGCAGTGAAGGTATTGATTGCGTCTTGCCACTGGTGTTCTTTATGTATGATCAGAACCTCTTTGGGTTGTCTGCCAGATTCCGAGACAGAGATTCGTTGTGGAAATTATTAAAAGCATCTCGCATTGAAGTACGCGCTGTATTTCGAACTTCTGCAAAACTTCGCCAGTCTTGGGGATTTTGCGTTCTCTTAAATTTGGCATGCTTTTTTCGCTGCTTCTGCAACAGCGTTCTTATCTGTTTTGTGTACCATGGGCGATCAGAACCATCACTTATTAATTTGTGTGGTATATATCTCTCAATTGCTGTCGATACTATCGCTTTGAAATGATTCCACAACTTTTCTACGCTTACATTATCAGATCGGAAGGAGTGAAGACTGTCTCTTAAAAAGGCGTTAAGAGAATTTTTATCAGCTTTTTAAATAGATATACCTTGCGTTTCTTTTTGATGGTTGTGGGTGTTACGGTATTCAGCCTAGCAGCAACTGCCTTGTGATCGCTAATCCCTGTATTCGCCACGATACTCACTATTTGTCCAGAATTATTTGTTGCTAAGAGGTCAAGTATGCTTTCACAACCATTTACGCTTCGAGTAGGCTGATAAACTAATTCTTCAAAATAATTTTCTGAGAAAGCATTCAGTACAATTTCGGATGATGTTTTATGCCTGCCACCGGCTTTAAACGTATAATTTATCCAGCATATCGAGGGTATATTGAAGTCGCCATCGACTATAATTATATATGTGGGGTACCTATTTGAAATGAGACTCAATTTTTCTTTGAACTGTTCAGCAACTATATTTTCTCATTCGGAGGATCGGTAAAACGATCCAATTAATAGTTTAGTCCGACTGTCAAGTACAACCTCTACCCATACTATTTCGCAGGAACTATCTACTTCAGTTTCACCACGGAAACTACTTCTGACAGCGATAAATACTCCACCAGCAACTGTATTTAATCTATCCTTTCTGAACACTGTTATATCGTTTGAAAAAATCTCGGCTGAATTTATTTCCGGCCTTAGCCAGCTTTCCGTACCTATAACTATTTGAGCTTCAGTGCTTCAGGGCTTGGAGCTCTGGTTCTTTGCCAACACAGCTACGACAATTTACAGCTACCTTACTGCGTTTTACCTGCCCCCTTTTAGATGGACGCCCTTTCTGTGGTTCCCTGAGACCCTGCAACCTAAAATACCGCCCAGTCCCTTCCACACAGCCCCCGCTACCTGCACAATCTTGTTCTTATAAAGTAACCATAACAAATTATTCCAATCCATGTGTGGCATACAGCAAACCACTGCTTAACAGTACTTGTTAAAAACAGTTTTGGTTGCAATTTTAGTTTCTACTTTTCAACGATGCGTTTCGCCTTATTTAGGCATCTTCAGGTTATCTTTTAAAGATGCCTAAATAAGGCGAAACGCGTCGTTGAAAAATAAAAAAAAACTAAAATTGGAACCAAGACTGTTTTAAACCAATACTAGTAACCCATAAGAGTTAAAAATTTCACGTAATTGTGCACGGTACACCTTGTTCTGCTTTAACTATGGCAATAATCCACTACAATTCGCTTACCTCTAGAGTTCGTTCTTCTGTCCTGTCAATAATGCAACAGAAAACAGCCTTACGACAGCAACACAGGGATACAGTGCAGGCAAAACGGCGTTGACGCTGCGAGGAACTGTCCCACTGTTCAAACGTTTCCTGTTTCAGGCGGATTAGCCCCCTGCTGTACCGTATTTGCGAAACTAGGCAAACTGTTAGGCTGTGTCCTACGTAAGCGTCATAAACAACCGACAGCGAGCGACCTCTAGATACGCCGCACTTACAAGGGAACCTCCCCATTGCACCCCCCTCAGATTTAGTTATCAGTTGGCACAGTGGATAGGCCTTGAAAAACTGAACACAGATCAATCGAGAAAACAGGAAGAAGTTGTGTGGAACTATGAAAAAAAATAAGCAAAATATACAAACCGATGAGTCCATGCGGAAGATAGGCAACATCAAGGATTATGTGCGCGCAAGAGCGCAGTGGTCCCGTGGTTAGCGTGAGGAGCTGCGGACCGAGAGGTCCTTAGTTCAAGTCTTCCCTCGAGTGAAAAGCTTAATTTTTTATTTTCAGGCAATTATTATCTGTCCGTCCCTCCGTCCGATGCGATCACTTTTTTGGGAGTGATTATCACATCCGCAAGAAAACCTAAATCGGGGAAGGTAGAAGAATCTTTTTACCAGTGTACAAGTTAGGTGGGTCGACAACATATTCCTGTCATGTGACGCACATGCCGTCACCAGTGTCGCATAGAATACAGGGTGTTACAAACTTTCAGAAAACACTCCTCACACACAAAGAAAGAAAATATGTTATGTGGACATGTGTCCGGAAACGCTTACTTTCCATGTTAGAGCTCATTTTGTTACTTCTCTTCAAATCACATTAATCATGGAATGGAAACACACAGCAACAGAACGTACCAGCGTGACTTCAAACACTTTGTTACAGGAAATGTTCAAAACGTCCTCCGTTAGCGAGGATACACGCATCCACCCTCCGTCGCACGGAATCCCTGATGCGCTGATGCAGCCCTGGAGAATGGCGTATTGTATCACAGACTGAAATGTGCAGGAGCTCCATCGTGCATGAACCACATGTTGTGTCGTACTTGTAAAGACACATGTTCTAGCAGCACAGGTAGCGTAGGTGGAAGAACATAGAGACATCACCAACAATGCCTGCCCAAGCCGGCCGGTGTGGCCGTGCGGTTCTAGGCGCTTCAGTCTGGAACCGCGTGACCGCTACGGTCGCAGGTTCGTATCCTGCCTCGGGCATGGATGTGTGTGATGCTCTTAGGTTAGTTGGCTTTAAGTAGTTCTAAGTTCTAGGGGACTGATGACCACAGATGTTAAGTCCCATAGTGCTCAGAGCCATTTGAACCAGTTACCTGCCAAAACGTTCACAGAAAATCTGTGTTGATGACGTGTTTGCACAACTGCGTGCGGATTCTCGTCAGCCCACACATGTCGATTGTGAAAATTTACAATTTGATCACGTTGGAATGAAGCCTCATCCGTAAAGAGAACATTTGCACTGAAATGAGGATTGACACATTGTCGGATGAACCATTCGCAGAAGTGTACCCGTGGAGGCCAATCAGCTGCTGTTAGTGCCTGCACACGCTGTACATGGTACGGAAACAATTGGTTCTCCCGTAGCACTCTCCATACAGTGACGTGGTCAACGTTACCTTGTACAGCAGCAACTTCTCTGACGCTGACATTAGGGTTATCGTCAACTGTACGAAGAATTTCCTCGTCCATTGCAGGTGTCCTCGTCGTTCTAGGTCTTCCCCAGTCGCGAGTCACAGGCTGGAATGTTCCGTGCTCCCTAAGACGCCGATCAATTGCTTCGAACGTCTTCCTGTCGGGACACCTTCGTTCTGGAAATCTGTCTCGATACAAACGTACCACGCCACGGCTATTGCCCCGTGCTAATCCGTACATCAAATGGGCATCTGCCAACTCCGCGTTTGTAAACATTGCACTGACTTTAAAACCACGTTCGTGATGAACACTAACCTGTTGATGCTACGTACAGATGTGCTTGATGCTAGTACTGTAGAGCAATGAGTCGCATGTCAACACAAGCACCCAAGTCAACATTACCTTCCTTCAATTGGACCAATTGGCGGTGAATCGAGGAAGTACAGAACATACTGACGAAACTAAAATAAGCTCTATCATGGAGCGTTTCCGGACACATTTCCATCTTTTCTTTATTTGTGTGTGAGGAATGTTTCCTGAAAGTTTGGCCGTACCTTTTTGTAACACCCTGTATATCAGACGCGTTTTCCTGTGGAAGAATCGTTGACCTATGACCTTGCGATCAGATGTTTTCGGTTCCCATTGGAGAGGCACGTCCTTTCGTCTAGTAATCGCACGGTTTTGCGGTGCGGTCGCAAAACACCGACACTAAACTTATTACAGTGAACAGAGGCGTCAATGAACGAACGGACAGATCATAACTTTGCGAAAGTAAAAAAGTAAACTTTTCGCTCGAGGGAAGACTTGAACCGAGGACCTCTCGTTCCGCAAGCTGCTCACGCTATTGCCTATCTTGCGCATGGACTACTCAGTTTATATATTTTCCTTATTTCTTTCGTAGTTCCACACAACTTCTTCCTGTATTCTCGATTGATCTGTGTTCAGTTTTTCAAGCCCTATCCACTATGCCAACTTATAACTAAATCTGAGAGGGGTGCGATGGGGAGTGTTGTGTACATAATTCTGCGTAGTCAGCGCGTACACAACTTTCCCACTAGAGCGCGCCCCGCTAAGCACAACAGCGCAGGCGAAGCGCTCGTCCGTCTCTGCACTATGAGATGGCGCTGCCATAGAGACGGACCAAATTCTGCTTCCGCCGATCCGCGTATTAACATGTAACGCAGCCAATGAGATTGCTACTAACGTAGAACCGTTTCTCCTCGTGGATCACACTCGCGCAGAGATACCTGAACACGTGAGGTATTATAACGAGTGTACAGACCTCCGATCAGTCAGTCTGCATTAGTCTGCATTAGTCTGTACTAGTCTATAGTCAAGTTTCAGTCTGCGCCTAATAAGATTACCATATTCCTGTACATAGCCATGAAGATAAATATACAGACACTTTGTCAAGCGTCAGAGATATGTGAGAATAAGATTAACGTACCAAGACCAAAGGATGTTCCAATTGTCACTTGTAAACAGCATCCAGAATCAAGTTACATAATGTCTATGATTTTTATTATTTTAATAAATGTGTGTGAAAATTAATCAAGTTCTGTTTAAAGTTGGTCACCGTCAATCTGCTACTCTAAGCATGGAAGTGGCATTTCTATCGCCTGACCTGACGGCAGAAGATAAACACACCACGATAAGACCACGAGACATATTGCTGACACTCGCCTACTTCGTTAGAGCGACCAGTCAAATAATCTGATGGTGTGTGTACTGAAGGTCTTACAGTACGCACACCACAGGGAGGTTCCCTTGTTAGTAACAAGCAGCAGCATTGGGCGAAAAGCTCGCGTGTGACTGCGTGCGAGCGACCGCCTCGCGCTACGAAATAGCTGCTTAGAGGCAACCAGCTGTTTCTATGAAACGGCGCCCCTCAACTGCAGAATACTGCAGCTATAGAGTAAGGCTGCAAAATTAGTTTTACTTTGGGAAATAAAGCGTAAAGGAACGCTGCGTATGAAATTTACAAAGGAAGGAATCTTCATGGGGAATTTCATAATTTTACACCATCAACTACGAAGATCACCAGACAAATTCTTCGAATGCATGTGAATGAGCAGGGGACAATTTACCTCATCAATAAATTAAGGGTACCACACCGTGGTTCAGGTAGAAAAAAATTGATTTTCGGTTTGCATGATATTTAGATAAATAAAGGTTTTATTTAAGTACTGTGAAAAAAGTTTTGCTGAAAAAAAATTTTTTTCGAGCATTTAAAGAGCATTTTCCTACCACTTGTGTTTATGTGCCATGCCCACTTTTCTGTCACCCACTCTCAACCCATCCACTGTCAACTCTAAGACATATGGAGATGCCATTATTAGCAAAATAAAATATGTAGGCCAAGTTCAAAAACGTTTGGGAACAAGGCTGAGAAAACTAACTGTTGATATGAGAGGAAAAAAATTAGAAGATGGAAAATTGTTGACCGGAAAGGGTCTGTTAACTGAAATAGAAAACTTGCAGGTATACTACGAGTAGGCAATTTGGAGAAATAAAGAAAATCTGGAGGCAATGAAGAGAGATGTTTGGGCCATATTCTTCCATAAGTCCTCTAATGATGATAAGCCATGTCATGGAATGTGTCCATGAGGACAGAATTCGTGGTGCAAATACAACAGGGCTCAGGCAACTGGAGATTCTTATTCTCACGAGCATTCTCTTCCTGCTGCTGTTATTACAGCAATTAAACCTATTTTCAGAGACTTGGTTCATCCTGACCTTCTACGGAAATGTCTGCATGGGCAGACACAGAACCCAAATGAATGTTTCAAGAGCATAATTTGGAACCGCCTTCCTAAAACTGTATTTGTAGGCATGCATACAATGAAACTAGGAGTTCATGATGCCGTTATTACATTCAATTGTGGTAATATTGGAAAGTGTTGGGTACCGAAAAAGCCGGGAATTAATCCTGGTGAAAATATGATCACTGGGCTGCAACATTGCGATAAAATGAGGATAGCCGATGCAGACAGGTCTCCATCTAATATGGCCAAGAAAGCAAGACAAAAAACATCTGGGAAGGTGAAAAAGAAGCTGGACGACCTGCTAGAGGCCAAAGAAGGGCCATCATATGCAGCAGGACTGTTTTAATTAACTGTAACTAACAAATTACAAAAGTTGTTTCTTTAAAGTCAATGTTCCACAAACTAAAATTTTCAGTACATATGCCCCATTATATCAGAAACTATCATAGATAAATGAATGAAATTTTCAGACACTCTGCATAAAATGAAAAGCCACCTCTGGTACTACATTCACTAATATTCTCCCATTAGGAAGTTCACAAAAAATATTTTCTGCAGAAAAAACTTAATATTTTTTTTTTTAATAAATTTAAAAAAGTATTTCTTAAAAACTATAAAATAGATAAAGTGGATTTTAGTACAGTTGACTCTATTAGCATCATGTAACATACAGTAAAAATATTAAGGTCATACATCAAATAGTTTTTTTCAGAAATGGGTCAAACATTTGCCTAAATTAACGTGGGTTAGATAGGCAGGGTGTGGTCCCCTTAAAGACGAACGTTTTTTACTTGATCAAGAACTTTTAACAGCCTTTAAATTGGGAAAAATGACTGACTGACAGCACGAAAAGTAATGTTAGCATTTCGGGTTTGAGACTGACGTTACGAAAAGGTCCTGTGTTTAGTCCCAGCTTTATCATATAGGAGTGCTGTTCAATAAAGAATGATCATATTTTTTTTTATAACGTACCTTTACCCATCCTCACAATTTTGATGGTCCTTCTCAAAGTAGTCTCCCATGAATGCGATGCACTTGTCCCAGCGTTTCTGCCAGTCTTCAGATACATGCTGGAAACCACTTTTTGAGAGCTCCTCCAAAATCGCCTCCGCAGCCTTCATCAGTGCTTCTGATGGCTGATAATGCATCCCACGAAGGCGTTCGTCGTTTTAGGGAACAGAAAAAAGTCACACGGGGCTAAATCCGGACTACAGGCAGGGCGAGGGATGCACTTCAAGTTGACTTTTGCGAGATATTCAGCAACAACATTGGCAACATGCGGCCGCGCATTATCGTGGTGCAGCATCCAGCCTGCCTCACAGAAGTGTGGTCTTCTGCGCCTGATATGGACTTTCAATGTTTTCAGGACATTCGTGTAGTATTGTCGAGTTACTAATGTGTGTGCATCTACAATATCCTGATATATCATTCCATGAAGAATGAGATGACCCTAACTTTCCCAGCAGAAGCAACCACTTTTGCTTCTTTGGCGGTTGGTGATGAAGGATTTTTCCACATTGAGCTTTGATTTTTTTCTCTCACTATCAAAATGATGTAGCCAAGTTTCATCAGCAGTGAATACATCTGAAAGAAACTTTGGATCTTCCTCTACCATCGACTTTAACTGCATACACACCTGCACACGAATGTCCTTTTGTTCGGGAATCGACAGTCTTGGAACCAATCGCACACAGACACGTGTCATGTGTAATTTTTCTGTCAGCAACGTGTGGGTGGCACCCAATGAAATGTAGAGTATTTCAGGAAAGTGATCTTAAGGTAACTCGTCGATCCTCTCTCACAATGACGGCAGCAGTGTTGGTGTTTTCTTCCGTAAGAGCAGTAACTGGAGCACCGGGTCCACCCTCCATTGAAATTGATTGCCTCCCCTCTTTAAACATTTTAAACCACCTTCGAGCTGTGCTGTACGGAAAAACAGACTCCACAGGCCTCCTGGGACACTGTGCAGGCCTCAGCTGAAGGCTTGTTGAGACGAAAGTAGAATATCAAAGCTGCATATTGTTCCTCGCGTGTTACCGCCATGGTAGCGGTAGGCGATTCTGAACATGTCTGACCTTGCCTGCCTCTCACAGGCGAGAACCAGGAGTCCCAACAATGAAACTACTACGACGTGTCTGTTGTACATTAACCCATTTCTGCCTGAATTATTTTTTGCTTCTGATTTCTACAAATTAGATATTTGTGTGTTTATTGTCATCAAAGAATCCTCCCTTTTTTTTCCTACATGCAATATTTCTACGTTGTCTTCTATGTTATTAAGGAAACTTGATTTACTAGAGGAATTCGAGATAGCTATCCATGAAAAGAAACAAAGCAATATTCTAAATGCACAAGATAATTTTAAAAAAATGAGATTTTTTAGCGGGTTTTTAGAATTATTTTAGGGTAAGTATGCGACCTTAAACTTGTAGCATGTCAATGACGGAGTTGCGAGAGGCTAACGATGGCAGAACAATCCAATAAGGAAATAAGGCGTCCAATAGCATAGCGTCAAGCACACGGCTGTAACCACGCCACAACACCTAGGCACGTCAGTCCACAACAGCTCCCGAGCCGGCACAGTGCGACAGCATACTTGGTAGCTATGGGACGGCCATCGACTTGTGTCAACAACTTCAATGTAAGACGAGGACCCACAGTCCAATATACTTTTAATTTTGTTTTACTCTATGGACTTCCCAACTATTTGTGATGGTATTTTGTCTTTTTAGTCCGTTTAATTTCATGACAGATTTTACAACCTGATGATGGGAGCATTGTCTCTTGAAACGCGTTGTCAAAATATATGTATAAAAATCGCGGTTGAATGCTAACATTGATAAACAGTATAACGACAACTGCTACCTCGACTCCATAATGGATTATATTTAAAAAAATAATTAATAATTAAAACAAAAAATGGCGTAACATACATGTCACGCTAGGCAGAACATACATTTTAGGCAGAATATATGACTTCAAGTAAAATAATACACTGTATGTGATTTACATCAAGTTCACGTGACATTACTCACTTTCTGTGATATGGCACAAAACATTCAATGCACAAACCAACATCACATTTGCAGCACACAGTTCTTGGGATTCCTTAGCAGTTTTCCGCCGCACAGCGTCTTGTTTTTTTCTGTGGCATCATGGCTACCAGATGGTTTGTTTCATCATATATCATGCAGCACTCTGCCTTGGTTTGAACTGCCTGCAGGGCGTCCAGGACCTCTTGGTACTGCAGCATTGGAAGTCAGGTAACATTTCACTATGTAGCGCCGGAAGTGCAGCTGAGGCATATTTATACCAGTCTTTCTATGAAGAAGCCACCCGCTATGTATAGAGATATCTAGAAGCCATGTAAATTTCATCCATTTGGCCAGTTCCTCCCATATTTTTGTTGTATTCTCCAGTTACAGTCGAGGCACAAGTATTCTTTTCTTCTCTTGTCTATAGTATCGGGTAACGGTGCTGACTGGACTCATACCATGGCTTGTGGAAGCAATTGTTACTGTAGAATTGTCTAGCCATCTGGCAACGATTATTCCACTTTCCTTGCTGCTCTTGTAATCAAAATCTCCTCTCTTAGCCCCTTTTGCACATAGTCTTAGAAGGTATGAGATGACACTCTTCAGGCACACGACTTTCACGAATAGTCCCAGTTGCCCCAAAACCTCGTTGCTTCAGGTAAATCAACAATGTTTGTGATGTAAACAGGTTGTCAAAATAAAACCTGCAGGGAAGATGTTGGTTCTTTTCAGGAGGAAAATCGATCATTTGAATCAAAGGAGCAGCACATGCTTTCTCGTATTTGTCGTTCCTCTGAGGATCACCTCCCTGGTATATTTGAAAGTCCACTACATAACCCATGGTTGTGTTTAGACACCATGCTTTGTACTCAAATCTAATGGGCTTACGTTTCAGAAACTGTTTACTTCCATGTCTGCCAAAATATTTTATCATGCTCTCATCGTAAGACAAATCTTGTTCAGGCTGAAAGTGGAGAGCAAACTTTTTTCTTAGCATGTTTATTAATGCACGAAGTTTCCACATTCTATCATTAGCATCTATTTTTGTGTTGTCACACGAGTGAAAGAATCCCATAATCGTTTCAAACCTGTCCCTTCTCATCATGCTGTGGACCAATTCATTTCTCATGTCCAATCCATAATCCCAGTAATATCTTCTGCTAGGTAAAGGATTATAGCCAGAAAGAATTAGAATTCCTAGAAAACCTTTTATCTCTTCATATGTTATTTGTGAATCTGAGCTGTTCTTGAATAAAGCATACTTCGTCGATTCAGTGAGAAGAAATTCAATTACTTCGTCGTTCCAAAATAATTCGAAGCACTGAACTGGAGACAAGTTTCTGTATTTACTATAATCATTCTCCGGAAATACAGAACTAACACTACGCAGATCGTCTTTTTTCCAATCTCTGATTACAGTTTTTAAGGTATGTGACTTTTCCTGTTCATCTGGTTTATCATCAAGAGAGAAATTAATCTCAACTTCACTACCTAACCTGTGTTTACTTGCTAAAGCCACTTCTGCACCAGCCTGGAGTTGCCTTGGTCCAAGATTATCGACGTTTCCTCCCCCATTTTCTTCCCCAGAATCTTCATCCGAATCCACATTAGCTTCAAGAGGTTCAATAAATATATCTGTTGCATATTCTTCCTCCACTTCAAGAATAGCCAGGATCTCATGGAGAGACAGACCTCTAAAGAGAACGAATCGTTATTTTCACTGTTTTGCCTAGTGTGACATATATGCAACACAAAATTAAAACTGTATTTGGAGCCACAAAAATAAGAATTGCATTTTGCAGATAACCATTAACATAAATTTCAGTACTTTTAACATTATAATCAACCATAATTTAAACAAATTGTACTATAATTTGCGATAAAAAATGATACTTCTTATTCCAAGACATAATCTCACTCACAAAAGTCTTCTGTACTTGAAGCACCAGTCACTGACCACTTAATGCTTGCAACTGACTGAAACCTACCTAAACATGAACAACAAAGCCTCCTTGTAACAACAACAACGCTGTACTAGTCCACATATAATAATTTTTTCTTCTGATTTTCGATAGATTAGTGTAATCGATGTTCTGATTTCATTTCTCTTTTTTGTTTCATGCCATTATGTTAAGGAAACTGTAAACAATTTTCGATGTGAAAATTTAATGTTTATGTCAAATGTCAAGCAGTATTGTAACAGAATTGAAGTGTAACAAATGTTGAATCTGTTGTAAGATGTTAAAGTTGTAGTTGTGCGTCTGGTCCATATGTAGGCAATGTATTAGGATATGTAGAATGCAAAACCTCGGGTGAATACCCGGCTTGTAAGGGAGCGGTAAAAGGTGGATGGCAGGCGAGCGCGGGAAAATGCACGCGGGAACTGCACGGCACAACGGGCTCAGCATCAGTAGTAGTTGGAGTTGGGCATCGGTCTGAGCAACACCTTCTGGAGCGAGGAGGCTCTCCTGGAAGACGTGGTTTCATTTAGCCTCGGATATGCCGTTCCGACGCCTATACAGCATGGCAAAATTCCATAGGCACTAAATGGAAAAGTATTGCGACGCTATGAAGAAGTAAAGTGCCGATACGTCAAGAGCCATAGCTGTGGTTGTATGTGTGCTCCGTGCCTCGCCATCTCGCCGCCCGCCAACCGCCGCATCGATACTAGCAGGTTGAAACTTTTAGTACTGTATTCGTGTGGACCAGTGTTACTTTTGTTCCATACTGTTCAATAACAACTTAAATTTTACCAGAATTGTCCCATCATTCAATTATCCTCACAACTAACCTAGCCAGGGTCCTTTCCAAATGTTGTGCAATCCGAGTGTCCCGAAATGAAGAATTAAAGTTTATGTTAATAATAATTACATGCAGACCTAGCTATGTTAGAATGATGTTTAAAGAACTGTTTTGTTAGTGAACTAATAGACGAATAACAAAAGTCTGACAAAGTTGGAAGATAATTTTGATATTGATTTAGTAATGAAGCTTAATTATTTCGAGACAGATATAATGGTATTTAAATGAGCAGGAAATAAGATAAAAAGAGTAGTAACTTATATAGTGGAAATTTTGAGCACACAATGATTTCAGTAATTAAATTATTTTTTTTATACAGTGATCATAACAGTTTCAGGGTCCCCCCCCCCTCTTTTTTATTCATTTGAATTCTGAAGTGTTCTAAACTGATTTGACCAGCAAAGTTAAAGCCAATATAAAGGCCAAAATTTATCAGTGTTTTACCTTTATCAAAATTGACATTGTGTGTGTGTTTCGAAAGTGCTATTTCTAGGGTAACCTATGCCCGATTTTAATCAGATAAATAGACAGTACGAAGTTTTATAGTAAACATTATAGTATGGTGTCATGTATCTATGGTTTATCCATATCAGTACAGAAAGTGAAATTATCAGTTCAGTAGATTTTCTGGTTCTAAAATTTACCATATTATGCAGTGTTATTACGTGTTGTTTTGCAACCACGTACATCAACTTGTACAGGGAAGAAACTCAGTTAATGCCTAATTAGGCTGGCGACCGTATTATTAACAATTTGGTAGCATCTTCTGTGTTGTTTCTTGTCCGTCCTGAATTGCTTGACGTATCATTGTTGATACAGAGTGGGTGTAAGTCTGATTTGCCACCATTCAGGTACACCTCTCTCCTAAGGTGAAGCCCGTCAACTTACCATAGTACAGGCTTTAAGGAGTATCGTGTGCCCCACGAGCACGTTACATCCTTATCTGAAAGCCATACAACAATAGCCACTCCAAACACAGGCATTGTTGCCAACGAGAGAAAACAATGACAGGCTGTTCCGTGACATATATGTTACGCTAGGCAGAAATGGGTTAAGCTGGCAGAATATCATAACATTAAATTTCGCGCGAGAAATTATGACCCTAAAAAAATTGTGATCATTGTTTATTGAACAGCCCTCGTATTTTAACTGACTCAGCTACAATTTTGAACACTAAGTTTTATGTATACTTTTTCCACTGCGTCGCTAAGTATATTTTCAGGGTCTTGCCAAAGTATATGATCTTTAAGTCTATATCCACCTATCCCAGTATATCAGATACATTAAATTCCTAATAAATTACAATTTACAACCACAAAATTTTACAGATATTCGAGCCGGCCGGTGTGGCCAAGCGGTTCTAGGCGTTTCAGTCTGGAACCGTCCGACCGCTACGGTCGCAGGTTCGAATCCTGCCTCGGGCATGGATGTGTGTGATGTCATTAGGTTAGTTAGGTTTAAGTAGTTCTAAGTTCTGGGGGCTGATGACCTCAGATCGTAATTCATCAGCAGTCAGTGTTAAGGTGAAGTGTTTCAATCAATTTAAATAGTGTGTCAGTGTAATAGAAAATCAAACGTTTTGCGAAACGATTTGTCTAAATGTATGAAATAAAAAATATAGGTGAACGTTTTGTGCACCTCATTTTCTGTTCGTTACTTCGAGCATCATTCAAAGGGACGTAGAACATTACTCTGAACTATTTACTTCTTTTAAGCAAATCATCCACAAAATATTTGACCGATTTCTTTCATTTTTTATTTTCAAGTTTTATTCAGAAAGCATGATCTTACTGACGCCTCATTTGCCTTCCTAACTTCACTTTATCGAAAATCTTGTCTTTGGTACTTCATTCCAAGGAAGTCTTTCTGACATTTAAATATCGCTCCAATGTATTTTTATGTGTAAAATAGTTAGGCCTTGAACAGATAAACTTTTTGACGCTTCATTTACATAGCTTGGCAGCAGATTTTCGTGAAATATTTAAATTTTTCCTCAACCCATTAATTAATTTTTCCTTAATTACCCTGATTGCTTCCAACCAGTTAAATATTTTCATGCAAAACTAGACCTTACGCTGGTCGCTTTGATACCCCCTTTGCCTGTTTCTCTCTCTTTGTTTGGCTATCAAAATTCGGACAAAACTTCATGGTGCAATTTATAGGGAGTCTTGTTTTTGCTATTCTCACCCGTTTACAAAAACGTATCGACTGTTAATCATACGATCAAATAGTCGTTTCTGCGTGCTGTCGTTTTCAAAAAAAGTCGTTACGATATCTTGAACCGTTTATGAGATACGATTTTTACGACTACTAAATTCACGAAGCGCAGGAAAGGATTCGGACGCGCAGCTAGCGGATATAATAACTCATACAAAATGTGATCAAAAGTATCCGGACGCCCCCAAAAACATAAGTTTTTCATATTAGGTGCATCGTGCTGCCACCTGCTACCAGGTACTCCATACCAGCGACCTCAGTAGTCATTAGACATCGTGAGAGAGCAGAATGGGGCGCTCCACGGAACTCGCGGACTTCGAACGTGGTCAGGTGATTGGGTGTCACTCGTGTCATACGTCTGTACGCCAGATTGCCACACTCCTAAGCAGCCATAGGTCCACTGTTTCCGATGTGATAGTGAAGCGGAAACGTGAAGGGCACGTTCAGCACAAAAGCGTACAGGCCGACCTCGTCTGTTGACTGACAGAGACCGCCGACAGTTGAAGAGGGTCGTAATGTGTAATAGGCAGACATCTATCCAGACCGTCACACAGGAATTCCAAACTGCATCAGGATCCACTGCAAGGACTGTGACAGTTAGGCGGGAGGTGAGAAAACTTGGATTTCACGGTCGAGCAGCTGTTCGTAAGCCACACATCAGGTAAATACTAAACAAAGCCTCGCTGGTGTAAGGAGTGTAAATATTGGACGACTGAACAGTGGAAAAACGTCGTGTGGAGTGACGAATCACGGTACACAACGTGGCGATCTGATGGCAGCGTGTGGGTATGGCGAATGCCCGGTGAAGGTCAACTGCCAGCGTGTGTAGTGCCAACAGTAAAATTCGGAGGCAGTGGTGTTTTGGTGTGGTCGTGTTTTTCGTGTTGTTTTGCGTGGCACTATCACAGCACAGGCCTACAATGATGTTTTAAGCACCTTCTTCGTTCCCACTGTTGAAGAGCAATTCGGGGATGGCGATTGCATCTTTCAACACGATCGAACACTTGTTCATAATAAACGACCTGTAGCGGAGTGGTTCCACGACAGTAACATCCGTGTAATGGACTGGCCTGCACAGAGTCCTGACCTGAATCCTACAGATCACCTTTGGGATGTTTTGGAACGCCGACTTCCTGCCAGGCCTCACCGACCGACATCGACACCTCTCCTCAGTGCAGCACTCCGTGAAGAATGGACTGCCATTCCCGAAGAAAGCTTCCAGCGCCTGATTGAACGTATGCCTGCGAGAGAGGAAGCTGTCATTAAGGCTAAGGGTGGGCCAACACCATATTGAATGCCAGCATTACCGTTAGGGAGCGCCACGAACTTGTAAGTAATTTTCAGCCAGATGCCCGGATACTTTTCATCACATATATTACAGGTCAGGGTAGGCCAATGTGCAAAAGTGCGGCACATCTCATCCAAAGCGGGACAGCAACACGTGTGACTTTCGCACGTGTACCAAATGCTTCCTTGTCTACGCGATACCAGGAAGACCGAAACACAAAAATGGTTCAAATGGCCCTGAGCACTATGGGACTTAACTTCTGAGGTCATCAGTCCCCTAGAACTTAGAACTACTTAAACCTAACGAACCTAAGGACATCACACACATCCATGCCCGAGGCAGGATTCGAACCTACGACCGCCGCAGTCGCGCGGTTCCAGACTGCAGCGCCTAAAACCGCTCGGCCACTGCGGCCGGCGACCGAAACACACATGATAGGGAGTGACATACGGCGAACACTGAGTATTAAAAAAAAGAAAAAAACTGGAGATCTGTGTTTTCAATTTAAACGCGACTGGAAACTGCAGTTCTTCATTACAGCAGCAGGTGAAAACGTAAATACCGTGTGACTAGCGTCTCCCGTCGGGTAGACCGTTCGCCGGGTGCAAGTCTTTCGATTTGACGCCACTTCGGCGACTTGCGCGTCGTTGGGGATGAAATGATGATGATTAGGACAACACAACACCCAGTCCCTGAGCGGAGAAAATATCCGAGCCATCTGGGAATCGAACGCGGGCCGTTAAGTATGACATTCCGTCGCGCTGACCACTTTTTTTTTCATTGTGTTCTATATAGTTCGTTGTGTTTGGTCTGTGCGGACGTCACAAGACATCCGTTCAAGTTGATCGTTGATGCCTTGACTCAGTTTTGTTATTACAGAGAGCACGCAGCCCTCTGACGGAACACGCTGAGCTACCGTGCTGGCATCAGTCAGCTACCAGGGTCGGGCACAGCAGTAGGTGAAAACGCGTCTGCTGTGCCGCCGAATAATTGGCGGCCAACACTAGATCACGACTGAAACGCACTACAACTCATTTCATATCAGACGAATACGCTCCGTCTTCAGGCCACGAGTGGCCCACCGGGACCATCCGACCGCCGTGTCATCCTCAGATGAGGATGCAGGTAGGAGGGGCGTGGGGTCAGCACACCACTCTTCCGGTCGTTACGATGGTATTCTTGACCGAAGCCGCTACTATTCGGTCGAGTAGCTCCTCAATTGGCATCATGAGGCTGAGTGCACCCCGAAAAATGGCAACAGCTAATGGCGGCGTAGAGGCTCACCCATCCAAGTGCCGACCACTACCCGACAGCGCTTAACATCGGTGGTCTGACGGGAACCGGTGTAGCCACTGCGGCAAGGCCGTTGCCACATCAGACGAATACAGAGTACTAAAAAAGAAAAAAAAAGTAAGTGAGGTGTGGGGCCTCCTGTCGGGTAGACCGTTCGCTGGGTGCAAGTGTTCCGATATGACGCCACTTCGGCGACTTGCGCGTCGATGGGGATGGATGAATGATGATGATTAGGACAACACAACACCCATTCCCTGAGCGGAGAAAATCTATGACCCAGACGGGAATCGAACCCGGGTCCTTAGGATTGACATTCTGTCGCCCTGACCACTGAATAGAGAGTACAGACCACGGAAGGATAGCAAGCCAGATTAAATGTGTTTAAGGTAAAGTCAGAGGATCAAGTAGGTAAAAACACGAGGGCTAGTAGAAATCCTTCGGTAACAGAAGAAATATTGAATTTAATTGATGAAAGGAGAAAATAGAAAAATGCAGTAAATGAAGCAGGCAAAAAGGAATACAAACGTCGCAAAAATGAGATCGACAGGAAGTGCAAAATGGCTAAGCAGGGATGGCTAGAGGACAAATGTAAGGATGTAGAGGCTTATCTCACTAGCGGTAAGATAGATACTGCCTACAGGAAAATTAAAGAGACATTTGGAGAAAAGAGAACTACTTGTATGAATATCAAGAGCTCAGATGGAAACCCAGTTCTAAGCAAAGAAGGGAAAGCAGAAAGGTGGAAGGAGTATATAGAGGGTCTATACAAGAGTGATGTACTTGAGGACAATATTATAGAAATGGAAAAGGATGTAGATGAAGATGAAATGGGAGATACGATACTGAGTGAAGAGTTTGACAGAGTACTGAAAGACCTGAGTCGAAACAAGGCCCCCGGAGTAGACAACATTCCATTAGAACTACTGACAGTCTTGGGAGAGCCAGTCCCGACAAAACTCTACAATCTGGTGAGCAAGATGTATGAGACAGGCGAAATACCCTCAGACTTCAAGAAAAATATAATAATTCCAATCGCAAAGAAAGCAGGTATTGACAGATGTGAGAATTACCGAACTATCAGCATAATAAGTCACAGCTGCAAAATGCTAACGCGAATTATTTACAGACGAACGGTAAATCTGGTAGAAGCCGACATCGGGGAAGATCAGTTTGGATTCCGTAGAAATATTGGAACACGTGAGGCAATACTGACCTGACGTCTTATCTTAGAAGAAAGATTAAATAAAGGCAAAACTACATTTCTAGCATTTGTAGACTTAGAGAAAGTTTTTGACAATGTTGACTAGAATACTATCTTTCAAATTCTGAAGGTGGCAGGGGTAAAATACAGGGAGCGAAAGGATATTTACAATTTTTACGGAAACCAGATGGCAGACTCTTATGAGTCGATGGGCATGAAAGGGGAGCAGTGGTTGGGAAGCGAGTGAGACCGGGTTGTAGCCTATCCGCGATGTTATTCAATCTGTGTATTGAGCAACCAATAAAGGAAACAAAAGAAAAGTTCGGAGTAGGTATTAAAATCCATGGAGAAGAAATAAAAACTTTGAGGTTCGCCGATGACATTGTAATTCTGTCAGAGACAGCAAAGGACTTGGAGCAGCAGTTGAACGGTATGGACAGTGTCTTGAACGGAGGATATAAGATGAACATCAACAAAAGCAAAACGAGGATAATGGAATGTAGTCGAATTAAATCGCGTGATGCTGAGGGAATTAGGTTAGGAAATGAGACACTTAAAGTAGTAAAGGAGTTTTGCTATTTGTGTAGCAAAATAACTGATGATGGTCGAAGTAGAGATGATATAAAATGTAGAGTGGCAATGGCAAGGAAAGCGTTTCTGAAGAAGAGAAATTTGTTAACATGGAGTATAGATTTAAGTGTCAGGAAGTCGTTTCTGAAAGTATTTGTATAGAGTGTAACCATGTGTGGAAGTGAAACATGGACGATAAATAGTTTGGACAAGAAGAGAATAGAAGCTTTCGAAATGTAGTGCTACAGAAGAATTTAGCATTGGAGGGCAGTGTGGAGGGTAAAAATCGTAGAGGGAGACCAAGAGATCAATACACTAAGCAGATTCAAAAGGATGTAGGTTGCAGTAAGTTCTGGGACATGAAGAAGCTTGCACAGGATAGAGTAGCATGGAGAGCTGCATCAAACCAGTCTCAGGACTGAAGACAACAAGAACAACATGGTAATAAGTGAGACACGCGAACAGGATTGTAATGTAAGTCATAACAATTGATACCTGTCGAACTTTTCGTTTCTTCTGTTATCTTCGTAATTATTTTACTGTTTTCAGTTTTCCAGAGTGACAATCACAGTACACTAGCTCTGTGAACAACTTTCGATACTGCATTGCGAATAGCAAGATAGGGAAACCATTTTCGGAATGGGAGTTTGTAAAAGACTATCTCATTGTTGCTGCAGAACGTTAACAGGTTTTAAGAAACAGCCGGCAGTTTGCACAGCCAGTTAATAAGGCTAGGGACTTCGTTGCATTCTCTGTTGCGTTGGATGAAGCAACACATCTCACAGATGTAGCTCAGGTAGATCTCTACAGGTAGATCTCTACAGGCTGGTTATAATTAAACTTTCAAGCCGCTGTATAAATAAACCACTGGTCAGAATGACGACAAATTGCAACGAAATACTATCAGAAAGGGGGGGGGGGGGGGAGTATGGCAGAAGAAAAACAAATAGTTACAAAATGTAGCAATATATGGCGCTGTAAGCATCATAATTTAATAGTGGTCGACTGCAAATGACAAGTGAATCTTGCAACAATGCCTAAGGTGTACGTTTGACGTTAAACATACTACTCAGCGTGTGTGGGTGTATAGATCTGGTAGTGTTAGTTACGTAAGCCCATGAAATGGTTCAAATGGCTCTGAGCACTATGGGACTTAACATCTGTGGTCATTTGTCCCCTAGAACTTAGAACCACTTAAACCTAACTAACCTAAGGACATCACGCACATCGATGCAGGATTCGAACCTGCGACCGTAGCGGTCACGCGGTTCCAGACTGAAGCGCCTAGAACCGCACGGCCACAACGGCCGGCGAGGGAGAGAAGAAAAAAATGGACTGTTAACTGTTGTCACGAAAACAAGGAACCCCTGACGAATCGTACAGTTATGTATTGAAAGTAAATAATATTTATTATGACCTGAAGCAATATTTAATAGTAAAAATCGTGTGTGATATTCGAACGTAACTTTTTGTTTATCTGTTTTGAAAGTACTACCTCTTAACAGAGATTCTGACTGTAGTTAGCAGCCCCAAAATATCGTAACACAGCAAAACATTCCAGAACATACAGTAGTTTGAGTACAATATGTGTGTCTTCCAGTATATTGACAGTATTGTGGTATGAGTGGGGCAGTGAACAAATGGTTTACCTCATACACTGCTGGCCATTAAAATTGCTACACCAAGAGGAAATGCAGATGATAAACGGGTATTCATTGGACAAATATATTATACTAGAACTGACATCTGATTACATTTTCACGCAATTTGGGTGCATAAGTCGTGAGAAATAAGTACCCAGAACAACCACCTCTGGCCGTAATAACGGCCTTGTTACGCCTGGGCATTGAGTCAAACAGAGCTTGGATGGCGTGTTCAGGTACAGATGCCCATGCAACTTCAACACGATACCACAGTTCATCAAGCGTAGTGACTGGCCTATTGTGACGAGCCAGTTGCTCGGCCACCAATGACAAGACGTTTTCAGTTGGTGAGAGATCTGGAGAATGTGCTGGCCAGGACAGCAGTCGACCATTTTCTGTATCCAGAAAGGCCAGTACAGGACCTGCAACATGCGGTCGTGCATTACCCTGCTGAAATGTAGGGTTTCGCAGGGATCGAATGAAGGGTAGAGCCACGGGTCGTAACACATCTGAAATGTAACGTCCACTGTTCAAAGTGCCGTCAGTGCGAATAGGAGGTGACCGTGACGTGTAACCAATGGCACCCCATACCATCACGTCGGGTGATACGCCAGTATGGCGATGACGAATACACGCTTCCAATGTACGTTCACCGCGATGTCGCCAAACACGGATGCGACCATCGTGATGCTATAAACGATGCGACCATCGTGATGCTATAAACAGGACCTGGATTCACCCGAAAAAATGACGTTTTACCATTCGTGCACCCACGTTCGTCGTCGAGTACACCATCGCAGGCGCTCCTGTCTGTGATGCAGCGTCAAGGATAATCGCAGCCACAGTCTCCGAGCTGATAGTCCGTGCTGCTGCAAACGTCGTCGAACTGTTCGTGCACA
Source organism: Schistocerca americana (assembly GCF_021461395.2). Classification (NCBI taxonomy): domain Eukaryota; kingdom Metazoa; phylum Arthropoda; class Insecta; order Orthoptera; family Acrididae; genus Schistocerca; species Schistocerca americana. The sequence goes on along the minus strand of NC_060129.1, from coordinate 172,666,324 downwards.
TGGTTGTTGTCTTGCAAACGTCCTCATCTGTTGACTCAGGGATCGAGACGTGGCTGCACGATCCGTTACAGTCATGCGGATAAGATGCCTGTCATCTCGACTGCTAGTGATACGAGGCCGTTGGGATCCAGTACGGCGTTCCGTATTACCCTCCTGAACCCACCGATTCCATATTCTGCTTTCAGTCATTGGATCTCGATCAACGCGAGCAGCAATGTCGCGGTACGATAAACCGCAATCGCGATAGGCTACAATCCGACCTTTATCAAAGTCGGAAACGTGATGGTACGCATTTCTCCTCCTTACACGAGGCATCACAACAACGTTTCACCAGGCAACGCCGGTCAACTGCTGTTTGCGTATGAGGAATCGGTTGGAAACGTTCCTCATGTCAGCACGTTGTAAGTGTCGCCACCGGCGCCAACCTCGTGTGAATGCTCTGAAAAGCCAATCATTTGCATATCACAGCATCTTCTTCCCGTCGGTTAAATTTCGCGTCTGTAGCACGTCATCTTCGTGGTGTAGCAATTTTAATGGCCAGTAGTGTATTTAACTGGAAGAATGCAGAAGTTTGAAACTAACAGTACAGCTAGTCGGCCCTTTGTCAACTTTAGCCATTTTCCATTTTTACACATAACATGTGCTTTACCTTGGAGAAGGAATTCTGTAAGTGTTATGTGTTTTTGTGTGTCCTGGAAATTTAACGAAGCAAGCCTTCACTCGATTAGAAGCGCCGTGTTTGGTGGCTTTCGTATTTATAGCTGGTTATTGCGCAGATGTGCACTTTAGATGCAGCCAAGTCGTAATTACAGGAGCCTGGTACATGATTTAATAAACGTCATTACCGAGTATTTAATTTGAATTCTGCGAAGAAAATAAAGCATACACATATGATGCGGTTCCATCACAGAAATATACATGTTTCTTGCACCTTTACTCTTCATTTTCACTGCAAAGATAAGCAACAATAATAAAACGCGAGATTTTTGTGTCTAATCCACATATCGATGTAAACATGAGCGGAATGAAACTCAAAATAGCAAGATCTAAGGCTCTATGCAGAACACTTCTAAAATATTTCAGAGAACTTGAACAAAGCAACGTAGTTCGCATAAGCTAAGGTTGTCTATAGCATTCGTTGGGAAACAAAATGGCGGATGCGCCATCCTTTGTTTTTAGGAGCACTAACTTTTAGCATGTCGCGCGAATAGTTTCGCGGAGTTTCATTTCAAATTTTTAGAAGCATTATATGGCTATTTGTATGTATGTCTTCCAGTTTTTAATTATTCTAAATTCAGTACTATCAACATCTAATTACTATTGTTCCGTTTCTTACGTGTACTTCCCTTGTTTAACTTCTTATTCCCCAACACTTGATTTCTGCGCTTTGCCTTAAACGTTCCTTCTCTATCCATCCAGGATGCCAATCCCGTGGGCTTATACATGTTATGAAAGAGCTGGATTTTTTTTACAAAGAAAGGTCTAAGTCCTGGCAAAATGGTGCTGCTCAAATTAAGCACTATTGTATCTTATACACACATCAAAAAAGTTTTGCATAACCCGGTTCCCAGAACTCCTGATGATAAACGTTGACTATGGATATTGTATCACACATACAGTCCCTTTGACTGTTCAGAGATGTCACTAAATTATCGATACGTCCATGTATTGCCGGGAAAATATCGATGTACCCGCCAAATAAAATATCGGCTGCACATCGTAAATATACTGACAGTTTTATAGCTGTATATTTAAGTATTGAATTGCACTATGGGATCAAAAGTATTAAGATTCTAAGATTAATTTGATGGTATTACTCACTGTTCTTATTCTTGTTACAAGCACTGCTCTGGAAAACATAATGTATGCTTTCCATTACCGATAAATATCGAGTGAAACAGGCATTTTTCCACCGATGGCGACTCCCACATACTTTACAAAATATAAACAAACCAAAGAGTGTGGCTGTTGTTGTCTCCAAAGAGTTTTGTGGAGGCAGAGATTTTCTTCAATGACTTACAAGTTCGTGGCGCCCTCCATCGGTAATGCTGGAATTCAATACCGTGTTGGCCCACCCTCAGCCTTGATGATAACTTCCTCTCTCGCATGCATTCGTTCAATCAGAGATGCTGGAAGGTTTCTTGGGGAATGGCAGCCCATTCTTCACGGAGTGCTGCACTAAGGAGAGGTATCACGTCGCTCGGTGACGCCTGGCATGAAGTCGGCGTTCCAAAAAATTCCAAACGTGTTCTATAGGATTCAGGCCAGTACATTACAGGGATGTTATTGTGGTGTAATCACTCCGCCAAAGGCCGTGCATAATGGTGTTCGACCGTGTAGAAAGATGCAATCGTCATCTCCGAATTGCTCTTCAACAGTGGGAACCACGAACGTGCTTAAAACATCAATGTAGGCCTGTGCTGTAATAGTCCCACGCAAAACAACAAGGAGTGCAAGACCTCTCCATGAAAAACACGACCGCACCATAACACCACCGCCTCCGAATTTTACTGTCGGCACTACACACGCTGGCAGATGACGTTCACCGGGCATTCGCCATACCCACACCCTGCCATCGGATCGACACATTGTGTATCGTGATTCGTCACTCCACACAACGTTTTTCCACTGTTCAATGTTTACGCTCCTTACACCAAGCGAGGCGTCGTTTGTCATTTACCGGCGTAATGTGTGGCTTATGAGCAGCCGCTCGACCATCAAATCCAAGTTTTCTCACCTCCCGCCTAACTGTCATAGTACTTGCAGTGGACCCTGATGCAGTTTGGAATTCCTGTGTGATGGTCTGGATAGATGTCTGCCTATTACACATTTACGACCCTCTTCAACTGTCGGCTATCTCTGTCAGTCAACAGACGAGGTCGGCATGTACGCTTTTGTGCTGTACGTGTCCCTTCTCGTTTCCACTTCACTATCACATCGGAAACAGTGGAGCTAGAGATTTTTAGGAGTGTGGGAATCTGGCGTACAGACGTATGACACAAGCGACACCCAATCAGCTGCCCACGTTCAAAGTCCGTGAGTTCCGCGGAGCGCCCCATTCTTCTCTCTCGCGATGACTACTGAGGTCGCTGATATGGAGTACCTGGCAGTAGGTGGCAGCACAATGCAGATAATATGAAAAACGTATGTTTTGGGGCGAGGCCGGATTCTTTTGAGAAAAAAATTGCAATATAAAACCATAATACTAATTTTATAGTGAAAGTAGTGCAATAAATACCTATTTTATCACGAATGCCACACAAAACGATAAATGAGTGAAGAAAATCTCTGCCTCCACAAAACTCTTTGGAGACAACAACAGCCACACTCTTTGGTTTGTTTATATTTTGTAAAGTATGTGGGAGTCGCCATCGGTGGAAAAATGCCTGTTTCACTCGATATTTATCGGTAATGGAAAGCATACATTATGTTTTCCAGAGCAGTGCTTGTAACAAGAATAAAAACAGTGAGTAATACCATCAAATTAATCTTACAATCTTAATATTTTTCCCACAGTGCTCACTTTTTCGTCTCTATATTTGCCACAGATGCACGACCCGCACAATACTCGAAACTAAATTGTATCACTGATGATAAATCGCCAGGCGATTTGAAACCGGTCATGAATAAATAAAAATAGAAGAAAAAACGACGATCGGTTGCAGTAATTCATGAAACGTTTACAAGACAGTCGCAGTGTTCCAAATTCAGAATGGGTAAAAGTTTTACTTTTGATCATATACTGTATCATTAGACACTCCTTACTTCAACAAGCTAGTAGCCTGCTCATCCCCCTTTAGAGCAATAAGTGAAACGAAAACGATGCACGTTTAACCTGGCGATAACCACTTCACTAACAATGGTAACGTGACACAATAAAAGGGTTTCCGAGGGGTGAGTCCTTCGTTTCGGTACATACCGGGTCTGTCTATTTGTCTGGAACGCTTCCTGTCGATTTGCTTTTTTTTTAAAAAAAAAATTACCGCCAACGCCAGCGGCCTAGCAGTTGTGTTAAAATTGCGTGGTGAAGATAAGCGCAGCCGTTTCTGTTGGTAGCTCCGAGCGCCGATTACGCCAGCATTTCCCCTCACACCTCTCCGAGCACCGCAAAGAGCAATCTTGTCATTTAGATTTTTGTTCGTCAGTTTCATCAACTGTTTTTGGAGAATAACGATGTGAAGAAATAGCTCACTAGTTGTGCTAAACATTATTTTTTAAATTAGCTGACGCGCTATTTCTTCACATCGGAAATGTTGTTATTGCATTCACACCGCCACCCCTCCACTGCAAACGGACTTCCTTTTTTTGCCACATGTACTTGTTTCACGCAGCAAAAGAGACCAACTGGACGTGATGGAAGCTCAAAAGGTGGTAAGACTCCTTCACACAGTGGAAGTAAAATTACGTTCTACTGCAGTTTCTAAAGAACAATCTGAAATATATACTGAAAATTGCGAAAAAATATATCTACATGTACATATACATCCATACTCCGCAAGCCACCTGACGGTGTGTGGCGGAGGGTACCTTGAGTACATCTATCGGTTCTCCCTTCTATTCCAGTCTCGTATTGTTCGTTGAAAGAAAGATTGTCGGTATGCCTCTATCTGGGCTCTAATCTCTCAGATTCTATCCTCATGGTATCTTCGCGAGATATACGTAGGAGGGAGCAATATACTGCTTGACTCCTCGGTGAAGGTATGTTCTCGAAACTTCAACAAAAGCCCGTACCGAGCTACTGAGCGTCTCTCCTGCAGAGTCTTCCACTGGAGTTTATCTATCATCTCTGTAGCGCTTTCTCTATTACTAAATGATCCTGTAACGAAGCGCGGTGCTTTCCGTTGGACCTTCTCTATCTGTTCTATCAACCGTATCTGGTACAGATCGCACACTGGTGAGCAATATTCAAGCAGTGGGCGAAAAAGTGCACTGTAACATACTTCCTTTGTTTTCGGATTGCATTTCCTTAGGATTCTTCCAATGAATCTCAGTCTGGCATCTGCTTTACCGACGATCATCTTTATATGATCATTTCATTTTAAATCACTCCTAATGCCTACTCCCAGATAATTTATGGAATTAACTGTTTCCAGTTGCTGACCTGCTATATTGTAGCTAAATGATAAGGGATCTTTCTTTCTATGTAGTCGCAGCACGTTACACTTGTCTACATTGAGATTCAGTTGCCATTCCCTGCACCATGCGTCAATTCGCTGCAGATCCTCCTGCATTTCAGTACAATTTTCCATTGTTACAACCTGTCGATATACCACAGCATCATCCGCAAAAAGATTCAGTGAACTTCCGATGTCATCCACAAGGTCATTTATGTATATTGTGAATAGCAACGGTCCTACGACACTCCCCTGCGGCACACCTGAAATCACTATTACTTCGGAAGACTTCTCTCCGTTGAGAATGACATGCTGCGGTCTGTTATCTACGACCTCTTCAATCCAATCACAGAATTGGTCTGATAGTCCATATGCTCTTACTTTGTTCATTAAACGACTGTGGGGAACTGTATCGAACGCCTTGCAGAAGTCAAGAAACACGGCATGTACCTGGGAACCCGTGTTCCAGGTGTATATCAGTATCGATATTTATCGGTATATCGGTATCGAGTTTTCCTTTTTGGTACGGATATATAGCTATATCTTGTGATAAAATATACCAGACATATATCGATACTTTTTGTGGAAAATATCGATTTATCAATATTTTATCATCAGCCGCATCCTGTATTATATACAGCACCGATTCTTAAGACACTCGCACTCACTTTGGGGCAGAAGGGATACAGCCTCTATCGCGTCTCTCGCGCGAATTTTCACTGTTAAAAACTGTTCGATCATTGACCGTACTTAAAAACACACACACATGTAAGGGACAGTACGCTGTGTAAAATACGTGCAAACTAGGGGTGGTGCCATTCTGCAACGCAACTGTTGTTCTGGGACTAACAACAAGAAACTACCGTAAAGATAAGGTGGGGCGACGCTTGCACATAACACTGCACCTGATAGGCCACCATACACGCCAAATGTACATTGTTATCTATGCAGTTCAAAAATGGTTCAAATGGCTCTGAGCACTATAGGACTTAACTTCTGAGGTCATCAGTCCCCTAGAACTTAAAAGTACTTAAACCTAACTAACCTAAGGATATCACACACATCCATGCCCGAAGCAGGATTCGACCTGCGACCGGAGCGGTCGCGCAGTTCCAGACTGTAGCGCCTAGAACTACAATAGTGCTGATCGCTTTTTCCAGCTTCTATGTTGTTGTTGTTGTGGTCTTCAGTCCTGAGACTGGTTTGGTGCAGCTCTCCATGCTACTCTATCCTGTGCAAGCTTCTTCATCTCCCAGTACCTACTGCAGCCTACATCCTTCTGTATCTCGTTAGTGTATTCATCTCTTGGTCTCCCTCTACGATTTTTACACTCCACGCTGCCCTCCAATACTAAATTGGTGATCCCTTGATGACTCAGAACATGTCCTACCAACCGATCCCTTCTTCTAGTCAAGTTGTGCCACAAACTTCTCTTCTCCCCAGTTCTATTCAATACCTCCTCAGATGTTAACAAATTTCTCTTCTTCACAAACTCTTTCCTTGCCATTGCCAGTATACACTTTATATCCTTTCTACTTCGACCATCATCTGTTATTTTGCTCTCCAAATAGCAAAACTCCTTTACTACTTTAAGTATCTCATTTCCTAATCTAATTCCCTCAGCATCACCCGACTTAATTCGACTACATTCCATTAACGTCGTTTTGCTTTTGTTGATGTTCATCTTATATCCTCCTTTCAAGGCACTGTCCATTCCGTTCAACTGCTCTTCCAAGTCCTTTGCTGTCTCTGACAGAATTACAATGTCATAGGCGAACCTCAAGGTTTTTATTTCTTCTCCGTGGATTTTAATACCAACTCCGAACTTTTCTTTTGTTTCCTTTACTGCTTGCTCAACATACAGATTGAATAGCATCTGACAAATTGTAAATAGCCTTTCGGTCCCTGTATTTTACCCCTGCCACCTTCAGAATTTGAAAGAGAGTATTCCAGTCAACATTGTCGAAAGCTTTCTCTAAGTCTACAAATGCTGGAAACGTAGGTTTGCCTTTTCTTAACCTAGCTTCTAAGGTAAGTCGTAGGTTCAGTATTACCTCACGTGTTTCCACATTTCTACAGAATCCAAACAGATATTCCGTGAGGTCGTCTTCTACCAGTTTTTCCATTCGTCTGTAAAGAATTTTTCAGCTGTGACTTATCAAACTGATAGTTCGGTAATTTTCACATCTGTCAACACCTGCTTTCTCTGGGATTGGAATTATTATATTCTTCTTGAAGTCTGAGGGTATTTCGCCTGTCTCATACATCTTGCTCACCAGATGGTAGAGTTTTGTCAGGACTGGCTCTCCAAAGGCTGTCAGTAGTTCTAATGGAATGTTGTCTACTCCTGGGGCCTTGACACTGGTATCGACGGAAAACGGAAAATTTTAAACTGCGGCAGCCGATGGATGTGTGGGATGGTGCAGCGCAGGTAAACCGCGCAGCTGGCAAGGATAGTTCTAAGATGGTCATGTCATTTTGGTTTTTGTATGTCATCGATGTGCACCCCAGAGAGAGAGAGAGCAAGTTACGTTACTGTTCAACCATCTTTGGTGCTGTCATGGCACAGTCTTTACCTCTACGCAGTCTGCTATCTTCTTAGTTGAAATGTGTCAGGTGATGGACGCATTCTGTAGCGTTGTGTCGACTTGTGATTGCAACTGTCAGGTGATGGAAGATTTATTGTAAGGGCAGCAAAGATGAATACGACGTATACAGGGTGGTCCATTGATAGTGACCGGGCCAAATATCTCACGAAATAAGCATCAAACGAAAAAACTACAAAGAACGAAACCCGTCTAACTTGACGGCGGAAACCAGATGGCGCAATGGTTAGCCCGCTAGATGGCGCTGCTATAGGTCAAACGGATATCAACTGCGTTTTCTTAAAAATAAAAACCCCCATTTTTTATTACATATTCGTGTAGCACCTAAAGAAATTTGAATGTTTTAGTTGGACAACTTTTTTCGCTTTTTGACAGATGGCGCTGTAATAGTTACAAACGTGGTGTCACGTAACATTCCGCCACTGCGGACGGTATTTGCTTCGTGATACATTACGCGTGTTAAAATGGACCGTTTACCAATTGCGTAAAAGGTTGATATCGTGTAGATATATGGCTATTGTGATCAAAATGCCCAACGGGCGTGTGCTATGTATGCTGCTCGGTATCCTGGACGACATCATCCAAGTCTCCAGACCGTTCGCCGGATAGTTACGTTATTTAAGGAAACAGGAAGCGTTCAGCCACATGTGAAACGTCAACCACGACCTGCAACAAATGATGACCCCCAAGTAGGTATTTTATCGATGGCAACCTAAATGGTGCAATGTATGCTGATTTGCTACGTAATGGTCTACCGATGTTACTAGAAGATGTTTCACTGCGAGACAGAATGGCGGTGTACTTCCAATATGATGGACATCCGGCACATAGCTCGCGTGCGGTTGAATCGGTACTAAATAGCATATTTCGTTACAGGTGGATTGGTCGTCGAAGCACCATACCGTGGCCCGCACGTTCACCGGATCTGATGTCCCAGGATTTACTTCTGTGGGGAAAGTTGACGGATATTTTCTATCGTGTTCCACCGAAAACGCCTGACAACATGCGTCAGCGCATTGTCAATGCATGTGCGAACATTACGGAAGGCGAACTACTCGCTGTTCAGAGGAATGTCGTTACACGTATTGCCAAATGCATTGGGGTTGACGGACATCATTTTGAGCATTTATTGCTTTAATATGGTATTAACAGGTAATGACGCTGTAATAGCATGCGTTCTCAGAAATGATACGTTAACAAAGCTACATGTATCACGTTGGAACAACCGAAATAAAATGTTCAGACGTACCTACGTTCTGTATTTTAATTTAAACAACCTACCTGTTACCAACTGTTCGTCTGAAATTGTGAGTCATATGTTTGTGACTATTACAGCGCCATCTATCAGAAAGTGAAAAAAGTGGTCCAACTAAAACATTCATATTTCTTTACGGACTACACGAATATGTAATAAAAATGGGGGGTTCTATTAAAAAAACACAGTTGATATCCGTTTGACCTACGGCAGCGCCATCTAGCGGGCCAACCATAGCGCCATCTGGTGTTCCCCTTCAAGCTCGACAAGTTTCTTTCTTTGTAGTTTTTCGTTTGGCTCTTATTTCGTGAGATATTTGGCCCGGTCACGATCAATGGACCACCCTGTATATTAGCAAGCGTTGTAGCCTATCCCCGATATTATTCAATCTGTATATTGAGCAAGCAGTGAAGGAAACAAAAGAAAAAATGGGAGTAGAAATTAAAAACCATGGATGGGAAATAAAAACTTTGAGGTTTGACAATGGCATTGTAATTTTGTCAGAGACAGCAAAGTACGTAGAAGAGCAGTTAAACGGAATGGACAGTGTCTTGAAAGGAGGATATAAGATGAACATCAACAAAAGCAAAACGTGGATAATGGAATGTAGTCGAATTAAATCAGGTGATGCTGTGGGAATTAGATTAGGAAATGAGACACTTTAAGTAGTAAAGGAGTTTTGTTATTTGGGGAGCAAAAAAACTGATGATGGTCGAAGTAGAGAGGATATAAAATGTAGACTGGCAATGGCAAGGAAAGCGTTTCTGAAGAAGAGAAATTTGTTACCATCGAGTATAGATTTAAGTGTCAGGAAGTCGTTTCTGAAAGTATTTGTATAGAGTGTAGCCATGTATGGAAGTGAAACATGGATGATAAATAGTGTGGACAAGAAGAGAATAGAAGCTTTTGAAATGTGGTGCTACAGAAGAATGCTGAAGATTAGATGGGTAGATCACATAACTAATGAGGAAGTATTGAATAGGATTGGGGAGAAGAGTAGTTTGTGGCACAACTTGACCAGAAGAAGGGATCGGTTGTTAGGACATATTCTGAGGCATCAAGGGATCACCAATTTAGTACTGGAGGGCAGCGTGGAGGGTAAAAATCGTAGAGGGAGACCAACAGATGAATACACTAAGCAGATTCAGAAGGATGTAGGCTGCAGTAGGTACTGGAAGATGAAGAAGCTTGCACAGGATAGAGTAGCATGGAGAGCTGCATCAAACCAGTCTCTGGACTGAAGACCACAACAACTACATTAGAAAACGAAGAGAATATAAATTTTGAATAATGTAATCAATTTTGAAGGGAAGAAGTTTGGGTAAGACTGCAACATTGCGCAGCTAGAAATGATCTCTTGCTTCAAGTTGAGAGAAAGACCACTCCACATCCCTGAGTCATGCATTAAGATATCAACTGATTAAGTTGCTTGATTTTTATAGAAATTCTCTGTTAACATTGCACCCTCTTTAAATCATCGTTCAATTTGTTAACATAGCATTGTTCAGACCTATGTTATGTGTGAAGATCACGCGAAGTTCTACTCTGTGTTTTTCAGTACATCGTTCTAAAATGTTGTCTTCGAGTATTTCATAGAAATAATTACTCTCCCCATTATATTGTTTATCATGAGGCATTACCACATGCAGCAGCATCAAGGACGCGAGGTAAGTAGAAATCTTGATTAGGGCCACGTAATTGTTTTACTTCAGTTGCGCATTTAATATAAAGACAAGCTGCATTCTGATCAGTTACAGTTAGCACGTAAAGTGCCCTCCGCCACACACCGTTTGGTGGCTTGCGGAGTACAAATGTAGATGTAGATGTAGCATACGAGTTTAAGCTGGGTGCCAGTTTGTGGGGACTCAGTTTTGCTAGTATGTAGACATTTGTAGAGTGGGAGGTACAGTTGAGCTAAATTTCAGACAGAAACAAATATCTGTTCTGTTTCACAGGGGAAAATTGCACTGTAGTTCCTTCTCTACATTGTCGCACAGATGACAAAATGGTAGATATCGAAATAGATGACAGAGGGGTAGAAAAACAATTAAAATCGCTCAAAAGAGGAAACGCCGCTGGACCTGATGGGATACCAGTTCGATTTTACACAGAGTACGCGAAGGAACTTGCCCCCCTTCTTGCAGCGGTGTACCGTAGGTCTCTAGAAGAGCGTAGCGTTCCAAAGGGTTGGAAAAGGGCACAGGTCATCCCCGTTTTCAAGAAGGGACGTCGAACAGATGTGCAGAACTATAGACCTATATCTCTAACGTCGATCAGTCGTAGAATTTTGGAACACGTATTATGTTCCAGTATAATGACTTAACTGGAGACTAGAAATCTACTCTCTGGGAATCAGCATGAGTCCACGAGACTCAGAGGGCCATAGACACTGGTTCCCAGGTAGATGCCGTGTTTCTTGACTTCCGCAAGGCGTTCGATACAGTTCCCCACAGTCGTTTAATGAACAAAGTAAGAGCTTATGGACTATCAGACCTATTGTCTGATTGGATTGAAGAGTTCCTAGATAACAGAACGCAGCGTGTCATTTTCGACGGAGAGAAGTCTTCCGAAGTAAGAGTGATCTCAAGTGTGCCGCAGGGGAGTGTCGTAGGACCGTTGCTATTCACAATATATATAAATGACATTGTGGATAACATCGAAAGTTCACTGAGGGTTTTTGCGGATGATGCTGTAGTACATCGAGTGGTTGTAACAATGGAAAATTCTACTGAAATGCAGGAGGATCTGCAACGAATTGACGCATGGTGCAGAGAATGGCAACTGAATTTCAATGTAGACAAGTGTTATGTGCTGCGAATACGTAGAAAGAAAGATCCTTTATCATTTAGCTACAATATATCAGGTCAGCAACTGGAAACAGTTAATTCCATAAATTATCTGGGAGTAGACATTACGAGCGATTTAAAATCGAATGACCATATAAAATTAATCGTCGCTAAAGCAGATGACAGACAGAGATTCATTGGAAGAATCCTAAGGAAATGCAGTCCGAAAACAAAGGAAGTAGGTTACAGTACACTTGTTCGCCCACTGCTTGAATACTGCTCAGCAGTGTGGGATCCCTACCAGATAGGGTTGATAGAAGAGATAGAGAAGATCCAACGGAGAACAGCGCGCTTCGTTACAGGATCATTTAGTAATCGCGAAAGCGTTACGGAGATGATACACTACTGGCCATTAAAATTGCTACACCACGAAGATGACGTGCTACAGACGCGAAATTTCACCGACAGGAAGAAGATGCTGTGATATGCAAGTGATTAGCTTTTCTGAGCATTCACACAAGGCTGGCGCCGGTGGCGACACCTACAACGTGCTGACATGAGGAAAGTTTCCAACCGATTTCTCATACACAAGCAGCAGTTGGCCGGCGTTCCCTGGCGAAACGTTGTTGTGATGTCACGTGTAAGGAGGAGAAATGCGTACCATCACGTTTCCGACTTTGATAAAGGTCGTATTGTAGCCTATCGCAATTGCGGTTTATCGTATCGCCACATTGCTGCTCGCGTTGGTCGAGATCCAATGACTGTTAGCAGGATATGGAATCGGTGGGTTCAGGAGAATAATACGGAACGCCGTGCTGGATCACGAGGGCCTCGTATCACTAGCAGTCGAGATGACAGGCATCTTATCCGCATGGCTGTAACAGATCGTGCAGCCACGTCTCGATCATTGAGTCAACGGATGGGGACGTTTGCAAGGCAACAACCATCTGCACGAACAGTTCGACGACGTTTGCAGCAGCACGGACTATCAGCTCGGAGACCACGGCTGCGGTTACCCTCGACGCTGCATCACAGACAGGAGCGCCTGCGATGGTGTACTCGACGACGAACCTGGGTGCTCGAATGGAAAAACGTCACTTTTTTCGGATGAATCCAGGTTCTGTTTACAGCATGATGATGGTCGCATCCGTGTTTGGCGACATCGCGGTGAACGCAGATTGGAAGCGTGTATACGTCAGCGCCATACTGGCGTATCACCCAGCGTGATGGTATGGGTGGGGTGCCATTGGTTACGCGTCTCGGTCACCTCTTGTTCGCATCGACGGCACTTTGAACAGTGGACGTAACATTTCAGATGTGTTACGACCCGTGGCTCTACCCTTCATTCGATCCCTGCGAAACCCGACATTTCAGCAGGATAATGCACGACAGCATGTTGCAGGTCCTGTACGGGCCTTTCTGGATACAGAAAATGTTCGACTGCTCCATTGGCCAGCACAATCTCCAGATCTCTCACCAATTGAAAACGTGTGGTCAATGGTGGCCGAGCAACTGGCTCGTCACAATACGCCAGTCAGTACTCTCGATGAACTGTGGTGTCGTGTTGAAGCTGCATGGGCAGCTGTACCTGTACACGCCGTCCAAGCTCTGTTTGACTCAATGCCGAGGCGTGTCAAGACTGTTATTACGGCCAGAGGTGGTTGTTTTGGGTACTGATTTCTCAGGATCTATGCAGCCAAATTGCGTGAAAATGTAATCAGATGTCAGTTCTAGTATAATATATTTGTGCAATGAATACCCGTTTATCATCTGCATATCTTCTTGGTGTAGCAATTTTAATGGCTTTTGTTGAAGTTTCGAGAACATACTTTCACCGAGGAGTCAAGCAGTATGTTGCTCCCTCCTACGTATATCTCGTGAAGAGACCATGAGGATAAAATCAAAGAGATTAGAGCCCACACAGAGACATACCGACAATCTTTTTTTTCCACGAACAATACGAGACTGGAATAGAAGGGAGAACCGATAGAGGTATTCAGGGTACCCTCCGCCACACACCGTCAGGTGGCTTGCGGAGTATGGATGTAGATGTAGCTTGGGAGGTTACTTTGTGAACAGGGGACATGTAGATACCACGCCATAAAGCCTTTGCGAATTGTATTTTGTGTTCTGGACAATAACTACGCCGCACAGACAGGTGTGTCAACAATATAATCAGACGTCAGCGTTTGACAGAGGACGTTTAGTAGGGCCCGAACAAGTCGTTTGGAGTACTTAGTGAATCGCTCAACATTTTAATAGAAGCGCTGCCACAGTTCGACGAAGTTGGCAGGAGTGCGTGACACGTGGCCAAACACAGAGTCAAGAAAGGAAGTGTTGGACCTAGAGAGACGACAGAACAAGAGGACGGAGCAATCGTGAGAGACCCAGGTTCATCATTATCATCCAACTGCTGCTTCAGTGACCACAAGAACCATCAATGGGCGGCTCACAGCAAGAGGACTGCTCCCAGCGCCGCCTACCATTGACATCTGAACACCAACAAGCCCCTTTGCGGTAGTGTCTGGCACGTTCGGCCTCGAATCTCATTGAATTGTTTAGCTTCTCACGGTTGGGATTCACAGTCATATAATATTTCTTAAAAGACATCATAGTCGCCGTTGACTGTACAAAATATTGATTGTTACTATTGCAATTTCGGCCTTATTGCCATTTTCAAGAAACACTGCAAAAGTTATTAATTTTTTTTTTATTTATTTACTCGTCAAGTTCCGTAGGACCAAATTGAGGAGCAAATCTCCAAGGTCATGGAACGTGTCAGTACATGAACTTACAACATAAAAGTAATAACACATAAACATAAATGTTCATGAACCTTAAAAAACAAGTCTGTCCGTAAGTTTCAGTAAATACTATCAGTAATACAATAAGAATCAGCTTAATTTTTCAAGGAACTCCTCGACAGAATAGACGGAGTGACCCATGAGGAAACTCTTTAGTTTCCATTTGAAAGCGCTTGGATTACTGCTAAGATTTTTGAATTCTAGTGGCAGCTTATTGAAAATGGATGCAGCAGTATACTGCACACCTTTTTGCACAAGAGTTAAGGAAGTTCGATCCAAATGGAGGTTTGATTTCTGCCGAGTATTAACCGAGTGAAAGCTGCTTATTCTTGGGAATAAACTAATGTTGGTAACAAGAAACGACCATAAGGAATATACATATTGAGAGGCCAATGTGAAAATATCCAGACTCGTGAACAGGGGTCGACAAGAGGTTCGTGAACTCACGCCACTTATTGCCAGAACCACCCGTTTCTGAGCCAAAAATATCCTTCTAGAATGGGAAGAGTTACCCCAAAACATAACACCATACGACATAACTGAATGAAAATAAGCAAAGTAGACTAGTTTACTTGTCGAAGTATCACTCACATTTGATACCGTTCGAGTAGTAAAAATGGCAGTAGTAAGTCTTTGAACAAGATCCTGAACATGGGCTTTCCACGACAGCTTACTATCAATCTGAACACCTAGAAATTTGAACCAGTTTCACTAATCATATGCCCGTTCTGTGAGATTAAAACGTCAGGTTTTGTTGAATTGTGTGTTGTTGTTGTTGTTGTTGTGGTCTTCAGTCCTGAGACTGGTTTGATGCAGCTCTCCATGCTACTCTATCCTGTGCAACCTTCTTCATCTCCCAGTACCTACTGCAACCTACATCCTTCTGAATCTGCTTAGTGTATACATCTCTTGGTCTCCCTCTACGATTTTAACCCTCCACGCTGCCCTCCAATGCTAAATTTGTGATCCCTTGATGGCTCAAAACGTGTCCTACCAACCGATCCCTTCTTCTAGTCAGGTTGTGCCACAAACGTCTCTTCTCCCCAATCCTATTCAATACCACCTCATCTACCCACCTTATCTTCAGCATTCTTCTGCAGCACCACATTTCGAAAGCTTCTATTCTCTTCTTGTCCAAACTAGTTATCGTCCATTTTTCACTTCCATACATGGCTACACTCCATACAAATACTTTCAGAAACGACTTCCTGACACTTCAATCTATACTCGATGTTAACAAATTCCTCTTCTTCAGAAACGATTTCCTTGCCATTGCCAGTCTACATTTTATATCCTCTCTACTTCGACCATCATCAGTTATTTTACTCCCTAAATAGCAAAACTCCTTTACTACTTTAAGTCTCTCATTTCCTAATCAAATTCCCTCAGCATCACCCGATTTAATTCGACTACATTCCATTATCCTCGTTTTGCTTTTGTTGATGTTCATCTTATATCCTCCTTTCAAGACACTGTCCATTCCGTTCAACTGCTCTTCCAAGTCCTTTGCTGTCTCTGACAGAATTGCAATGTCATCGGCGAACCTCAAAGTTTTTACTTCTTCTCCATGAATTTTAATACCTACTCCGAATTTTTCTTTTGTTTCCTTTACTGCTTGCTCAATATACAGATTGAATAACATCGGGGAGAGGCTACAACCCTGTCTCACTCCCTTCCCAACCACTGCTTCCCTTTCATGCCCCTCGACTCTTATAACTGCCATCTGGTTTCTGTACAAATTGTAAATAGCCTTTCGCTCCCTGTATTTTACCCCTGCCACCTTCAGAATTTGAAAGAGAGTATTCCAGTTAACATTGTCAAAAGCTTTCTCTAAGTATACAAATGCTAGAAACGTAGGTTTGCCTTTTCTTAATCTTTCTTCTAAGATAAGTCGTAAGGTTAGTATTGCCTCACGTGTTCCAACATTTCTACGGAATCCAAACTGATCTTTCCCGAGGTCCGCTTCTACCAGGTTTTTGCATTCGTCTGTACATAATTCGCGTTAGTATTTTGCAGCTGTGACTTATTAAACTGATAGTTCGGTAATTTTCACATCTGTCAACACCTGCTTTCTTTGGGATTGGAATTATTATATTCTTCTTGAAGTCTGAGGGTATTTCGCCTGTCTCATACATCTTGCTCACCAGATGGTAGAGTTTTGTCATGACTGGCTCTCCCAAGGCCATCAGTAGTTCTAATGGAATGTTGTCTGCTCCCGGGGCCTTGTTTCGACTCAGGTCTTTCAGTGCTCTGTCAAACTCTTCACGCAGTATCTTATCTCCCATTTCGTCTTCATCTACATCCTCTTCCATTTCCATAATATTGTCCTCAAGTACATCGCCCTTGTATAAACCCTCTATATACTCCTTCCACCTTTCTGCCTTCCCTTCTTTGCTTAGAACTGGGTTGCCATCTGAGCTCTTGATATTCAGACAAGTGGTTCTCTTCTCTCCAAAGGTCTCTTTAATTTTCCTGTAGGCAGTATCTATCTTACCCCTAGAGAGACAAGCCTCTACATCCTTACATTTGTCCTCTAGCCATCCCTGCTTAGCCATTTTGCACTTCCTGTCGATCTCATTTTTGAGACGTTTGTATTCCTTTTTGCCTGCTTCATTTACTGCATTTTTATATTTTCTCCTTTCATCAATTAAATTCAATATTTCTTCTGTTACCCAAGGATTTCTACTAGCTCTCGTCTTTTTACCTACTTGATCGTCTGCTGCCTTCACTACTTCATCCCTCAGAGCTACCCATTCTTCTTCTACTGTATTTCTTTCCCCCATTCCTGTCAATTGTTCCCTTATGCGCTCCCTAAAACTCTCTACAACCTCTGATTCTTTCAGTTTATCCAGGTCCCATCTCCTTAAATTCCCACCTTTTTGCAGCTTCTTCAGTTTCAATCTGCAGTTCATAACCAATAGGTTGTGGTCAGAATCCACATCTGTCCCTGGAAATGTCCTACAATTTAAAACCTGGTTCCTAAAACTCTGTCTTACCATTATATAATCTATCTGATACCTTTTAGTATCTCCAGGATTCTTCCATGTATACAACCTTCTTTTATGAGTCTCATACCAAGTATTAGCTATGATTAAGTTATGCTCTGTGCAAAATTCTACCAGACGGCTTCCTCTTTCATTTCTGCCCCCCATTCCATATTCACCTACTATGTTTCCTTCTCTCCCTTTTCCTACTGACGAATTCCAGTCACCCATGACTATTAAATTTTCGTCTCCCTTCACTACCTGAA
This sequence comes from Schistocerca americana, assembly GCF_021461395.2. Taxonomy (NCBI): domain Eukaryota; kingdom Metazoa; phylum Arthropoda; class Insecta; order Orthoptera; family Acrididae; genus Schistocerca; species Schistocerca americana. The sequence goes on along the minus strand of NC_060129.1, from coordinate 172,648,509 downwards.
TAATTTCTTTTATGTCGTCATACATTTCATCTATTTCTTAATCATCTGCAGAGCTAGTTGGCATATAAACTTGTGTTATTGTGTGTTAAAAACTGTAAAAACTGAGTCTTACTGTGATTTAATGGTAGTTTATTTTCTACAAGCCATGATGTGAGGTCATGTACTGCTGTAGTTGAAACCGAGTCAATATTGCACACAACATCCTTTACTACCAAGCTATTGTCGTCAACAAACATAAATATTGTAGAGTTACCCATAATACTAAAAGGCATATAATTTATATAAATAAGGAACAGGAGTGGCCCCAACACTGATCCCTGGGGCACCCCCCCACTTGACAGTACCCCACACAGACCCCACATCACAGCCGTTATCAACATTGTGAATAATGACCTTTTTCTGCCTGTTGCTAAAGTAGGAGGTGAACCAATTGTGAGCTACTCCCCTTATTCCGTAATGGTCCAACTTCTGGAGCAATATTGTGAGATCAACACAGTCAAATGCCTTAGTTAAATAAAAAAATACGCCAAGCGTTCGAAACTATTTGTTTAGCCCATCCAGTACCTCACAGAGAAAAGAGAATATAGCATTTTCATTTGTAAAACGACTTCTAAAGCCGAATTGTACATTACATAGCAAATTGTGTGATATAAAATGATCAATTAACCTTACATACTCAGCCATTTCGATAACTTTTGCAAACACTGATGGCATAGAAATAGGTCTAAAATTATCTACATTATCCCTTTCTCCCTTTTTAAAAAGCGTCTTTACTACTGAGTACTTTAATCGCTCAGGAAACTGAACATACCTAAACACAAAAATAGAAAAGTGAAGCACATGGTGTATATACATCATTAAGCAAACGTTTCATTAAGAAAGAAGCTCAATTATAAAAATTTGAGATAAATGTACATTACTTACATTCTGTCAGAATATAAAACTACCGTCGTCGTCAGAATGCAGCCTTTTGACTGTGAGAGCCCCACCCGATGCGATGAGTACGACACTTATTACATCGTAATATGTTGTTAAACATGTACTGAACTGTCGATGTTACCATCGATCTAATAATCTATCACACATACAAGTTCAGGTGCACTGACAACATGTAGAGCTAAGTCAGTTTATGGACTATAACGAGAGAAGAAAAGCATACTCCAATGTATTTTATTTTTGTATTTTTTATAAATAAAATGTTGCCTCGACATTTCATTGTATCCGAAGAATGTGATTTATTGTATCAACCTACTTCAACAGTGATTCATAGAACTGTACAGTTATTTTAGACAGTTATCGAAAACATTTTAAACAATTACGATGAAATAGCATACATATTTACTAAGTCGTCTTTGCTATAACAGAGCCTGGTTGAAGGATGCATCCTGTATTTGTGCGGAGGCATGGTGATGTTTTGGCCCGATCTGTGGTGATGCACAGTGAATCAGATTGCTGGCGAGCGTTTTACGCCATTTGTATTCCTAACATTTATACGCATACAAAGTATTATATATCAGAGCTCTGTCTTCATCTCATTTACGAGAACTTAAGTCAATGTGATGGCTTATTAACAGACAACACATGCATTATCCCCTATTATGTTATAAATAAATACTCCCATCCTATCCTACTGCCCATTACAATCATCGCACTATTTAGAAAGCTGTATGATGTCGACGGATGAAAAGACTTTACGATATAAAGCTTATAAGTTGTATCCATGGTGTGCACTATCTTTGCTACGTGCACAGGCAGTATCTTTAGTAAATGTATTTTCAAATGGCTCTGAGCACTATGGGACTCAACTGCTGAGGTCATTAGTCCCCTAGAACTTAGAACTAGTTAAACCTAACTAACCTAAGGACATCACAAACATCCATGCCCGAGGCAGGATTCGAACCTGCGACCGTAGCGGTCTTGCGGTTCCAGACTGCAGCGCCTTTAACCGCACGGCCACTTCGGCCGGCAAATGTATTTTCGCGCCAACTGACTTAGGTCCACATGTTGTCAGTGCACCTGAACTTGTATGTGTGATAGATTATTAGAACGATGGTAACATCGACAGTTCAGTCAATATTTAACAACATATTACGATGTAATAAGTGTCGTACTCATCGCATCGGGTGGGACTCTCACAGTCAAAAGGCTGCGTTCTGACGACGACGGTAGTTTTATATTCTGACAGAATGTAAGTAATGTACATTTATCTCAAATTTTTATAATTGAGCTTCTTTCTTAATGAAATATTTGCTTAATGATGTATATACACCCTGTGCTTCAGTTAACTTCTGCAGTGTTACTTGAAAATGGCCATGAGGCCGAAATTGCAATAGTAACAATAAACATTTTATACAGTGTAAGACGTGTATGTTTCTATTGTCAAACCAAAATTTATGAAAGATGTTTATATTTTATTAATAGGATTAAGTAGGAATAATTCATATTTGTCGTGTTGGAAATAATTGTGGTAGCAGGGAATGTCTGCACCAAAGTATTGTTGGCAAGAGAGACTGCAAATTGATATAATTTTAAAAAGGGTGGGAGAGACCGCGGATGGATACATTTTAAGAAAAGGGCGGGGAAAGACCGCGCATTAATACATTTTGTAATGGGAGCGGGGATTGTCTGCACCAGAAAGCATTCTTGGCAGGAGAGGCCGCACTTTAGCGTTCGTAGGAAGTCAGTAGTAAGCGAGAAGTGAAGCGAGTCGGTAGCAGGTCTGAAGCGAGAGGTTGAGAGGAGCGGTGTGCCTGCCAGCCACCAGCTATGATTTACAAGAGATTATAAACGGATGTACAGAGACATCAGCTAACTATTATCATAAGAGGAACTAATGTTATTGAATTATTTTCTTTGCGAAGCTCAAGACTACTGATGGTATGTTTGCGCATTGCTAGTTGTAAGATTATTGTAAAAAGTAAGTCCCATTTGAACGTTTGTAAAATCATTTCATTATCAGCAGTAAATATTTGAAGAAACGTTTCCAGAATACAATTACTTTTTGCCAGCGATGTTGCATTACTAGTTATAATCCATCCCAAAAAAACCATCAACGTAAAACTTTGCAAAAATTTTATTGTTGTCAAGAAAAAGTGTAACTATGAATCACGTAACTTCAGTCAAATTAATTAAAGAATAACGTCAGCTCTGGTAATAAATACAGCCACTTACTATGACAGCCCACCAGCAGCTAATAGAGTATAATAAACCAGAGTAAGTATATTCATGTCGCAGTTCGATGTAGCAGTCAGATGGCGATCCAGTAACAGTAAAAAAGGTGAGGAACAGTTTTGGGTTATTGCAGATAACGACTGAGGGCCACGACGACGACATATTCTATGTTTCGTCGAAATAATCAGAAAATCACTTTTAATAAGCAGCAGTTAAATTTGTATGCGAAGACTGAGAAAGAGAATTAATTTCAAAGGGAAGATTTTATTTGTTATTATTAAGCAAGCGGTAGAAATCGTAAGGGAAGTTTTCATAGGTTATTGTAGAAGGGAAGGTTGAGTAACACAAAAGAGATATGGAGGAGATGGGAAGGTTTCAACAGCCAACGGCGACTATGATGTCTTTTAAGAAATCATTGAATTGTCTTCAGTCTTGAATCCCGCTTCCAGCTGAGCCCCAATGTCCAGTGAAGATGTCTCTGGTGACGTCCCAGACAGCAATGTGACTGTAGCCTACCATACTGCCCGACAACCACGAGTGATGATATGGAGTGCCGTTTCATTTCATAACAGGAGACCTTTGGTTGTCAACCGCAGCACCCCAACAGCAAAGCGATACGTCGAAGATATTCTACACCCCGATTTGTTGCCCTTCATGGCAGGCAATCCTGGGCTTGTATTCCAGCAAGATACGAGGAGCGTTTGAAAAGTCCGTGCAAAGTCCGAGAGATGGCACCACCGGCGCGTATCGAGGTCATAGAGTAAATATCTCTGGAGTGGGCATTCACATGCGCAGCACACATTTTGTGTTGTCACCATACATTGCCGGCCTGGTCACGTGTTCTCGGGACGTCGTGTGTTTGTCCGTATAGCGCCCTGTATGTTTAGAATGTCACTACATCCCTAATACAGACGGATTCTTTTCGTACATGTCGTGGATTATTTATATATGTTGCGCAGACATTTTAACAGTATCCATTTGATACCGGGAATAAACCAGCTACGTAACTTTTAAGGGCAAGTGATATTACATCCTGCTTCTTTGCGATAGGTATCACGGTTCAGATGCACTCGATTTTTGGTAGTTTTCGGTATGATACGGCACTTTATAGTATTACAGAGCCTGACGTACATTTATGCAATGATAGAGTTGCAAAACGACTTGACAGTACGCTAGTACGTTTGCAAGTGTCCGAAAAACGCCGAATTTGCCACACATTAGCGATTATATCCCTGCTAATTCGTCCTTTTTTTCTGCTATTTCTGCGTATTTATTTTCTCGTTTTTTGCGACCTAAAGCACAATTTTTCTTACTGGTGACACTTTGAAGTGTTTATTTAACGCATTTTACGTACTTGCTCCCAGTTTATTAAATAAATAGTAGACTAAGTAATCTATATACATAATCGACAAGTCACTGATAAATGTATGGCGGATAGTATTTTCTGAAACAACTAACCATTCCCTTTCCTGTTCCACCAGCAAATTTACGAGAGGAAGCGATTGTTTGTACGCTTTTGTACGAGCCGTAACATCTATTATATAGTCATAAAATCGTAGAAAAATAGGTCTACAGGATCAAGCCTTAATTATAATGCGTCTCGAAATTTTTAAACATATACTGTGTCTCTTACTAATATGATAACTATAATTAGAGCTGCATGGTATGTACCCATGAAAAGTTACTATCCCACCTTTCACATATTTTTCTTTGCATCTGTAGCAACTACAGTAATTCACCATCGCTATTACACTATCAACAAACGGTGAAACACAACAAATACTTTTGATATTATAAACTTTAAACGCTGCAGAAAGCACACACGCACAGCGAAGTCACGAAAACACGTGACAATCCTGGTTTAATGTTGACAACATGCGCAGAACGCAATGCTCACTCCAGAGATATTTATGATCCAGGTCATGTTTAGTTAGTAGCATCGTTGGAAAGGACGCACACCAAGTTTCAACCATATTGGTCTGTTTCTTTCTGTTTGGCATTCGTGTTAATCGAGGAAATCGAGTGATAGTCAAAAAAAGAAAAAAAAAAATGGACGAAAAAGAATTTTGTGTGGTGATTAAACATTACTTTATGAAATGCAAAAGGAGACTAAAGAGAAGCTTGATAAACATTACGGTGACTCTGCACCTTCGATTAGAACAGTTTATAAGAGGTTTCAAAATTTTTGGAGTGGCCATACGGGTACAAGTGATGCTGAACGTTCTGGATGCCCTGTGGAGGTCACGACTCCAGAAATCATTGATAAAATCCGTGATACGGTGATGGATGACAGAAGAGTTAAGGTGTGTGAGATTGCTAGTGCTGTGGGCATCTCGAATGAACGAGTGCATAACATTTTGGATAAACATTTGGACATGAGAAACCTATTCACAAGCTGGGTTCCGCGAATGCTCACGCTTGACCAAAAACGGAATCGTGTGAAGTGTTGCAAGGATGGTTTGCAGCTGTTCAGGAAGAATCCGCAGGACTTTAAGCGTCGTTACTGTAGACGAAACATGGATACATTACTATACTTCTGAGACCAAACAATAATTTAAGCAATGGGTTACCAAGCGAGAATCTGCTCCAAAAAAGGGCGAAGACCACTCTTTCGGCCGGAAAGGTTTTGGCGACTGTCTTTTGGGTTTCGCAAGGGATAATCCTCATCGACTATGTGGAAAAGGGTAAAACTATTACAGGTGCACCGTTATTGGACCGTTAGAAAATCGAGCTGCAAGAAAAACGCCGGCGATTGAACCGCAAAAAAGTCCTTTTCCAACACGACAATGCAACAGCACACACCTCAGCAGTTGTGGTCGCGAAATTAATGGAAATAGGATTCCGACTCTTTTGCATCCCCCCTATTCTCCAGACTTGGCTCCCTCAGAGTACTGTTTGTTTCCCAGTCTGAAGAAATGGCTGGCAGGACAAAGATTCTATTCAAATGAGGAGGTGATTGCAGCAACTAATACCTATTTTGCAAACTTGGAGACTTCCTATTATTCGGAAGGGATCAACAAATTGGAACAGCGTCGGGCGAATTATATAAGTCTAAAAGGAGACTATGTCGAAAACAAATTTACCGCAAACACGTCAATAGTTTTTATTTTTGCACGGACTTTTCAAACGCCTTTCGTTATGCCCGCCCGCACACCACGAGAGTTTCTGCTGCGCGTCTCCGTACTTGCTAAACCCTACCTTGGCCAGAAAGGTCGCTGGATCACTCTCCAGTTGAGGACGTTTGGAGCATTATGGACAGGACCCTCCAACCAGCTCAGGACTTTGACTAACTCGCCCATTGGACTGAATGTGGCACGTCATCCCTCATGATGACATCCAATAACTAATCAGTGCCAAGCCGAATATCTGCTTGCATAAGTGCCAGAGATTGACCACTGTGTTATTGGTTCGGATGGATCTGAACACTATGGAAATTAACATCTGAGGTCATCAGTGCCCTCGAACTTAAAACTGCTTAAACCTTACGAACCTAAGGACATCACACACATCCATGCCCGAGGCAGGATTCGAACCTGCGACCGTAGCGGTCGCGCTGTTCCAGACTGTAGCACCTAGAACCGCTCGGCCACACCGGCCGCCTCTTTCTCTTGAATAAATTATTCATTTTTTTCTGAAAGTGTAATCATTTATTTATCTGCACGTGTACATCACATCTGCCGATTTCAGTCTCATTTGGATCATTCCTTGAAGTTGCGTCGTTTTTTTTTTTTTTCGTAGGGTGTGTGTTGACTTGAATAACAAAGACATAAAAGTTTGTTTTATGCACAAATCAGTAAGACTTTTCACGTAAAAATTCTGAGGCATTACTTTTCAACACACCCTCGCAGTTTAGTCAAGGTGTGTAGGTTTCAACAACTGATTGGGGATGAGCTATGCCCGCTGTTCATAGTTACTTAGCCGCCAAACTTGGTTCAGCTGCTTCCTTGGTTCAGTGAATGCATTACAGCATACACAGAGATCTACATCTCCATCTACATCTACATGGATACGCTGCAAATCACATTTAAGTCCCTGGCAGAGGGTTCATCGAACCACCTTCACAATTTTCTATTTTTCCAATCTCGTATAGCGCGCGGAAAGAACGAACACCTGTATCTTTCCGTAAGAGCTCTGATTTCCTTATTTTATCGTGGTCATCATTCCTCCCCATGTAGGTCGGTGTCAACAGAATATTTTCGCATTCGGAGTAGAAAGTTGGTGATTGGAATTTCGTGTCGAAGATTCCGTCGCAACGAAAAACGCCTTTCTTTTAATGATTTCCAACCCAAATCCCGTGTCATTCCTGTGACACTGTCTCCCATATTTCACGATAATACAAAACGTGCTGAAGTTCTTTGAACTTTTTCGATATACTGTCAGTCCTACCCGGTAAGGATCCCACACCGCGCAGCAGTATTCTAAAAGAGGACGGACAAGCGTAGTGTAGGCAATCTCCTTAGTAGGTCTGTTACATTTTCTAAGTGTCCTGCCCATAAAACACAGTCTTTGGTTAGCCTTCCCCGCAACATTTCCTATGTGTTCCTTCCAATTTAAGTTGTTGGTAGTTGTAATACCTAGGTATTTAGTTGAATTTACGGCATTTAGATTAGACTGATTTATCGCGTAACCGAAGTTTAACGAGTTCCTTTTAGCACTCATGTGGATGACTTCACACTTTTCGTTATTTAGGATCAACTGCCACTTTTCGCACCATTCACGTACCTTTTCTAAATCGTATTGCAGTTTGTTTTCATCTTCTGATGACTCTATTACTCGATAAACGACAGCGTCATCTGCAAATAACCGAAGACGGCTGCTCAGATTGTCTCACAAATCGTTGATATAGATAAGGAACAGCAAAGGGCCTATAACGCTACCTTGGGGAACGCCAGAAATCACTTCTGTTTTACTCGATGACTTTCCGTCAAATACTACGAACTGTCACCTCTTTGACGGGAAATCACAAATCCAGTCACATAACTGAGACGATATTCCATAAGCACGCAATGTCGCTACGAGCCGCTTGTGTGGTACAGTGTGAAAAGCCTTCCGGAAATCCAGAAATACAGAATCGATCTGAAATCCCTTGTGAATAGCACTTCGTGTGAATAAAGAGATAGTTGTGTTTCACAGGAACGATGTTTTCTAAACCCATGTTGACTGTGTGTCAATAGACCGTTTTATTCGAGGTAATTCATAATGCTCTAACACAATATATGTTCAAAAATCCAGCTGCATATCGACGTTAACGATATGGGCCTGTAATTTAGTGGATTACTCCTACTACCTTTCTTGAATACTAGTGTGACCTGTGCAACTTTCCAGTCTTTGGGTACGGCTCTTTCGTCGAGCGAACGGTTGTATATGATTGTTAAGGGTGGAGCTAATGCATCAGCATACTCCGAAAAGAACCTAATTGGTATACAGTCTGGACCAGAAGACTTGCTTTTAGTAGGCCTAAGTGATTTAAGTTGCTTCACTACTCCGAGGATGCTCTTGGAGTTACAAGTTTGGGCGAGTGTCCCAAAAAGCTCTTGGCGGTGCAGTTAAAATCGCCAACTTTATTAAAGCAAGGCCTAAAAACACGACTGTTGGTGTTCACCGTCATAAAATGGGGAGGGACCATAAGATCTTTAATTCACTGCGAAATTCGGTGACTGTCGAGGCGTAAAGTATTGTCAGGATTTAACTTACGAGTGGACAGTGTGGTGGAAAACTTGCAAGTTCCTACTTAGTGTGTGTGACAGATGAAAAGAGGTTCACACGGTTGCCATATTTGGTGTATATTTTCGGTGCTCTCAGCATTCTTGGCTTATGTCTGCAGGGCAACGACGTTGATAAGTTTTTGTGCAAGACAAAGTAGAAGCAATGATAATGAAACTTCAACAATTGGCTCAGAAAATGGAACAAGATTCCCTCGACGTATTTTCACTCTTAGATGATTTTGTGGAAACCAATGAAATTGATAAAACAACAGCTGCAGCCAAACCAGATATCCTCAAAACTTTGACCTCCAGCCTAAGGTCATTTAAAATCACATATTTCTCTAAATTTTATTCAAATTTCTAAATAGGCCTAATGTAAATACTAAGTTCTTCAAAAACTCAATTTCTCAAACACAACGATTTTTAAAACTAATAATTAATAGGGCAGTATATAAGCGTTTCCATGTTTCTTTTAGGAATTACTTCCCTAGAACTGAGGGCGAAATTCAACGTATCAAAAATCACTTTGAAGAACGTTGTCATCAAGAGAATAAAGAGTCGTTAGTTGAAATATCACGTAAATAGACTCTAAAATCGTTTTCTGAAACAGCACAATTGGTCTCTTTTTGGATGAGTACCATTACTTTTTGAAAAAATAAGTACAGGAATAGATTGAATGTAGACAGTGATCTGAGACTAAAATTAACTGTTTTAATCCAAGTATTGAGTCTCTCATGGGGGACAAAAACTACCAAAAATTCCATTGAGTTATTTTTCACCCTGAGCACTAGATTTTCAGTTTTTACATATGATTCTGACAGCTAAATGAATAGAATAAAACTCTTTCCTTGATTAAAAAAACATTGATATTTTTCAGTCCTTCTTGTACAGTATCTTTTATTAATTAGGCCTACTGACATACGTTACAAAATAGTCTGCACAGCTAAAAAGACTGCGAACGGCTGCTGTATACTTTTCCAAGTCGAATGCAACAGGCGATAACGATGTGGTTTACATTTTTGTATCACTCAGACAGGTAGTTCTAAAGTAACATCTCAGTGTCCATTAAATAACTCGGCGACGTAAACAAAAATGACAATTACGTCCAGCTTAACAAAGCGCTAAATATACACAATGACCAGGGACGCCCACAGAGTTCCATGTCAGTAGGGGCAAAACATTTTCCTCATACATGCGGTTTATAAATTTTGTGGCCATTGTTATCTGCTCATCATATTCTCCTATTACTTTCAGCAGTGCACTCGGAGTACCTGGTCATTGTTTTAAACATAAACAAACTGACAGTATTCTAATAGCAGTTTTCATATTCCTAGATTTTAAGTTTTCCCATACTTTGCGCTGTTTTTTGTTGGTCCCGTAGTAAACCCTTTTTCCTGAATTAACTGTTTTCCTGGCATTAAAAATTTCATATCGATGACATTCCGCACATTTTGCGATTTTGAAAAGCTACTGCAAGCTTCAACATCTCAGTTTCAAACACCGACAAATTTTTTCATTGTTCTAGTTTATTTTATAACTGACTAAATGATTCAATCATTTTTACGTCATTTCATCGAATTTTCGGGTCCTTTCTGTGACAACTTGAGGGCATTTTAGATAGCAAAAATCCGGGCCCTGCGCTTACAGGTCCTTTTTCATGTTCGTAAATGAATTCTCATCAAGGGCAGCTGCCCCCACTGATTTTACCCTACGGGCGCCCCTGTTAATGATATAATAAACACGCTAGATAGCTGACAGTTCCTCAGGAAATTGTAATTTCACATTTGGTGCTGCAGAATGTAAAAGACAAGAAATCAACATGCACTTCTTGCCAATATGAAGAATCAGTAACGAGAAATGAAGAAAAATACGTGGTTGTTTTTTCACCCACTTTCTAGTCGAACGTAGTGAAGTCTCGAAAAATCCATCAGAGTCAGTCGGCGAATAGCCCCTCTATTCCGCGCGGAGGTTTCGCTAACAGAGCAAAAATGGCTGAGTTCGAGAGGTGACAGGGCAGTACTTCGCTTCCCTGCACTTCGGAATTTGTCGCGGGCTAGCGATACAAACAACGCTAGTGCGGAAAGGGAGCTGATTTACGAAACAGGCGAACGCGGCATTCAGTTCACACGGAGATACACGAGCCGACTGCGCACCGGACGGAAGGCAATAAATGGCGAGAAGAGAGTTTCATAGCCCCGTGTCACTTCCGCCGCCCGATATTCGCGCGGGAAAATTTCTCGCGGGCTCACGCGCCGGCCTGTCAAATGTCAACACGGAACCCCGCGCGATGTTACCTCGGTGGGAGTCGGCGGTAGACTAATCGCAGCCTCCTGCTACCACTGCGCGCCCGAGTCTACCCCCACCACCGCTCCTCAGCCCCACCAACGCGCCGCGCAGCTCGCCCGGGCGAGTCCCCGGGAAAATGCGCGGACGCGGGAAGCGAGCAGCCCGCCATCTCTGGGTCACCGCTCGAACTGCTAGCTAGCACTAGCGACGCCACTAGCGGAACGAGTCGGAACTACGTGCGCTGCTGCGAATGCGTCGCCCTGTTAAAAGCATTCGCTGCGCCCTTTGTTTGCTTTTCTCTTCACTTCCTAGCCTCGTCTTTTGCTTCCTTTTACGGACGCATCCCGCCGCATCCTCAAGGATATTCCCTTCCGTAATCATGTGCGCTTCTAAGCGCTCCTTTTAACTGCTGTTCCACGCCAATTTCACTAATGCGTACGGGCGGAAGCACTTTAGAAAAAGTTTTTAGAGCAGCGCGCGGCGACAATTGAGAAATAACGAAACCGACGCTCGGCTGCAGATCTTGGGATGAGGCTGCTGACGTCAGCATCACTTCTGCCGCAGGCGTTATCACATTCCTCTCCACATCTGCTTCTTCATTCACACGAACAATCCACTCTAAAGCCGTCGGCACACGGACCGTGCTGTCGAACGTTAATGTCGAGCGTGCCAAGTTCAACGTGCTGCTGAACGCTCAGGAACGATGCCACTTGTGCATACGGTACGTGGGCCCCAACCATGGAGGTAAGGATAGAGGGAGACGCCGTGACGTCACAGTTGTGAAGCTATGTGAAGCCAAGGGTAGCCATCTCAATCCGACCAAAACATTGCTGCTGTAAGCTTGTGTGCATAGACTTGTCGCTCGCTTTTGGAAGGATTTTGCGCTATTATGGTGACTTGTGTGATGTTCGGATGTACGAATCGTTCTGATTGTGATGCGAAATCGAAGGGAATAACATTTCATGTGTAAGTTGTCTCGTTAAGTGTGATTTTACAACTTCATTGTGAATGAACGTGTGCTACATCGGTACTTGTACTATAGCGTGTTTTTCTCCTGTATGATTTTAAATTTCCTAAAAATGAAAGTCGGAAAGCTGTGTGCGAGAATGACGTGAGGAGGAAGAATTGGCGTGCGTCTAAATGGAGCACTATATGTTCTCAGCATTTCCGAGAAGAGGACATATACCGAACTTCCCTTTCAACAGTAAGGCTCCGAGAAAATGCTGTACCATCAGTTTTCCCTACACACCCAAAACATTTGCAAAAGGTATGTTAATTCAAAGAATTAAATTCTTAGTTTTCAAGTTCACGTTTCAATATAATACGTACGTATCGTCGATAATCGAAGTGTTGAGTAACTCACTTTGTCTTCATCATGTACCAAATTAAAAGCTAACACTACATTAACTGGCCTAAACAGGACACTGTGTAGATTTTCCATTCCATGTACCGTATTTCAGTAAATATTGGTGGTAATGAACAGTGTTTCCCAGTAGTGTAACGTAACTGAAATGTCCCAGTACGTATTACACACAAGATGTATTTATGGGGCTTTGGAGGGAGGGTATAGCTAACTTAGTTTTCAATCTCTATTATCTAGTTTGTGATACACGTTTATTACTGAATTAACAAAATTGTATCGTTTACATTGAAGGCTAGCTATTCGTAATATTACATTAAAAAATATTTTTAATCAGAAGAAACGCGGAATTTCGTCTTTACGAGATTTTACACTCCTGGAAATGGAAAAACGAACACATTGACACCGGTGTGTCAGACCCACCATACTTGCTCCGGACACTGCGAGAGGGCTGCACAAGCAATTATCACACGCACGGCACAGCGGACACACCAGGAACTGCGGTGTTGGCCGTCGAATGGCGCTAGCTGCGCAGCATTTGTGCACCGCCGCCGTCAGTGTCAGCCAGTTTGCCGTGGCATACGGAGCTCCATCGCAGTCTTTAACACTGGTAGCATGCCGCGACAGCGTGGACGTGAACCGTATGTGCAGTTGACGGACTTTGAGCGAGGGCGTATAGTGGGCATGCGGGAGGTCGGGTGGACGTACCGCCGAATTGCTCAACACGTGGAGCGTGAGGTCTCCACAGTACATCGAAGTTGTCGCCAGTGGTCGGCGGAAGGTGCACGTGCCCGTCGACCTGGGACCGGACCGCAGCGACGCACGGATGCACGCCAAGACCGTAGGATCCTACGCAGTGCCGTAGGGGACCGCACCGCCACTTCCCAGCAAATTAGGGACACTGTTGCTCCTGGGGTATCGGCGAGGACCATTCGCAACCGTCTCCATGAAGCTGGGCTACGGTCCCGCACACCGTTAGGCCGTCTTCCGCTCACGCCCCAACATCGTGCAGCCCGCCTCCAGTGGTGTCGCGACAGACGTGAATGGAGGGACGAATGGAGACGTGTCGTCTTCAGCGATGAGAGTCGCTTCTGCCTTGGTGCCAATGATGGTCGTATGCGTGTTTGGCGCCGTGCAGGTGAGCGCCACAATCAAGACTGTATACGACCGAGGCACACAGGGCCAACACCCGGCATCATGGTGTGGGGAGCGACCTCCTACACTGGCCGTACACCACTGGTGATCGTCGAGGGGACACTGAATAGTGCACGGTACATCCAAACCCTCATCGAACCCATCGTTCTACCATTCCTAGACCGGCAAGGGAACTTGCTGTTCCAACAGGACAATGCACGTCCGCATGTATACCGTGCCACCCAACGTGCTCTAGAAGGTGTAAGTCAACTACCCTGGCCAGCAAGATCTAAGGATCTGTCCCCCATTGAGCATGTTTGGGACTGGATGAAGCGTCGTCTCATGCGGTCTGCACGTCCAGCACGAACGCTGGTCCAACTGAGGCGCCAGGTGGAAATGGCATGGCAAGCCGTTCCACAGGACTACATCCAGCATCTCTACGATCGTCTCCATGGGAGAATAGCAGCCTGCATTGCTGCGAAAGGTGGATATACACTGTACTAGTGCCGACATTGTGCATGCTCTGTTGCCTGTGTCTATGTGCCTGTGGGTCTGTCAGTGTGATCATGTGATGTATCTGACCCCAGGAATGTGTCAATAAAGTTTCCCCTTCCTGGGACAATGAATTCACGGTGTTCTTATTTCAATTTCCAGGAGTGTATTTTAAACAAAAACTTTGAAACAACCAATCTGATGGCGTTACGTGCGTATATGGTGCAATTAGCGACTGTAATACACGCAGTGCTATAGCACACTGGCAATGTTTTGGTCAGAGTGTCATGGCAGCGAGCCACGCCCCCATGGCTTCAAAACGTAGTACGGCTGGGATACGTAGCGCCATCTCCCCTTATTCTTACCTCCATGGCCCCAACCTGGTATACGCCATCGCAACGCACTCCAGCGGCAGTAGAGGGATGTTTCTAGTTCGTAGACCACACTGTTTACTCAACGGGCGCGCGTAAAATTCCCACGTTAGCTCTATTGAAACGCAGATTTCCTCTATCATTCGCGAAAAGGAAAGTACCATGTCCAATCAATAGGGACACAGGCTTATAAAAGTTCCATTACAAACAGTGCGCCGGCCGCGGTGGTCTCGCGGTTCTAGGCGCTCAGTCCGGAACCGCGCAACTGCTACGGTCGAAGGTGCGAATCCTGCCTCGGGCACGGATGTGTGTGATGTCCTTAGGTTAGTTAGCTTTAAGTAGTTCTAAGTTCTAGGGGACTGATGACCACAGCTGTTAAGTCCCATAGTGCTCAGAGCCATTTTTTTTTTTTTTTTGAACTAACAGTGCGATACAAATTTGGAATACTTCTCTGCATAAGATAAACATTATTTCATCATTCCCACATTTTAGTAAAACCCCGAGGTCAGTCTTACTCGATCACTGTTCCTACCCTGTAGCAGAATCTTTGCAACATGTGAATTACGAAGCGTAAAAGAAAAAGGAGCAAAATATCTTTACACAAGTAGCGCAAGCTGTGCTGTAGATTAAGCTAATCCAACAAAGTCACCCCTCAAAAAAGGTGAACTTATATTTACATAACATCAAATATTATATATTAAACTAATAATAAAGTATCAGAACCTAATAAAAACGCGAATGTTCGGAAAAAAATTTTGGTTTTGTTAAGACGCGAGCCACCGCCCCAAGAAAAACTCATTACTGAATAGATACGCTGCTCATTACGGTTTTTTTTCCGTTGTCGATCGTTGTGTTTGGTCGTTGCGGACGTGACAAGACATCCGTTCAAGTTGATCGTAGTTCTTTTTATTACAGAAAGCACGCAGCCCTCTGACCGAACACGCTGAGCTACCGTGACGGCTACGCTAAACAACCAACATACTTTTAATACTTAATCATACTGTGTTACGGCTTGCTAAAACCATTAATCGTAAGTAATTATGTTACTAATTGAAATTTAATTATAACAAATTGTACCACGAACAATGCATTTTGGGTGGATCTTCAGTGTGTCACTGCCTTCAAATAGCCTATTCTCATAATGCGCAAGTTACAATAATTCTTTTGCCACGAATACGATGTACGTCATTATTTTATTAGAACGAATCACGCAACTAACAACGGGTTTTCCAGTGATTCTCAATTTGCTGGTGCTCAGAAACGGCATATATACATATAGGCTTCAAATGAATGCCAATATGGGGCCTCACAAGTCTGTACTGAAGGGAGACGGCGCGCGTGTGACGTAGGTGGCGTTGTGCCATCTCATTGGTCAACGCTCAGACGCACGCTCAGAATATCTGACATGCCAGATACTGCTCTGCACGTTCGGAAAGACTCCCGAACGTGCTATTCCACACCATGACGTCATAAACTCGGCACACTCAACGCTCAACGTTCGGATGCACGGTTCGTGTTCCGACGGCTTAAGGTGCCAAGCGGAGGGTACTTTCTACTATCAGCAGCACCTTTTCTACGAGTTGATAGATATAAATAGGTATAGCGAACGAGAATCTGCTCTTGTCTTCAAGCTGGGCGAGCATTAGCAAACAGCATTCTGTGGTGTTGTGTTCGCATTCCCTTGACGTGTTCCGCTGGCTGTCGGCCGTTCAGGGAACAGTCAAAGGAAGTTCGCGTCGTTGCCTCATCGGCGCTAACAGTACAAAAAGCGTTCGCCCACAGTCTTATACAGGGTGGTCCATTGATCGGGACCGGGCCAAATATTTCACGAAATAAGCGTCAAACGAAAAAACTACAAAGATCGAAACTTGTCTGGCTTGAAGGGGGAAACCAGATGGCGCTATGGTTGGCCCGCTAGATGGCGCTGCCATAGGTCAAACGGATATCAACTGCGTTTTTTTAAAAATAGCAACCCCCATTTTTTATTAAGTATTCGTGTAGTACGTAAAGAAATATGAATGTTTTCGTTAGACTGCTTTTTTCGCTTTGGGACAGGTGGCACTGTAATGGTCACCAACGCTCTGGTGGGCAGTTTGCGGGTTTAAACCACCTTGGGGTATGACCGTGCGGTGCATTTGACCTGCGGTCGTCGCACGGTGGTGCTGGCAGCAGTCCACATACACAGAGGTGTGTTGGTGCATGTCAGAGTACGGTGCAGTGAGTAAGTGTGCAGACGTGTTCAGACGTTCCGATGGTGACTGTGTGTTGAAAATGGCTCAAAGAACACATATTGATGACGTTATGAGGGGTACAATACTAGGGGGACTGGAGGCTGGTCAAACACAGCAGGTCATAGCACGGCCCTTCCGTGTGCCACAAGGTGTGACCTCAAGATTATGGAAACGATTCCAGCAGACAGGAAACGTGTCCAGGCACTACAGTACGGGACGTCCACAGTGTACAGCACCACAAGAAGACCGATACCTCACCATCAGTGCCCGCAGACGGCCACGGAGTACTGCAGGTAGCCCCGCTCAGGACCTTACCGCAGCCACTGGAACAGTTGTCTCCAGACACACAGTCTACAGACGACTCAACAGACACGGTTTATTCGCCCAGAGACCTGCAAGGTGCATTCCACTGACCCCTGGTCAGAGGAGAGCCCGTAGAGCCTGGTGTCAAGAACACAGTACATGGTCACTGGAACAGTGGTCCCTGGTTATATTCACGGACGAGTCCAAGGTATAGTCTGAACAGTGATTCTCGCCGGGTTTTTATCTGGCGTGAACCAGGAATCAGATACCAACCCCTTAATGTCCTTGAAAGGGACCTGTATGGAGGTCGTGGGGTGGGATTATGATTGGTGCACGTACACCCCTGCATGTCTTTGACAGAGGAACTGTATCGGGACCATTTTGCACCAGTATGTCCACCTTTTCAGGGGTGCAGTGGGTACCACCTTCCTCCTGATGGATGATAACGCACGGCCCCACCGAGCTGCCATCGTGGAGGAGTACGTTGAAACAGCAGATATCAGGCGAATGGAGTGGCCTGCCTGTTCTCCAGACCTAAACCCCATCGAGCACGTCTGGGATGCTCTCGGTCGACGTATCGCTGAACATCTGCAAACCCCTACGACACTTCAGGAGCTCCGACAGGCACTGGTGCAAGAATGGGAGGCTATACCCCAGCAGCTGCTCGACCACCTGATCCCGAGTATGCCAACCCGTTGTGCGGCCTGTGTACGTGTGCACGGTGATCATATCCCATACTGATGTCGGGGTACATGCACAGAAAACAGTGGCGTTTTGTAGCACATGTGTTTCGGGACGGTTTTCTCAACTTATCACCAGTACCGTGGACTTACAGATGTGTGTCGTGTGTGTTCACTACGTGCCTATGCTATTAGCGCCAGTTGTGTGTAGTGCCGCATGGTGTGGCACCACATTTGCAAGTATCCTTAATTTATGGGCATGAGTGTATTTCCGAAACAGAATACCCCACGCGTCTAGCTCCAACTACCATTCCGCGTTCAAGGTCTGTTAATTCTTGCCATGTGACCATAATCACACCGGGAATCTCTTCGGACGAGTCACCAGAGAACAAATGACAGCTCCAGAATGCACTGCCCTTTTATACCTTTCGAACGCGATAGTACAGCCATCTGTATATGTGCATGTCGCTATTCTGTGACTTCTCTCGCCTCTCTGTATAGCAGATCTTGTCAGATGGCCTATGTGACAGATCGTACGTATATTTCACATTTCAGTAGGCATATTTTACTGACATTTTCCTCCTTACGAGTACGTTAATACAGTCTTTGACGTCGTTCGCATATGTTACTGGTTCAACGTTTAACGTAAGACTGTGCCCATCAATGAGTAGATTATGATAGCGCCAAAACTTTTAAACTGGGTCAGTAATTATATGAAATGTTATAAATCACATATTTGTTACCCCCGGAAGCCATTAGACACGCATTATGCAGCTGGTATAAAGAGCCATGAATAGCATTCCTCTTTTGCAATACAGATTCCGCACAGCAATTATCATCGCCAAAAGACAATAACGTATCGTCCAGAGTTACTAAGCACAGCCTTCTCAAACGCCTTCACGAAAGAAGACGAAGTAAATATTCCAGAATTCGAATCGAGAACAGCTCCCAACATGAGTAACGTAGAAGTAAACATCCTCGGAGTAGTGAAGCAACTTAAATCACTTAATAAAAGCAAGTCTTCTGGTCCAGACTGTGTACCAAATGAGTTCCTTTCGGACTATGCTGATGCATTAGAGCCATACTTAACAATCATATACAACCGTTCGCTCGACGAAAGAGCCCGCCGGAGTGACCGTGCGGTTCTAGGCGCTACAGTCTGGAACCGCACGACCGCTACGGTCACAGGTTCGAATCCTGCCTCGGACATGGATGTGTGTTATGTCCTTAGGTTAGTTAGGTTTAAGTAGCTCTAAGTTCTAGGGGACTGATGACCTCAGAAGTTAAGTCCCATAGTGCTCAGAGCCATTTGAACCATATTTCGACGAAAGATCAGTACCCAAAGACTGGAAAGTTGCACAGGTCACGCCAATATTCAAGAAAGGTAGTAGGAGTAATCCACTAAATTACAGGCCCATATCGTTAAAGTCGATATGCAGCAGGATTTTAGAACGTACACTCCTGGAAATTGAAATAAGAACACCGTGAATTCATTGTCCCAGGAAGGGGAAACTTTATTGACACATTCCTGGGGTCAGATACATCACATGATCACACTGACAGACCCACAGGCACATAGACACAGGCAACAGAGCATGCACAATGTCGGCACTAGTACAGTGTATATCCACCTTTCGCAGCAATGCAGGCTGCTATTCTCCCATGGAGGCGATCGTAGAGATGCTGGATGTAGTCCTGTGGAACGGCTTGCCATGCCATTTCCACTTGGCGCCTCAGTTGGACCAGCGTTCGTGCTGGACGTGCAGACCGCGTGAGACGACGCTTCATCCAGTCCCAAACATGCTCAATGGGGGACAGATCCGGACATCTTGCTGGCCAGGGTAGTTGACTTACACCTTCTAGAGCACGTTGGGTGGCACGGGATACATGCGGACGTGCATTGTCCTCTTGGAACAGCAAGTTCCCTTGCCGGTCTAGGAATGGTAGAACGATGGGTTCGATGACGGTTTGGATGTACCGTGCACTATTCAGTGTCCCCTCGACGATCACCAGTGGTGTATGGCCAGTGTAGGAGATCGCTCCCCATGACGCCGGGTGTTGGCCCTGTGTGCCTCGGTCGTATGCAGTCCTGATTGTGGCGCTCACCTGCACGGCGCCAAACACGTATACGACCATCATCGGCACCAAGGCAGAAGCGACTCTCATCGCTGAAGACGACACGTCTCCATTCGTCCCTCCATTCACGCCTGTCGCGACACCACTGGAGGCGGGCTGCACGATGTTGGGGCGTGAGCGGAAGACGGCCTAACGGTGTGCGGGACCGTAGCCCAGCTTCATGGAGACGGTTGCGAATGGTCCTCGCCGATACCCCAGGAGCAACAGTGTCCCTAATTTGCTGGGAAGTGGCGGTGCGGTCCCCTACGGCACTGCGTAGGATCCTACGGTCTTGGCGTGCATCCGTGCGTCGCTGCGGTCCGGTCCCAGGTCGACGGGCACGTGCACCTTCCGCCGACCACTGGCGACAACTTCGATGTACTGTGGAGACCTCACGCTCCACGTGTTGAGCAATTCGGCGGTACGTCCACCCGACCTCCCGCATGCCCACTATACGCCCTCGCTCAAAGTCCGTCAACTGCACATACGGTTCACGTCCACGCTGTCGCGGCATGCTACCAGTGTTAAAGACTGCGATGGAGCTCCGTATGCCACGGCAAACTGGCTGACACTGCCGGCCGAAGTGGCCGTGCGGTTAAAGGCGCTGCAGTCTGGAACCGCAAGACAGCTACGGTCGCAGGTTCGAATCCTGCCTCGGGCATGGATGTTTGTGATGTCCTTAGGTTAGTTAGGTTTAACTAGTTCTAAGTTCTAGGGGACTAATGACCTCAGCAGTTGAGTCCCATAGCGCTCAGAGCCATTTGAACCATTTGGCTGACACTGACGGCGGCGGTGCACAAATGCTGCGCAGCTAGCGCCATTCGACGGCCAACACCGCGGTTCCTGGTGTGTCCGCTGTGCCGTGCGTGTGATCATTGCTTGTACAGCCCTCTCGCAGTGTCCGGAGCAAGTATGGTGGGTCTGACACACCGGTGTCAATGTGTTCTTTTTTCCATTTCCAGGAGTGTATATTGCTTTCGAACATTATGAATTACCTCGAAGAAAAAGGTCTGTTGACACACAGCCAACATGATTTTAGAATACATCGTTCCTGTGAAACACAACTAGCTCTTTATTCGCATGCTATTGACAAGGGATTTCAGATCGATTTCGTATTTCTGGATATCCGGAAGGGTTTTCACACTGTACCACACAAGCGGCTCATAGCGACATTGCGTGCTTGTGGAATATCGTCTCAGTTATATGACTGGAATTGTAATTTCCTGTCAAAGAGGTCACAGTTCGTAGTATTTGACGGAAAGTCATCGAGTAAAACAGAAGTGATTTCTGGCGTTCCCCAAGGTAGTGTTATAGGCCCTTTGCTGTTCCTTATCTATATAAACGATTTGGAAGACAATCTGAGCAGCCGTCTTCGGCTGTTTGCAGACGACGCTGTCGTTTATCGACTAATAAAGTCATCAGAAGATCAAAACAAACTGCAAAACGATTTAGAAAAAATATCTGAATGGTGCGAAAAGTGGCAGTTGACCCTAAATAATGAGAAGTGTGAGGTCATCCACATGAGTGCTAAAAGGAACTCGTTAAACTTTGGTTACACGATAAGTCAGTCTAATCTAAAAGCCGTAAATTCAACTAAATACCTAGGTACTTCAATTACCAACAACTTAAATTGGAAGGAACACATACAAAATGTTGTGGGGAAGGCTAACCAAAGACTGCGTTTTATTGGCAGGGCACTTAGAAAATGTAACAGACCTACTAAGGAGACTGCCTACTCTACGCTCGTCCGTCCTCTTTTAGAATACTGCTGCGCGGTGTGGGATCCTTACCAGATAGGACTGACGGAGTACATCGAAAATGTTCAAAGCAGGGCAGCACGTTTTGTATTATCGCGAAATATGGGAGAGAGTGTCACAGAAATGACACAGGATTTGGGGTGGAAATCATTAAAAGAAAGGTGTTTTTCATTGAACGGAATCTTCTCACGAAATTGCAATCACCAACTTTCTCGTCCGAATGCGAAAAAATTCCGTTGACACCGACCTACATAGGGAGGAACGATCACCACTATAAAATAAGGGAAATAAGAGCTCCTACGGAAAGATATACGAGATTGGAATAATAGAGAACTGTGAAGGTGGTTCGATGAACCCTCTGCCAGGCACTTAAATGTGATTTGCACAGTATCCATGTAGATGTCCATAGGCTTACGCTCGGTATCTCAAATTCTCTTCCGATCCCACCAGTGCAGTATATCTCTCTGTTTTTTTTTTGTTTTTTTTTTTGTTTTTTTTTGTAGGAGGGGGAGGGGGAGAGGTCTGAAGGGGTGAGAGATTTGTAGAGGAGGAGGAAGGGGGTGCCGACGAGAGGACAGAAGAAATCAGAAATATGCGGTCAGACAAGTCAAAAATTAGATTTTCTGCTTACAGTTAGTGAGTGCATCTTTTGCCGTGTTGGCAGCATCAGCTTTGCCTGCAGCGTCACCAAGTTACTGCTGACACAACGCGTTCTTCCGTCTGCACTCTGCGATCTTAGCTCAGGATTACCCTTACTGTGCTCTGTAAAAGTAAGTAGCATTTCGTATTTGTTTTGTACATAGAGTGAAAAGTCTGCTGAAAGAAATGTAGCGTATTTCTTTTGCATGTCGGTATTCCGGTTGCCGATCTTGCGGGCACTGGAGAAGATGAGGCGCTCTTCGAGGTCTAGATCGCTTGTCTGTTCCCGTCCTCTGAGTGCCCTTCACTCTCTACAACGCCGATAAAGCAGCCCACAATATCCAGGGCACCCTCCTCCAACAGCAGATTTCTCATCCACCGGGTGACAATAATTAGGCTGAGCACCCAATCTAGCCAAGTATTTAGCATCTGTTCTTGGCCCTCACGTCGGTAAAAGCGAACATCACATTCCCAATTCTATGGTGTTTATTCAGAGATTGAAGTCCTTGTCTCTTAGTCCCTGCGATTTGCTTGTGAGCTTTGATGTCGTGTCGCTTTTTACCCGGGTTCCTCTGGAAGAATCCTTGCAATTAATTGGTGAGAAACTGGATGAGGAAACAACCAGGCTTTGTCGCCACGTGCTGACGTCGACGTACTTTTTATTCAATGACAAATATTTCGAACAGACTGACGGAGTGGCTATGGGGAGCCCATTGTCCCCAATAGTCGCCAATCTTTTTATGGAAGATTTTGAGGACATGGCGCTGAAGACGGCGTCCTTAAAACTAACCTGTTTCTGGAGGTACGTTGACGACACGTTTATGCTGTGGCCTCATGGGAGAGAAACTCTTGACCGCCTCCTAGATCATTTTAATTCCCTGCATCCTAGCATCAAGTTTACCATGGAGGTGGAAGGTGATGGGAAGCTTCCGTTTCTGGATGTTCTGGTGTACAGAAAGGATGATGGGACACTGGGACACAGTGTTTATCGAAAGCCTACGCACACGGACCGTTACCTACATGCTTCTAGCTGTCATCCATCGTTCCAGCGTACGGGGGTCCTGCGGACGTTGGCGAGAAGAGCTTATGCCATTTCAGATGGAGAAAGCTTGACACAAGAATTGGACCACCTTAAGGTTGTGTTCAAGCAGAATGGCTATACAGATAAACAGATCCGTCGTGCCTTCCAGTTTGGACCATCGCCTGAACCACCAGAAGATACCTGCAAATCGGTGGCTTTTCTGCCTTTTGCTGGGAGCATTTCCTCGAAGATAGGAAGAATTCTAAAAAGATATCATATCAAAAGTATTTTTCGTCCGCCAGCCAAGATTAGAGCGCTTCTTGGCTCTGTTAAGGATGACTTGGGTTTGAGGAAGCCCGGTGTGTACAAGATCCCTTGCCACTGTGGGAAGGCTTATATTGGCCAGACAATCCGGACCATTCAGGACCGATGTGTTGAGCATCAGCGGCACACACGGCTGCTTCAACCTGAGAAATCCGCAGTGGCGGAGCACTGTCTCACCGAGGGACACAGAATGCTCTATGACAAGAAACAAATGGTTGTCCCTGCATGTCGCTGTTGGGACTGTGTTTTAAAAGAATCCATAGAGATCCGTTTATCTGACAATCTTATTAATAGAGACAAGGGTTATCTTTTAAGTAAGACTTGGGACCCGGTGTTATCTGACATTAAAAAACAACGGTCTGTGTTTCAATCGTCGGAATAAAAAAATTTTTTTCTTTTATTTTTGACAGCGATATCTCGATTTCGCCTCTGTCCACCACTGGCGGCGCGGTATGTCTACTGCGCTAGAGTGCAGTCACGGCACCTTCTCGCGCACGCGTTGTGGGTCTTCTGCGGCCTATATAGGGGCTGCCGCTTGCGCTGGGAAGTCAGTTCCGGCGAGATTGTGCACCAGCGCTCTCACCTGAAGATGGCGGCCAGTTGGACCGCGGAAATATTGTGTCATTAAGACGTTGTGATCCGGCTGCATACCCGAGAAGAATACAGGGTGATTCAAAAAGAATACCACAACTTTAGGAATTTAAAACTCTGCAATGACAAAAGGCAGAGCTAAGCACTATCTGTCGGCGAATTAAGGGAGCTATAAAGTTTCATTTAGTTGTACATTTGTTCGCTTGAGGCGCTGTTGACTAGGCGTCAGCGTCAGTTGATGCTAAGATGGCGACCGCTCAACAGAAAGCTTTTTGTGTTATTGAGTACGGCAGAAGTGAATCGACGACAGTTGTTCAGCGTGCATTTTGAACGAAGTATGGTGTTAAACCTCGTGATAGGTGGTGTATTAAACGTTGGTATAAACAGTTTACAGAGAATGGGTGTTTGTGCAAAGGGAAAAGTTCTGGACGGCCGAGAACGAGTGATGAAAATGTAGCACGCATCCAGCAAGCATTTGTTCGCAGCCCAGGAAAATCGACTCGCAGAGCTAGCAGAGAGCTGCAAATTCCACAATCAACTGTATGGAGAGTCCTACGAAAAAGTTAGTTATGAAACCTGAACGTCAACTACCCGAGGCGATGGATCGGCCGCCAGGCAGCCCGTGACAGAGCACTTCATCACTGGCCTCCAAGAAGCCCTGATCTTACCCCCTGCGATTTTTTCTTATGGGGGTCTGTTAAGGATATGGTGTTTCGGCCACCTCTCCCAACCACCATTGATGATTTGAAACGAGAAATAACAGCAGCTATCCAATCTGTTACGCCTGATATGCTACAGAGAGTGTGGAACGAGTTGGAGTATCGGGTTGATATTGCTCTAGTGTCTGGAGGGGGCCATATTGAAACACTTTTAATGTTCTGCTGCGATGTACTGTACCATTACATACCGGTAACATTTCTTACAAAACGGGCTCAATGTGGGTACATCAGTGCCCACAGGAGTCAGAAAGCGCAGGATTGCATTCTGCACGGGAGCACCAAGGATGGGCGTAGGTGTGGTGGCTACCTCTCCCGATATGCTGCGCTTCAGATCAGCACATGTGTGAATGTTCCCCCGGTAAACCCTGTCCTTCACGTAGCCAGACAACCAGTAATCACGGGGAATTGAGTTCAGGTCATCGTGCTGGCCGAGCAGCTGGAAAAGGTGGGCTGATAATTCGATCGTTTCCAAGTGTGTTTCCGACAAACAGGTGGACTTCACGAGCGATCTGCGGTGGGACCCCATCTTGCACAAAAACTGTTTGGGTTCAGTGCGTCTCTCTCCTGTAGGGAGGGTATAACGTGCTGGCGAAGCATATCGCGGTAACGCTGCATGCCTTTGATCCTTGAGCGCCAACCTGTTCAAAAAGTGTTGTGACTTGGTAAGACAGCCAAGCCACTATGAGGAAGCCGAAAGGCTCGCGTTTAAGCTCACGCAGGATGGCGTGAGGTCTGGAGCATTTAAGGAAGTTAGACTTTAGCAAGAAAGGTCGTAGCTGTTCGAATACTTAACTTTAATCCATAATTGTTGAACATCGGTCTGGCGGTACATGCATCACAAGATAAATAGCAAATGATAATGGCGCCTTGCTAGGTCGTAGCAAATGACGTAGCTGAAGGCTATGCTAACTATCGTCTCTGCATACCCGAGAAGAATATTATCAATTATTACGCCGGGAAAGCCTTCGTAGTCACATCGGAAACTAATTGCTAGGTGGGCCATAGACACGGGTTCACAGGTAGATGCCGTGTTTCTTGACTTCCGCAAGGCGTTCGATACAGTTCCCCACAGTCGTTTAATGAACAAAGTAAGAGCATATGGACTGTCAGACCAATTGTGTGATTGGATTGAGGAGTTCCTAGATAACAGGACGCAGCATGTCATTCTCAATGGAGAGAAGTCTTCCGAAGTAAGAGTCATTTCAGGTGTGCCGCAGGGGAGTGTCGTAGGACCATTGCTATTCACAATATACATAAATGACCTTGTGGATGACATCGGAAGTTCACTGAGGCTTTTTGCGGATGATGCTGTGGTGTATCGAGAGGGTGTAACAATGGAAAATTGTACTGAAATGCAAGAGGATCTGCAGCGAATTGACGCATGGTGCAGGGAATGGCAATTGAATCTCAATGTAGACAAGTGTAATGTGCTGCGAATACACAGAAAGATAGATCCTTTATCATTTAGCTACAAAATAGCAGGTCAGCAACTGGAAGCAGTTAATACCATAAATTATCTGGGAGTACGCATTACGAGTGATTGAAAATGGAGTGATCATATAATGTTGATCGTCGGTAAAGCAGATGCCAGACTGAGATTCATTGGAAGAATCCTAAGGAAATGCAATCCGAAAACAAAGGAAGTAGGTTACAGTACGCTTGTTCGCCCACTGCTTGAATACTGCTCAGCAGTGTGGGATCCGTACCAGATAGGGTTGATAGAATAGATAGAGAAGATCCAACGCAGAGCAGCGCGCTTCGTTACAGGATCATTTAGTAATCGCGAAAGCGTTACGGAGATGATAGATAAACTTCTGTGGAAGACTCTGCAGGAGAGACGCTCAGTAGCTCGGTACGGGCTTTTGTCAAAGTTTCGAGAACATACCTTCACCGATGAGTCAAGCAGTATATTGCTCCCTCCTACGTATATCTCGTGAAGAGACCATGAGGATAAAATCAGAGAGATTAGAGCCCACACAGAGGCATACCGACAATCCTCCTTTCCACGAACAATACGAGACTGGAATAGAAGGGAGAACCGATAGAGGTACTCAAGGTACCCTCCGCCACACACCGTCAGGTGGCTTGCGGATTATGGATGTAGATGTAGATGTAGAAATGAGAGCGTAATTTGTCGGTGAACCATCGCTAGCCAAGTCGGCTGTACAACTGGGGCGAGTGCTAGGAAGTGTCTCTCTAGACCTGCCGTGTGGCGGTGCTCGGTCTGCAATCACTGACAGTGGCGACACGCGGGTCTGACGTATACTAACGGACCGCGGCCGATTTAAAGGCTACCACCTGGCAAGTGTGGTGTCTGGCGGTGACACCACACAAAAGAAACGGGCCAGTGATGAACATAGCCGTGAAGCTACACTGTACGGTGACACGTTCACCATACAGAGGAACTTCATTCACAGTGATTGGAGGTACGGTTGTAACACCATAGCTCTAATTCTCTACTGATTTATTTTGCCTTTTGTTTTTTTTAATGTTACATCGTTGAGCTTCTGTAAATGTCATCTTCAACTTTTTTAGTCCTGTCTTTCTCAGTTGCATGTAATATTACGGTATATTGATAATTTTTACTTATGGACCGTCTGACAGCAAACCACACACACACACACACACACACACACACACACACACACGCACACACACACAAAAGAATTATATCACACCAAAACACACACACACCAAAACACACACACACACACAAATGCATACACGAACAGAGAACCGACTCGTGGAGATAACATCTTGGACCTACTGATAACAAACAGACCCGAACTTTTCGACTCTTTAAGTGCAGAACAGGGAATCAGTGATCATAAGGCCGTTGCAGCATTCCTGAATATGGAAGTTAATAGGAATATAAAAAAAGGGAGGAAGGTTTATCTGTTTAGCAAGAGTAATAGAAGGCAGATTTCAGACTACCTAGCAGATCAAAACGAAAATTTCTGTTCCGACACTGACAATGTTGAGTGTTTATGGAAAAAGTTCAAGGCAATCGTAAAATGCGTTTTAGACAGGTACGTGCCGAGTAAAACTGTGAGGGACGGGAAAAACCCACCGTGGTACAACAACAAACTTAGGAAACTACCGCGAAAGCAAAGAGAGCTTCACTCCAAGTTTAAACGCAGCCAAAACCTCTCAGACAAACAGAAGCTAAACGATGTCAAAGTTAGCGTAAGGAGGGCTATGCGTGAAGCGTTCAGTGAATTCGAAAGTAAAATTCTATGTACCGACTTGACAGAAAATCCTAGGAAGTTCTGGTCTTACGTTAAATCAGTAAGTGGCTCGAAACAGCATATCCAGACACTCCGGGATGATGATGGCATTGAAACAGAGGATGACACGCGTAAAGCTGAAATACTAAACACCTTTTTCCAAAGCTGTTTCACAGAGGAAGACCGCACTGCAGTTCCTTCTCTAAATCCTCGCACAAACGAAAAAATGGCTGACATCGAAATAAGTGTCCAAGGAATAGAAAAGCAACTGGAATCACTCAATAGAGGAAAGTCCACTGGACCTGACGGGATACCAATTCGATTCTACACAGAGTACGCGAAAGAACTTGCCCCCCTTCTAACAGCCGTGTACCGCAAGTCTCTAGAGGAACGGAGGGTTCCAAATGATTGGAAAAGAGCACAGGTAGTCCCAGTCTTCAAGAAGGGTCGTCGAGCAGATGCGCAAAACTATAGACCTATATCTCTGACGTCGATCTGTTGTAGAATTTTAGAACATGTTTTTTGCTCGAGTATCATGTCGTTTTTGGAAACCCAGAATCTACTGTGTAGGAATCAACATGGATTCCGGAAACAGCGATCGTGTGAGACCCAACTCGCTTTATTTATTCATGAGATCCAGAAAATATTAGATACAGGCTCCCAGGTAGATGCCATTTTTCTTGACTTCCGGAAGGCGTTCGATACAGTTCCGCACTGTCGCCTGATAAACAAAGTAAGAGCCTACGGAATATCAGACCAGCTGTGTGGCTGGATTGAAGAGTTTTTAGCAAACAGAACACAGCATGTTGTCATCAATGGAGAGACGTCTACAGACGTTAAAGTAACCTCTGGCGTGCCACAGGGGAGTGTTATGGGACCATTGCTTTTCACAATATATATAAATGACCTAGTAGATAGTGTTGGAAGTTCCATGCGGCTTTTCGCCGATGATGCTGTAGTATACAGAGAAGTTGCAGAATTAGAAAATTATAGCGAAATGCAGGAAGATCTGCAGCGGATAGGCACTTGGTGCAGGGAGTGGCAACTGTCCCTTAACATAGACAAATGTAATGTATTGCGAATACATAGAAAGAAGGGTCCTTTATTGTATGATTATATGATAGTGGAACAAACACTGGTAGCAGTTACTTCTGTAAAATATCTGGGAGTATGCGTGCGGAACGATTTGAAGTGGAATGATCATATAAAATTAATTGTTGGCGAGGCGGGTACCAGGTTGAGATTCATTGGGAGAGTCCTTAGAAAATGTAGTCCATCAACAAAGGAGGTGGGTTTCAAAACACTCGTTCGACCTATACTTGAGTATTGCTCAACAGTGTGGGATCCGTACCAGATCGGTTTGACGGAGGAGATAGAGAAGATCCAAAGAAGAGCGGCGCGTTTCGTCACAGGGTTATTTGGTAACCGTGATAGCGTTACGGAGATGTTTAATAACTCAAGTGGCAGACTCTGCAAGAGAGGCGCTCTGCATCGCGGTGTAGCTTGCTGTCCAGGTTTAGAGAGGGTGCGTTTCTGGATGAGGTATCGAATGTATTGCTTCCCCCTACTTATACCTCCCGAGGAGATCACGAATGTAAAATTAGAGAGATTAGAGCGCGCACGGAGGCTTTCAGACAGTCGTTCTTCCCGCGAACCATACGCGACTGGAACAGGAAAGGGAGGTAATGACAGTGGCACGTAAAGTGCCCTCCGCCACACACCGTTGGGTGGCTTGCGGAGTATAAATGTAGATGTAGATGTACTTCAATAATTACACTCGAAAGTTTGGCAATAACATTCGATCTTTGGCAAAAACATTTAACAGTCGGCAACAGAAATCAAAACACTGTATTGAAACAAGCGTTCAGTTCATAGTGCTGTGAAATGTGGGGGAAAAAAAACTGCAAATTGTCATTCATAAGAATTATTATTTATTTCTCGTTCAGCTACAGGCAAAGCGTGATACACTTACAAACATCAACATAAAAATTTAAATTAACATTAACAATGATTTACAATAAAATTTTCAGGGTTTCCAGCCACAAAAGTGCTTGGTCACTTATCACATGTATGTCCATCAGATTTCCTCCCTTAAGTCCGTGTACGTCACACTCAACTATATGCTGCATGGTTTGACTCTCTCCGCACTCACAATTGGGGTCCTGGGAGAAACCCCCCTTTTTCAAGAAATATCCGCACCGACCAACACCTGTCCGCAGACGATTTAGAGTTACCCACACTCTATGTTGGAGTTGGAAGCCTGGAACTCGTTGAGATGGGTCCTCAATAAGGAAACTGTTATTCACTTTGCTTTCCTGCCATTGCTGTTTCCACAGGTTATCGATATCAATCTGTTGTTTGAGTTCTTTCCAGAAGGGATTTCTTGACATCAATCTGTCAGGGGGAGGAGGTAGGTCCCTGAACTTTTCTTTGTACCTCTGGATTGCTCTTTCACGTCTAATCGAGGGTGGTTCGATATTGGCAAGGACGGGCAGCCAAGGTTTCGGGGTGGGTCTTACTGTTCCTGTTATGAGCCTCATTGTCTCGTTAAGTTGCACATCAATATATCTGACATGCCTACTGCGGACCCAGACGGGTGCGCAATATTCCGCTACACTATACAGAAGTGCCAGTGCTGATGTGCGTAGAGTTTCAGTGGAACATCCCCAGGTTGTTCCTGCCAGTTTCATTATGATGTTGTTTCTTGTTTTCATTTTTTGGGCGACTTCGTACAGGTGGCTCTTATATGTGAGAGTGCGATCTAGCTTAACACCCAGATATTTTGGCGTTCTATCGTTTTTCAACAATTTACCTTTTATTTGCACTTTTAGCTCACGATTTGCATCTTTGTTACGCAAGTGCATTATTGATGCCACGGATTTAGTCGGATTTAGTTTGAGGTGCCAGTTGTCATAATATTGTTGTAGTCGTTCCAGATCCCTGTTTAAAATTTCTTCCAGTTCTTCGAAAGTGTTGGCGTGAGCCGCGATAGCGATGTTATCTGCATACATAAAAGAACGAGATTCCAGGTTTGGGATGTCCGCTATGTATAAATTGAAAAGGCATGGAGCCAGCACAGACCCTTGGGGGAGACCATTTTGTAGTGTCCTGTAGCTGCTTGTTTTCCCATTCAGAGATACCTTGAATCTCCTGTTTATCAACATATTTCTGACTAGATCTATGATCTTCTTGCATTTCACGACTTTTGACAGTTTATACAGTATCCCTTTTGTCCATACGGTGTCGTATGCTGAGGTGAGATCTAATAATACCATGCCCGTTTTCTTTTTGTTTTGGTAACCTCTTTCAATGAAAGTGGTTAGGGCGAGAACTTGGTCGCAACAATCTCTTCCTTTTCGAAAACCGCCTTGCTCTGGGGGAAGAGCAGCTTCTATTTTACTTTCTGTTCTGCCTAGGATGACTCGTTCAAACAGCTTGTAAGTGGTGCACAATAAAGATAATCTTTAGCATTCTCTCCTGTTTTCCCTGGTTTCTGGATGGCTATGACTTGTGCGTTTTTCCATTGCTTTGGTAACCGGCTGGTATCTATGATATTAGAGAAAAGAGAAGACAGCCATGCTCTTCCCTTTGGCCCGAGGTTCTTCAAGAATTCTGGAAGAAGGCCGTCACAGCCAGCTGCTTTACCAGGTGACGTTTTCTTTAGTGCTATATTTATCTCTTCTTGTGTTACCCAGTTCGCTAAAC
This sequence comes from Schistocerca americana, assembly GCF_021461395.2. Lineage (NCBI taxonomy): Eukaryota > Metazoa > Arthropoda > Insecta > Orthoptera > Acrididae > Schistocerca > Schistocerca americana. Next base: position 172,616,678 of record NC_060129.1, on the reverse strand, counting down.
CTGCTTCCTCCTCGCTTGCATCTAGCTCTTCGTTCATCAGTTGGTGCAGTTCTTTTTTCTTCGAGGCGGAGGCATGGATTCTGGATGTTTGTAGTATAGAAGAGCATATCTTGTTAAAGGGTCATTTTATTATTGATGTTCCGTCCCTTGAATTGTGCTCCGCCAAGTTTCTTCAGTAGACTCCAGCTCTTCTGTGAGGAGTGCGTAAAGTCCATTTGTTCCATCCGCTTTTGCCATCTCTGTTTGCGTTCCTCGTCCATAGCTCTTATGAGCTGTTCTCCTAGTTCTGGATTCTCTGTTTTGTTATATTCATCGAGTAGTTGTTCGCACTCCTTTGTCCAGCATGGGATGTATTCTTTCCGCGCTCCTCTTGGTATTGAGTTATGTGCCGCTTTAATAATTAACTTCGTAAATCTGTCGTAATTTTCTGGAATTGGGGGAATTCTGTTTACATTATTTTCAATGGTATCTTTAAACTTAACCCAGTTAGCCTTCCTGAGGTTCCAGCGGGCTATAGGGGGGCTCTTTATTACTGGTATTTGGATCCCAAGGTCTATAATAACTGGTCTGTGTTGGCTCCGAGGAATACGGCTCAGTACAGTTCTCTTGGACGGAAGTGCTATTCCAGTTTCTCCAGATGAGACAAGACAAAGATCGGGCGTTGATGTTGTGCCCCACGCTCCTGAACAGAAGGTGGGGGTATCTTTTGCATCGTATATTAATGTATAATTATTTATATCTGCCCAGTCTGCCAGCATGAGTCCTTCTTTGTCGCAAGACTGATAGCCCCATCTGGGGTGGTGGGAGTTAAAATCGCCAATTATGACTGCAGGGTGTTGTGGGTTAGGTAAAACAGGTTGTTCCCATTTTTCTGAAGGTGGCTTGTACACGTTATACACAGTCATATCGTTTAGTTTGATTCCCACGGCAAATTCGTGGTGCATAGTTTCCTCGATATTATCAACCAGTTCTTTCTTGATCAGTGTTGCAATACCGTGTTTATTATAGGCTTTATAGCCCACAATTTCATAGCCTGGTATTAGAAGTCTCGAGATATTTTCTTCTGATAGATGTGTTTCCTGCAAGGTCAGCGCATCAATTTTTTCTTCTGTTAGTAGCTTTGTGAGGATGTCTCCTTTTGTCCTCGTGTATCCTTCTATGTTAACTTGGCATATACGTATTCGTCCACGCACTTGGCTCCGGGGGGGAAACTGAGGCATTTGTTTCGCTCTCTTGCGTAACTTCGCCTGTGAGGGCCGGGAGGTATTACTACGTCCGGCCGCCGTTTGGTGGTGACATTTGCTTCTCGTGTCGCAGCTCGTTCTGAGCATTTCGATTTTCTTCTCGCAATGCGATCGTTGTGCGGCACGATACTGGCGGGGGGGCGGGGGGGGGGGGGGGGGGTAGGCCACGTCGAGGCTGTCACCATCTTCATAAGAAGAAGAACACCAACACCAAAAATGCAACAGGAGCGTAATATGTAAGAAATTGTCCACGCAACCTGTAAGTACGGTTCAAAACATTACTACTTAGTAGGAAATACCAACCACCAGAACTGTTTATGACCTATAGGCACAGTGACAAAAAAATGTAAATTAAATAGCAATCATTTGTACATATTCCAGGCCACTGATGATGCCTTGCAGAAAATAAAGGCGAAACGCGTATGGCATTAAAATTGTGTTTTATTCAGTTGCTGTCAGACGGCACGTAAGTAAAAATTATCAATATACCGTTCTGTAAATGTGTTTGATTGAATCGATAACACATAATTGTATTCTGCTTTCTTTATAAAAACTGTGATGTCTTTTAGAGTGTAGGAAGTGCAATCCATGAGCAAATTATCTGTTTGGTCTTTGTCATATAATCTCTTTGGTTATCTTTAAAATTAAATAATTTTATTTAAATAATTTTGTGTAGAACTGCCAATATATGCAGATGTTCTGCTTTATTTAAAACTGTTTGTTTGCTGTTATGTAAACTGCTGACTTTCACTTAGGGTTCTTAGTTATGTCATATGTAAAAGGTGTTGTGGTTCCCCTCGGGAACGGAACTGTGTAGCGCGCGCAACTTGTAGTTGGCGTAGGTAGAAAAGGTGGAACAAACAGTCAGTCGGGGACGAGCTGCCAATCTGTGAACTGCCCATGTAAAGTTGTATATTGTGCTGGTGCCGAGAGAGGCTTTTCCTGACGCTTTCCAACGCCTCGGATGGATGGATGAAGACCTGGAATTTTCTGGAATTGCTATCTATCATCGCCACCAAGAAGTAACACAATATTCTACCTGCAAATCCACCTACTAACATGCAATCGCCACACCACTGTGCAATCACTGTAACGGAATACTGTAATAATGTACAGTGAAGGATCAGCTTATTGGATGTGTTAGTGTGCTCAAATATAAGGTAATGTACGGGGTGAGTCACCTAACGTTACCGCTGGATATATTTCGTAAACCACATCAAATACTGACGAATGGATTCCACAGACCGAACGTGAGGAGAGGGGCTAGTGTAATTGTTTAACACAAACCATACAAAAATGCACGGAAGTATGTTTTTTAACGCAAACCTAGGTTTTTTTAAATGGAACCCCGTTGGCTTTGTTAGCACATCTGAACATATAAACAAATACGTAATCAGTGCCGTTTGTTGCATTGTAAAATGTTAATTACATTCGGAGATATTGTAACCTAAAGTTGACGCTTGAGTACCACTCCTCCGCTGTTCGATCGTGTGTATCGGAGAGCACCGAATTACGTAGGGATCCAAAGGGAACAGTGATGGACCTTAGGTACAGAAGAGTCTGGAACAGCACATTACGTCCACATGCTAACACCTTTTTATTGGTCTTTTCCACTGACACACATGTACATTACCATGAGGGGTGAGGTACACGTTCGACGGGCGTTTCACAGGACGTGGAGGACGCATAAATTGGCCAGCCCGTTCTCCTGATCTTACACCTCTGGACTTCTTTCTGTGGGGTACGTTAAAGGAGAATGTGTACCGTGATGTGCCTACAACCCCAGAGGATATGAAACAACGTATTGTGGCAGCCTGCGGCGACATTACACCAGATGTACTGCGGCGTGTACGACATTCATTACGCCAGAGATTGCAGTTGTGTGCAGCAAATGATGGCCACCACATTGAACATCTATTGGCCTGACATGTCGGGACACACTCTATTCCACTCCGTAATTGAAAACGGAAACCACGTGTGTACGTGTACCTCACCCCTCATGGTAATGTACATGTGCGTCAGTGAAAAAGACCAATAAAAAGGTGTTAGCATGTGGACGTAATGTGCTGTTCCAGTCTCTTCTGTACCTAAGGTCCATCACCGTTCCCTTTGGATCCCTACGTAATTCGGTGCTCTCCGATACACACGATCGAACGGCGGAGGAGTGGTACTCAAGTGTCAACTTTAGGTTACAATATCTCCGGATGTAATTAACATTTTACAATGCAACAAACGGCACTGATTACGTATTTGTTTATACGTTCAGATGTGCTAACAAAACTAATGGAGTCCCACTTTAAAAAAACGTAGGTTTGTGTTAAAAAACATACTCCCGTGCATTTTTTTATGCTTTCTATTGACCAATTACACTAGCCCCTCTCTTCACGTTCGGTCTGTGGAATCCATTCGTCATTATTTGATGTGGTTTACGAAATATATCCAGCGGTAATGTTAGGTGACTCACCCTGTATAACTGAATTTATGTACCTATATTGATTTTTCCTTATCATAACACCTCTCAGGTTCCTCTCCGTTTGAACTAAAGTGATTACCGAGTGTCCCTACTGAAAGAACATTAAAGCCCAGTGTTTTGCTAATTTATGTCTCTTGAACATAGTAAAAAGAAAGTCAAAGTTCATGTGGCAAGAGAGTGAGTTAAAGTAAATGATGCATGCTGAAAATAATTTTCCTACTAAAACTACTTATTAAAGTGTTGTTGCCAACTTCAAAATTAAAAGTTCTTAAGACTGCGGCTTATAAAGTTTTGCTCAGTAAATGATCACATTGCTGCATGGTGTAAATCGCAGAAGGTGAGTCAGTATCTTACAAATATGTTAATTTTGTGTCTCACTGTAGTAAAAGTGGAAAACCGCAGTTGTGAGAAGTTATATACTCATGCTTGCTAAGCACTTGCTTTTTTTGGGTATTGAAAGTGTACTGATAGTGTAATAAGATCCACAAGTTATCCTTTATGCTCATGATAAATAACAATTAATAGAAAGACCACAGTTCATGAAAAAAATACACTACTGGCCATTAAAATTGCTACACCACGAAGATGACGTGCTAAAGACGTGAAATTTAACCGACAGGAAGACGATGCTGTGATATGCAAATGATTAGCTTTTCAGAGCATTCACACAAGGTTGGTGCCGGTGGCTACACTTACAACGTGCTGATATGAGGAAAGTTTTACGGTCGCAGGTTCGAATCCTGCCTCGGGCATGGATGTGTGTGATGTCCTTAGGTTAGTTAGGTTTAAGTAGTTCTAAGTTCTAGGGGACTGATGACCACAGCTGTTAAGTCCCATAGTGCTCAGAGCCATTTGAACCATTTTTGAGGAAAGTTTACAACCGATTTCGCATACACAGACAGCAGTTGACCGGCGTTGCCTGGTGAAACGTTGTTGTGATGCCTCGTGTAAGGAGGAGAAATGCGTACCATCACGTTTCCGACTTTGATAAAGGTCCGATCGTAGCCTATCGCGATTGCGGTTTATCGTATCGCGGCATTGCTGCTCGCGTTGGGCGAGATCCAATGACTGTTAGCAGAATATGGAATCGGTGGGTACAGGAGGGTAATACGTAACGCCGTACTAGATCCCAACTGCCTCGTATCACCAGCAGTCGAGATGACAGCCATCTTATCCACACGGCTGTAACGGATCGTGCAGCCAACTCGATCCCTGAGTCAACAGATGAGGACGTTTGTAAGACAAGACCCATCTGCATGAACAGTTCGACGTCGTTTGCAGCAGCATTGACTATCAGCTCTGAGACCATGGCTGCGGTTACCCTTGACGCTGCATCACAGACAGGAGCGCCTGCGGTGGTGTACTCAACGACGAACCTGGGTGCACGAATGGCAAAACGTCATTTTTTCGGATGAATCCACATTCTGTTTACAGCATCATGATGGTCGCATCCGTATTTGGTGACATCGCGGTGAACGCACATTGAAAGCCTGTATTCGTCATCGCCATACTGGCGAATCACTCGGCGTGTTGGTATGTGATGCCATTGGTTACACGTCTCGGTCACCTCTTGTTCGTATTGACGGCACTTTGAACAGTGGACGTTACATTTCAGATGCGTTACGGCCCGTGGCTCTACCCTTCATTGGATCCATGCGAAACCCTACATTTCAGCAGCATAATGGACGACCGCATGTTGCAGGTCCTGTACGGGCCTTTCTGGATACAGAAAATGTTCGAATGCTACCCTGGTCAGCACATTCTCCATATCTATCACCAATTGAAAACGTCTGGTCAATGGTGGCCGAGCAACTGGCTCGTCACAATACGCCAGTCACTACTTTTGATGAACTGTGGTATCGTGTTGAAGCTGCATGGGCAGCTGTACCTGTACACGCCATCCGAGCTCTGTTTGACTCAATGCCCAGGCGTATGAAGGCCGTTATTACGGCCAGAGGAGGTTGTTTCGGTTACTGATTTCTCGGGATCTATGCACCCAAATTGCGTGAAAATATAATCTCATGTCAGTTCTAGTATAATATATTTGTCCAATGAATACCCGTTTATCATCTGCATTTCCTCTTGGTGTAGCAATTTTAATGGCCAGTAGTGTAATTTCTTTATTCAATAAAATAGTGAGAAGTAACCTGTTAGTGAATTCCATTTAACTTTCATTCTAAATAGAAAAGTATTTAGCTGATAGAGGTTTAACCTGTGACTAGTTCATAATTTTGCATTGAACTACATTTACAATTTTATGTCAGCTAGGAAAATGTTTGGAAAGTAATAATGAACCTATGTGCAATTTATGATTCTACAGTGAATATTAATAGTAATGTTATAAAGACCATTCAGTTTGAATAATCCATGAAAGTAATAGTGTGTATTGTTATCTGTTATATTTATGCCAGTAGTTTGTTCTGATCTGTTAACTCCAACCTTAACCTGAACACACTGTATCCAGGTGCCAGAGTTCATTGCACTCGCATGTGGCAAAGTACAGGTTATGTTTGTCTGTTGAAGTTACTCACAACCTAATTTCTTAAACAAGAATGTTGATCATTCTCTTGCCTAATTAGGCTGGCGACCGTTTTCTTTACTCTTTAAACAGTGTAGCTAGGTAAAATATTATTTGTTACTGTTTAAATGTTTACATAATTCTGACTTTCACTTCCGATAAGCCACCTCCGTTAGGTGCAACACGGTCAACACAACAAAATTCCTCTCAGAGGGTAACACTGCTCTGTTGCGTTATACCATAATTGCTTTTACAAGATAGTTTTAATAATAAATGAAAAGCACCAGTTTGCTTTTGTTCTACAATATTACTTTTATTGTTAACCGGTTTTTGGCTTACAAGGCCATCCTCAGATATTTACTGAGTATTATCACCATAGAAGTTAAATATTATCAGACAACATTGGAAGAGAAATAACACATCTAGATTGATGTAGAAACATACAGTAAGTAACATCTTTGCAATGAAATAGTAAAAACTGAACAGTACATAAATATCAGTGTAGTTGACAGGAAAACCTTCAGCACAGAACAGGAATAGCATGTCTACATAACAGTTTCTATTAATAAACTAATAAAATAAGATAAAATTAGTACTAGACAAGGCTGCATCAAGAGGTATGAAACACGTAGAGTGATACACAACCAATTAAAAAAGAAGAGACAGTTGTCAATGTAAACGCAGAATACATAAGGGACTTAAGGAATATCAATAAGATATTCTTGTAATAATTATTAGAAGAAGAAATACGCCGGGAAAATTTCAGAAGTCACATCAATAAGATAAACAGAAATTAATAAATGCAGGAAAATTGAGGTGTTTGAGGGAACCTACAGTTTGAGAGGGTGGTAGTACTGCATTTTAACATTAACATTATAATCAAAGCAGTGGCTGTGTACAAGTTTTCATTAAATAAATGAGCAAAGTAAAATATGAACAGTGTTTGATGAGACAACTACAAGGGGAGTTAAACATCGACAGTAATACAAGTACAAGTTAAAAGGAAACCCTTAACTATTGAAACTACAGGCTATGTGGAATGCTAAGACAACTGCAACAAATAAAACAACTTAATGACTACAGGAAAATGGGAATAAGTAGGAAGAGAGAGTGTGGGAAGTAATGAACAACAGAGATAATTCTATGAAGTTTATGAGAGGAGAAGTGTTGAGTTGTGTCTGGTCATTTAGGATGAGATCTGGACTGTGAGCAAGATGTTTGTTAATTTCCAGGGCTTCCAGCAGGTGCCTTTGTTTGCTAAGTGAAGTACACGGGACACTGGCTGGTAGTTGTGACCCTCACTCAGTACTCACTGGCCTTGTAAGCCGAAAACCGGTTAGCAATAAAAGTAATATTGTAGAACAAAAGCAAACTGGTGCTTTTCATTTATTATTATAATGTTGTTCTACCAAGAACCGACGGAAGATTCTGTTAATAAGATAGTTTTATTTCACGACCTGCCTTCAACTTTAAGGTTGTGGTATAGTAGTAGCAGGGAGAAGTGTAATAAGGTCCCAACACTCCGCAGTTCAGTGTGCTCACCTCGCCCGCCAGAGAAAAATGGGCTTCGTCTGTCCGTAGGATGGTCCTCGCGACAGAGTGGAGAGCGAAATCAAAATGTCGTAGCACGTCCTGTGGTGCAAGCTGCTGTACGATATGGATCTTGTATTAATACCATTCGAGAGAGGTTCGAAGCACCTTCCGTACAGTGGACCACGGGGTGTTCAACTGTTTTGACACGGCACGCGCACTTCCTGCCGATGGGGAATTGTCTGCCATAGCAACAGCGATATCATCAACTACCTGTGGTGCAACCGGTCGTCGACCTCAACCCAGGGCGAAGCCCAGTTCTCCAGTCGATTCGTACTTCGTCATCATGCTCCGCACAGCAGGTGGAGAAGGAGAACCTTCCGTAATCCTTTCAGCCGACGATATTCCTGAAGTGCAGCTGGAGCATAACTGTTGTTTTGATTATAGGGCTTCACCAATAATGATTGACACGTTGAAACCTTCCCTTCTCCTCTATATCACTTTTTTTTTACGCAACCTCCCCTTCTACAATAACCTGTGAAACCTTTCCTTAGGATTTCTATCTCTTGCTTAATAATAACAAATGAAATCTTCCCTTTGAAATTTATTCTCTTTCTCAATCTTCGCATACAAATTTAATTGCTGCTTATTAAAAGTGATTTTCTGATTATTTCGACGAAACATAGAATATGTCGTCGTCGTGGCCCTCAGTCGTTATCTGCAATAACCCAAAACTGTTCCTCACCTTTTTTACTGTTACTGGATCGCCATCTGACTGATACATCGAACTGCGACATGAATATACTTACTCTGGTTTACTATACTCTATTAGCTGCTGGTGGGCTGTCATAGTAAGTGGCTGTATTTATTACCAGAGCTGACGTTATTCTTTAATTAATTTGACTGAAGTTACGTGATTCATAGTTACACTTTTTCTTGACAACAATAAAATTTTTGCAAAGTTTTACGTTGATTGTTTTTTTGGGATGGATTATGATTAGTATTGCAACATCGCTGGCAAAAATTAATTATATACTGGAAACATTTCTTCAAATATTTACTGCTGATAGTGAAATGATTTTACAAACGTTCAAATGGGACTTACTTTTTACAATAATCTTACAACTAGCAATGCGCAAACATACCATCAGTAGTCTTGAGCTTCGCAAAGAAAATAATTCAATAACATTAGTTCCTCTTATGATAATAGTTAGCTGATGTCTCTGAACATCCGTTTATAATCTCTTGTAAATCACAGCTGGTGGCTGGCAGGCACACCGCTCCTCTCAACCTCTCGCTTCAGACCTGCTACCAACTCGCTTCACTTCTCGCTTACTGCTGACTTCCTACGAATGCTAAAGTGCTGTCTGTCCTGCCAACAATGCTTTCTGGTGCAGACAGTCCCTGCTACCATTACAAAATGTATCAGTGCGCGGTCTTTCTCGCTCTTTTCTTAAAATGTATCCATACGCGGTCTCTCCCGCCCTTTTTAAAATTATATCAATTTACGGTCTCTCTTGCCGACAGTACTTTGGTGCAGACATTCCCTGCTACCACAATTATTTACAACATGACAAATATTAATTATCCCTACTTAGTCCTATTAATAAAATATAAACATCTTTAGTAAATTGTGGTTTGACAATAGACAATAGAAATATACACGTCTTACAACGTCAAGAAGTGAACCGCGACCAGTCAGGTGTGTGAGACTATGAATGATGATGACTGATCGCGGATCTGGTGGCCATAGTCGGAACTGGACGGTGGCGCAGGGACACGTCGGAATCATGCACCCCATACTCTGGACATTAATGCTACCAAGTTTGGTACTCGTACAGTAATTAGTTTCCGTGTTATAACGTGTTAAGTACGGAACGTTTAATTATAACCATCGCGTATTTTAATCCTTTGGTGGTTGATTGGGCACACAAGTCCCACTAAATTAATATGCAGTTTTCAGCGTTGAGTTCTACAAGGGTTGTCCAGAAAGTAAGAATTGGTTCAAATGGCTGTGGGCACTATGGGACTTAACATCTGAGGTCATCAGTCCCCTAGAACGTAGAACTATTTAAACCTAACTAACCTACGGACATCACACACATCATGCCCGAAGCAGGATTCGAACCTGCGACCGTAGCGGTCGCGCTGTTCCAGACTGTAGCGCCTAGAACCGCTCGGCCACTTCGACCGGCTGGGATAGAGCATTTCCGAGGAAGCGATGAAGTGGGAATATTCCTGCACGACTATTTCGGGAGTATACTGTGAACATCAGGAATGCGGTAAAACATCAGATCACCAACATCGCTGCGGCCGGGAAAAGATCAAGCAAGAACGGGACCAACGACAACTGAAGAGAATCGTTCAGCATGATAGAAGTGCAACTTTTCCGCGTGTTGCTGCAGATTTCAATGCTGGGACATCAACAAGTGTCAGCGTGCAAACCATTCAACGACACATCAGCGATACGGGCTTTCGGAACCAAAGGCCCACTCGTGTAGCCTCGGTGACTGCACGACACAAAGCTTTACGCTTCGCCTGGGCCCGTCAACACCGACAATGGACTGTTGGTGACTGGAAACATGTTGCCTGGTCGAACGAGTCTCGTTTCTAATTGTATCGAGCGGATGGACGTTTACGGGTCTGGAGATAACCTCATGAATCCGTGGGTCCTGCATGTCAACAGGGTGCTGTTCTAGCTGGTGCAGGCTCTGTAATGGTATGGGGCATGTGCAGTTGGAGTCTAGCTCGTGGAGGCTCTGTAAAGGTATTGGGCATATACGAGGTGCATTCAAGTTCTAAGGCCTCCGATTTTTTTTCTAATTAACTACTCACCCGAAATCGATGAAACTGGCCTTACTTCTCGACGTAATCGCCCTGCAGACGTACACATTTTTCACAACGCTGACGCCATGACTCCATGGCAGCGGCGAAGGCTTCTTTAAGAGTCTGTTTTGACCACTGGAAAATCGCTGAGGCAATAGCAGCACGGCTGGTGAATGTGCGGCCACGGAGAGTGTCTTTCATTGTTGGAAAAAGCGAAAAGTCACTAGGAGCCAGGTCAGGTGTGTAGGGAGCATGAGGAATCACTTCAAAGTTGTTATCACGAAGAAACTGTTGCGTAACGTTAGCTCGATGTGCGGGTGCGTTGTCTCGGTGTAACAGCACACGTGCAGCCCTTCCCGGACGTTTTTTTTTTGCAGTGCAGGAAGGAATTTGTTCTTCAAAACATTTTCGTAGGATGCACCTCTTACCGTAGTGCCCTTTGGAACGCAATGGGTAAGGATTACGCCCTCGCTGTCCCAGTACATGGACACCATCATTTTTTCAGCACTGGCGGTTACCCGAAATTTTTTTGGTGGCGGTGAATCTGTGTGCTTCCATTGAGCTGACTGGCGCTTTGTTTCTGGATTGAAAAATGGCATCCACCTCTCATTCATTGTCACAAGCGACGAAAAGAAAGTCCCATTCGTGCTGTCGTTGCGCGTCAACATTGCTTGGCAACGTGCCACACGGGCAGCCGTGTGGTCGTCCGTCAGCATTCGTGGCACCCACCTGGATGACACTTTTCACATTTTGAGGTCGTCATGCAGGATTGTGTGCACAGAACCCACAGAAATGCCAATTCTGGAGGCGATCTGTTCAACAGTCATTCGGCGATCCCCCAAAACAATTCTCTCCACTTTCTCGATCGTGTCGTCAGACCGGCTTGTGCGAGCCCGAGGTTGTTTCGGTTTGTTGTCACACGATGTTCTGCCTTCATTAAACTGTCGCACCCACGAACGCACTTTCGACACATCCATAACTCCATCACCACATGTCTCCTTCAACTGTCGATGAATTTCAATTGCTTTCACACCACGCAAATTCAGAAAACGAATGATTGCACGCTGTTCAAATAAGGAAAACGTCGCCATTTTAAGTATTTAAAACAGTTCTCATTCTCGCCGCTGGCGGTAAAATTCCATCTGCCGTACGGTGCTGCCATCTCTGGGACGTATTGACAATGAACGCGGCCTCATTTTAAAACAATGCGCATGTTTCTATCTCTTTCCAGTCCGGAGAAAAAAAATCGGAGGCCTTAGAACTTGAATGCACCTCATACAGTTGGAGTCATATGGGACCCCTGATACATCTAGATACGACTCTGAGAGCTGATACATATGTAAGCGCCCTGTGTGATCACCAGCACCCATTCATGTCCATTGTGCATTATGACGGACTTGGGCAATTCCAGCAGGACATTGCGACACCTCACACGTCCAGAATTGCAACAAAGTGGCTCCAGGCGCACTCTTCTGAGTTTAAACACTTCCTCTGACCACTAAACTCCCCCAGACATGACATTATAGAGTATGTCTGGGATGCCTTGCATCGTGCTGTTCAGAGGAGATTTCAACACGCTCGTACTTCCACGAACTTAGGGACAGCCATGCAGGGTTCATGGTGTCAATTCCGTCCAGCACTACTTCAGACATTAGTCGAGTCCATGTCACGTTGTGTTGCGGCACTTCTGCGTGCTCGCGTGGGCCCTGCACCATATTGTGCAGGTGTACCAGTTTCTTTGGCTCTTCATTGTATTAGATGAGATACTGCCGCTGTGACGGTGTTGTCCTCGGCGGAACTGTCCCGGACAACACAAACCATTTATGCTACTACTATTATCAGTGGTTTTTTTTTTTTTGGTCATCAGTCTACTGACTGGTTTGATGCGGCCCGCCACGAATTCCTTTCCTGTGCTAACCTCTTCATCTCAGAGTAGCACTTGCAGCCTACGTCCTCAATTATTTGCTTGACGTATTCCAATCTCTGTCTTCCTCTACAGTTTTTGCCCCCTACAGCTCCCTCTAGTACCATGGAAGTTATTCCCTCATGTCTTAGCAGATGTCCTATCATCCTGTCCCTTCTCCTTATCAGTGTTTTCCACATATTCCTTTCCTCTCCGATTCTGCACAGAACCTCCTCATTCCTTACCTTATCAGTCCACCTAATTTTCAACATTCGTCTATAGCACCACATCTCAAATGCTTCGATTCTCTTCTGCTCCGGTTTTCCCACAGTCCATGTTTCACTACCATACAATGCTGTACTCCAGACATACATCCTCAGAAATTTCTTCCTCAAATTAAGGCCGGTATTTGATATTAGCACACTTCTCTTGGCCAGAAATGCCTTTTTTGCCATAGCGAGTCTGCTTTTGATGTCCTCCTTGCTCCGTCCGTCATTGGTTATTTTACTACCTAGGTAGCAGAATTCCTTAACTTCATTGACTTCGTGACCATCAATCCTTATGCTGAGTTTCTCGCTGTTCTCATTTCTACTACTTCTCATTACCTTCGTCTTTCTCCGATTTACTCTCAAACCATACTGTGTACTCATTAGACTGTTCATTCCGTTCAGCAGATCATTTAACGCTTCTTCACTTTCACTCAGGATAGCAATGTCATCAGCGAATCGTATCATTGATATCCTTTCACCTTGTGTTTTAATTCCACTCCTGAACCTTTCTTTCATTTCCATCATTGCTTCCTCGATGTACAGATCGAAGAGTAGGGGCGAAAGGCTACAGCCTTGTCTTACACCCTTCTTAATACGAGCACTTCGTTCTTGATCGCCCACTCTTATTATTCCCTCTTGGTTGTTGTACATATTGTATACGACCCGTCTCTCCCTATAGCTTACCCCTACTTTTTTCAGAATCTCGAACAGCTTGCATCGGTGTACAGATCGTTTAATTATACGATCATAATTGTGCTCATGTCCTCATAGAGTAAACAGCGGCAATGGTCACATGACGCATTTTTCAACAATACAGGGGGGATTCTTCGACGTCCCGTGTCGTTTCTCAGCAACAGTCTGAGTCGATTCGAATGGAGAGCAACGCGAATGGCGCTGTCCGCATTCAGCAAAATCTCAAGAAATCGTGAAATGCAGTAGGGGCACGGGCGACGATAGCGGTCTCTGGTAAGTCAGTAATTAGCATCTGTTTTCCGACAGTCCCTGGCAGCTAACACAAAGGCGTTAAATCGATTGCAACTTTCTGCGGACGCGTAACATTAATTCTCACATCACATATATTGAATGAATATGGAGATCTTCAACACAGCCGTTATGGGTCTAGTGAAGCAGGGGATACAACCCGTCAGCTTTGACCAATGACGTCATACCTTAGTCATGGATAGTAATGTCACCACTTCGAGACGTAGATAATAAAACAGTTCTGTGTTCCAATAAGCGCTATCATTAAAATAATTGAATGTGAATCTAAAAGCGATCGCTCGGTATTCGTTAAATTATTAATCGTGTGATTTAATTAAGTTAATTGTTTGTTTCTTATTCAGACGGTACTTAATAGTTTTCGTAGTGATATTGAGGTAATTTGGAGTATTAGTTTTTTACTGTAGAACAATTTTTAGCGTCTTATTTTCTTTTATAGGAATGGATTTGTCTGTCCCAATGAATCTTGACGATTTAAGAGAAGCCGTGGGCGAAGACATGTTGACCCCAATTTGCTTCTTGCAAATGTGTGGTCTCATTGCTGAATACGTCCGATGTCGTGAGTGCGGCGAACATATGCGCCTCAACAGTGTATCAGGTCGCCGTACGAGTTATTCGTATGGCGCTGCAGCAAAGATCGGTTGTGGCGGTCTATGACGAGGGGAACGTGGTTCGAGAAATCTAAAAAGGGGAGGCCGCCAATTGTGAAATTCAGATTCGGTTCATACTGCGCATAATGAAAGCTCATGGCCAGAGGTGTAATGTGGCAAAGCACCAAGATGCACTTCTCAGCCATTGTCGAGAAAATCGACAGTTAAAAGAAACCGTTGTCGTGAAATACTCTCTACGATTAATATTTTTGTACAGCGTCGTGGCGCAGCGGTAAGCGCTCGGGTTCCTAATCCGAAGGTCGCCGGATCGAATTTCGCGCCATGCAATATTTTTTATTATTCGTTTTTTGAAATTCATATATATATATATATATATATATATATATATATATATATATATATATATATATATATACAGCCTCCATTTTTCCGTTTGTTTAACAGGCTGTACCAAAGCTCCCACGTCCGCACTGATTTTTAACGATGTTATAAGTTGCGCTAGGGACCGCATCTACCTTCTTTCGAAGTTAGCAGGTTACTACGCTGTTATGCGGCAGTTCGTTTCGGCCCATTCAACATCTGTCCTCCAAGTGTAACGAGCGAGTAACGGAGTTTATATTTCATACCTGCCACAGCAAATTTGTGTTCGTGGGGTCTCTATTCCAATTCGAACGTTTGACTTACGCTATACGTATTCGTTTCGGAATATCGTTTCTACGTCTTCCGTTAACTATACGTGGTTAACATTGTGAAGACAATTAGTAACATTTGTGAAATACAACTTTGTTTGCGGAAAACATAATGATGTTCGAAGTCGCCAGTTTTTCCACGACAAACGACTTCCGACAACTTAATATGTGCATAATTGCTGCAACTGATTGCCGGAAATTATATGTATATATATATGAATTACAAAAAACTAATAATAAAAAAATTTGCATTGCGCGAGATTCGATCCGGCGACCTTCGGGTTACGAACCCGAGCACTTACCGCTGCGGCACGACGCTGCAGAAAATTGTTAATCGTAGAGAGTATTTCACCGCAACGGTTTCTTTTAACTGTAGATTTTCTCGACAACGGCTGAGAAGTGCATCTTGGCGCTTTGCCACATTACACCTCTGGCCATGAGCTTTTATTATGCGCAGTATGAATCGAATCTGAATTTCACAATTGGCGGCCTCCCCTTGTAAGCTCGCCCTGAGAGACATAATGAAAATCACAAACGGTTGGTGTTTAAGATATCCTGTGTGGCTCTGTTTGCACGAATGTCGTATGAGTAAGCGTATGGTAGTAGACTGCTACTCGTTTTGTAGGGAAGTTTGTGGGGAATATGTGGTAAGACATAGCGGGCCGTTGGGGGGTGGGGGGGGGGGGGGGGGGGGCGAGTGTTATGGTCGAAATTGACGAATCGCATTTTGGGAAAAGGAAGTACAATGGGGGGGAACCTTTGGTGGGATTATGGGTGTGAGGGCAGTAGTTTCAGGTCAGCATTGTGACGATGTAGTGTTCAGAGTAGTACCAAATAGAAGTAAGGATGTTTTGGTTAGGTTAATTGAAGATCAGGTTGCAGAGGGTTCTATTGTTATTTCAGACGCGTTTTCTTCGTATAGGGATTTAGGGGATAGGGGTTATCAACATCTAGTAGTAAACCACAACACTGAATTTAGATCTCTATCGCCAGGCGCCTGCACTAACAGCATAGAGGGGTACTTGGTCAGCGGTAAAATCTCTTATAGGGAAAGGGAAACGTCAGATTTCGACTCTTGAAAGCCACCTAGATGAGTATTCGTGGAGACAAAATATTCCGCGGACATATTGCCTGTTTAAATGTTTTACTAAACACGTTGGCAAGATGTACCGTCCCAAACATCGCAGTTAATTTTAGAGAGGGGGAGGGAGGGAAGGGGGGTTGGTGAATGTGTGTGTGTGTGTGTGTGTGTGTGTGAGGAAGAGAGGGAGGGAGGGAGGGAGGGAGAGGTTTCGTAATGTCGTGTTTGTTGTGAGTGTGGGTGTGTGATTTTTGTTAACTGTCTGTCTAGGCGAGCTTCCGTTATTCCTCGACGTTTCCATGTGGTAAGTTCACTTTTCCATTTGCTTCTTTCACTGTATTTCACTATTTTGCCATATTTCACTGTTTTATTCCACCAATATGTGTATCTTCGTGTTGTGAAGTACGTAACAGAAATTTGACAGCTGTCGATCTTGTTTCGTTTTCCAGCTCTAGTATCAGTACGACATTTTCGAATGTGCATTTGCGAAACCCCCGGCACAACTAAACTTTGTATGCCGTGTTTCATTTAGGGTTTACTGAAGCGGAGGATACATCGTTCAAGTGAAGAACACAACGGTAATGCTAGTGAAAACGAAGAAATCGACTTACGACACACTCGTTTTCCGTACTGTACTTAGGCAACACACTTCGAATGAGCTTTTAATTTGTATCGGGTGTTTCATTTACGGTTTAGTGAAACAGGCGATACATAGTTCAAGTGAACAACAGGACAGCAATGCTACTTAAAACTAAGAAATCGACGTACGCTAAACTTGTATCCCGTACTGCACTTAAGCAATATAGTTCGAAAGTAGATACAACTGACATACTCGTGCATGTAACGTGATGTACTCTTTGCTAGTAATATATTCCATTCATTTCTTTCCATTGTATTTTGCGGAGAAATACTAAGATACAAACACGCGATATCGTTAACGTGAAAATACTACTGGCCCTTACATATGTGAAGTACAGTTTTTCTCTCTCGCATTCCTTTGTTTCTGAACATTCTTCTCAGCTCTTTCATCTTTGTAATACATGCTCTCTGGCGAATTCTGACGTCATTGGTCAAAGCCGACGGGTTGTATCCCCTGCTAAACTAGACCCGCCGTTATATTCGAGGTAATTTAATTTTCGAAATCCGTCGTCGAGACCGTTTATCACAGTTCGTCTAAAGCAGTTTGTGTTGCAGAACCATTAACCTCATTAATCTTGCAATTAGAGTAAGATCGAAATACTACAAACTATACGTGTTCCTACGGAGATGCGCATGCCAAGTGCTTACTGTACAATCTTAGTACATCGCGATGCTGCCGTGAAACACACGTTTTCCATGCCCCTGTCGCAAGAAATAATATACTTTCTAACGTATTTTAAATAAATGTCAGGCATTAAGCTCTATTTTGAGTCAAATCTAGCGTCCGATTCCACCAGTCCGCTTTGACCAATGACGTCCCGAGTGAAGGACGCCGTGAGTTTACGATGCGAAGGATGGAAGCGGCTTGTTATTAAATTTCATCTGTGGTTGTCTTAGTAACTGCCGTAAACTATGCTGTTTATTACAAATATATTGCGATTTCTCAGGTTGTGGGGTAGGCAAGAACCTAAGTGCACAGCTTAAGTTGCTGCTCGCTAATCAAGTAGCAATCTTGTTTGTAATCTTAGTTCTCATAAATATATATGACTATTTTTTCCGAATATGGCACCATTTACAAAGGTAGGGTAGGCCAGAAACTTGAGAGCACAGGTGCGACTATCTGGCATTACCGGTATGTATATTGCTGCTTCTCACAAACATTTGGTTGCTTTTCTCCGAATGTGCCATCACCGCTGAGTGTGAGATTAGGCAGCAACCTAAGAGGACAGTTATAGACGTCAATTATAGTTCTTCATCCCACGGTTCGTTAGTTTTCGTGGTTTTTCATTGTTTGTTGTTATTCCTTTTAGGATTATTTGTTTATTTATTTACTTTTTGTGTCTATATACCGTAGGTCAAGTCACATTGTCGATTCCAACGTTAGTTATAACATTTGACGAAATAACTAACAGCCAATAAAAATCATGAAAATAACGGAACGTGGAATCAGAAATTAGAGTGATACCATACATGGCAATTCTCAAAGAGTGTCCAGTACGCACCTGCAACAACAGTAGTACAGAGAGTAACACGAAAACAGAAATCGTATAACTGTGAAGTCTTTTAGAATTTTCATGCGTGATACCGCTCAAATTGGTAACTGCACGTTCCATTATTATGTCATTTTCATTAGGGGTGGCTCCCAAATTCCTTTAGGATTTACCTGTGTGGTATCGCTTCCTGTACTAATGCAAAAAAGCGATTAATAGCAAACTTTCGAATCGACAACTAGAACTGACCTATACAGCCCACTTCTGGTTATCGATTGTTCAAATGTGTGTGAAATCTTATGGGACTTAACTGCTAAGGTCACCAGTCCCTAAGCTTACACACTACTTAACCTAAATTACCCTAAGGACAAACACACACACACACACACACACACACATACATGCCCGAGGGAGGACTCGAACCTCCGCCGGGACCAGCCGCACAGTCCATGACTGCAGCGCCTTAGGTTATCGATTCCAAGATTTGTTATTTTTTCGTTACGTGTGTAGTGACTTTTCTCTTAGAAAATCTGTGTTGCTTTCTTCTTATTTCCCGATAATGTCCTGCTTACGTTTCCTTTGAGTTGCTATTTATTTCATTTTGCAGTTCTTGTGTTAGATTTTAGTTTGTGCCCGTTCAAAACTCCACCCCTCCGTTCAAAACTCCACCCTCCTAAGATTTAATACTTCTTATTAAGACCTGCCGCTATTCCACAATATTACGAGTTTACTATGCGTGATGCTGCAATGAACTTTTAAGATAGTCTGTGGTTCTTTCACTTCCTAGCGTAAGCTATAATAATAATTCAGGCACAGAGAACCAGAAGGGCCCAAAGCACATATGTTAAGTTTACGGAAAAATCAGATACTTGTGAAAATCAAATTTGCAGGGAAACCACCAGTCTCATAGGTTTGACTTGTTTTTTTTTTTTAACATCCTTCCTATAAAAACCATGTAATATTTATTATTGTTATTATTACTGTTGTTATTCTTATTGTTAATTTACAAAATTTTTGTATATAGGCTAGAGACAATAGTTTTTTTAATTGTAGTATAGTTTGTAATTAACGTAAAACTAGAATCAGGACATAAGTAACAGCCACCTAATGCGCCACACATATAGTTGTGACCTGTCCCAACACTTTATATTCCTCGTTGTCATCATTTTCATTAAGCACGTTCTCTGGCTTGAGGCTCAGACGAAACTATCTGTTCACTTTAGGCATGAGTTGTCGTTGTTTTGTTAACTCTATTTGTTTCAAGTTTGATATAGTATTTTGTTAAGAGCTCGTGTTTCAAGGTTGGTATTTGCCTTCCACCTACAGGACACTAGGATTTGCGAGGCATCTACACACTGTGGAGAAATAGCAAACTGTGGTCTCCCTCGATGTGACTTGAACAAAATGGCGGCCTCCCACTATTCCAATCAAGAATACGTTGCTTTAAACAATGTTCACGGAAACCCGTTGAAGATTTTATCATTTCAAAATTTCTTAAAAGTACATTGTTACGATGAACACCAGTTTTAGGTGTGATAGAGAGGTCGATAACACTCCTAAATGTTCTAAAGTCCTCAACATCCATTTTACAAATTGGAATACTGAAACCATGGAGCTTGATTTTGTGGTGGGGCATTTACCCTAAGAGCTTCCAGATTTTATGAAGAAATGGGGGTCAGTGTAGCCGGTGAGCGTTGATACAGCTTTTCGCAATCGTTCATATACAGGGTGTTTCAAAAAGCACTTTATAACTTTAAAAATTCATATACATTTATTGAAAGAAGATATAGACCTGGGTTTAATGTTATTTTGTAGGGAAACACATCAAGTTATTTTTTTACCTTAAACTAAAGATGTTGTATGTGGCTTCCGTTGCTTATCCTGCACACATTCCATCGGAGTCAATTTCTTCTCAAACTCCTTGTAGCGTTGCAAGTGTAACTTGCTTAGTGGCGGCATAAATTCTTCCTCAAGTTCAGGTAGAGAAGCTGCCACAGGAGGTATAAAGCACAATATCCTTGATGAATCGCCATAAGAAAATCGAGCGGTGTCAGGTTTGGGAAATGCGCGGGCCATGCAATTGGTGCATCGCGGCCAATCAATTGACCTGGTAAGTGGTCACTGAGAAAATCCCAGATGTCAGCCCGGTAGTGGGCTGGTGTACCATCTTGTATGAAGTAAACATTTCGAGCTGTGGTATCAAAAATTGCAACATATGTAGGTACGCTGTCACATTGATGGCTCTCTCACGGAAAAAGGGGCCGTACCCCTTGTTCTTGCCGAACACACAAGAAGTGTTCAGTTTAGGGCTATCACGAACGCGATGCAATATTTGATGTTGATTTTCACTGCCCCAAATCCTACAGTTAAGTGTGTCAACCTTGCCACTTAAGTGAAAAGTCGACTCGTCAGGAAAGAGGATTTTGTCGAAGAAATTTTCATCCTCATGTAAGCAATTTAACATATCCGCGAAGATGTTCTTGCGAGCAATTTTATCAGTGTGTTTTATTGCTTGTACAATCGTCAATCTGCACGGTTTCAAATACAAACGGTTTCTCAACACTCGCCAAATGGTCATATGTGGGGTTTACAGTTCGCGAGATGCGCGCTGGGCCGGTTTCGTAAGGCTGTTGACAAAAAGTTGTCTCACTCGCTCAATGACGTCATCAGATGCGCTTGGACGACCTGATGATTTCCCATGTCTTACTCAGCACCCTGTTTCTACAAAACATTTATGCCACTCATAAACTGTAGGCCTACTAGGAAGATCTCTAGCGTACGGAAATTATTTTGAACTGTGTCGCCGACTTTCATTCTTCAAACCAAAACACACAGCTAGCACGCTCAGATGGCCCAGTGGATATCCCGTCAAAAACTGAACACAGATCATGCATGAAAAAAGGGGGAAGGTGTACTGAGCTGCGAGAAAAAAGTAAAAATTATAAGTGAACGATTGAAGCTTAGCAAGTGTAGTGCTGAGCGCAAGTGAACAGCTGTGGCGTCATGGAAAAGTGTGTTCGGTATTTGACTGTGAAACTGACGAGCCAGGTTCGAAACTCTCTGGTGGTACTTATTTTTATTTTCTTCACAACATTATGAACTGTCCGTTCGGTCATTGAAATGTTTGTTCTCTTTCCATAATCTTGGCACTTGTTATACTATAAACTGGTTAGAGAATATGAGTCATGAATGCGTTACCGTTGCAGGTAAACGTCGTGAATAGTGAGAGCAGGCGGAGTACCATATAGATGTCTCACATAAATGAAAACAAGTAAACCAGTGTGAACTATGATACAACAAAGGAGTTCGAGAGTTAAAACTTCCAAAAAGAAACGCAACTTCAAAAACGTTAAAAACATTTGTTTTCACAGAACACAGTGAAAGTATGTGATTGTGAAACGGTTGCGTTCATTTTTTGCAGCTTATGTAACAAACTTCGAGTGCTGTTCAATAAAGAATGATCATAATTTTTTTGACAACATACCTTTATCATTCTCATAATTTTGATGCTCCTTCTCAAAGTAGTCTCCCATGAATCCGATGCACTTGTACCAGCGTTTCTGCCACTCTTCAAATACGTGCTGGAACCATTTTTTGAGACATCCTTCAAAATCGCTTCCGCAGCCTTCGCCACTGATTCTGATGGTTGATAACGCCTCCCTCAAAGGCGTTTCTTCATGTTAGGGAATAGAAAAAAGTCACTTTGGGCTAACTCCGAACTATAGGGAGGGTGAGGGATGCACTTCACGTTGATTCTTGCAAGATATTCAGCAACAACATTGGCAATATGCGGCCGCGCATTATCGTGGTGCAGCTTCCAGCCTGCTTCACGGAAATGTGGTCTTTTGCGCCTGATACAGACTTGTAATGTTCTTAGGACATCCTTGTAGTATTGTCCAGTTACTGATGTGTGTACAGGTACAACATCCTGATAAACCACTCCATGAATATCAGAGAATGAGATGACCATAACTTTCCCAGCAGAAGCAACCACTTTTGCTTTTCTTTTGCTGGGTGGGGGGTTGGTGATGAAGGAGATTTCCACACTGAGCTTTGATTTTTTCTCTCACTATCAAAATTATGTAGCCAAGCTTCATCAGCAGTGAATACATTTGAAAGAAACTTTGGATCTTCCTCTACTATCGACTTTAACTGCATGCACATCTGCACACGAATGTCATTTTGTTCGGGAATCGACTGTCTTGGAACCCATCGCGCACAAACACGTGTCATGTGTAATTTTTCTGTCAGCAACGTGTGGGTGGCACCCAATGAAATGTAGAGTATTTCAGGAAAGTGATCTTAAGGTAACTCGTCGATCCTCTCTCAAAAAATGGTTCAAATGGCTCTGAGCACTATGGGACTCAACTGCTGTGGTCATTAGTCCCCTAGAACTTAGAACTACTTAAACCTAACTAACCTAAGGACACCACACACATCCATGCCCGAGGCAGGATTCGAACCTGCGACCGTAGCAGTCGCACGGTTCCGGACTGCGCGCCTAGAACCGCGAGACCACCGCGGCCGGTGATCCTCTCTCACAATGACGGCAGCAGTGTTGGTGTTTTCTTCCGTAAGAGCAGTAACTGGAGCACCGGGTCCACCTTCCTTTGAAATTGATTGTCTCCCCTCCTTAAACATTTTAAACAGCCTTCGAGCTGTGCTATAGGGAAGAACAGACTCTCCATAGGCCTCCTGTAACATTGTAGAGGCCTCAGTTGAAGATTTGTTGAGACGAAAGCAGAATTTCAAATCCGCATATTGTTCCTTGCGTGTTACCTGCATTGCAGCGGAAGGCGACACTGAACGTGTCTGACCTTGTCTGCCTCTCACAGGCGGGAACCAGGAGTCCCAACATTGAAACTACTGCGGGCTGTTTGCTGCACATTAAGCTAACAGAATATCGTAAGAGTAAATTTTAGCGCTAGAAATTACGACCATAAAAAATTATGGTAATTCTTTATTGAACAGCCCTCGTATATGTTTTCGTCATTTCCTTGGGAGTGACCACTTTCAAATTCACACGAACACCTAAATCGGGCAAGGAGGCATATCTCACTCACTCACCAGGCGTACAAATTAGGTACCTCTGTAAGAGATTCGTGTCATATGACACACATTCTGTCAGTAATGCCGTGTCTGATACACTAGGCATGTTTTCCGGTGGAGGATTCGATTGTCTCTCTGTCATCAAACGCTTGCGCTTCCCAATCGAGAGCCACTTCCTTTCGGCCGCTAATAGAGTAGTTGAGCAGAATCTACTGTCATTATAGGTCCCTTCCTTACACTTCAGTGTTGCAAACGGACGTTACACCACGATACAGACACAAATTTGAATACGGCGAACGGTCAAAAAAAAAGTTTTTGGCACACGGGAGGTTTGAACACAGCTCGCCTGCTTGATAGTCCAACACCTGACCACTTTTTTATGTAGGGTCAAGGAATAGAAGGAATGGTCTGGGAGCGAAGCGAGCAGGGGTCATTGTACGAGGTCTGGACATGATGTCTCCGTCCCCAAACGGGAACTTATGGAACGGGCAAATGGCCACAGGAGATAATTCATTTGTTTTTTGGCAAAAAAATCCACATTTCTCCTGATTTGTCTCTGAAAGAAAGAAAAACAAACACAAGGTAACACTTCTGTAACACGCACACGCAGCGTCGATACTCTACGGACGCCGGCGCTCTTTTTTCATGGCATGTCTTCTTGTAATGTCGTGTACGTACCGTTATCTGATCATCTGCTTGTGTGAATGTATCACATTATCTCCTGCGATGAATAATCCAACTATGGGGCGGATCGTGGAAGATGCTCCGCAAGAATTTCGAGAAGTGTTGACTGTACTTAGGGTTCTTCACAATAGCGCAATGATGATCGTTGAAACAGTTCCAAAAATCCATGAGTTCTATAACACCACCTCCAAATAAATAATGAATCGCTTGACCTCTGATGCACGTGACGGTGTAGTCTTTCGTCCTCGGGTAGAGGACAATGCGGGAATTGACATAAGGGGGCGACATCTGTAAATAGAGAGCCGTCATTAAGTATTTACTGTCAATCGTCGGTGTCGATTACATCGACTTAAAAATTCATATGATTTTATCATAATCAGAAATAAGATGGAGCAAATTAACTGAACTATCGATTTGAAAACAACTGCGTCGGTTGTATTAGCTCTCTTCATCCATTATATTTACAGAAAGAGTCCTCCACTTTTAACCAGTTACTGTGGTTTGGTCTCTTACGAAGAAAAACATTCGAAAATCGAACCTGTATTTGGACATACTGTCATTCTCACTAAGACAAAATTTGGTACAGTTACCATGTTTTGTTAGGTTGCTATGGATGACGTTAAGTACATTTGCAATAAGTTTCTCACACTGTTCGGTCTGCCACCCTGCACTTAACGCAAAACATTTTCACGTAGACGTACTTGTTGTTGGGTTGTACTTTTTTTCTCTGTTGTGTGTGTGTCTACATATTCTGAGTAGACACAGCTGAGACAAAGTACATGAACAGAGGTGCTAACGCACTGGTACTGCGGACGGGACTCTATACCAAATGGGGAGTGGTGAAACAGTCAACTACTCTGAAGTGGTATAGGCATGTGTATTCAAATACAGAGATACGTAAACAGGCAGAATACGGCGTTGCGGTAGGCAACACCTACATAGGACAACAAGTGTCTGGCGCAGTTATTAGATCGGCTACTGCTGAAACAATGGTAGGTTATCAAGATTTAAGTGAGTCTGAACGTGGTGTTATAGTCGGCGCACGAGCGACGGGACACAGCATCACCGAGACAGTGATGACGTGGGGATTTTCCCGTACCACCATTTCACGAGTGTACCGTGAATATCAGGAATCTGGTAAAACATCAAATCTCAGACATCGCTGCAGCCGGAAAAAGATCCCGCAAGCAAGGGACCAACGACGACTGAAAAGATTCGTTCAGCGTGACAGAACTGCAACCCTTCCGCAAGTTGCTACAGATTTCGGTGCTGGGACATCAACAAGTGTCAGCGTGCGATCCACTCAATGGAACATCATCGACATGGGCCTTCGGAGCCAAAGGCCCACTCGTGTAGTCTTGATGACAGCTTGACACAAAGCTTTACGCCTCGCCTGGGCCCATCAACACCCATTCAACTGTTGATGAATGGAAACATGTTGCCTGGTCGGAAGAGTCTCGTTTCAGATTGTATCGAGCGGATGGACGTGTACGTGTATGGAGACAGTCTCATGAATCCATTGACTCTGCATGTCAGCAGGGACTGTTCGTTGGAGTGATAGGGGACCCCTGATACGTCTCTGACAGGTGACACGTACATAAGCATCCTGTCTGATCACATGCATCCACTCATGTCCATTATGCATTCCGACGGACACGAGCAATTCTAGCAGGACAATGCGGTGCCCCACA
Source organism: Schistocerca americana (assembly GCF_021461395.2). Taxonomy (NCBI): domain Eukaryota; kingdom Metazoa; phylum Arthropoda; class Insecta; order Orthoptera; family Acrididae; genus Schistocerca; species Schistocerca americana. The sequence continues at coordinate 172,590,982 of NC_060129.1, read as the reverse complement.
CGTCCAGAACTGCCACAGAGTGGCTCCAGCAACAGTCTTCTGAGTTTAAATACTTCCGCTGGCGACCAAACTCCCCAGACATGAAGATTATTGAGGCTGGCCTGCTCTGTAAAGTGGGACAGAAATGGTCTGTGGCATTTCTGCCGAGAGAGCACAATTCTGGTGCATGCACAATTGTTCTGGAGCACACCGTTCATCGAGCATTGGTGAACATGCAGCTTCGTAACAGACCACACCTGCGTGTTCTCATCTTGACCCAACGACATCGTTAATTACGATTCCAAAGGGCTCGGGACCATCGGGATTCGACAGTCGATCGATGGAAACGTGTCGGCCCTTTAGTGAATTACATTTTTGCTACACTCGGTCAATAGGCGCCTCCACAAACGCCGTCATCGAGGTGAGCGGCGGCTCGAAACGTGCAGCGCGGCACCGACTCTGGCTGGTGGGAGCAGTATTACGCTATGGGAGACACTCTCCTGCGCTTACATGGGATCTGAGGTAATAATCGAAGATACGCTGACAGCTGCGAACTATGTGCGTCCGTACATACAGGGCTATTACAAATGATTGAAGCGATTTCATAAATTCACTGTAGCTCCATTCATTGACATATGGTCACGACACGCTACAGATACGTAGAAAAACTCATAAAGTTTTGTTCGGCTGAAGCCGCACTTCAGGTTTCTGCCGCCAGAGCGCTCGAGAGCGCAGTGAGACAAAATGGCGACAAGAGCCGAGAAAGCGTATGTCGTGCTTGAAATGTACTCACATCAGTCAGTCATAACAGTGCAACGACATTTCAGGACGAAGTTGAACAAAGATCCACCAACTGCTAACTCCATTCGGCGATGGTATGCGCAGTTTGAAGCTTCTGGATGCCTCTGTAAGGGGAAATCGACGGGTCGGCCTGCAGTGAGCGAAGAAACGGTTAAACGCGTGCGGGCAAGTTTCACGCGTAGCCCGCGGAAGTCGACGGATAAAGCAAGCAGGGAGCTAAACGTACCACAGCCGACAGTTTGGAAAATCTTACGGAAAAGGCTAAAGTAGAAGCCTTACCGTTTACAATTGCTACAAGCCCTGACACCGGATGACAAAGTCAAACGCTTTGAATTTTCGGCGCGGTTGCAACAGCTCACGGAAGAGGATGCGTTCAGTGCGAAACTTGTTTTCAGTGATGAAGCAACATTTTTTCTTAATGGTGAAGTAAACAGACACAATGTGCGAATCTGGGCGGTAGAGAATCCTCACGCATTCTTGCAGCAAATTCGCAATTCACCAAAAGTTAACGTGTTTTGTGCAATCTCACGGTTTAAAGTTTACGGCCCCTCTTTCTTCTGTGAAAAAAACGTTACAGGACACGTGTATTTGGACATGCTGGAAAATTGGCTCATGCGACAACTGGAGACCGACAGCGCCGACTTCATCTTTCAACAGGATGGTGCTCCACCACACTTCCATCACGATGTTCGGCATTTCTTAAACAGGAGATTGGAAAACCGATGGATCGGTCGTGGTGGAGATCATGATCAGCAATTGGTGTCATGGCCTCCACGCTCTCCCGACTTAACCCCATGCGATTTCTTTCTGTGGGGTTATGTGAAAGATTCAGTGTTTAGACCTCCTATACCAAGAAGCGTGCCAGAACTGCGAGCTCGCATCAACGATGCTTTCGAACTCATTGATGGGGACATGCTGCGCCGAGTGTGGGAGGAACTTGATTATCGGCTTGATGTCTGCCGAATCACTATAGGGGCACATATCGAACATTTGTGAACGCCTAAAAAAACTTTTTGAGTTTTTGTATGTGTGTGCAAAGCACTGTGAAAATATCTCAAATAATAAAGTTATTGTAGAGCTGTGAAATCGCTTCAATCATTTGTAATAACCCTGTACTTGATGTCTTCCCAAACGGCGATGTCATCTTTCAGCAGTATGATTGCCCGTACCTGGGAGCCAGAGTGGTTTGAGGAGCAATATCTCAACCCAGGTTGATGTCTCGACGACTAGATTCACCAGATGTAAATCCTATGGAAGCCATAGGGTCGCTATCGGGTGCCATCACCGCGTACGCATATCAGCGGCCTGTTATTTACGCGAATTGCATATACATATAGTGCCACATACCTCCACAAACCTACCAACAAACTGTCGGATCTCTGATATGTGGAATCAGTGATGTATTTCGTTCCAAAGACGGACGAACGATTTATTAAACAGGTGGTCATAACGTGTTGGCTCATCAGTGTATGCTCACTGTGACGCAGAAAAACTTGCTCACTATGCCCCATACCCCTTCAACTGAACATATTTTTTCAGTCACATGCAGATGTTATAATTCTGTACGTAATATAGTACGAAGAGACAATATCTATGATAACAGCTTACCGTCTTGATATTTGGTTTCTACAATATGAGGAAGTACAAATAATTGCTACAGACGTGGAAAAATTTGCAGAGCGAGATAGTAAAACACTAGACTCACAACTTCAACACTCCAGCAATATTCAGCCATCTAGTTTTCACAGTCTTCTAGATGGTTCAAATAGCTCTGAGCACTATGGGACTCAACTGCTGTGGTCATAAGTCCCCTAGAACTTAGAGCTACTTAAACCTAACAAACCTAAGGACATCACACACACCCATGCCCGAGGCAGGATTCGAACCTGCGACCGTAGCGGTCGTGCGGTTTCAGACTGCAGCGCCTTTAACCGCTCAGCCACTTCGGCCGGCTCTTCTAGATGCTAAGAGGGTGTAGGCTACATGTGCAAAGCTATGATGGTATCCTCACAGCCACAGATTTTACACAATCAATTGGTCAGTGTGACCCACTGCTCACTGTGCCCCAGTCTCCGCTACGCATAAAAGTTTTTGATGGTTGTCAGCCGAGTGTTGGACATTTAAAAAGCATTAAATGATCCTTGACCGACCGGATCCTGTCCATAGCTCACAGAAACCACCGAAATTTACAGGTGTAAGACCGACATGACCTTCGGAAAAACAGGCGATTTCCTTCTCTTAGAGTAAATGTACGTCACGAAGAGTGATGCTCTATTTGGGGTAAAATTGTAAACTCTAGAGTGAATGATATAATAGTTACTGGGACGTACTGTTGCATGCCCAGTGTTTGCTACCGAGCACTGTGAAAACCTTACGGGCCAAATTATTTCATTCATTGTGCTTTGTCAGGATGAGTGGATCTTACAAAATCGTGATCCGATCCTCATGGTTTGTCCCCATCTATACCACATGCAAAGCCGCACCAAGGACCCGAGCCAGAGTCGAAGGGAGTCATGTTAGTCTCAAGAAACAGGGAGGCCGGCCGTCGTGGCCGAGCGGTTCTAGGAGCTTCAGTCTGCTGCTACTCTCGCAGGTTCGAATCGTGCCTCGGGTATGGATGTGTGTGATGTCCTTAGGTTAGTTAGGTTTAAGTAGTTCTAAGTCTAGGGGACTGATGACCTCAGATGTTAAGTCCCGTAGTGCTCAGAGCCATTTCAACCATTTGAAACGGAGAGCAGGAACAAGAGGCATCATTTCTTAACAAATACAACAGAAAACTGGTGAAAGACTGTTTTAATTAACATTTTAAACATAAGAGTGCACTTTCATAACAATATAACATTTTCGTTTAGTGATAATTTTCTCGGATTTCTACATCTAATTCTACATCTACACTCTGTAAACCACGTGAGATGCATGGCAGGGGGTACGTCCCATTTTACCAGTTATTAGTGTTTCTTCCCTCACCATTGACGTATCGAGTGGGGAAAGAATGATCGTTTCATGCCTCTGTGTGTGCAGTAATTATTCTAATCTTATCCTCACGATCCCTATGTCAGCTAAACGTACAAGACTGTAGTATATACCTAGAGTCATCGTTTAAAGCCGGTTCCTGAAACTCTGTTAATAGACTTTCTCGAAATAGTTTACGTCTATCTTTAAGAGTCTTTTTATTCCAATTGGTTCAGTATTTCTGTGACACTCTCCCACGGATTAAAGCAAAACTGTGAACATTCGTGCTACCCTTCTCTGTATACGTTCAATATCCCCTGTTATTCCTATTTGGTACGAGTCCCACACACTTCAACAGTATTCGCAGGCTGGTCGTACGAGTGCTTTGTAAGCCATCTCCTTTGCAGACTGATTGCACTTGTCCAGTATTCGACCAATAAACCGAAGTCTACCGTCTGCTGTAAACACGACTGAGCCCATTTGATCGTTCCATGTCCTTGCAAAGTGTCACACCCACGTATCTGTATGAGTTGACCTATTCCAACAATGAACCATTGATATTATAGTCATAGGCATTTGTTTTTGTTTTATGAAGTGCACAATTTTACGTTTCTGAACGTTTAAAGCAAGTTTCCAATCTCTGCACACATTGAAACTTTATTAAGATCTGACTGAATATTTATCCAGCTTCTCTTAGATAGTACTTCATATAGATAAGTGCATCAGCTGCAAAGAGCCTTATGCTACTACACTACTGGCCATTAACATTGCTTCATCACGAAGATATAGTGCTACAGGCGCGAAATTTAACCGACAGGAAGAGGATGCTGTGATATACAAATGATTAGCTTTTCAGAGCATTCACACAAGGCTGGCGCCGGTGCCGACACCTACAACGTGCTGATATGAGGAAAGTTTCCGACCGATTTCTCATACACAAACAGCAGTTGACCGGCGTTGCCTGGTGATGCTTCGTGTAAGGAGGAGAAATGCATACCATTACGTTTCCGACTTTGATAAAGGTCGGATTGTAGCCTATCGCGATTGCGGTTTATCGTATCGCGACATTGCTGTTCGCATTGGTCGAGATCCAGTGACTGTTAGCAGAATATGGAATCGGTGGGTTCAGGAGGGTAATACGGAACGCCGCGCTGGATCCCAACGGCCTCGTATCACCAGCAGTCGAGATGACAGACATCTTATCCGCATGGCTGTAACGCATCGTGCAGCCACGTCTCGATCCCTAAGCCAACAGATGGGGACGTTTGCAAGGCAACAATCATCTGCACGAACAGTTCGACGACGTTTCCAGCAACGTGGACTATCAGCTCGGAGACCGTGGCTGCGGTTACCCTTGACGCTGCGTCACAGGCAGGAGTGCCTGCGATGGTGTACTCAACGACGAACCTGGGTGCACGAATGGCAAAACGTCATTTTTTCGGATGAATCCCAGTTTACAGCATCACGATGGTCGCATCCGTGTTCGACGACATCGCGGTGAATGCACATTGGAAGCGTGTATTCGTCATCGCCATACTGGCGTATCACCCGCCGTGATGGTATGGGGTGCCATTGGTTACACATCTCTGTCACCTCTTGTTCGCATTGGTGGCACTTTGAACAGTGGACGCTACATTTCAGATGTGTTACGACCCGTGGCTCTACCCTTCATTCGATCCCTGCGAAACCCTACGTTTCAGCAGGATAATGCACGACCGCATGTTGCAGGTCCTGTACGGGCCTTTCAGCGTGCAGAAAATGTTTGACTGCTGCCCTGGCCAACACATTCTCCAGATCTCTCACCAATTGAAAACGTCTGGTCAATGGTGTCCGACCAACTGGCTCGTCACAATACGCCAGTCACTACTCTTGATGAACTGTGGTATCATGTTGAAACTGCATGGGCAGCTGTACCTGTACACGCCATCCAAGCTCTGTTTGACTCAATGCCCAGGCGTATCAAGGCCGTTATTACAGCCACAGGTGTTTGTTCTGGGTACTGATTTCTCAGGATCTATGCACCCAAATTGCGTGAAAATGTAATCACATGTCAGTTTTAGTGTAATATATTTGTCCATTGAATACCTGTTTCTGTTTATCATCAGTATTTCTTCTTGGTGTAGCAATTTTAATGGCCAGTAGTGTATTATTATTGTCTACAAGTTCATTAGTATACAACATGAACAGGAACAGGAAGGCCACCCTCCCCCCCCCCCCCTCCCCATGAACCATGGACCTTGCCGTTGGTGGGGACGCTTGCGTGCCGCAACGATACAGATAGCCGTACCGTAGGTGCAACCCCAACGGAGGGGTATCTGTTGAGAGTCCAGGGACAACAGTCTGGATGATTGACTGATCTGGCCTTGTAACACTAACCAAAACGGCCTTGCTGTTGTGGTATTGTGAACGGCTGAAAGCAAGGGAAAACTAAAGCCGTAATTTTTCCCGAGGGCATGCAGTTTTACTGTATGATTAAATGATGATGGCGTCCTCTTGGGTAAAATATTCCTGAGGTAAAATAGGCCCCCATTCAGATCTCTGGGCAGGGGTTACTCAAGAGGTTGTCGTTATCAGGAGAAAGAAAACTGGCGTTCTATGGGTCTGAGTGTGGAATGTCAGATCCCTTAATCGGGCAGGTAGGTTAGAAAATTTAAAAAGGGAAATGGATAGGTCAAAGTTAGATATAGTAGGAATTAGTGAAATTCGGTGGCAGGAGGAACAAGACTTTTGGTCAGGTGAATACAGGGTTATAAATACAAAATCAAATAGGGGTAATGCAGGAGTAGGTTTAATAATGAATAAAAAAGTAGGAGTGCGGGTAAGCTACTACAAACAGCATAGTGAACGCATCATTGTGGCCAAGATAGACACGAAGCCCAAACCTACTACAGTAGTACAAGTTTATATGCCAACTAGCTCTGCAGATGATGAAGAAATTGATGGAATGTGTAATGAGATAAAAGAAATTATTCAGGTAGTGAAGGGAGACGAAAATTTAATAGTCATGGGTGACTGTAATTCGACAGGAGGAAAAGGAAGAGAAGGAAACATAGTAGGTGAATATGGATTTGGGCTAAGAAATGAAAGAGGAATCCGCCTGGTAGAATTTTGCACAGAGCATAACTTAACCATAGCTGACACTTGATTCAAGATCCATGAAAGAAGGTTGTATACGTGGAAGAACCCTGGAGATACTAAAATGTATCAGATAGATTATACAATGGTAAGACAGAGATTTAGGAACCAGATTTTAAATTGTAAGACATTTCCAGGGGCAGATGTAGACTCTGACCACAATCTATTGGTTATGAATTGTAGATTAAAACTTGTAGTGGTTAACAAAAAAGAAAAAGAAGAAAAGAAGAAAAGAAAAAGAAAAAAGGTTGAAAATGTGGGAAGAAATCGCAAGTGAAAATGTTTTTTTTTTTAAAAATCGTTAATCGTTAATGCAGATCGGACTTCGTATTACAGAAAAGCTATAGTTGGGGTGTTCCTTGTGGCGTTTTTGAGCAAAAGTTAAACCAATTTCCACTACAAAAATTATTGAAAAGAAACAGAGAATAACAAAATGTAACTGACAGGGGGAAGTGGAGTAGATAAGAGTTCATCCTTTACCAGGTTAACTTGTCTTCTTTCGTGCGGCGTCCAGGTCTTCAAAAATCTCCTTCATTTCGGCGTGAAAAGTCTGCTCCGAAATCTTGCAATCGTCCAGGAATCACTAATTTATACCAATTAAAATCATCTTGATACTGTATGCAATTTAATTTACTTTGCTACTTCCATCCTCCGAATTTCTTAACAACTTCCACAATATGTCTACACATTAAAATCAGATCAAGCTAAGTTTTTTTTTTAACGTTTTCATCAGATCACGTCTGCCTTAAGCTTCGGTTATCAAGAGACAATCAAGAAACGCATAGAAAAACAAAAAAAGAGTTACAATTTTAGTATTTTCTCTGCCGTCGAGCGCTCATATCGCTGCGACGGGACATTTTTTATCTGAGGGAACGAGTGTAGCGCGGCGAAATTCAAAGTCCCACTACAAACTGTAGAAACTGCAAAAAGGTTGGAATTTAAGGAGATGGGACCTGGATAATCTGACTAAACCAGAGGTTGTACAGAGTTTCAGGGAGAGCATAAGGGAACAATTGACAGGAATGGGGGAAAGAAATACAGTAGAAGAAAAATGGGTAGCTTTGAAAGAAGAGATACTGAATTTAATTGATGAAAAGAGAAAATACAAAAATGCAGTAAGTGAAGCAGGCAAAAAGGAATACAAACGTCTCAAAAATGAGATCGACAGGAAGTGCAAAATGGCTAAGCAAGGATGGCTAGAGGACAAATGTAAGGATGTAGAGGCTTATCTCACTAGGGGTAAGATAGATACTGCCTACAGGAAAATTAAAGAGACCTTTGGAGAAAAGAGAACCACTTGTATGAATATCAAGAGCTCAGATGGAAACCCAGTTCTAAACAAAGAAGGGAAAGCAGAAAGGTGGAAGGAGTATATAGAAGGTCTATACAGGGGCGAAGTTCTTGAGGACAATATTATGGAAATGGAAGGGGATGTAGATGAAGATGAAATGGTACTGCGTGAAGAGTTTGACAGAGCACTGAAAGACCAAAGTCGAAACAAGGCCCCGGGAGTAGACAACATTCCATTAGAACTATTGACGGCCTTGGGAGAGCCAGTCCTGACAAAACTCTACCATCTGGTGAGCAAGATGTATGAGACAGGCGAAATTCCCTCAGACTTCAAGAAGAATATAATAATTCCAATCCCAAAGAAAGCAGTTGTTGACAGATGTGAAATTACCGAACTATCTGTTTAGTAAGTCACAGCTGCAAAATACTAACGCGAATTCTTTACAGACGAATGGAGAAACTGGTAGAAGCCGACCTCGGGGAAGATCAGTTTGGATTCCGTAGAAATGTTGGAACACCTGAGGCAATACTGACCCTACGACTTATCTTAGAAGAAAGATTAAGGAAAGGCAAACCTACGTTTCTAGCATTTGTAGACTTAGAGAAAGTTTTTGACAATGTTGACTGGAATACTGTCTTTCAAATTCTGAAGGTGTCAGGAGTAAAATACAGGGAGCGAAAGGCTATTTACAATTTATATAGAAAGCAGATGGCAGTTATAAGAGTCGAGGGACATGACAGGGAAGCAGTGGTTGGGAAGGGAGTGAGACAGGGTTGTAGCCTCTTGCCGATGTTGTTCAATCTGTATATTGAGCAAGCAGTAAAGGAAACAAAAGAAAATTTCCGAGTAGGTATTAAAACCCATGGAGAAGAAAGAAAAACTTTGTGGTTCGCCGATGACATCGTACTTCTGTTAGAGACAGCAAAGGACTTGGAAGAGCAGTTGAACGGAATGGACAGTGTCTTGAAAGGAGGCTATAAGATGAACATCAACAAAAGCAAAACGATGATAATGGAATGTAGTCGAATTAAGTCGGGTGATGCTGAGGGAAATGAGATTAGGAAATGAGACACTTAAAGTAGTAAAGGAGTTTTACTATTTGGGAAGCAAAATAACTGATGATGGTCGAAGTAGAGAGGATATAAAATGTAGACTGGCAATGGCAAGGAAAGCGTTTCTGAAGAAGAGAAATTTGTTAACATCGAGTATAGATGTAAGTGTCAGGATGTCGTTTCTGAAAGTATTTGTATGGAGTGTAGCCACCTATGGAAGTGAAACATGGACGATAAATAGTTTAGACAAGAAGGGAATAGAAGCTTTCGAAATGTGGTGCTACAGAAGAATGCTGAAGATTAGATGGGTAGATCTCATAACTAATGAGGAGGTATTGAATAGAATTGGAGAGAAGAGGAGTTTGTGGCACAACTTGACCAGAAGAAGGGATCGGTTGGTAGGACATGTTCTGAGGCATCAAGGGATCACCAATTTAGTATTGGAGGGCAGCGTGGGGGGTAAAAATCGTAGAGGGAGAGCAAGAGATGAATACACTAAGCAGATTCAGAAGGATGTAGGTTGCAGTAGGTACTGGGAGATGAAGAAGCTTGCACAGGATAGAGTAGCATGGAGAGCTGCATCAAACCAGTCACAGGACTGAAGACCACAACAACACAACACGAACAGAAAGGGTCCCAACGTACTCCCCTTGTGCACACCCGAAATTGCTTCTACATTTCACGATGGGTCTCCATCCATTCTGTATAACACAGGCACTGCACTATCGTATTTGTCCGCCGATTCTGGTCAAGCGAATTTCAAGTGAAATATCTCCTCTCCACGGAAATATACATAATGGATGTACTAGTACAGGTTGTAGTCAGATGGTTGACGATATATGGAAGTTCGGGTGTGGCCATTTATCGTGCTAGGGTAGTCAAATGGTAAGGCGACGGGTGGCCATTTATCGTGCTAGGGTAGTCTAATGGTAAGGTGACGGCTGGAGATAGGCTGGCAATCGAGGATCGAACGTCGGTCCGGCACAAGTTTTCACTGCCGTCATTCCATTATACAGCTGATGATTGTCCATATTGACAATTGCGAATACATTTCGTATATTTCATAACGACTTAGTCGCTGCAGTGCATGTCCGAAGAAACATTGCATCTTAGTTAGGAATAATACAGGCGTTGCCAATATCGCGTGAAGTACTAGTTCTATAACTGCTGAGTAGTTGCCTATTGTCTGTCAAAGTAAGATGAGCACTGGTTTGGTATGGCTGAATGCAACTGATCGTAGATCATAATTTCCGTTTGCAGACAATTTCTCTAGAGTTCTCACAATGTCTGGGAAATGTTGAAAAAATAGTGTGACCATTTTATATTTTTTCACACTATCTCGTCTCTCACATTCGTGATAAATTGGAAACGTATTTCCAGTGTGCAGTGGATTCTCCAAAAAAAGTTTATAGCATCGTTTACAGTGACAACAGTAATCGTAATTTCTGGCGCTGCGTTTACGTCGTTACCCACAAGGTTGAGTTTGCGGCTTGAGCACAGAAATTCTGAGGATCGATAATATTTCTTTCTGGAAAATGGCCTGTACACTGCTCTCTCTGCCTGCCATTGTAGAACAGCCATCGAAGACGAATCCTACTCAATTTCCAGCGATGCGCAGTTACCGTTCCCCAGTGAAGTAGATTTGCCGTTCAATGAGTCGCGATCAGCACGGAATTTGTTGTGCCATTCCACAACGGTAGCTTTCGACGGACGTGCTTCCCCATACACACTCTTCATACTCCGATGGATGTCTGCCGGCGGTTGACCTTCGGCATAAAAGAACAACAGCACGTTGTTCCTCTTTGGACGCATTTGGTGATAACGTCGTCATAGTTCACGTTTCAGCATATACTACATACACGTCGGAAAGACACGAATGTCACGTCAATCCCTCAGCTACATGTCGGTGCTTATACACTCGCATCGGTGTTGCGCTACGTTGCATATACGCTGCAGTAACGCCTTCAGACGTAAACTTTTGGATCGGACCTTGTATGATGATAGTTTTCCGTAGGAGTGGGATATATCTCGTTTCTCGATGTTGGCTAGCACATACTCTGAGCATTATAGACAAGAAATCAATGTGAGCCCTTAGTAGGTCGTTCACTGCGTTATCGTTTAAACTTATTGAGGTGCCACTGGGTAAACAACTGTCAATTATGAATGATGTGGACTGCTGAGTGTTCTCTTTAGTCTTTGACACATTTCCTAATTCCTGATGACACCCCTTGTCATGAGGCTACTTTTAAAACCCACATATCCAATAGGAATAAATCGTGAATGGTCCAGAACCACACGAATCACGTGTAAATTTTGATTTTTATGTGAATAAACAAGGGGTTTAGCAGAAGTTTATTTCTTTAATACGCAGATCTGTAACAAAGAAAGAAAAAGTAATACTCACGGTTCTTTTGCCAGCATGTTTAGCTATCGGTATGACAAACTGTCGGCTAAAAACTTCAGGCTGCAGCGCTGAGACACGCAAGTTCAGTTGTCGAATCTGTGGTCTTTATAAATAGTGTCATATCAATTGATGAAAAAATTTGCGGGGATTATTTCTGCAAACATACAGGTTGACAGAGGGGCTAGTGCAATCGACGTTGTTATTTACAAAACAATACATTGCTTCAGTTAATATATTTGATTTTTAGTTCATGTCAAAATTCTGTACGACTGATGGGCAACTTTCAGTCATATTCGCTACGAGATTGTTTTTCCCGCCACCTATTATTTACTCTTTGAGTGTTTTCCCGCGACGAATAATTGCTCTTTGAACGGCTTATGTATACGAGCTGCTGTGCCTTCGCGACACTTGTGTTGTTTGCTCTGTCTTCGACAGTCACTTAACGAGGCGAATTTGAAGCTTGCAGTATTTTATAACAGAATTCTGCAACAGAAGCTCTTATTGTAGGTTTCCAGCGTCCGCCGGCCGGGGTGGCCGAGCGGTTCTAGGCGCTACAGTCTGGAACCGTGCGACCGCTACGGTCGCAGGTTCGAATCCTGCCTCGGGCATTGATGTGTGTGATGTCCTTAGGTTCGTTAGGTTTAAGTAGTTCTAAGTTCTAGGGGACTGATGACCTCAGAAGTTAAGTCCCATAGTGCTCAGAGCCATTTTTCCAGCGTCCAGCAGAAAGTTTTCTCGGCGTAGAGGTAAGAGATAATCAACTCGAGATGAGACTGACACGTGATCGATAGCGATGGTGCTCATAGGTAGTTGCGAAAATGTGTGATTTGTATGTTCGTCGAGGATGTTAAGGCTGTTGTGTTTTTGTTAGACGTGTCAGTATATGTGAAAAACGTTAAGTGGTCGTACTGCACGCAGTTTCTCGTGTTCTGCAGCCTCTGCGGCAGGCATTTCCTTCACGATCAATCATAGTCAAAACCCCTATTGTAACTGAAATGGTGCTTCTTTCGGTTGTCAGTGGCTTGGAATAGATAAGAAACTAGGTGAGTTTGTCTTTAATGTCGCTGACCCATATTAAGTTTCTGGTCAGTTTTGTGTTCATAACCTACTGTCTGACAAGTTAATGGTCGCAGCTTGCAAACATTGTGTTGACGGCAGTGACTGCCTTGTACGTTTAGTACCACTCAGCTGGTGCAGAAATTCTCTGGAATGCGTTCAGTTAATCCTGGCACTATGTGCAACAAATGTAAATTATTTGTAAGCAGATTGCGTAAAAGTTTCATGCGTTCATTTATGACAGTGTTTACCCTATCTCTGTATGTCTGTGCGTGTTTCCCAGAATCGAAATAAGTTAATTTTGAGCCCCCCCCTCTCTCCCCCCCCCCCCCATGGCCCCTCCCCCTCTTCACAGTCTAAAATTAGCTTCAACAGTACTTAAATCAAAAATTCGGATTCCTCTCTTACAAGTTTCAAGTCACAAATATAACGAAGGTTTCTATCGGTTCACCTACATCAACATCTGCATCATACTCGGCACGGTGAGTGTCGGAGGGTACTTTCGGTACCACTATCTGATCCCTTCAACCCTGTTACACTCGCGAATAGTGCGTGGGAAGAATGATTGTCCATAAGCCTCTGTATTGGCTCTAATTTCTCGAATTTTCTCCTCGTCGTCAATACGCGAGATGTTTGTGTGTGGAAGTAATATGTTGTGCGACCTCTCTTGAAAAGTGCTGTCCTGAAATTTCAACGTAAATCTCTCCGTGATGCACAACGCCTCTCTTGTAACGTCTGCCAGTAGCATCTCCGTAACGCTCTCTCGCCAGCTAAACGATCCCGTAACGAAACGCGCCGCTCTTCTTTGGATCTTCTCTATCCCCTCTATCAGTCCTACGTGATAGAATCACAGATAAATGAAAAATACTCAAGAATCAGGCGAACTAGCGCCTTACAAGCCACTTCTTTCGTGGATGAGTTACATTTCGTTAAGATTCTTCCGATGACTGTGAGTCTGGTATCTGCTTTTCCCACTGTCTGTTTTATGTGGTCATTCCACTTAAGGTCGCTCTAGATCAGGGGCGGGCAAACGTTGCACGCGGCTCATGAGCGCACAGCGCTGCACGTGTGCTGCTCGCGTGCAGCCGTCAAACGGAGCAGTGGCGACAGCCGGCGGGTTGCCGCAGTGTAGTTCCAGGCTAAGCTGCGGACGTTGATGAGAAGCGACCACTACGTTGTGAACGTTGTATTTCAAGAAACGGAAAATGCAGAGTGAATCAAGGAAACGCAGAGGTGGAGATTTGCTATCTTTTAAAAAGGAATGGGAGAATCATTTTTTCTCTGTGCAAAAACGTGAAAATTGGAACTGTATAATATGTGACAGTATTCTCGCTGGTCAGCGGCAGTTTAATATTGAACGCCATTATAATAAATTTCAGTATGTTGCCGTTCTTAGTGCAATAAAAGAGGAATTTCTCAAGCGATTTGGGGGTATATCTTACTTATCCAAAGGTTTTGAATAGTTCTCGAGACAATCTGCTGTTTCTGTAGATGATATTCATCCCAGTTTGCAAATGGAATAAATAGGTCTACAGCGTAATTCTCGTCTGAGAGACAGGTACCTTTTGGCAAGACGTGTGATAGATTTTTATCACGACTTTCCACAGCAAGTATCCTCGTCTCCATCGTGAAGCCGCGAAGATAATGTCAATGTTGGGCTCGACATACTTTTGTGGGAGATTTTTTTCTGTCGTGAAAATTAATAAGTCTCGGTTAAGAGTAAACATCAGTAATGAAAATTTGCGTAATTGTTTGCGTTTGTCTGTATGTAGAAATTTTGTTCCAGACATTAAACGTATTGTAAACTCCACCTGTGATAATTAAATAGAACGTATCGTAGGTAATAGGTACTCTTTCAAACGATGATTACTTTCAAGCACTCCTACTACCCTTATTCCTTCATTCAATAAAGCAGGCCAGGAAACAAAACGCATTACAGAGGAAGAAGCGGAGAGAAGGTATGGTGGGGAGGGGAGAGAAGCGGGTGGCCAGCTTGCCCCTGTGTGCACACAGAACACCTGTTAACGGCACACGTGCATGTGCACCGCACACGTGCAGAATTCCTGCCCGCCCCTGCTCTAGATAGTTGCGCTTAGACATTTTAAGGCAGACGCTGTCTCTAGCTGTTTGTCATCAATAGTGTAACTCTACATAGTGAATTTCTTTTCCTATGTATGTGCAACATGTTACATTAATTTACGTTCAGTGTCAACTGCCAGATCCCGCACCATTCACCAATTCTCTGCAGGTCGTTCTGCAAATCCTTACTATCTTCTGGCATTGCTACTTTGATATGGATAACTGCATTATCTGCTAATAGCCTTAAAGACCGTTCGACGCTTCCTACGAAATCATTTATATACACATATAAAAAAATGTTTTCCATCATCTCGATTCCGAGAGTTCCGGAACCAGTATAGAAAATTGGAATAGAGATAAACATAAACATCAATTCCGCTCTTTTTATTGCTCATGAAAACCACACATTGCATGTTGTACCACGATATGGCGAGACCTTCAGAAGTGGTGATCCAGATTGCTGCACACACCGGTAATACCCAGTAGCACGTCCTCTTGCATTGATGCATGCCTGTATTCGTCGTGACATACTATTCACAAGTTCATCAAGGCACTGTTGGTCCAGATTGTCCCACTCATCAATGGCGGTTCAGCGTAGACCCCTCTGAGTGGTTAGTGAGTCACCTCGTCCATAAACAGCCGTTTGCAGTGTATTCTAGGCATGTTCGATGGGGTTCATGTCTGGAGAACATGCTGGCCACTCTAGTAAAGCCGTAGCTAGTAGATGCCGTTATCCTAAAGGAACTCATTCACGAAATATGCAAGATGGGGGCGCGAATCATCCTCCTTGAAGACGAATGCCTCTCCAGTATGCTGCTGATATTGTTGTCAGGGGATGGCATTCACGTGTCGTACAGCCATTATGGCGCCTTCCATGACCACTAGCGGCGTAGGTCTGCCGCACACAATGCCCCCCCCCCCCCCAAAAACAGCAGGGAACCTTCACCTTGCTCCACTCACTGGACATTGTGTCTAAGGCGTTCAGCCTGACCGGCATGCCTCCAAACACATCTGTGACGATTGTCTGGTTGAAGGCATAGCGACACTCATCGGTGAAGAGAACGTGATGCCAATCCTGAGCGGTCTATTTGGCATGTTGTTGGGCCCATCTGTACCGCACCGCACGGTGTCTTGGTTGCAAAGATGGACCTCGCCGTGGACGCCGGGAGTGAAGTTGCGCATCAGACAGCCAATTGCACACAGTTTGAGTCGCAACACGACGTCCTGTGGCTGCACGAAAAGCATTGTTCAACATGGTGGCGTTGCAGTCAGGGTTTCTCCGAGCCATAATCCGAAGGTTGTGCTCATCCACTGCAGTAGTAGCCCTTGGACGGCCTAAGCGAGTTCCTGTCTCCCTGTATCTTCTCCATGTCCGAACAACATGGCTTTGGTTCACTACGAGACGCCTAGACACTTCCCTTATTGAGAGACCTTCCTGGCACAAAGTAGCAATGCGGACGCGATCGAACCGCGGAATTGACCGTCTATGCATGGTTGAACTACAGACAACACGAGCCGTGTACCTCCTTCCTGGTGGAATAACTGGAACTGATCGGCTGTCGGACCCCCTCCGTCGAATAGGCGCTGCTCATGTATGATTATTTACATCTTTTGGCGGGTTTAGTGACTTCTCTGAACAGTCAAAGGGACTGTGCCTGTGATACAGTATCAACAGTCAACATCTGTCTTCAGGAGTTCTGGGAACTGGGGTGACGCAAAACTTTTATTGATGTGTGTGTGTGTATTGGAAACAGCAACGATCCCGTCACACTTCCCTGTGGTACTCCGGACATTACCTTTACATTTGTCGATTTGGAGTGGCGTGTTGACTTGTGTCTGCAAGAAAGTCTTGAATCGAATCGCAAGGCTGCTCCGATAGTCTGTAAGCTCGTATCTCTTTTTTTTTCATTAAACGGCACTGCGGGACGGTGTCAAATGCCTTACTGAAATCAAGGAACACGGCATGAAACAGAGCGCCATTGTCCACTGCACTATGGATCTCACGGAGGAACAGTGCGAGCTGAGTTTCGCAGGATCTCTGTTTGCGAAATCCATGTCGATTTTTAATAGAGTTACGTAGTTTCTTGTCATCATATAATAAATTGCAGATATGTCTTATGTTTAGTGATCATTTCTGAAATTGTCCATGTTAATGTGTGGCTGCAACTGAGTTTTTTTTGCGTCGAGTTGTAGAATCGTGAGCATTATTTGTCCACAAATTCTGCTTAGTTGCCTACTCTGCCTGCTCTGTTTAGTCATTCTGATTTAGCGACCGTTTTCTCTCATCAGTTGTCCACTGATCCATACAACCATTCTGGACAGGTATTCAAATACTCCCGATGTGTGTAGAAAGCCCGTTGGAATCTTCCAGTACAGATACAGTAGAGTTCGTTTCTCGGCAATAAGTGCAGAGCGCGCCTCTAGCTCACTGTTACAACACAATGCAGACCGTCCCTCTGCAGTATTTGCTGATCACAATCGTAGCGAAACCTTTTTCTCTGTGACTTGATGATAGTTATAAACTGCAGGCTATCAGACACCTTAATAGCTCCCTATTTACAGCAAACCCAACAGGGCCTGTGAAAACCAGGCAAGAAAATCGAGATCGCAGAAAAGAATGAGGCGGCGTAAGAAGCAGCGATCTTTCAGGAACGAATACTTCCTCTTGGAAGTACAGTCAAAGAACATTCGCCGTTATGTAACTTTCTGAAAGTGTAAAAACTACACTACTGGCCATTAAAATTGCTACACCAATTAGAAATGCAGATGATAAACGGGTATTCATTGGAGACCTAAGGACTGTGCGACTGCAATATTTATTCTTCCATCGATGGAGTTTCTGGAGGAAATAGAACTTCATTTGCACCGTACTTTCTATGAGAGGTGGAGAACTTGACAAGTTTTACTTCTTTTGCTATATCCTTCCTCCTCCAATCCCAAAGAAAGCAGGTGTTGACAGATGTGAAAATTACCGAACTACCAGTTTAATAAGTCACAGCTGCAAAATACTAACGCGAATTCTTTACAGACGAATGGAGAAACTGGTAGAAGCCGACCTTGGGGAAGATCAGTTTGGATTCCATAGAAATGTTGGAACACGTGAGGCAATACTGACCCTACGACTTATCTTAGAAGAAAGATTAAGGAAAGGCAAACCTACGTTTCTAGCATTTGTAGACTTAGAGAAAGCTTTTGACAATGTTGACTGGAATACTCTCTTTCAAATTCTAAAGGTGGCAGGGGTAAAATACAGGGAGCGAAAGGCTATTTACAATTTGTACAGAAAGCAGATGGCAGTTATAAGAGTCGAGGGACATGAAAGGGAAGCAGTGGTTGGGAAGGGAGTGAGACAGAGTTGTAGCCTCTCCCCAATGCTATTCAATCTGTATATTGAGCAAGCAGTAAAGGAAACAAAAGAAATTTTCGGAGTAGGTATTAAAATCCATGGAGAAGAAATAAAAACTTTGAGGTTCGCCGATGACATTGTAATTCTGTCAGAGACAGCAAAGGACTTGGAAGAGCAGTTGAACGGAATGGACAGTGTCTTGAAACGAGGATATAAGGCGAACATCAACAAAGCAAAACGAGGATAATGGAATGTAGTCGAATTAAATCGGGTGATGCTGAGGGAATTAGGTTAGGAAATGAGACACTTAAAGTAGTAAAGGAGTTTTGCTATTTGGGGAGTAAAATAACTGATGATGCTCGAAGTAGAGAGGATATAAAATGTAGACTGGCAATGGCAAGGAAAGCGTTTTTGCAGGAGAGAAATTTGTTAACATCGAGTATAGATGTAAGTGTCAGGAAGTCGTTTCTGAAAGTATTTGTATGGAGTGTAGCCATGTATGGAAGTGAAACATGGACGATAAATATTTTGGACAAGAAGAGAATAGAAGCTTACGAAATGTGGTGCTACAGAAGAATGCTGAAGAGTAGATGGGTAGATCACATAACTAATGAGGAGGTATTGATTAGAACTGGGGAGAAGAGGAGTTTGTGGCACAACTTGACTAGAAGAAGGGATCGGTTGGTAGGACATGTTGTGAGGCATCAAGGGATCACCAATTTAGTACTGGAGGGCAGCGTGGGGGGTAAAAATTGTAGAGAAGGACCAAGACATGAATACACTAAGCAGATTCAGAAGGATGTAGGCTGCAGTAGGTACTGGGAGACGAAGAGGCTTGCACAGGATAGGGTAGCATGGAGAGCTGCAACTAACCAGTTTCAAGACTGAAGACCACAACAACAACAGCAGCCTTCCTCCGTACTATTATTTTTAAAAGTACTCAGGGTTCAACTAAGAATGATCTATTTGATTAACGAAATGTAGTAAATAATTTGTCCTCTACACCAGGGTTGGTTCAAATGGCTCTGAGCACTATGGGACTCAACAGCTTAGGTCATAAGTCCCCTAGAACTTAGAACTACTTAAACCTAACTAACCTCAGGACATCACACACACCCTTGCCCGAGGCAGGATTCGAACCTGCGACCGTAGCAGCCCCGCGGTTCCGAACTGCAGCGCTAGAACCGCACGGCCACCGCGGCCGGCTACACCAGGGTGATCTGGTTAAAGGACTGCATTGTTTATTCTCCAATCGACTGGATTTTTGGTGGAACAGAGACACTTCATCCACCATACTGACTATTGGAGATACTGGATAAATGTTTTTCTTTTGGTATGTCCTTCTTTTGCTTTACATTCTTAAAAGTCATATCCGTAAGTTCACTAAGAACAATCTTCTTTTTTTTATTCCTTGTAGACTTTTATGGTCCTGAAACAAGGAAAGGATGGCCTTTGTACTCTGTTTCCTTCAACCCCTCACAAACCAACCAACCATCAACTGGGTTTTAGGTGGAAGGGAACCACCACCTCGCTGATACTGACTACCAGCCTATCTTCTATATTTTATTATGTATGTATTTTGCTTTACATTCTTATCAGTTATATTTATCAAGTTAACAGCGAAATAATTGACTTGGTTTGCGAAATGTTGTAAAGTTTTGTCATTTACAGCGTGGTGTTCTGATTGTGTGCTACAATGTTTATTCTCCCTTCAGCGGCTTCTCCGTGGAAAAGAGACGCCACATGCATCATTTTAAGTAACAGATTTACGGAACTTGATAAATCTGCTTTGTTTAGGTGTTTCCTTCCTTCGCATTAAATTTACAAAAGTCATATTCCTAAGGTCCCTAAGAATGATCTATTTGATTTATAAAATGTAGTGACTTTTTTTCCTCACAACAGGGAGATTCCACTGTGTGTGTGCAATGTTTATTTTTCCATCGACTGGGTTTTTGGTGGAAGGGAACCACCACATCCAGCATACTGACTACAGGAGATATTGGGAAAACCTTCTTTCTTTTGGTATATCCTTCTGTTCCTGTACATTGTTATCAGTTAAATTCATCAAGTTCATAGTGGAATAGTTTATTTGATTTTGAAATGTTGTAAACTTTTTGTTCTGTACAGCGGGGTAGTCTAACACCACATGCACCATACTAACAGATTTTCGGATATTGATAAATCTGCTTTATTTAGTTATGTCCTTCCTTTGTATTTTTATTTTTGATTGTCGGATCCCTAGGTTTATCAAGAACAATCAATTTGCTTTGCAAAATGTAGCAAGTTTTTCTTTCCTCACAGCAGGTAGATTACACTGTATGGGTGCAGTGTTTACTTACCCACTGACTGGGTGTTTCTGTGTGATATGTCCTTCTTTTGATTTAGATTCCTATTAGTTATATCGATCAAGTTAACAGTGGTATAATTTACTTGATTGGTGATACGTGGTAATGTTTTTGACCTTTAGAGCAGGGTAATCTGGTTGTGCAGCTATAATTTATTCTCCTTTCACCCGGTTTTTGGTGTAAATGAGACACCACTTGCACCATAGTTACTATGAGATTTTTGGATCTTGATTCTGGTGCCGAGTGCCGCGTGTTTCGAAACCGCGCCAGATGTCATGGACCTCAATTACCACTAGAGGTGTCTCCAGCCGTCACGCCATTAGCCGTTGAGTGCGCGCCCACTCCTTGCCTTCGTACATGTGAGGGCGCCACGGTGGAGCACTTGGTCCTAGCGGCCAGTAGCAATGTACTCTATCAGGTGTTTAAGCGCCTGCCTCTCGCTCAACAGGTAATCTGATATTCGCGTTAGTCTATCAACAACTCGCCCACAGACGGCGTGTTTACTTGCTTTCCATGTACGAGTAGACGTTGTGGATTCGTGAGGGTTCACTTGTGACCCAGCTGCTATTTGTGTGTTGTTGTTCGTTAGGTCTTGTTCGTTCATTCGTCGTTGTTCGTATCCGTCTTTCCCTGGTCATTTTGATTGTTCGCAGGCCACTCCCGTTTGGTCCCGCTGCGCTTTCGTTGTCGGCAACCTCACGACTGGAACGGTCGCAGATACAACATTCATAAATCTTCTTTGTTTAGATATGTCTTTCCTTTCATTTTTATTTTCATATCCCTATGTTCATTAAGAACGATCTATTTGGATTACAAAATGTAGGAAGTCGTTGTTTCCCCACAGCAGGGAGATCCCATTTTATTGGTGCAATGTTTATTGGTGCAATGTTTATTTTCTCATCGACTGGGTTTTTGGTGGAAGGGAACCACCACATCCAACGTACTGACTACAGGAGATACTGGGAAAATCTTCTTTCTTTTGGTATATCCTTCTTTTGCCTTACATTCTTATCAGTTATATTAATCAAGTTCACTGTAGAATAATTTATTTGACTTGCGAAATGTACTAAATTTCTTGTCCTTTACAGCAGGGTGACCTGGTTTTCTGGGTGTAACGTTTATTCTCCCTTCAACGGGTTTTTGGTGGAAATGAGACACCACATTCACCACACTAACTAACTGGTTTTTGGATCTTGATAAATCTGCTTAGTTTAGGTATGTCCTTCCTTTGCTTTATATTTTTCATAGCTATATCTCGATGTTCACTAAGAACTCGCTGTTGGCATTGACTGAGTTTTTGGTGGAAGGGAACCACCACATCCAGCATACTGACTACGGGAGTGTATGGGAAAAGCGACTTTCTTTTGGTATGTCCATCTTTTGTTATATATTCTTATCAGTTACATTCATCAAGTTAACAGTGGATTAATTTATTTAATATGTGAAAGGTAAATGTTTTGTCCTTTACAACAGGATTATCTGGTTGTGTTGCTACCCTGCCGCCATTGGATAAGCAGCAGCCAGCAGCAAGTCATACTCTTAGCTCACTTATTTGTTTTTGTTGTGTCTAGACAAGACAGCCTAGACACAATGAGAGGAAGCCGAAAGGCACGCGCTAAGCTAAAGCAGGATGGCTTGAGGTCTGAAACAGGATACGTAATGAATGATATAAAGAAAAGTACGTAGCTTCTGGAATACTTAACTTTAATCCATCCTTTTGGTACATCTGGAGATTGTGGCGATACAAGTGAGACTCTTTAGATACATGCAATGTTACTAATGGCGCCTTGCTAGGTCTTAGCCATTGACTTAGCTGAAGGCTATTCTAACTATCTGCTCGGCAAATGAGCGAGGCTTCGTCAGTCTAGTCGCTAGCAAAGTCGTCCGTACAACTGGGGCGAGTGCTATTCCGTATCTCGGGACCTGCCTTGTGGTGGCGCTCGGTCTGCGATCACACAGTGGCGACACGCGGGTCCGACATGTACTAAATGGACCGCGGCCGATTTAAAGCTACCACCTAGCAAGTGTGGTGTCTGGCGGTGACACCACAGTTTTATAGTTTAATTCTTAATTTCTTTGCGTGTTTTTGTGTGCTTGCATAGTTTAAGTCATAATTTTCGCGTGTATTATAGTATTTGAGAGTTGTAGCATCACGTTTTAGTACCTGTATAGTGTAAATTCGCTTAGTAGTCAGTCATCTGTTTGTTTTAAACAGCTTGTGAGATAAAAGAGAGGAAAAAAAATGATGGATAGGGACTGCGCCTGTTGTGTACGGATTCAGGGGGAATTGGCCACCGTCTGTAAACAGCTGGAAGCTGTGTTGGCCATGGTCGACAGGTTCCAGGCTGTTGCCTTGGGCCGTGGTGACATTAGGACAACCAAGGCGAGCGCTTTGGCGCCTCTGGAACCTGTAGCATTGCCTGGAATCTCTGATGCCACTGCGCCCTCGGATTCAGACGTCCCAGCCGGTCTACACTTGCCTGACGGTGATTGGCGAACCGTGGCGGGGTCGCGGATGCCTGGGCGGAAGGCGAAAGTTGGTGCTGGTCACAAGGCTGTACCCTTATGCCTCCGTAACAGGTTTGAGGTTCTGCCCAGTGCTGAAAGTACTTCTGAGCCAGCTAGGGCGGCCTCCCCTATTGCGGCAGTGGCCGGTCTTCCTGAGAGGTCCGGACAAGTGCAGAGGGTGGGATTGCTTGTCATGGGGAAGGCGAGTGATGGAGCCCCCTTCGGGATATGGCAGCTAAGGACGGGAAGAGAGCCAATGTGCACTCTGTGTGCATACCGGGGGGGAGTCATCCATGATGTGGAAAGGGTCCTTCCGGATGCCATGAAGGGTACAGGGCGCAGCCAACTGAGGGTGGTGGCTCATGTCGGCATTAATGATGTGTGTCGCTATGGATCGGAAGAGATTTTCTCTGGTTTCCGGCGGCTATCTGAGTTGGTGAAGACTGCCAGTCTTGATAGCAAGATGAAGGCAGAGCTCACCATCATCTGCAGCATCGTCGACAGGACCAATTGTGGACCTTTGGTACAGAGCCGAGTGGAGGGTCTGAATCAGAGGCTCAGACGGTTCTGCGACCATGTAGGCTGTAGATTCCTCGACTTGCGCCATAGGGTGGTGGGGTTTCGGGTTCCGCTAAATAGGTCAGGTGTCCACTACACACAGGAGGCGGCTACACGTGTAGCACGGGCTGTGTGGCATGGACAGGGCGTTTTTTTTAAGTTAGACCGTCTCGGGAAAGATCAAAAAGGGCTCCAGTCTCAAAGGGTACAGTCAAAGGAACGACAAGAATTGACCAAGCAACAGTCGGTATTGTAGCTGTAAATCGTCGTAGCTGTGTTGGAAAAGTACCAGAGCTTCAAGTGCTGATAGAAAGCACTGAAGCTGAAATCGTTATAGGAACAGAAAGCTGGCTAAAGCCGGAGATAAATTCTGCCAAATTTTTTACAGAGGCGCAAACTGTGCTCAGAAAGGATAGATTAAATAAAGTAGGTGGTGGTCTGTTTGTGCCTGTTTGTAGTAGTTTATCTTGTAGTGAAGCTGAAATAAATAGTTCCTGCAAATTACTATGGGTAGAGGTTATACTCAACAGCCGTGCCAAAATAATAATTGGCTCCTTCTAACGACGCCCCCGAGTCAGGTGATATAATAGCTGAACGGATCAAGGAAAACTTGAATCTCATTACAAATAAGTACCCCACTCATACAGTTATAATTGGTGGAGACTTCAATGTACCCTCGATTTGATGGCGAAAATACACGTTCAAAGCCCGTGGTAGACAGAAAACATCTTCCGAAATTGTACTAAATGCTTTCTCTGAGAATTACTTTGAACAATTAGTTAATGAGCCCACATGAATTGTAAATGGTTGTAAAAATACACTTGACCTCTTAGTCAGAAATAATCCTGATCTAGTATAGAGCGTCGTGATGGATACAAGGATTAGTGAACACAAGGTCATTGTAGCGAGGCTCAAAACCATATCAACGAAACCCTCTTAAAATAAACACAAACTATATCTGTGTAAAACAGTTGATAAAAATTCGCATGATGCCTTCCTAAGAGAGAGTCTCCATTCTTTCCAAGCTAATTATGTAAGTATAGACCAGATATGGCCCAAATTCAAAGGTACAGTATCGACAGCAATAGATAGATTCATACCGGATAAGTTAATGAGAGACTGGAGTGATCCACCATGGTACACAAAACGCGTCAGAACACTGTTGCAGAAGCAACGAAAAAAGCACGCCAAATTCAGAAGAACGCAAAATCCTCATGACTGGCTAAGTTTCACGGAACCTCGAAATTTAGTGCTGACGTCAATGCGAGATGCTTTTAATAGTTTCCACAATGAAACATTGTCTCAAAATATGGTAGAAAACCCAAAGAGATTCTGATGTATGTAAAGTACACCAGTCGCAAAAAAGAGTCAATGCCGTCACTGCGCGATAGCGATGGAAATGTTACCAAAGATGGTGCTACTAAAGCGGAGTTACTAAACACAGTTTTCCATGATTCCTTCACGTAAGAAGACGAAGTAAATATTCCACAATTCGGAACCAGAACAGCTGTTAGCATGAGTGACATAAAAGTAGATGTCTTAGATGTTGCGAAAGAACTCAGATCACTTAAGAAAGGCAAGTCTTGTGGCCCAGATGGTATACCAATCAGGTTCCTCTCAGAGTATGCAGACACAAGAGCGCCTTTCCTAGCAATCCTATACAACTGCTCACTTGATGAAAGGTCTGTTCCTAAAGACTGGAAAGTAGCACAGATCACACCGATATTCAAAAAATGAAATAGGAGTAACCCATTGAATTACAAACCCATATCACTGACCTCAATTTGCAGTAGGATTTTCGAGCATATACTGTACTCGAACATTATGAATCACCTTGAAGAAAATGACTTATTGATACACAACCAACACGGATTCAGAAAATATCGTTCTTGTGCAACTACATGAAGTAATGAGTGCTACCGTCCGCAGCTCGTGGTCGTGTGGCAGCGTTCTCGCTTCCCACGCCCGGGTTCCCGGGTTCGATTCCCGGCGGGGTCCGGGATTTTCTCTGCCTCGTGATGACTGGGTGTTGTGTGATGTCCTTAGGTTAGTTAGGTTTAAGTAGTTCTAAGTTCTAAGGGACTGATGACCTCAGATGTTAAGTCCGATAGTGCTCATAGCCATTTGAACCAATGAGTGCTACCGACAAGGGATCTCAGATCCATTCCAGATTCCTAGATTTCCAGAAGGTTTTTGATACCGCTCCTCACAAGCGACTATTAATCAGATTGCGTGCATATGGAGTATCGTCTCAGTTGTGTGACTGGATTCGTGATTTCCTCTCAGCGAGGTCACAGTTCATAGTGATAGACGATAAATCATCGAGCAGAACAGAAGTGATATCTGGCGTTCAGCAAGGTAATGTCATAGGCCCTCTGCTGTT
This sequence comes from Schistocerca americana, assembly GCF_021461395.2. Classification (NCBI taxonomy): domain Eukaryota; kingdom Metazoa; phylum Arthropoda; class Insecta; order Orthoptera; family Acrididae; genus Schistocerca; species Schistocerca americana. The sequence continues at coordinate 172,565,093 of NC_060129.1, read as the reverse complement.
CCTAATTTACATAAATGATCTAGGTGATAATCTGAGCAGCCCCCTTAGATTTTTTGCAGATGATGCTGTAATTTACCATCTAGTAAAATCATCAGACGATCAATTCCAATTACAAAATGATCTAGAGAGAATTTCTGTATGGTGCGAAAAGTGGCAATTGGCACTAAACAAAGAAAAGTGCAAGGTCATCCACATGGATACTAAAAGAAATCCGATAAATTTCGGGTATACGATAAATCGCACAAATCTATGGACTGTCAAGTCGACTAAATACCTAGGAATTACAATTACGAGCAACTTGAATTGGAAACACCACATAGATAATATTGTAAAGAAGGCGAGACAAAGAGTACACTTTGTTGGCAGAACACTTAGAAGATGCGACAAACCCACTAAAGAGACAGCCTACATTACACTTGTCCGTCCTCTGCTGGAATATTGTTGTGTGAAGTAGGATCCTTACCAGGTAGGACTGATGGAGGACATCGAAAAAGTGAAAAGAAGGGCAGCTCGTTTCGTGTTATCGCGCAATTGGGGTGAGAGTGTCACTGATATGATACGCGAGTTGGGGTGGCAGTCACTGAAACAAAGGCAGTTTTCATTGCGGCGAGATCTATTTACGAAATTTCAGTCCCCAACTTTCTCTTCCGAATGCGAAAATATTTTGTTGACACCCACCTGTGTAGAGAGAAATGATCATCATAATAAAATAAGAGAAATTAGCGCTCGAACGGAAAGATTTAGGTGTTCCTTTTTCCCATGCGCCATTCGAGAGTGGAATGGTAGAGAAGTAGTATGAAAATGGTTCGATGAACCCTCTGTCAGGCCCTTAAGTGTGAATTGCAGAGTAACCATGTAGATGTAGATGTAGATGTAGATGTAGATGTTTATTCTCCCTTCAATGTGTTTCTGCTGGAAATGAGACACCACACGCACCATACTCAATAGTAGATTTTCGGAACTTGATAAATCTGCTTTGTTTAGGTATGTCCTAAGTTTTCTTTACATTTTTAAAAGTCATATTCCTAAGGTCACTAGGAACGATCTATTTGCTTTACAAAATGTTGCAAATCTTACTTTCCTCATAGTAGGGAGATTCCATTGTATGGGTGTCTGGTACCGAGTGCTGTGGGTTTCGAATCCGCATCAGACGGCATGGAACTCGATGACCACTAGAGGTCTGTGCAGCAGTCGCGCCGTAAGCTGTGGCTGCGTGAGCTCCTGGCCTCGAGTCCAACGTGAGGACGCCACTGTGAAGCACATCGTCCCAGCGGCCAGTAGCGACATATGCTGTCGTCTGTTTATGCAGCTGCCTCTCACTCGGCCAGCCACGGATGCAGATCCTCTACAACTCCCGTAAACTTGATCCCCCTCACCCGCTTGTCTCTCCCATCTTCTCCCACCCCCGTCCACTGCCACGCCTGTATTCCCACCTCCCTCCTGCTCACCATCTCTCCACTCTCCATACCCTCACCCATGGTGGCTTCCACCAACTCCCCCTCCCTGATGATGTCCTTCTCCCCTCCATCTCCCCCCCCCCTACCAATTTTGATCCTCCCCTTCCACACCCTGTGTTTTTTCCTTAGGGCACCCTCTCTGCCTTCTCTTCCTTCCTTCCCCCCTCCTTCCACTGGGCTTCCCCTACCACCCCCCCCCCCCCCGTACCTTCTATCCTCCACCTTCCATCTCCTCTGCCACTGGCATCTACACCCTCCCCTGTCCTTCCTCCCCCACCTTTTCCCCTTTTGACAGGTCTCCGGACTCGTACACGTCAAGTGAACATTCGCGCACCGGAGATCGTCACCGTCGGTTCTTTGTGTGTGCCGTCGTTTTAGTGCCTCGGTGTTTTCACCGCCCACGCTCCATCGTTCACGTGTGTCATTTCAGTCATTAGTGTTTGTGTACAAGTGCTGAACGTTTTTTATTTTACTACACCTGTAAACGGCTCCGTGTTTTTTACTCATGTGTCTACTGTTTTTTGTCCACCATTATGTTTTGTTTTTCTGTATCTTCCTTGTTTCTATTTGTACTATCTGTGGCCGAAGAGCGGCGTAATATTGCCGCTACCAGCCAACCTTTCGTATAAAGTGTTAAAATAACAATAAAGAAAAAAAATTTGGTGAGGCAGTATGGTGTTCGCCTTGTGTTGGTTGATATCTCGCTTATAGACATCGTGTTTACGTTGCGTGTGCTTTCTTCCCGTTTACGAGGGGATGTTGTTTTAATTTCTTGAGGTTATCTCTTGTGACCCCACTGTTTAATACTTTCTTGTTGATCTTGGTGTCTTCTTGGTTGTCTGTCATCGTGCTTGTCCTTCCATTCCCATTCGTCTGACTTGTTTGTTCGCCGGCCGCTACCATTCGGTCCCGCCGCATTTTCGTTAGTGGCAATCCGCCGACCGTTCCTGCCGTGGTTACAACATTTTGGTGACAAGGTAAACGGTAATAGTTGTTCCCATGGAGGCTAAGTTGGTCTGTCTGTTGCAACAACAACAGCAGCAGCTCGTGCAGCAGCAGCAGCCTCCAGTTAGACAAACTACAAAAGTCGATGTGGTTGCTAATGGATACAGTTGATGCCCGGGACGCTTTACCACAACAGCTTCCAAGTCCTCGGGTGTCCGATGCTTTCCCAAATCCGCTGTCATTCCCAACTTTTAATGACGCTAAAGAAGACTGTAAAACATACTTACATTGGCTGAAACATCATTTCACGGCTTTTCAAATCACGGATGACCCACTGCAGTGGCCATTGTTTTTGTCTTGGGCCACCCCAGACACATTTTTTCTTCTCTGCAAGTTGGCACCCTTGTCTGATCCTGTTGCTCTCCCTTTCCAGGAGATATGCCTTTTTCTGACATACTATTATTCACAGTGCTACTATGTGGTCGCCCCTCAGCAGGAGTGCCATAAACAGCCTGGACAATCATATCGTTCCTGGGTCGTGGACTTGCAGGATCTCAGTGATCAATGTGATTTTAAATGCACCAATCAGCAATGTAAGGCTTCCTATGTGGACTCCCTGATCCGGGATGTGGTGGTTCAGCTGGCTCCCGATACTGAGGTCCACACTGAGGCGTTGAAACTCAATAATTCCTCATTGGAAGAGATTCTCCGAATTGCCCACTCATCTGAAATTGCTCAGGTGGCTAATGAGTGTCTCAAGGCTCAGCTGCAAGTGGCGGCGATCGACGCATCTCTGTGGGTTCCACCCTTGCAATGTCGATGTGGCCCAGCCAACAGAGGCCAGTGCCATTGGGACTCCTCTTTGTCTGATGCCTCTATGGCATCAGAGCTGGTCATGTGGCCAGCTTCCATCTTGCCCACAGTGCTTTACCGCACATGCTCAAGCTGATTGCCCCCATTGCTGGAAAACGTGCATGCTGTGTGAGAAGGAGGACCACATGTGATCTGTTTGTCATACTCGTTCGACTCACCCCTGTCCTTCCCCTAATGGGCTTCAGGATACAGTACATGCTCTGCCATCAGTCGTCCCACTGGAGGACCCATCAGCGCGGAGGCTACTCCTCACGCTCCGCCTTTTTACTGAGGATGTCAGTTTTCAGGTCGGCACTGGGGCCACCATCTCCTGGATAAATATTGCATTGTATAGTCGCTTGGACTCTCCTGCATTGTTGCCGCCCTCTTGGTGTTTGGTTGCCTGTGGCGATGGTTCCATTCCCCTTTGTGGACAGTCCACCTACGAACATGTTCCCTGGCTCCTTACCCTATTTGTTGTCGACCATCCGTCGGCTTCAAATTTTTTTGGACTAGATGCATTTCAACAGTTTGGCTTTTCAATTTCCAATGAAGTTATGGTCATTTCCACGACTGTTCCTTTTCAGGACATGGACGATCTGTGCTCGGCTTTTGCATCATTGTTTGTGACCTATCTCGGTTGTGCTTCACGTTTTGAGGCACACATCACACTTCGGCCGTATGTGCAGCCTTGCCTTTTTCCAGGCCAGACCCATTCTGGAGGCCTCACAGCCAACAGTCATGCAGGAACTTCATCGGCTCTAGGCTGCTGGCGTCCTCGAGTCTGTGACATACAGTGCTTGGGCGACACCATTGGTGGTCGGACGGAAACCCAATGGGTCCCTTCAGCTGTTTTGGGACTTCAGTGCTACTGTCAATGCTCACTCCTTAGTAGACACTTACCCCATTTCCCGACAGGAAGACCTTCTCGCCAATCTTGTGAGGACGAGTACTTTTCTAAGATCGACCTGGCTGAGGCATACCACCAGTTACCTTTGGATTCCAATTCCTTGAACATCTTGGTTATCAACACACCTTTTGGCTTATACAAGTACAAGCGCCTTCCATTTGGTGTCTCTTCGGTGCCAGCTATTTTGAAAATGGTTCCTGTAGCAGCTTATGCCGCAGCCTATCCCAGCCTGCGTTAATTATCTAGATGACATATCAGTCACCGGGCGTTCCCACCAGGAACATTTGCACAACCTCAGCACCTTATTTCACGCTCTGCAATCTGTGGGTTTACGCTGTCACCTGGACAAGTGTTGTTTTTTTTCAACTAGAAGTGGAATACTTAGGCCACTGGCTTAGCAAAGATGGCATTCACCCTTCGGATTGCAATGTCATGGCCATTGAGGCCCTTCCTCATCCCAAGGACTTATCTGAACTCCAGGTGTGTTTGGGAAAGGTTACTTATTACTTAAAGTTCTTGCCCCAAGCTGCCTCTGTTGCTCAATCAATCACTTGCATCACAAAGGGGTACCTTTTGATTGGACTCCTGCCTGTGACCAGGATTTTCTCCATTTAAAGGTGATGCTGAAATCCGCCCCTTGACTTACTCCCTTCTCTCTGGATCGCACCTTGGTTGTGATGGCTTATGCGTCGGCCTATGTCATTGGGGCAGTCCTCACACATCGGAATACCAATGGCTCAGAACAGCCCATCACTTATGCATCAAAGACGTTAAGAACAGCACAACAGAACTACTCCCTGATTGAAAAGGAGGCCTTGGCGATATTGTTTGCAGTCCAGATATTTCACATCTATCTCTTTGGGGCAAGACCATTAACTCTTAGTTACCCTTTTCGGACCCCACTCTCACTTTCCAGAGAGGATGGCTCAACGTCTCCATTGCTGGGCACTATTTTTACAGAATTATACTTACACCATTCGCTATAAGCCCACCTCTCACTGTGCTAATGCAGACACTTTGTCACGTCTCCCATCAGGCCCCAATCCTGCATTTGACCAACAGGAGGTCCTCTGCTTTCACATTGATTCCGCCCGCCAGGATTCGCTGTAAGGTCTGCCTCTTATGGCTGCTCACATTGCCATGGCTATGCACCGAGACTCTATCTTGCGGCAGGTTCTCTGCTACATGATCCATCTTTGGCCCTCCAATATTACTCGTCGGTTGTGGACTGGCTTCAACCCCTGGCACCACCTGTCCCACTGGCTATCCATGGTTGACGGTGTCCTTCTGTTGGCCACGGAGTTGGATGCCCATCGGGTGGTCATCCCTCCAGATTTTCGACATCATGTGCTCAGTTTGTTACACCCTGGGCACTGTGGTATGTCCCGCATGAAAGTTTTGGCTCGCCAGCATGTGTATTGGCCTGAAATTGATGGCGATATTGAACGCCTGGTTCGCAGGTGCACTGTGTGTGCCTGTCACCAGGCAAGCCCCCCTCAGTCATTCGCACCCTAGCCTGTGCCTCACCGGCCCTGGGATAGCATCCATCTCGGTTTTGTGGGCCCATTTTTGGGGTCCATGTGGTTACTTATCGTTGATGACTACTCCAAATACCCATATGTCATTCGCATGGCAGCCATGACCATAGAGGCCATGCTCACGGCCCTCACCTAGGTTCTCGCCATTGAGGGCCTGCCTCACACGTTGGTCTCCGATAATGGCCCCCAATCCACGACATTCTCCTTCCACGACTTCTGTCAGGTCAACGGTATCAAACATATCCGTAGCCTACCTTTCCACCCTTCCTCCGATGGTGCAGTGGAGAGGCTTGTCCACACATTTAAACAACAGTTGACAAAGGTAGTGGAAACATCTCTAACCACATCAGCCCTCACCCTGTTCTTGAGCACATATCCCACCACACCAATTGACGGACATAGTCTGACAGAGCTCCTCCATAGGTGACAGCTGCAGACCCTGCACCATTTGCTGAAGCTGTCAACTTCCCACCCCACTCCTAGCCATCTCAGCGTTACGCCCCCCAGCATGGCCTTGTGGGCCCGCATGTAAGGCGCAAGGTGGGCTGTGCTCCTGCCATGGTCGTCACGGCCCATGGTCAGTGTGTGATGTCAGTGCACATGTCGAAAGGATTCTAGCCCCACCATCATAACCAGCTCCATCCATGTACCCCTGTGGGACTACCGCTGCCACCTCCTCCTACACTACCTCCTTCGGGTACAGACATGGTCATCGAGTCGTTGCCACTGCCCTCGGTTGCTACATCCCCGCAAGCCTACCGCCAACCCTCCCCATCCTGAGGTGGATCAGAAGCTCCTTGTAACACCCTGCCCTCTGGCTTGGCTGACATGGACACCTCGGATGTCCCTTCCTCCCAGACAATGGCAGTTGAGAAGCCTGGGTCTTCTCCCATCTGCCGAACGCCGCAGCACAGACTGGGGCATTTTCACCCCAATGCACAAGTTTCAGGGGGAAGGATCTGGTACCAAGCTCCACGCGTTTCAAATCCACAGGAGACCGCATGGAACTTGATGACCACTAGAGGTCTCTGGAGCAATCACCCCAAATGCTGTGGCTGTGCATGCTCCTGGCCCTAAGTCTAATGTAGGGGCGCCACTGTGGAGCATGTGGCCCACTGGCCAATAGAAAAATACCCTGTCTCTCACTCAGTGAGGCAGTCTGGTGTTTGCATTGAGTCAGTTGACTTCTCGCTTACAGACATCGTGTTTACATTGTGTGTGCTTGCTTCCCGTTTACGAGGGGGCATAGTTTGATTTCGTGAGGTTATCTCTTATGACCCTGTTCCTTAATACTTTGTTGTTGATCTTGGTACCCTGCTTGGTTGTCTGTCATCTTGATTGTCCTTCCATTCCATTCCTGTTTGTTCGCAGCCGCTCCAGTCGATACCACCACATTTTCATAGGCGGTAACCCATGGCATTCCTGTTGTGGTTACAACAGGTGGCAATGTTTATTTTCACATCCACTGGGTGTTTGGTGTAAGGGAACCATCACATCCAGCATACTGACTACTGGAGAGACTGGGAAAATCTTCTTTCTTCTGGTATGTTCTCATTTACTTACATTCTTATCAGTTATATTCATCAAGTTCACAGTAGAATAATTTATTTGTTCTTTGAAATTTTGTAAATATTTTTTCCTTTACAGCTGGGTAATGTTGTTGTTTGGCTACAATGTTTATTCTCACTTCAATAGGTTTTCAGTGGAAATGAGACACCACATGTACCATACTAACAGATTTTTTAAAATTGATAAATCGGCTTTGTTTAGGTATGTCCTTACTTTGTATTGTATTTTTGGTAGTCATATCCCTATGTACACCAAGAACAATGTATTTGCAATACAAAACATAGTAAATGGTTCTTTCCTCACAGCAAGGAGATTCCATTGTATGGGTGCAATGTTTATTTTCCCATCGACTGTGTTTTGGTGAAGGGAACCACGACATCCATCATACTGACTACTGGAGATAACTGGAAAATCTTCTTTCTTCTGGTATGTTCTTCTTTTGCTTGGCATTCTTATCAGCTACATTCTTCCAGTCCACAGTGGAAAAATGTATTTGATTTGTGAAATGTTCAAATTTTTTTACATTACAGCAGGGTGATGTGGTTGTGTGGCTAAGTTGATTATTCTCTCTTGAATGGGTTTTGTGGTGGTAATGACATACCACATTCACCTTACTAACTAACAGATTATCAGAGCTTGATAAACAAGCCTTGATGAATTCTTCTCTGGTTATCAGCCGAGTGGTGGCATCATCTTGTCGCAACGTTTCAATGAGTTTCATACCCATCATCTTCTGGCGAAGTGACGCGATGCTGTGTTCTGCATATCTATATAGCTGCTTGGCTGTCATCCACTACTGTAGGCCAGCCAATCACGTTCTTCCGGCAGGGAGTACCGCGTGGGTATTAGTGGGGGCAGGGTCTGCGGCGCCGCCCAGTATCTACACTAGGTGGCTATCCAATCTGTCTGCGGATGCCACTGCCTTCAGATCAGAGTGTTCCTGATGTATTTTGTCAATTGTGGGATTCCAAGCTGCACTGAGCTGAAAACCGCTACCCCTGTTTACTAAATTGTTGTGCTGACGTATGTCCACTGCCTCTTTGAAGATCGAGCCCCAGAAACTGTTGGTGCTGCACAGCTTCTTCGAAGGTGTGTCCCTTGATAATGCTATGTTTTGCTACCGCAGACTTGTTTGTCTGTTCTAGTCATACATTTCTGATGTATCATTGTATCAACCCGATATATTCCATCCCACATTCGCACTCAATACTGTAAATGTGCAGTGTCTGCAACCCCAGCTGATCTTTGGTTGAGCCAAGAATACCTTTGACTTTTTTGGTGCACGAAAGATGGTCGTTATTTGGTGCTTCTTTAATATTTTTATGATCTCGGCTGTTGGCAGTCCAGCAAACGGCAGAAACGCCACACGTTCTGCCTCGTCTACTTCTTGTTTCTCCTCCCGCCTCTTGTCTGCACGCAAGGCTTATCTTATTTGTGTCTCAGTGTAGCTCTTAAAGAAGGTTTCCCGCGGATGTGCTAACTCATGCGGCAAACTCTCCCTGTCGCAGATCGACCAGGTTCTTTGTACTAAGGTGTTCATTACTGTGTTACATTTTGTTGGATGGTGGAAACTCCAAGCATTGAGATATAAGTCCGTGTGCATCTTCTTCCTGTAGACCAAATGTCCCAATGTACTGTCTGGATTTTTCCTGATCAAAATATCCAAGAAGGGAAGGCAGCCATTCTCTTCTACTTCCCTGATAAATTTGATGCTATCATTTACGTCACTGAGATGGTGTAGGAACTCCTATAGTTTTTTCTTGCAATGGGGCCACACTACAAAAGTGTCATCTACGTATCTGTAGAACACCTTTGGTTTATGGCAGATGGTGTTCAATGCCACATTTTCGAAGTGCTCCATGCACAAGTTGGCATACCTGGGGCCAGGGGGGGAACCCATGGCAACACCATCTGTTTGTTGATAGAATTTCCCACCACATTTGAAGTACATTGTGGTTAACACAAGATAAAAGAGTCTGAGTGTGTCCTCATCGAAGTGATCTTTGAGTAGAGCTAAGGAATCATCCAGAGGCACACGGGTGAAAACAGAGGTGACATCAAAGCCAGCTAGTAGATCCTTCTCATCCAGGCGTAACCCTTGGAGTACCTTAACAAATTCGGCCGAGTTCTTGACATGGGGAGGGCAATGACCCACGAGTGGTTTTAACAGGTGTGCTAGGTGCTTGGCTACACCATACATCAGAGAATTTATGGTGTTCAATATAGGATGTAGTGGGACATTCTCCTTACGGATCTTTGGGAGGGCATACTGTTGTGGTGGAGCCGGTGCCCAAGGGTAAAGCTTCCTGATGGTGTTTCTGTAAAGTCCACAGCTATTGAGAAGATCGATGGTCTTGCCTGTAACAGAAGCAATTGTGTCTTTCCCCACTTCTTTGTATGCTGGATCTTGTAGTAAGATGTAGATCTTCTACCAGTAATCTTCTGACTTCCGTAGGAATGTCGCATTCCATTTGTCTGCTGCTAAGACCGCTATACCCTTGTCATCGCGTAGGTTCATCAGTGCCTTGTGCTCTTCTGCCGTAATGTTGTTCTTAGGCATTCTTGCTTTCTCGAGTACCCTGCTGGTCTCCCTCCTCACTTCCTCGGCTGATCTCAGCGGGAGTCCACATGTGGCTTGCTCGACATATAGATATACAGAACAAAGCACCCCGACACTTCACCAGAAAATGATGGGTATGAAACTCATTGAAACATTGCGACAAGACAACGCCACCACTCGGCTGATAACGCAAGAAGAATGCATCAGTAGAATACGCCAAGAAAGACTGCAATCGCATAAATATGCTTTGTTTAGGAATGTCCTTCCTTTGCATTATATTTTACATATTCATATCCCAATGTTCACTAAGAAGAAAATATTTCTCTCCTTGAAGCAGGGAAATTACATTGTATGTCTGCAATATTTTTTTTTTCTATCAACTGGGTTTTTGGTGGAAAGGAACCACCAAATCCAGCATAATGCCTATGGGAATGACTAGGAAAATCTTCTTTCTACTGGTATATCTTTATAATGAGACACCACATGTACAATATTAATCAACAGATATTCCGAACTTGTAAATCTTCTTAATTAGGTATGTCCTTCCATTGCTTTATATTGTTATCAGTCGTATCAGTATGTTCACAAAGAAAAATTTATTTGCTTGACATGATGTAGTAAATCTATCTATCCTCACAGAAGCAAGATTACATTGCATGGGTGCAATATTTATTATACCATAGAATGAGATTTTGGTGAAAGGGAACCACCACATCCAGCATACTGAACACGGGAGATACTGGGAAAGTCTTCTTTTTTTGGTATGTCCTTCTTTTGAATTATAATCATATCAGTTATATTCATCAAGTTCACAGTGGAATAATTTATTTGAATTGTGAAATGTGGGAAGGTTTTGTTCTTTACAGCAGAGTTATCATGTTGTGTGGCAATAGAGTTTATTCACCATTCAATGTGTTTTCGGTTCAAATAAGACATAATGTGCACCTTACCAACTAACAGATTCTAGGATCTTAATAAATACATTTTTAGGTATGTCTTTCATTTACTTTATATGTTTAAAAATCATGTCAGAATGGTCACTAAGAACAGTCAATGTACATTACAAAATGTAGTAAATCTTACTTTCCTCACAACAGGGAGATTCCACTGTACTGGTGCAATGTTTATTTTCCCATCGTCTGGAAATCTGGTGGAAGGGAACCAAAATATGCAGCATACTGACTATGGGAGATACTAGAAAGCCTTCTTTCTTTTGGTATGTCCTTCCATTAAGTTTTATTCTTGTCAGATATATTTTTCAAGTTCACAGTTGAATACTTCATCGAACTGCAAAATGTTGTAATGTTTTATTTCTTTATAGCCGGGTGATGTGCTTGTTTTGCTACAAATATTGTTCTCCATTCAATAATGTTTTATGCAAGTGAGACATGGTGTGCACCTTACCATCTTACAGACCTTCGGATCTTAATAAATATACTTTTTAGGTGTGTCATTCATTTACTTTATATATTTATAAATCATATCACAATGGTCATTAAGGACAATCAATGTATATTACAATATGTAGTAAATCTTTATTTCCTCACAGTAGGGAGATTCCATTCTATGGGTGCAATGTTCATTTTCCCATCGACTTGCAACCTGGTGGAAGGGAAACACCACAACCAGCATAATGGGTGTGGGAGATACTAGCTACCCTTCTTTCTTTTGGTATATCCTTCTTTAAAATTCAATTCTTTTCTGATATCTCTCTCAAATTCACAGTTTACTAGTTTTTTCGAATTACCAATTGTAGTAAAGTTTTTTTTTTCTTTACAGCAATGTGATGTGGTTGTTTAGTACAATTGAGACATAACATGCTCCTTACAAAGTTACAGATTTCTGATCTTAATAAATATACTTTTTTAGATGTTCTTAATTTACTTTATATATTTGTACTTTAAACATAGCTGCGCTACAGCAATGGTTCCACGTAAATCAGACTAAGAACAGCCGACCAGTTGCAAAGGATAAAGCAATCTTTACCTAGGTTTCAATAGATATAAATCTATCTTCTTCAGAAGATGCAGTATTATAACAACATGAAGTGATATGTCCTTATCGTTTGTCGCTTAGGCTCTCTGCAACTTCTATGTACCTATTTTATTTGTTTGACAAACCCTGTTGTCAGGGCTATATTTTATATGATTAATGTAACTATGCAGATGTTTGCCTAAACGATAAGGACATATCACTTCATGTTGTTATAATACTGCATCTTCTGAAGAAGATAGATTTATATCTATTGAAACCTAGGTAAAGATTGCTTTATCCTTTGCAACTGGTCGGCTGTTCTTAGTCTGATTTATATATTTGTTATACATATAATAGGATCACTAAGAAGGATTAATGTACACTACAGTATGTAGTAAATCTTGATTTTCTCACAGCAGCGAGCTTACATTGTACAGGTGCAATGTTTATTTCCCGATCTACTGAGAATCTGGTGGAAGGGAACCACCAGAACCAGCATAATGAGTGTGGGAGATACTAGCTAGCCTTCTTTCTTTTGCTATTTCCTTTTTTTAAATTTTATTCTTATCAGATATATTTCTTAAGTTCACAGTTTACTAGTTTATTGTAATTGCAAAATGTAGTAAGTTTTGTTCTATACAGCAGGTTGATGTTGCTGTGTGGCTACAGAGATTACTCTCCATTCAATGTGTTTTTGGTGAAAGTGAGACACAATGTGCACCTTACCAAATAACAGATCTTCTGATCTTAGTAAATATACTTTTTGAAGTTGTTGTATTGTTGTTGTTGTTGTTGTGGTCTTCAGTCCTGAGACTGGTTTGATACAGCTCACCATGCTACTCCATACTGTGCAAGCTTCTTCATCTCCCAGTACCTACTGCAACCTACATCCTTCTGAATCTGCTTAGTGTATTTATCTCTTGGTCTCCCTCTACGATTTTTACCCTCTTCCATTTCCATAATATTGTCCTCAAGTATATCGCCCTTGTATAGACCCTCTATATACTGCCACCTTTCTGCTTTCCCTTCTTTGTTTAAGACTGGGTTTCCATCTGAGCTCTTGATATTCATACAAGTGGCTCTCTTTTCTCCAAAGGTCTCTTTCATTTTCCTGTAGCCAGTATCTATCTTACCCCTAGTGAGACAAGCCTCTACATCCTTACATTTGCCCTCTAGCCATCCCTGCTTAGCCATTTTGCACTTCCTGTCGATCTCATTTTTGAGACATTTCTATTCCTTTTTGCCTGCTTCACTTACTGCCTTTTTTAACTTTCTTCTTTCATCAATTAAATTCAGTATCGCTTCTGTTACCCAAGGATTTCTACTAGCCATCATCTTTTTACCTACTTGATCCTCTGCTGCTTTCACTACTTCATCCCTCAGAGCTACCCATTCTTCATCTACTGTATTTCTTTCCCTCATTCCTGTCAATTGTTCCCTTATGCTCTCCCTAAAACTGTACAACCTCTGGTTTAGTCAGTTTATCCAGGTCCCATCTCCTTAAATTCCCACCTTTTTGCAGTTTCTTCAGTTTTAATCTACAGTTCATAACTAATAGATTGTGGTCAGAGTCCACATCTGCCCATGGAAATGTCTTACAATTTAAAACCTGGTTCCTAAATCTCTGCCTTACCATTATATAACCTATCTGAAACCTGTCAGTATCTCCAGGCTTCTTCCATGTATACAACCTTCTTTTATGATTCTTGAACCAAGTGTTAGCTATGATTAAGTTATGCTCTGTGCAAAATTCTACCAGACGGCTTCCTCTTTCATTTCTCACCCCCAATCCATATTCACCCACTATGTTTCCTTCTCTCCCTTTCCCTACTGTCGAATTCCAGTCATCCATGACTATTAAATTTTCGTCCCTTCACTACGTGAATAATATCTTTTATCTCATTATAGATTTCATCAATTTCTTCATCATCTGCAGAGCTAGTTGGCATATGAACTTGTACTACCATAGTAGGCATGGGGTTCGTATCTATCTTTGCCACAATAATGCATTCACTATGCTGTTTGTAGTAGCTTACCCGCACTCCTATTTTTTTTATTCATTATTAAACCTACTCCTGCATTACCACTATTTGATTTTGTATTTACAAACCTGTATTCACCTGACCAAAAGTCTTGTTCCTCCTGCCACCGAACTTCACTGATTCCCACTGTATCTAACTTTAACCTATCCATTTCCCTCTTTAAATTTTCTAACCTATCTGCCTGGTTAAGGGATCTGACATTCCACGTTCCGATCCGTAGAACACCAGTTTTCTTTCTCCTGATAATGACGTCCTCTTGAGTAGTCCCCATTTAGACATCCAAATGGGGGACTATTTTACCTCTGGAATATTTTACCCAGGAGGATGCCATCATCATTTAACCATACAGTACAGCTGCATGCCCTCAGGAAAAATTATGGCTGTAGTTTCCCCTTGCTTTCAGCCGTTTGCAGTACCAGAACAGCAAGGCCGTTTTGGTTAGTGTTACAAGGCCAGATAAGTCAATCATCCAGACTGTTGCCCCTGCAACTACTGAAAAGTCTGCTGCCCCTCTTCAGGAACCACACGTATGTGTGGCCTCTCAACATATACCCTTACGTTGTGGTTGCACCTACACCTATCTGTATCACTGAGCCATGCAGGCCTCCCCACTAACAGCTAGGTCCATGGTTCTTGGGGGGGAGGGGGGACTAGTATGTCCTTCATTTACTCTATATATCTACAAACCATATCAAAATGATTTACTAGGAACAATCAAAGTACATTTCAATATGTAGTAAAGCTTTATTTCCTTACAGCAGGGAGATTCCATTGTACAGATGCAATGTTTATTCTCCCATCAACTGGGAATCTTAGATTAGATTAGTTTTTCGATCCATAGATCCATGCTGAAGAGATCCTCATGGATGTGGATCATGTCAAATATTTTTTATATTTTTTTATTTTATTTAAAGCTGAAATAAGAATACTAATAGTGTGAGTATATACAAAACATCATTTGTTTCTATTAAAAAATTTGTCAATGGGGTTGAAAGAGTTGGCCACTAGTAAGTCTTTCAGGCTCATTTTAAACTGATCCTTATTTGTAACTAAATTTTTTATTTTGCTGGCAAATTATTGAACATGAGTGTTCCTGAGTAGTGGACTCATTTTTGTACTAAAGTAAGTGATTTTAAGACTTTGTGCAGATCATTTTTGTTTTTGGTATTGTATGTATGAACTGAGCTGTTTGTTGGAAAAAGAGATAAATAATTTAAGACAAATTTCATTAAAGAGTAAATATACAGAGAGGCAGTAGCCTTTGACAAATCACAGAAAATACCTGCAACTCATAATTTGCTATTTAATGAATTAAGTACATTTTCACTCTAGGTGTAAATAGCCTTCTCGATTTCAGAAATCCAAAGTATGTTCTTGATTATATGTTATTTGTGGTCAGATGGTAGAGAAGCCGCCTATACATTACTTTTTCTAAAATTTTTGAGAATGCTGGCAAAAGTGAAATCAGTCTGTAGTTTGATGGTATCTCCTTATCCCCACTCTTGAATAGAGGCTTAAAATCTACATATTTTAGCCAATCAGGAAATGTCCCAGTTATAATAGACTGGTTACACAACTAACTTCGAATTGTACTAAACTCACAAGAACATGCCTTAAGTAACTCTGTTGATATGAATAGATTATAATTTCCTGCAGGTGCTTGGTAAATAGTCACTATTATATAGGATCTGTTATGGAACTCTACATCTGTTGCACATGCTTCTGGATGCTGCTCTAAATAGAATTTATTAATGTCATTATTCTTGAATTTATGGCAGTTTTTAATGAATGTGGCAACTCCTACTCCATCCATATCTACTCTGCAGAAGTAGGAAGCTAGCATAAATCCTGAAATCTGGTGGAAGGTAACCAACACTTGCAGCGTGCTGAATATGTGAGATACTAGAAAGCCTTCATCCTTTTCGTTTGCCCTTTTTTTAAATTTTATTCTTATCAGATATATTTCTCAAGTTCACAGTTGAATAGTTTATTCGAATTGCAAAACGTAGTAAAGTTTTTTTCTTTACAGCAGGGTGATGTGGTTGTGTGGCTACAAAGGTTACTCTCCATTCAATGTTTTGGTTGCAAATGACCCTCAACGTGCACCTACCAACTAACAGATCTTCGAATTGTAATAAATATACTTTTTTTAAGAATTTCCTTCATTTACTTTATATATTTACATATCATATCAAAATGGTCACAAAGAACAATCTATGTACATTACAATATGTAGTAAATCTTTATTTTCTCACAGCAGGGAGATTCCATTGTACGGGTGATATGTTTATTTTTCCATCAACTGGGAATCTGGTGGAAAGGAACGACCACATGCAGCATAAGGTCTATGGGAGGTACTAGAAAGCCTTCTTTCTTTTGGTGTGTCCTTATTTTAAATTTTATTCTAATCTGATATATATCTCAATTTCGCAGTTGAATGATTTATTCGGGTTTCAAAATGTAGTAAAGTTTTTGTTCCTTACAGCAGGTTTTATGTGATTGAGTTAGTACAAAAATTATTCTCCATTCAATGTGTTTTTTGCGCAAATGTGCCACATAGTTGTAATGTAATGGACTACTGAAACTATCGATACAATCCACTGGCGAGCTACGCGTTGCTGTGAATCGACATGAAAGAACAATTATAAATAAAATTACAGTGAACTTTAATTACGTCAACATACACAGAAATATTATCGCTCTATTATAAAAACTAATAATTTTCAGGACAATAATATTATGTATTGCTGCAGAACTATTTGAGAACTCTATTCAATTTTCGTACTGTTTCCATAAGTGTATAAGTGTGATGTAAAAAATATGTATGCTCAATTCATGTTGGCACACCTGCGTACTATGAAAGGTCGTGGATTGTTGAGGCAGAAACAGTTACGTTATAAACAGTATCAGTCACGTAGCATACTACAAACCCAAGGACCCATTGTAGTAACAATTACATCAAATCCAGAAGTTACCCCTAGACAACGAGTATTCATGGTGAGGTAATTAAATTATTTCATGTTCGTACTGTGAAGTTACCTTCTCTTTGTCAAATATTAAGTCTCTTATGCTCTGTTAATAGAGTGAACAGACTGACGGGGACTTGTGGTGCACTATTGAAACCAGGAAGACCTCACAGGTTTTTAAACACGTGTCATAATTTGATATAAAATAATTGATGATATTTAATATTTGTTCCCCGGACGAGAGAGGTACAGTACATATGGGAACACTCTGTCCGGAATTCAAATTGCATTGTTCGAACTGATACTTGTTCTATATTCACAGATAACAATAGGTACAGTAACAGTAAATCCCCCCCCATGAACCATGGACCTTGCCGATGGTGGGGAGGCTTGCGTGCCTCAGCGATACAGATAGCCGTACCGTAGGTGCAACCACAACGGAGGGGTATCTGTTGAGAGGCCAGACAAACGTGTGGTTCCTGAAGAGGGGCAGCAGCCTTTTCAGTAGTTGCAAGGGCAACAGTCTGGATGATTGACTGATCTGGCCTTGTAACAATAACCAAAACGGCCTTGCTGTGCTGGTACTGCGAACGGCTGAAAGCAAGGGGAAACTACAGCCATAATTTTTCCCGAGGGCATGCAGCTTTACTGTATGATTAAATGATGATGGCGTCCTCTTGGGTAAAATATTCCGGAGGTAAAATAGTCCCCCATTCGGATCTCCGGGCGGGGACTACTCAAGAGGATGTCGTTATCAGGAGAAAGAAAACTGGCGTTCTACGGATCGGAGCATGGAATGTCAGATCCCTTAATCGGGCAGGTAGGTTAGAAAATTTAAAAAGGGAAATGGATAGGTTGAAGTTAGATATAGTGGGAATTAGTGAAGTTCGGTGGCAGGAGGAACAAGACTTCTGGTCAGGTGACTACAGGGTTATAAACACAAAATCAAATAGGGGTAATGCAGGAGTAGGTTTAATAATGAATAGGAAAATAGGAATGCGGGTAAGCTACTACAAACAGCATAGTGAACGCATTATTGTGGCCAAGATAGATACGAAGCCCACACCTACTACAGTAGTACAAGTTTATATGCCAACTAGCTCTGCAGATGACGAAGAAATTGAAGAAATGTATGATGAAATAAAAGAAATTATTCAGATTGTGAAGGGAGACGAAAATTTAATAGTCATGGGTGACTGGAATTCGAGTGTAGGAAAAGGGAGAGAAGGAAACATAGTAGGTGAATATGGATTGGGGGACAGAAATGAAAGAGGAAGCCGCCTGGTAGAATTTTGCACAGAGCACAACATAATCATAACTAACACTTGGTTTAAGAATCATGAAAGAAGGTTGTATACATGGAAGAACCCTGGAGATACTAAAAGGTATCAGATAGATTATATAATGGTAAGACAGAGATTTAGGAACCAGGTTTTAAATTGTAAGACATTTCCAGGGGCAGATGTGGACTCTGACCACAATCTATTGGTTATGACCTGTAGATTAAAACTGAAGAAACTGCAAAAAGGTGGGAATTTAAGGAGATGGGACCTGGATAAACTGAAAGAACCAGAGGTTGTACAGAGATTCAGGGAGAGCATAAGGGAGCAATTGACAGGAATAGGGGAAATAAATACAGTAGAAGAAGAATGGGTAGCTTTGAGGGATGAAGTAGTGAAGGCAGCAGAGGATCAAGTAGGTAAAAAGACGAGGGCTAGTAGAAATCCTTGGGTAACAGAAGAAATATTGAATTTAATTGATGAAAGGAGAAAATATAAAAATGCGGTAAGTGAAACAGGCAAAAAGGAATACAAACGTCTCAAAAACGAGATCGACAGGAAGTGCAAAATGGCTAAACAGGGATGGCTAGAGGACAAATGTAAGGATGTAGAGGCCTATCTCACTAGGGGTAAGATAGATACCGCCTACAGGAAAATTAAAGAGACCTTTGGAGATAAGAGAACGACTTGTATGAATATCAAGAGCTCAGATGGAAACCCAGTTCTAAGCAAAGAAGGGAAAGCAGAAAGGTGGAAGGAGTATATAGAGGGTCTATACAAGGGCGATGTACTTGAGGACAATATTATGGAAATGGAAGAGGATGTAGATGAAGATGAAATGGGAGATACGATACTGCGTGAAGAGTTTGACAGAGCACTGAAAGACCTGAGTCGAAACAAGGCCCCCGGAGTAGACAATATTCCATTGGAACTACTGACGGCCGTGGGAGAGCCAGTCCTGACAAAACTCTACCATCTGGTGAGCAAGATGTATGAAACAGGCGAAATACCCTCAGACTTCAAGAAGAATATAATAATTCCAATCCCAAAGAAAGCAGGTGTTGACAGATGTGAAAATTACCGAACAATCAGTTTAATAAGCCACAGCTGCAAAATACTAACACGAATTCTTTACAGACGAATGGAAAAACTAGTAGAAGCCAACCTCGGGGAAGATCAGTTTGGATTCCGTAGAAACACTGGAACACGTGAGGCAATACTGACCTTACGACTTATCTTAGAAGAAAGATTAAGGAAAGGCAAACCTACGTTTCTAGCATTTGTAGACTTAGAGAAAGCTTTTGACAATGTTGACTGGAATACTCTCTTTCAAATTCTGAAGGTGGCAGGGGTAAAATACAGGGAGCGAAAGGCTATTTACAATTTGTACAGAAAGCAGATGGCAGTTATAAGAGTCGAGGGACATGAAAGGGAAGCAGTGGTTGGGAAGGGAGTGAGACAGGGTTGTAACCTCTCCCCGATGTTGTTCAATCTGTATATTGAGCAAGCAGTAAAGGAAACAAAAGAAAAATTCGGGGTAGGTATTAAAATTCATGGAGAAGAAATAAAAACTTTGAGGTTCGCCGATGACATTGTAATTCTGTCAGAGACAGCAAAGGACTTGGAAGAGCAGTTGAATGGAATGGACAGTGTCTTGAAAGGAGGATATAAGATGAACATCAACAAAAGCAAAACAAGGATAATGGAATGTAGTCTAATTAAGTCGGGTGATGCTGAGGGAATTAGATTAGGAAATGAGGCACTTAAAGTAGTAAAGGAGTTTTGCTATTTGGGGAGCAAAATAACTGATGATGGTCGAAGTAGAGAGGATATAAAATGTAGGCTGGCAATGGCAAGGAAAGCGTTTCTGAAGAAGAGAAATTTGTTAACATCCAGTATTGATTTAAGTGTCAGGAAGTCATTTCTGAAAGTATTTGTATGGAGTGTAGCCATGTATGGAAGTGAAACATGGACGATAAATATTTTGGACAAGAAGAGAATAGAAGCTTTCGAAATGTGGTGCTACAGAAGAATGCTGAAGATTAGATGGGTAGATCACATAACTAATGAGGAAGTATTGAATAGGATTGGGGAGAAGAGAAGTTTGTGGCACAACTTGACCAGAAGAAGGGATCGGTTGGTAGGACATGTTCTGAGGCATCAAGGGATCACCAATTTAGTGTTGGAGGGCAGCGTGGAGGGTAAAAATCGTAGAGGGAGACCAAGAGATGAATACACTAAGCAGATTCAGAAGGATGTAGGTTGCAATAGGTACTGGGAGATGAAAAAGCTTGCACAGGATAGAGTAGCATGGAGAGCTGCATCAAACCAGTCTCAGGACTGAAGACCACAACAACAACAACAACAACAACAACAACAGTAAATCGGCCAATAAAGAGGAAGAGGAAAAGGAATTCAATGAAGAAGGCAAATAACATATATTAAAGTACGGAAACAATTAAGCAACAACAAAATTCGGCCTACACTTTACGGCGCACGCAAGACCACGCGGAAAACAAGGTAAGTGCATATATTGATTTGTTCACATTGTTGACTTTTTTATACGTATTTTGCGGGTTAATAAGTTTAAAAATCTCTTGCTTTAAAATGGCGATAACGGAGGATATTACAAACAATCTTGTCCGGGGGGGGGGGGGGGGGGGGGGGGGTAGGCAAATTCGAATGCAAGTGGCGAGCTTGGTACCAGTATAGGAATGGAGAATACATTATCACATTATCTAAAAATGTCGTTGAAGAATTAGATACATCCACGATGTTGCGATTACTTTTAAAACAAAATTCGGAATTGAAGAACGTAATTGAAAATAAAGTGTCTCGAATTGTTAGAAAATGCAAAATGTGTAGAAGAAAAACTTTTGAAAGAAAATAGCCAAGTGGCTCAGAAATTCTAAAAAGTAAGTGAAGGTATCAGATCTGACATGGAATTAATGAAAATCAATTTAGAAGAACGTGCAAATAAGATTGAGGATAGGGTGTCGACGTAGAAGATACGCTCAATAAAGTCAAACTAACGATCAAACGGGAAGCGGAAGAAACCGCGAAAAATTTCGAAGTATTTGCAAATGAAAGGAAAATTAAATAGGGGGGAAATGATTACCGGAATTGAGTTGCATATGAAAAGTTTCTGTGGCAAATTGTCAATGCTTGAAAACAATGCGGAAAAAGTAAAGACTGTTGGGAATGATGTAGTGTTGTAACGCTGTAATTATAGACAATGAGCATGAGGTAGTACGATTAAAGCAACAACTGAGATTCGGGACAATTTAGTCATGAAATCGGTGGCGACACTTCATTTAACGGATTTTGGCCAGGTGTTGTGCGTAATTTTTCCAGGGGTCGGAAAATTACACCCGGCTGACTTGATTATGAATTGTAGTGACAATTTTCGTATGAAATGAAAGAATGGAAATTATCGAAGTAATTATAATAGGAACAATCAACATTATCAGCAAAATCGACATGATAACTGTCAGGGAAATTCCAATACTCAAGACAAGGGCAAATGAAGACGAAATGAGAACAGGGCAAGAAATAATTATGGGTGAAACGGGAATAGACAATGGGAAAATTCACAGACAAGACAAGATGGGATTTTGCAAGGACGGTTAAACTATGAGCCATCCCGATGAGGGCCTGTCAGTTTGGGACGAACAGATATAACTTCAGAAATCAGGCTATTAGAAAGCAAAGTAGGCATATACATACTAATTACGGAAGAAGACAGATGATTACACAAGTAGGGCACCGGATGTTGTAAGAGACCATTTGATAAACAATTTTGGCACCAAATAAGTGATAGGGGGACAAGTAAAGATAATTGTAGACACATTAGTATTAGGAATCAGTGGGGATGTAACGAAGAATTTGTTTATGGAGAAAGAAAATGATATATGATGTGGGGGGCTGTTGCTATGTTAATAATACTAATGGCACCTATGATAATTACGGAATTAATGTATTGTGATAAAATTGTAGTAAATTGTGATCTGAATTACGTGGAGGCTTCTGTGACTGAGAATTAGAAAAAAGTACTGAATAATAGAGTTGTAGAATTGAAGGAAGGAGATTGTGTTGATGATGTGGGAGATAATGTTTGATAAGGTTGATGTGGTTGATGGTAGGGAAGTTGCGTCATTTGTTGAGGTATTGAAGGATTCTGAGGAAGAGGCTGTTGATGGTTGAGAAGTAGGTGCTTCTTTTTTTTGAAATTCTTATCAGTTTAATTCATCATATTCACAGTGGAACAATTTATTTAATTTGCAATATATGGTTAAATATTTGTTGTTTAGTGCAGGGTCATCTGGTTGTATGGCCACAAAGCAGATTCTCCATTCAATGGGTTTTTGTGCATATGGGACTTCACATGCACCTTACTGAATAACGGATATTCGGAATGTGAAAAATCTTCTTGTTTAGGTATCTCCTTCATTTGCTTTATACATTTAAAAATCTTATTCCAATGGTCACTAAAAATAAACAATTTGCTGCACAAATTGTGGTACATGTTTCTTCCCTCTCAGCAGGGAGATTTCGTTTAATGACTGCTATGTTTGTTCTACCATTGAGTGTGATTTTGGTCAATGGGAACCACCACTCCCAGCATTCTGACTATTGGAGTTATTAGGAAAGACTTCTTTCTTTTGCTAAGTGCTTCTTTTGATTGATACTGTTATCACGTATACTCATCAATTTCACAGTGGAGTAATGTATTTGAATCGTGAAATGTGGTTTAATGTTTGTTCTTTACAGCAGGGCCGTCGGGTTGTATGGCCACAAAGCAGCTTCTCCATTCAATGGTTTTTTTCGTGCATATGGGAAACCACATATACCTTACTGAATAATGGATGTTTGAAATGTGATAAATCTCCTTGTTTAGGTATCTCCATCATTTGCTTTATATTTTTAAAAATCATATTCCGATGGTCACTAAAAATAATCAATGTGCTGCAAAAAATTGTGGTACATGTTTGTTCCCTCTGAGCAGGGAGATTCCGTTTGATGACTGCTATGTTTGTTCTACCATCGAGTGTGATTTTGGTCAATGGGCAATACCACTCCCAGCATTCTGACTTTTGGAGTTATTAGGAAAGACTTCTTTCATTTGGAAGGTGCTTCTTTTGATTGATACCATTATCACTTATATTCAACAATTTCACAGTGGCGTAATGTATTTGAATCGTGAAATGTGGTTAAATGTTTGTTCCTTACAGCAGTGTCATCTGTTTGTATGGCCAAAAAGCAGATTCTCCATTCAATGGGTTTTTTGTGCATATGGGACTTAACATACACGTTACTGAATAACGGATGTTCGCAATGTGATAAATCTTCTTGTTTAGGTATCTCCTTCATTTGGTTTATATTTTTAAAAATCTTATTCCAAAGGTCACTTAAAATAATCAATGTGCTGCACCAATTGTGGTACATGTTTGTTCCCTCTCAGCAGGGAGATTCCGTTTGATGACTGCTATGTTTGTTCTACCATCGAATTGGATTTTGTTGGATGGAAACCACCACTCCCAGCCTTCTGACTATTGGAGTTATTTGGAAAGGCTTCTTTCTTTTGCTAGGTGCTTCGTTTGATTGATACCGTTATCACTTATATTCATCAATTTCACAGTGGAGTAATGTATTTGAATCATGATATGTGGTTAAGTGTTTGTTCTTTACAGCAGGGTCATCTGGTTGTATGATCACAAAGCAGATTCTCCATTCAATGGGTTTTTTGTGCATATGGGCCTTCACATGCACCCTACTGAATAACGGATGTTCGCAATGCGATAAATCTTCCTGTTTAGGTATATCCTTCAGTTGCTTTATATTTTTAAAAATCTTATTCCAAAGGTCACTTAAAATAATCAATGTGCTGCACAAATTGAGGTACATGTTTGATCCCTCTCCGCAGGGAGATTCCGTTTGATGACTGCTATGTTTGGTCTACCATCGAGTGTGATTTTATTGGATGGGAACCACCACTCCCAGCATTCTGACTATTGGAGTTATTAGGTAAGGCTTCTTTCTTTTGCTAGGCGCTTCATTTGATTGATACTGTTATGACTCATATTCATCAATTTCACAGTGGAGTAATGTATTTGAATCGTGAAATGTGGTTAAATGTTTGTTCCTTACAGAAGGGTCATCTGTTTCTATGGCCAAAAAGCAGTTTCTCCATTCAATGGTTTTTTTGTCGATGTGGGACACCACACACACCATACTGAATAACGGATGTTCAGAATGTGATATGTCTTCTTGTTTAGGTATCTCCTTCATTTGCATTATATTATACAAACTCTTCTTCCAATGGTCACTAAAAATAATCAATGTGCTGCACAAATTGTGGTACATGGTTGTTCCCTCTCAGCAGGGAGATTCCGTTTGATGACTGCTATGTTTGTTCTTCCATCGAGTGTGATTTTGTTGGATGGGAACCACCACTCCCAGCATTCTGACTATTGGAGATATTAGGAAAGACTTTTTTCTTTTGGTAGGTGCTTCTTTTGATTGATACTGTAACGTCCCTTAGCAAAAGACATATTTTGTAGTAAAGAGAAAACATTGTGCATCGTATTCTGTTATTGTATGGAGTTATGTATTTTTTTTTTTTTTTAATTATTATTTATTTTAGATAATATCTGTGTCGGCCAGTACTGAAACCGCACAGACGATAAATATCATACAAAGATGAAAAATATCACTAGTAAAAAGAATACAGAACGAGCATTAATTTCTTTGTCTTCCTCTTGGAGTTACGGGAGTAAGATAGCCTGTGTCGCAGTTGTACATGCTAACATAGTCTTCTTTTGTCATGGTTAATCGATGTACGCCATTATGTACTCATTTTTAAAAAAGGTGTGTATTGTAGATGAGTTAACACATTTGAATGTTTTGAATAGAGTTATTTAATGAAACCTTGCATTATTATTTGTAGTAGCTTGCTTAAAATATTATCCCATCCTCTTAAGACATTTTCAGTTATTTAAATATTATCCGTGCTGCAGAGCTGCGCTACGAACGAACAAGTCGCGGCGCATTCAAACTGCATTAAAAGAAATCGATCATACCGCAAAGAAGCGGGAAGGTAATAGTGAAATAAAATCGTCTCTTTCAGCTTCCGGACTTGCAGAGCAGAGCAGCAGATTTTATGATGTGTTTTGCAGGTTGACGCGGGCTGCTGATAATATATTGCTAACAGTACAAAAGAGATAATTTACCTTCGTAACATAATAGGAATTTTGTTGTGCTTAGTTCTGGTCTGGCAAACCTTATAGTGAAACGTATTTTTCTCCGACAATAGTCTCATGTTCTTGTGCTAGTCGTGGTAATTATTGGTGTTTTACGCTTAACAAAAATCCACTGCAAAATGTTGAACAATCTTTGCGAACTGTAACATCAGTATTTCATAACAAAGTAATTTTCATTTTCAATAACTATAAAGTAGGGAAGATATGTTGATTTTTTATAGTGAGTTACAGTAACCAAAAATGTTTATTTAATAGAAAGCCAGATACAGAACAATAAGAACCCAAAATATTCTGTTTTGTTGAAAATTAATGATTATAAAGAAATTCTTGGCACAGCATTACTAAAAGGTATTTCGCGGCTCTTTTCGTATATGCGTTATTACGCGAGCAATAACAAAAACAAAACCAAAATAAAATGAAAAGAATATATATATATATATATATATATTTACGCCAAAAACGCGAAACTCGTTATCACTTATATTCATCAATTTCACAGTGGAGTAATGAATTGAATCGTGAAATGTGGTTAAGTGTTTGTTCTTTACAGCAGGGTCATCTGGTTGTATGGCCACAAGCCAGATTCTCCATAGAATGGGTTTTTATGCATATGAGACACCACACACACCTTACTGAATAATGGATGTTCAGAATATGATAAATCTTCTTGTTTAGGTATCTCCTTCATTTGCAATATATTATACAAACTCTTCTTCCAATAGTCACTAAAAATAATCAATGTGCTGCACCAATTGTGGTACATGGTTGTTCCCTCTCAGCAGGGAGATTCCGTTTGATGACTGCTATGTTTGTTCTACCATCGAGTGTGATTCTGGTCAATGGGAACCACCACTCCCAGCATTCTGACTATTGGAGTTATTAGCGAAGACTTCTTACCACTCCCAGCATTCTGACTATTGGAGTTATTAGCAAAGACTTCTTTCTTTTGGTAGGTGCTTCTTTTGATTGATACTGTTATCACTTATATTCATCAATTTCACTGTGGAGTAGTATATTTGAATCATGAAATGTGGTTAAGTGTTTGTTCTTTACAGCAGGGTCATCTGGTTGTATGGCGACAAGGCAGATTCTCCATTGAATGGGTTTTTATGCATACGAGACACCACACACACCTTACTGAATAACGGATGTTCAGAATGTGATAAATCTTCTTGTTTAGGTATCTCCTTCATTTGCATTATATTATACAAACTCTTCTTCCAATGGTCACTAAAAATAGTCAATGTGCTGCACAAATTGTGGTACATGGTTGTTCCCTCTCAGCAGGGAGATTCCGTTTGATGACTGCTATGTTTGTTCTACCATCGAGTGTGATTCTGGTCAATGGGAACCACCACTCCCAGCATTCTGACTATTGGAGTTATTAGCGAAGACTTCTTACCACTCCCAGCATTCTGACTATTGGAGTTATTAGCAAAGACTTCTTTCTTTTGGTAGGTGCTTCTTTTGATTGATACTGTTATCACTTATATTCATCAATTTCACTGTGGAGTAATGTATTTGAATCGTGAAACGTGGTTTAATGTTTGTTCCTTACAACAGGGTCATCTGTTTGTATGGCCATTAAGCAGATTCTCCATTCAATGGTTTTTTTGTGCATATGGGACACCACACACACCTTACTGAATAACGGATGTTCAAAATGTGATAAATCTTCTTGTTTAGGTATCTCCTTCATTTGCATTATATTATACGAACTCTTCTTCCAATGGTCACTAAAAATAATCAATGTGCTGCACAAATTGTGGTACATGGTTGTTCCCTCTCAGCAGGGAGATTCCGTTTCATGAGTGCTATGTTTGTTCTACCATCGAGTGTGATTTTGTTGGATGGGAACCACCACTCCCAGCATTCTGACTAATGGAGATATTAGGAAAGACTCCTCCCTTTTGCTAGGTGCTTCTTTTGATTGATACCGTTATCAGTTATATTCATCAATTTCACTGTGGAGTAGTATATTTGAATCGTGAAATGTGGTTAAGTGTTTGTTCTTTACAGCAGGGTCATCTGGTTGTATGGCCACAAGCCAGATTCTCCATAGAATGGGTTTTTATGCATATGAGACACCACTCACACCTTACTGAATAATGGATGTTCAGAATATGATAAATCTTCTTGTTTAGGTATCTCCTTCATTTGCAATATATTATACAAACTCTTCTTCCAATAGTCACTAAAAATAATCAATGTGCTGCACCAATTGTGGTACATGGTTGTTCCCTCTCAGCAGGGAGATTCCGTTTGATGACTGCTATGTTTGTTCTACCATCGAGTGTGATTCTGGTCAATGGGAACCACCACTCCCAGCATTCTGACTATTGGAGTTATTAGCGAAGACTTCTTACCACTCCCAGCATTCTGACTATTGGAGTTATTAGCAAAGACTTCTTTCTTTTGGTAGGTGCTTCTTTTGATTGATACTGTTATCACTTATATTCATCAATTTCACTGTGGAGTAATGTATTTGAATCGTGAAACGTGGTTTAATGTTTGTTCCTTACAACAGGGTCATCTGTTTGTATGGCCATTAAGCAGATTCTCCATTCAATGGTTTTTTTGTGCATATGGGACACCACACACACCTTACTGAATAACGGATGTTCAAAATGTGATAAATCTTCTTGTTTAGGTATCTCCTTCATTTGCATTATATTATACGAACTCTTCTTCCAATGGTCACTAAAAATAATCAATGTGCTGCACAAATTGTGGTACATGGTTGTTCCCTCTCAGCAGGGAGATTCCGTTTCATGAGTGCTATGTTTGTTCTACCATCGAGTGTGATTTTGTTGGATGGGAACCACCACTCCCAGCATTCTGACTAATGGAGATATTAGGAAAGACTCCTCCCTTTTGCTAGGTGCTTCTTTTGATTGATACCGTTATCAGTTATATTCATCAATTTCACTGTGGAGTAGTATATTTGAATCGTGAAATGTGGTTAAGTGTTTGTTCTTTACAGCAGGGTCATCTGGTTGTATGGCCACAAGCCAGATTCTCCATAGAATGGGTTTTTATGCATATGAGACACCACTCACACCTTACTGAATAATGGATGTTCAGAATATGATAAATCTTCTTGTTTAGGTATCTCCTTCATTTGCAATATATTATACAAACTCTTCTTCCAATAGTCACTAAAAATAATCAATGTGCTGCACCAATTGTGGTACATGGTTGTTCCCTCTCAGCAGGGAGATTCCGTTTGATGACTGCTATGTTTGTTCTACCATCGAGTGTGATTCTGGTCAATGGGAACCACCACTCCCAGCATTCTGACTATTGGAGTTATTAGCGAAGACTTCTTACCACTCCCAGCATTCTGACTATTGGAGTTATTAGCAAAGACTTCTTTCTTTTGGTAGGTGCTTCTTTTGATTGATACTGTTATCACTTATATTCATCAATTTCACTGTGGAGTAGTATATTTGAATCATGAAATGTGGTTAAGTGTTTGTTCTTTACAGCAGGGTCATCTGGTTGTATGGCGACAAGGCAGATTCTCCATTGAATGGGTTTTTATGCATACGAGACACCACACACACCTTACTGAATAACGGATGTTCAGAATGTGATAAATCTTCTTGTTTAGGTATCTCCTTCATTTGCATTATATTATACGAACTCTTCTTCCAATGGTCACTAAAAATAATCAATGTGCTGCACAAATTGTGGTACATGGTTGTTCCCTCTCAGCAGGGAGATTCCGTTTCATGAGTGCTATGTTTGTTCTACCATCGAGTGTGATTTTGTTGGATGGGAACCACCACTCCCAGCATTCTGACTAATGGAGATATTAGGAAAGACTCCTCCCTTTTGCTAGGTGCTTCTTTTGATTGATACCGTTATCACTTATATTCATCAATTTCACTGTGGAGTAATGTATTTGAATCGCAAAATGTGGTTTAATGTTTGTTCCTTACAGCAGGGTCATCTGTTTGTATGGCCATAAAGCAGATTCTCCATTCAATGTTTTTTTTGTGCATATGGGACACCACACACACCTTACTGAATAACGGATGTTCAGAATGTGATAAATCTTCTTGTTTAGGTATCTCCTTCATTTGCATTATATTATACAAACTTTTCTTCCAATGGTCACTAAAAATAATCAATGTGCTGCACAAATCGTGGTACATGGTTGTTCCCTCTTAGCAGGGAGATTCCGTTTGATGACTGCTATGTTTGTTCTACCATCAAGTGTTATTTTGTTGGATGGGAACCACCACTCCCATCATTCTGACTATTGGAGTTATTAGCAAAGACTTCTTTCTTTTGCTAGGTGCTTTTTTTGATTGATACCGTTATCACTTATATTGACCAATTTCACTGTGGAGTAATGTATTTGAATCGTGAGATGTGGTTAAGTGTTTGTTCTTCCTAGCAGGGTCATCTGGTTGTATGGCCACATACCAGATTCTCCATTCAATGGGTTTTTATGCATATGAGACACCACACACACCTTACTGAATAAGGGATCTTCAGAATGTGATAAATCTTCTTGTTTAGGTATCTCCTTCATTTGCATTATATTATACAAACTCTTCTTCCAATGGTCACTAAAAGTAATGAATGTGCTGCACAAATTGTGGTACATGGTTGTTCCCTCTCAGCAGGGTGATTCCATTTGATGACTGCTATGTTTGTTCTACCATCGAGTGTGATTTTGGTCAATAGGAACCACCACTCCCAGCATTCTGACTATTGGAGTTATTAGCAAAGACTTCTTACCTCTCCCAACATTCTGACTATTGGAGTTATTAGCAAAGACTTCTTTCTTTTGGTAGGTGCTTCTTTTGATTGATACTGTAACGTCCCTTAGCAAAAGACATATTTTGTAGTAAAGAGAAAATATTGTGCATTGTATTCTGTTATTGTATGGAATTATGTATTTTTTTTTTAATTATTATTTATTTTAGATAGTATCTGTGTCGGCGAGTACTGAAACCGCACAGACGATAAATATCATACAAAGATGAAAAATATCACTAGTATAAATAATACAGAACGAGCATTAATTTCTTTGTCTTCCTCTTGGAGTTACGGGAGTAAGATAGCCTGTGTCGCAGTTGTACATGCTAACGTAGTCTTCTTTTGTCATGGTTAATCGATGTACGCCATTACGTACTCATTTTTAGAAAAGGTGTGTATTGTAGATGAGTTAACACATTTGAATGTTTTGAATAGAGTTATTTAATGAAACCTTGCATTATTATTTGTAGTAGCTTGCTTAAAATATTATCCCATCCTCTTAAGACATTTTCAGTTACTTAAATATTATCCGTGGTGCAGAGCTGCGCTACGAACGAACAAGTCGCGGCGCATTCAAACTGCATTAAAAGAAATCGATCATACCGCAAAGAAGCGGGAAGGTAATAGTGAAATAAAATCGTCTCTTTCAGCTTCCGGACTTGCAGAGCAGAGCAGCAGATTTTATGATGTGTTTTGCAGGTTGACGCGGGCTGCTGATAATATATTGCTAACAGTACAAAAGAGATAATTTACCTTCCTAACATAATAGGAATTTTGTTGTGCTTAGTTCTGGTCTGGCAAACCTTATAGTGAAACGTATTTTTCTCCGACAATAGTCTCATGTTCTTGTGCTAGTCGTGGTAATTATTGGTGTTTTACGCTTAACAAAAATCCACTGCAAAATGTTGAACAATCTTTGCGAACTGTAACATCAGTATTTCATAACAAAGTAATTTTCATTTTCAATAACTATAAAGTAGGGAAGATATGTTGATTTTTTATAGTGAGTTACAGTAACCAAAAATGTTCCTTTAATAGAAAGCCAGATACAGAACAATAAGAACCCAATATATTCTGTTTTGTTGAAAATTAATGATTATAAAGAAATTCTTGGCACAGCATTACTAAAAGGTATTTCGCGGCTCTTTTCGTATATGCGTTATTACGCGACCAATAACAAAAACAGAACCAAAACAAAAAGAAAAGAATATATATATATATATATATATATATATATATATATATATATATATATATATATATATATATATATATATATATATTTTTTTTTTTTTTTTTTTTTTTTTTTTTAACGCCAAAAACGCGAAACTGTGGCCCAAAAACGCGGGGCTCGAATTTGCAGTGGCCACGAAAATAAGAATATTTTTTGTACTTTCTTTCAGTGTTTATTGTTATATATATGTATGTATTTAGTGATAAATGTATGTATGTGTATCATGATTAATGCTATGTATTAATGAATGTACAAAAGTTTTTCATGAAAAACCGCGCCACTGCAGGCAAGTTAGAGGAAACGATCCTGATAGTACTGAGAAACTGTAACGACTACATAATCCGGGGGCAGCCGAACCCCGAGATCAGATAAATAAAAGGTAAGACTACAGTGTAGTTGCCCTGTTTGTAGAAGCTTAACTCCAGTGAAGTGATCTCATAACGCTAGTGGTGTGTAGTTTGATGTTAGTGTTTATAACAGGACAAAGTTGATTGTAGATAGTAATTTTTAGTGTGCAGTGTATTGTAGATAAATTAACATATTTTGTGTGCAAGTGAAAAAACTGTCAGGTCTTGTGTTCGAGTAGGTAATTTATGAATATGTTTAAATTGCGTAGTCAACATCCGAGCAATATGGATACTGAGGAACAGCCATTAGTTAGTGCAGGAAATGTAGAAGCGGGTGCATTAAGCAGTACAAGTACTCTCTTTGAGGATATACCATGCGAAAATGTGGGGGCAGGGGCACAGGAAGTGGTGACACCGCCCACCAGTGCTCAAGGAGAGGTAGATAAAGAAATTACACCACCTCCAGAAAAGCAGGAACCAGAGAGTGGTAATCTGCCTGCTGGGAATTCACTTCAGGCGATATTAGACCGCGTGCTGGATTACCAGGCAAAATTTGCGCAACAGCTAGCTGAGTGAGATCGTCAGCTAGCTGAGCGAGACCAGCAACTTGTGCAATCGTTAGAAATTATGAAAAAAGACATTGCCTGTATGAAACAGAATTATGAGTCGATACCTAAGGCCGTGCAGGAGTTGACTGAACAGGTCAACAACCTGCAAGTAGCAAACACTAACATGGTAGATGAAATAGGTGTCTTAGCCAACCGATTAGAAAAGATAGAAGTAGATTCCACACAGCTTGTAGAGCAGAAGTGGAACGAACAAGCAACTAAAATTGAAACTGAATTCAACTCATGGCTAGAAGTGAAGGAGAGTGAGATCGAAAAAAATATTATTCTAAGGTACAAGCAGCTATGGCAGATAGAGATTCCGAATCATTCAGTACCGCAATAAATAGTCAGGTACAGAACGACGTGCAAACCATCAAACAAATACTCAGTGAGGATATTCCGCAGTGGCAAGTGAATATTAATAGACGGATATCCGACTTGGAAAAGGGTTTAGCACAAAGTAGCAAACATCTTGAACATGAAACTATGTCGCCAACAGCCAATGTTTTTGGCAACGCACAAACTTATACGCGACGCAACAATGGTGAATCTTTAGGCGATAATGCGAAGAGCTGGAGCTTCGGTTCGGCGCACACAGCATATGTCCCAGGAGCAAACCAGTATAGTCCAAAAATATTAGTTGAAGAAAGTTTGATAAAAAATAGGCAATTTCAAACGTTTACTACTGAACGGAAGTCAGTACACCCAGTTGTATTCATAAAAAGCTTTAAAAATATCTTGCCTAGTGTGTGGAATGAAGCACAGAAAATTCAATACGTAATGTCATACATTCAGGGTGATGCAGCATTGTGGGCCACGGAAGTAGCAGACAGCTGCATGACATACGAACAGTTCGAGAGGGCGTTTTTGTCGAAATACTGGTCGCCTCGTATACAAGAGCGGCTAAGAAAAGAAGTATACAATCCGGAACCGTACTCACCCCGTCTTGGGAATCTGAGACGGTATTTTGAGAAGTACATAAACAAAACGCGCTACTGGGACGAGCCTATCTCACCAAGAGACATAATAAGACTCCTAAAATCACATTTACCCATTCATATCAAAGAGAAATTGATATGCGTACCAGAAAGCGACATGGAACATTTCCTGTCTGTTCTAGATTCAATAGACTTAATCGAGGAAGACGCAAAAGCAGCGTGTGATCACTCGTGGAATAATGGAGCAGGATGTAAACATGACAGAAATAATAGTGCACAAAACCACAACCATGGAAATGGTGGTGGGGGGTAACAAGCGGCAAGAGCATTCGCAAAATTGTAATAACGGCAGAAATCAAAACGGGTATGGTCAACCGTCTCATAATAAAAAGCGTCGGTTTGACGACCGGTATGATTCCGGACTGCCAGGGACCAACCGCTGGAAAAATGCGCGAGGTCATTGGCATAGCAATTACAATGACGGTAATCGTAATTGGAATCAGAATCAGCAACCAAGCCCAGAGCGGCTGGGTAATGACCGGTACGATAACAACAGACCACCACTGCAGAACGCGCCTATTGCGCAGTCGTGGCGGCCCACAAACCAAAGCGTAAACATAGTAGAGGTCGCGGATAATAGCCGTCCAAGTACCTCGCAAGCAAGCCATCCAACAAACTAGAATCGGCCCCGATATGCTCTCCATCGCTGGCCGAGGGGTGGAGTGAGAGCAACACGAATAACAATAGTATCCCTGGAATACATATGCTGCGATACAACGACGGTATCAGTATGGATAAAGAACCACTGACCGAACCGCATGAATGTAAGATAGATAGCAACGAAAATGTGCAAGCCATAATAGAAGCGAAAATCAATGATGTTGCAGTGAATATAATCATTGACACAGGTGCCTCAGTGAGTGTAATGAGTACAGAGTTGTTTAAAGCGCTAGGGAGGGGACGTAGTATACCGACTTTCCCGGTTAATAATTACAAGGTGTCTGGAGCTATAAGTGCACAGAGCCAGTTAGTTAAGTACCAGGTGCAGGTGGAGATTTGTAAGGAGGGCGAAGCCATAGTGAGCTCGTTCCTCATTGTTAAAGGGTTAAAGGTGGCCTGCATTCTGGGAGTAGATTTTCTCCATGAGAGGGACGCAGTGATCGACCTCTCCTCGGGAAAACTAAGTATAGTTAATAAAGGTAGGAGGATTGAGTTGTCTATGATGAAATCAAAGGAGGTACTTGTGCCATGTTGCAATCGAATTAATATCAAAGGTAGGAACCCCTGGGTACTACACTTTAATGATTATTCACCTGTGACGGATCTCTATAATCCGAATATAGGAGATAGAAATTTTGGACCAAATGTTGATGAATTTCGAACCAAAGTACAGGAATCTGAAAGTTTAAGCAACATACAAAAGCAACAGTTGACGCAGCTGTTATCGGAATATACCATGGTATTTACCGACCGACCAGGAATAGTAAAAGGGTACCACTATCACATAGAGGTGATGCCTCACAAAACATACTGTCGTGCATCTTACTCCATCCCTTGGTCAAGGAGGGAGGTAGTGGCTAAAGAGGTTAGGAAGATGTTAGAATGGGATATCATTGAGCCCTCTCTCTCTCCATATAGTAGTCCTCTTGTAGCAGTGGCGAAAGCCAACGGGAAAATCCGGCTAGTGTTAGATGCACGGGATATCAATAAAATCATTATACCCGTCAGAACTCGCCCAGAAAATTTAGATGAGCAGATACAAAAATTCCACGGAGTGCAGTACTTGACCTCGGTTGATCTTAAAAGTTCGTACTGGCAAATCCCACTTACACCAGAATCAAGGAAGTACACAGCCTTTGTATTCGGAGGGCGAAGTTACCAATTCAAGGTACTTCCCTTCGGACTGAATGTAAGTGCTGGAGTATTTATTACGGCTCTAGACATGGTACTGGGTCCAGACTTGTTAGAAAAAATCACAGTATATGTTGATGACCTTGTAATCGCTACTGCTACTTGGAACGAACATATGGAATTGCTGCATAGAGTATTAGAGAAATTTAAGCAAGCAGGTGTGACAGCAAATTTAGAAAAGTCAAAATTCGGACGCAATAAAATTAAATTCCTAGGACACCTTATCACGCCGCTTGGTATCAGCCCAGACAACAAAAAACTAGAGGCGATCCGAGAAATTCCGAGCCCCCGAACTAAGAGGCAATTGAAAGCATTCATTGGACTTACGTCTTTTTTCAGAAGGGTCGTACCTAATCAATTGTTAAATGATGCGTGATTGTTAAATCTACTGCGAAAAAATGTGCAGTGGGTTTGGACTGACAAATGTCAGCAAGCTTTCGAAGCAATTAAGACCGCCCTGCTGAATGCAAATATCTTGCAGCACCCGGACCTATCAAAAAAATTTTTCCTTGCGACAGACTCGTGTTCCTATGGCTTGGGACCGTGCCTGTTCCAGTGGGAGGAAGGCAACGACCCGGCAGCAATAAAGATTATCGGCTTTGCCAGTAGGACTTTAACTAGCTGCAAGAGAGCCTACTCGGCAACGGAACTGGAAGCGCTCGCCGTAGTCTGGGCTGTAAAAAAGTTTAATTACTACCTATATGGGAAGGAGATTAAAGTGTATAGTGACCACCAGGCATTAAGTTTTTTGATGTCATGCAAGCTATTCCATACCCGACTAAGGATATGGATGCTTACATTACAAGAATACCGAATAAAGATTATGTACATAAAAGGACAAGATAACATAGTAGCGGATGCTTTGTCGCGACTGCCGGTAGGATTACCGGAGTTAGCCGGGATGCTAGAACAATCCGCCGAATATAAAGTGCTTTTAGTACGAGACAATGCTTACAGGAAGGATTTTCTATATATATATGTCAAAATATGTCTGAACTACAGAGGTCAGATCCGATGTGGGCAAAAATCATTAACAATATTGAAAATGGTGTCATCAATAGAGATGAGCGAGGTTTTAAAATTGTGGACAATATTTTGTATCATAAACTTAGCACGAAAGAAGACGGCTGGGCAGTATGCGTACCTAACCAGTCTGTCAAAGTCATAATATGGCACACGCACTTGGCATGGGGCCATGCAGGAATCGGGAAGTGTGCAGAAATCATGGCGAGATACTGCCACTTTCCCCGAATGAAACACCAAATTCAGGTAACAGTTAGGACTTGTAATATATGCCAGAAAGCAAAACATTATAATAGGTCCCCCAAATTTGAACTTCATCCCATAGTTCCACTCCGGCCGCTTCAATTAGTATCTGTGGATGTAGCAGGTCCCTACCCCATGGCCAGAGGAGGTATGAAATATATACTGTCCATGTACGATATTTTTTCCAAATACTTGGCAATTTATTGTATAAAATCAGCTACTGCCAAAACCATAGTCAGACGGATCAATCAAGAATACTTGCCTCAAGTGGGTAAACCTGAAGCCATAACGACTGACAATGCCACTTATTTTACGGGTCACACTCGGAAAAATTACCTAATGGAACAAGGTATACAGCATATTCTAGTATCCCGGTTCCATCCAGAAGCAAGTTTAGTCGAAAGAACGTTCAGAGAATTGAATAAGTTCCTTAGAATTTACATAGGGAACCGACACACCAGATGGCCTGAGTTGGTACCTAAATTTGTAGAAATCCACAATTTAACACCCCACTCAAGTACAGGATACCCACTAGTAGAGATATTGAAAGGGGTTAATGAGACACAGAATGAATGGCTCACGCCTTTACCGAGACTACCAGCCAGGGTAGAAACAAGAGAGGGAAAGAAAATAAAAATATGGGGCAAACTAACCAGCTGTGCTGCAAAGAGAAAAAAGAAGTACGACCGAGGTGTAACTAACAAACAGAAATACAATGTAGGGGACATGGTGCTTATTCGTAACCACCCCAAATCCTCAGCCACCCTAAAGCGAAGTAGTAAGTGGCAAATGGTATATTCAGGGCCCTTTGAAGTAATAAAGGTGCCACACGAATGTAGCTATTTGTTAGCACATCCCCAGACGGGGAAAATAAAAGGACTGTATCCACGCAAAGATGTAAAGTTATTTATTCAGTGACATGTCTGATGTAAATAGTAGTGGTAAGAAGATTTCAATTGTGTTTTAGAGTATAAGTGTGTTAGTTTTAAGAAAGAATTTATGTATAGTTACAATTTTGAGGAAGTAGAATCAGTAAACTGAGCAACAATATGCAAATGGAAGACTTTGTTTACAGACAGTTAGTGTCATTAAAATACTACATGCTCTTCAAGCAATGAATAATCTTTTGTTGATAAAATAATGATTAATTTCTTGAATCATTTTGTAGTAAGTAAGTACAATTAATGATGAAATCTCATATAAATATGTAGCAGATGTAATTGTGTTAGAATTAAGGAACTCTGAGAGAGAGTCTATACTAGCCAAAAATTGACTTTGTAGTACGAAATAATTATGTGATGTAACGTTTACTGCCAGTAGTGATCTGAGAACGACACTGGAGCAGAATCCAATAAAAAACAAAACCGTTCCGTGTAACATATGCTTTGTATGTATTAATGCTTCAATTGAAGCCTGTGTACTTGGTACACGTTCTTGAATATTAATTACGCGGTACGCGAATCAAGTTACGCGGAAACTACACTGTAGTCCTGTAGGATGGACCGTTAAAAATAATACTAGTACTAAATGAAGTATTTATTGAACAATGTGCCCAAGTCAAGCTGTCATGCACATGGTAAAATCTGTTTGCTAGATGGGTGATAACCTGGCAAGCTACACTAAAAGAGGAAAAGAAAAGAAAGCTATGTACAAAAAAAATCACACACCTTTAAATAATTACAAAAAAG
This sequence comes from Schistocerca americana, assembly GCF_021461395.2. Lineage (NCBI taxonomy): Eukaryota > Metazoa > Arthropoda > Insecta > Orthoptera > Acrididae > Schistocerca > Schistocerca americana. The sequence goes on along the minus strand of NC_060129.1, from coordinate 172,526,976 downwards.
CAATATATGCCTAGTAATAGTATTAAAAATGTGTAATGAGAAGGTAACACAATGGACTCAATGTAGATGAGAGTGATTATGCTGAGAACAGTTGTTATGCATTAAAATAAACTGTGTGCATAAACAATCTAGGAAAGGACGAAATATTGTGTGTAGTAGGGACAGAAAATGACTGTTGTATCTGCACCAATATATACGTCGGTGTAAGTTAAGTGTTGAGTGACTAACTGTCATAGTGCAGTGCTCAACGAACAGTACACTGTGAGTAAAAACGGTAGTTAGTGATCCGTTCGGAGTCGATTCAAACAAACATCGCTCAACGGAGACATTTAGTATGTGTGTACCGAAACAGTTTCGCGTGTTGAAAGACGCTATGGCAGTGTATCAACCGTGAGAACAGGTGAAAGGGTGTAGTACAATGTGCGTGTGACGAACCCTGAATACCGGTGTCACAATGCCACAAGAAACCTGTTATCACGCCAAAACATCCTGTGCATACCAGCGAAGCGACGGTGTAATGAACAATAAACGCTTTTAACCAAAGTGCATTTTCTTCCACAGCTAATAAGTTGTATCCTTAAAGACAGTACACCGTTGTGGAATATTTGTTTCATGCGTTACGACGGGGAGCCATGCGGAGAAGCAGAGACGGGTGCCGTGCCGCCAGCCAGCCGATCGCAGGAAACCACTGCAACACGCCGACATTGATGAATGGTTCGGCGCAGTTTGCGACTGCTCGGGCGCCACCGCAGCACGCCGTCGATGTTGCTGCTAGCAGGTCGTCGACCTCAGCAATCGTTGGCACGCCGTGCTCCAGACGAGGCTACGCAACAATTGCTTCGCGCCGCCCGCTCCGTACGACATTGTTGACGTTCAACCGAACATTACCAACTACGTTGTTCATGTACCAATATGAAAATGATTTATTGAACACGAAATTACGTGACAAACATTTTTTTTGCTGAGTATAACTCAAAACATTCTCTTGTTCGATGATATATGTAATATGTTTTCGTCATATTAGTGACACAAACTGACACGAATGCCATACAATGGTAGAACATTTGTCGTGAGTAAGTGTAGAGACAATCCATTACATTGCTATCGAACTGTTTAATGATTGACCTTAATTGTGACACAGAACACAAATGTGAAAAAGTGTAGAAGGTACATTTTTAATAGAGAGACTAAAAGGTTTAACATTTTGACATAAATAATCATTGTTATCTGTGAACATTGGATAAAGTCCACCCTTGTTTGATGAACAAAACCGTGTGTTAAGACAAACCAGGCGAGATGACCATGGCTCCGGCGCAGTTTTCCCAGGTTTTCTGATCGCACGTAGCCCAAATGGGGGAGCCAGAAAACTGTAATGACCCTGGGACTAGGTTTACGGTCACCTCACAAAGTGTGAAAAACTATAAAAAATGTAATTAAAACTATAATGTAAAAGAAGAAAGAAGTGAACAGTGAATATTCCAAACAAGGTGATAGACAATGACAAGACGGACGTTAGTGGCAGCATATTGCCGAACATTCGTAACGTTAGTCAATTGCTGCCAGGGGGCATTGTAACGTCCCTTAGCAAAAGACATATTTTATAGTAAAGAGAAAATATTGTGCATCGTATTCTGTTATTGTATGGAATTATGTTTCTTTTTTTTAATTATTATTTATTTTAGATAATATCTGTGTCGGCGAGTACTGAAACCGCACAGACAATAAATATCATACAAAGATGAAAAATATCACTAGTATAAATAATACATTTCTTTGTCTTCTTTGTCTTCCTCTTGGAGTTACGGGAGTAAGATAGCCTGTGTCGCAGTTGTACATGCTAACGTAGTCTTCTTTTGTCATGGTTAATCGATGTACGCCATTATGTACTCATTTTTAAAAAAGGTGTGTATTGTAGGTGAGTTAACACATTTGAATGTTTTGAATAGAGTTATTTAATGAAACCTTGCATTATTATTTGTAGTAGCTTGCTTAAAATATTATCCCATCCTCTTAAGACATTTTCAGTTATTTAAATATTATCCGTGGTGCAGAGCTGCGCTACGAACGAACAAGTCGCGGCGCATTCAAACTGCATTAAAAGAAATCGATCATACCGCAAAGAAGCGGGAAGGTAATAGTGAAATAAAATCTTCTCTTTCGGCTTCCGGACTTGCAGAGCAGAGCAGCAGATTTTATGATGTGTTTTGCAGGTTGACGCGGGCTGCTGATAATATATTGCTAACAGTACAAAAGAGATAATTTACCTTCGTAACATAATAGGAATTTTGTTGTGCTTAGTTCTGGTCTGGCAAACCTTATAGTGAAACGTATTTTTCTCCGACAATAGTCTCATGTTCTTGTGCTAGTCGTGGTAATTATTGGTGTTTTACGCTTAACAAAAATCCACTGCAAAATGTTGAACAATCTTTGCGAACTGTAACATCAGTATTTCATAACAAAGTAATTTTCATTTTCAATAACTATAAAGTAGGGAAGATATGTTGATTTTTTATAGTGAGTTACAGTAACCAAAAATGTTTCTTTAATAGAAAGCCAGATACAGAACAATAAGAACCCAATATATTCTGTTTTGTTGAAAATTAATGATTATAAAGAAATTCTTGGCACAGCATTACTAAAAGGTATTTTGTGGCTCTTTTCGTATATGCGTTATTATGCGAGCAATAACAAAAACAAAACCAAAATAAAATGAAACGAATATATATATATATATATTTACGCCAAAAACGCGAAACTCGTTATCACTTATATTCATCAATTTCACAGTGGAGTAATGTATTTGAATCGTGAAATGTGGTTAAGTGTTTGTTCTTTACAGCAGGGTCATCTGGTTGTATGGCCACAAGGCAGATTCTCCATTGAATGGGTTTTTATGCATATGAGACACATCACACACCTTACTGAATAACGGATGTTCAGAATGTGATAAATCTTCTTGTTCAGGTATCTCCTTCATTTGCATTATATTATACAAACTCTTCTTCCAATGGTCACTAAAAATAATAAATGTGCTGCACAAATTGTGGTACATGGTTGTTCCCTCTCAGCAGGGAGGTTCCGTTTGATGACTGCTATGTTTGTTCTACCATCGAGTGTGACTTGTTGGATGGGAACCACCACTCCCAGCATTCTGTCTATTGGAGATATTAGGAAAGACTTCTTTCTTTTGGTAGGTGCCTCTTTTGATTGATACCGTTATCACTTATATTCATCAATTTCACTGTGTAGTAATGTATTTGAATCGTGAAATGTGGTTTAATGTTTGTTCCTTACAGCAGGGTCATCTGTTTGTATGGCCATAAAGCAGATTCTCCATTCAATGGTTTTTTTGTGCATATGGGACACCACACACACCTTACTGAATAACGGATGTTCAGAATGTGATAAATCTTCTTGTTTAGGTATCTCCTTCATTTGCATTATATTATACAAACACTTCTTCCAATGGTCACTAAAAATAATCAATGTCCTGCACAAATTGTGGTACATGGTTTTTCCCTCTCAGCAGGGAGATTCCGTTTGAGGACTGCTATGTTTGGTCTACCATCAAGTGTGATTTTGTTGGATGGGAACCACCACTCCCAGCATTCTGACTATTGGAGATACTAGGAAAGACTTCTTTCTTTTGCTAGGTGCTTCTTTTGATTGATACCGTTATCACTTATATTCATCAATTTCACTGTGGAGTAATGTATTTGAATCGTGAAATGTGGTGAAGTGTTTGTTCTTTACAGCAGGGTCATCTCGTAGTATGGCCACAAGGGAGATTCTCCATTGAATCGGTTTTTATGCATATGAGACACCACACACATCTTACTAAATAACGGATGTACAGAATGTGATAAATCTTCTTGTTTAGGTATCTGGTTCATTTGCATTATATTATACAAACTCTTCTTCCAATGGTCACTAAAATTAATCAATGTGCTGCAAAAATTGTGGTACATGGTTGTTCCCTCTCAGCAGGGAGATTCCGTTTGATGACTGATATGTTTGTTCTACCATCAAGTGTGATTTTGGTCAATGGGAACCACCACTCCCAGCATTCTGACTATTGGAGTTATTAGCAAAGACTTCTTACCACTCCCAGCATTCGGACTATTGGAGTAATTAGCAAAGACTTCTTACCACTCCCAGCATTCTGACTATTGGAGTTATTAGCAAAGACTTCTTTCTTTTGGTAGGTGCTTCTTTTGATTGATACCGTTATCACTTATATTCATCAATTTCACAGTGGAGTAATGTATTTGAATCGTGAAATGTGGTTAAGTGTTTGTTCTTTACAGCAGGGTCATCTGGTTGAATGGCCACAAGGCAGATTCTCCATTGAATGGGTTTTTATTCATATGAGACACCACACACACCTTACTGAATAACAGATGTACAGAATGTGATAAATCTTCTTGTTTAGGTATCTCCTTCATTTGCATTATATTATACAAACTCTTCTTCCAATGGTCACTAGAAATAATCGATGTGATGCACAAATTGTGGTACATGGTTGTTCCCTCTCAGCAGGGAGATTCCGTTTGATGACTGCTATGTTTGTTTTACCATCAAGTGTTATCTTGTTGGATGGGAACCACCACTCCCAGCATTCTGACTATTGGAGATATTAGGAAAGACTTAATTCTTTTCCTAGGTGCTTCTTTTGATTGATACCGTTATCACTTATATTCATCAATTTCACAGTGGAGTAATGTATTAAAATCGTGAAATGTGTTTAAGTGTTTGTTCCTTACAGCAGGGTCATCTGGTTGTATGGCCACAAGGCAGATTCTCCATTGAATGGGTTTTTATGCATATACACCTTACTGAATAACGGATGTTAAGAATGTGATAAATCTTCTTGTTTAGGTATCTCCTTCATTTGCATTATATTATACAAACTCTTCTTCCAATGGTCACTAGAAATAATCAATGTGATGCACAAATTGTGGTACATGGTTGTTCCCTCTCAGCAGGGAGATTCCGTTTCATGACTGCTATGTTTGTTCTACCATCGAGTGTGCTTGTGGTCAATGGGAACCACCACTCCCAGCATTCTGACTATTGGAGTAATTAGCAAAGACTTCTTACCACTCCCAGCATTCTGACTATTGGGGTTATTAGCAAAGACTTCTTTCTTTTGGTAGGTGCTTCTTTTGATAGATACTGTTATCACTTATATTCATCAATTTCACTGTGGAGTAATGTATTTGAATCGTGAAATGTGGTTAAGTGTTTGTTCTTTACAGCAGGGTCATCTGGTTGTTTGGCCACAAGGCAGATTCTCCATTGAATGGGTTTTTATGCATATGAGACACCACACACACTTTACTGAATAACGGATGTTCAGAATGTGATAAATCTTCTTGTTTAGGTATCTCCTTCATTTGCATTATATTATACAAAATCTTCTTCCAATGGTCACTAAAAATAATCAATGTGCTGCACAAATTGTGGTACATGGTTGTTCTCTCTCAGCAGGGAGATTCCGTTTGATGACTGCTATGTTTGTTCTACCATCGAGTGTGATTTTCGTCAATGGGAACCACCACTCCCAGCATTCTGACTATTGGAGTTATTAGCAAAGACTTCTTAGTTTTGGTAGGTGCTTCTTTTGATGGATACCGTTATCACTTATATTCCTCAATTTCACTGTGGAGTAATGTATTTGAATCGTGAAATGTGGTTAGGTGTTTGTTCTTTGCAGCATGGTCATCTGGTTGTATGGCGACAAGGCAGATTCTCCATTGAATGGGTTTTTATGCATACGAGACACCACACACACCTTACTGAATAACGGATGTTCAGAATGTGATAAATCTTCTTTTTTAGGTATCTCCTTCATTTGTATTATATTATACAAACTCTTCTTCCAATGGTCACTAAAAATAATGAATGTGCTGCACAAATTGTGGTACATGGTTGTTCCCTCTCAGCAGGGAGATTCCGTTTGATGAGTGCTATGTTTGTTCTACCAGCGAGTGTGATTTTGATCAATGGGAACAACCACTCCTAGCATTCTGACTATTGGAGTTATTAGCAAAGACTTCTTTCTTTTGGTAGGTGCTTCTCTTGATTGGTACCGTTATCACTTATATTCACCAATTTCACAGTGGAGTAATGTATTTGAATCGTGAAATGTGGTTAAGTGTTTGTTCTTTACAGCAGGGTCATCTGGTTGTATGGCCACAAGGCAGATTCTCCATAGAATGGGTTTTAATGCATATGAGACACCACACACACCTTACAGAATAACGGATGTTCAGAATGTGATAAATGTTCTTGTTTAGGTATCTCCTTCATTTGCATTATATTATACAAACTCTTCTTCCAGTGGTCACTAAAAATAATCAATGTGCTGCACAAATTGTGGTACATGGTTGTTCTCTCTCAGTGGGGAGATTCCGTTTGATGACTGCTATGTTTGTTCTACCATCAAGTGTGATTTTGGTCAATGGGATCCACCACTCCCAGCATTCTGACTATTGGAGTTATTAGCAAAATCTTCTTTGTTTTGGAAGGTGCTTCTATTGATTGATACCGTTATCACTTATATTCATCAATTTCACAGTGGAGTAATGTATCTGAATCGTGAAATGTGGTTACGTGTTTGTTCTTTACAGCATGGCATTGTGGTTGTATGCCCACAAGGCGGATTCTCCATTGAATGGGTTTTTATGCATACGAGACACCACACACACCTTACTGAGTAACGGATGTTCAGAATGTGATAAATCTTCTTGTTTAGGTATCTCCTTCATTTCCATTATATTATACAAACTCTTCTTGCAATGGTCACTAGAAATAGTCAATGTGATGCACAAATTGTGGTACATGGTTGTTCCCTCTCAGCAGGGAGATTCCGTTTCATGACTGCTATGTTTGTTCTACCATCGAGTGTGCTTCTGGTCAATGGGAACCACCACTCCCAGCATTCTGACCATTGGAGTTACTAGCAAGGACTTCTTACGACTCCCAGCATTCTGACTATTGGGGTTGTTAGCAAAGACTTCTTTCTTTTGGTAGGTGCTTCTTTTGATAGATACTGTTATCACTCATATTCATCAATTTCACTGTGGAGTAATGTATTTGAATCGTGAAATGTGGTTAAGTGTTTGTTCTTTACAGCAGGGTCATCTGGTTGTATGGCCACAAGGCAGATTCTCCATTGAATGGGTTTTTACGCATATGAGACACCACACACACCTTACTGAATAACGGATGTTCAGAATGTGATAAATCTTCTTGTTTAGGTATCTCCTTCATTTGCATTATATTATACAAATTCTTCTTCCAATGGTCACTAAAAATAATCAATGTGCTGCACAAATTGTGGTACATGGTTGTTCTCTCTCAGCAGGGAGATTCCGTTTGATGACTGCTATGTTTGTTCTACCATCGAGTGTGATTTTGGTCAATGGGAACCACCACTCCCAGCATTCTGACTATTGGAGTTATTAGCAAAGACTTTTTTGCTTTGGTAGGTGCTTCTTTTGATTGATACCTTTATCACTTATACTCATCAATTTCACAGTGGAGTAATGTATTCGAATCGTGAAATGTGGTTAAGTGTTTGTTCTTTACAGCATGGTCATCTGGTTGTATGGCCACAAGGTAGATTCTCTATTGAATGGGATTTTATGCATACGAGACACCACACACACCTTACTGAATAACGGATGTTCAGAATGTGATAAATCTTCTTGTTTAGGTATCTCCATCATTTGTATTATATTATACAAACTCTTCTTCCAATGGTCACTAAAAATAATCAATGTGCTGCACAAATTTTGGTACATGGTTGTTCCCTCTTAGCAGGGAGATTCTGTTTGATGAGAGCTATGTTTGTTCTACCAGCGAATGTGATTTTGGTCAATGGGAACCACCACTCCCAGCATTCTGACTATTGGAGTTATTAGCAAAGACTTCTTTCTTTTGGTAGGTGCTTCTCTTGATTGGTACCGTTATTACTTATATTCATCAATTTCACAGTGGAGTAATGTATTTGAATCGTGACATGTGGTTAAGTGTTTGTTCTTTACAGCAGGGTCATCTGGTTGTATGGCCACAAGGCAGATTCTCCATTGAATGGGTTTTTATGCATATGAGACACCACACACCCCTTACTGAATAACGGATGTTCAGAATGTTATAAATCTTCTTGTTTAGGTCACTAAAAATAATCAATGTGCTGCACAAATTGTGGTACATGGTTGTTCTCTCTCAGCAGGGAGATTCCGTTTGATGACTGCTATGTTTGTTCTACCATCGAGTGTGATTTTGGTCAATGGGAACCACCACTCCCAGCATTCTGACTATTGGAGTTATTAGCAAAGACTTTTTTGCTTTGGTAGGTGCTTCTTTTGATTGATACCTTTATCACTTATACTCATCAATTTCACAGTGGAGTAATGTATTCGAATCGTGAAATGTGGTTAAGTGTTTGTTCTTTACAGCATGGTCATCTGGTTGTATGGCCACAAGGTAGATTCTCTATTGAATGGGATTTTATGCATACGAGACACCACACACACCTTACTGAATAACGGATGTTCAGAATGTGATAAATCTTCTTGTTTAGGTATCTCCATCATTTGTATTATATTATACAAACTCTTCTTCCAATGGTCACTAAAAATAATCAATGTGCTGCACAAATTTTGGTACATGGTTGTTCCCTCTTAGCAGGGAGATTCTGTTTGATGAGAGCTATGTTTGTTCTACCAGCGAATGTGATTTTGGTCAATGGGAACCACCACTCCCAGCATTCTGACTATTTGGAGTTATTAGCAAAGACTTCTTTCATTTGGTAGGTGCTTCTTTTGATTGATACCGTTATCACTTATATTCATCAATTTCACAGTGGTGTAATGTATTTGAATTGTGAAATGTGGTTAAGTGTTTGTTCTTTACACCAGGGTCATCTGGTTGTATGGCCACAAGGCAGATTCTCCATTGAATGGGTTTTTATGCATATGAGACACCACACACACCTTACTAAATAACGGATGTTCAGAATGTGATAAATCTTCTTGTTTAGGTATCTCCTTCATTTGCATTATATTATACAAACTCTTCTTCCAATGGTCTCTAAAAGTATTCAACGTGCTGCACAAATTGTGGTACATTGTTGATCCCTCTCAGCAGGGAGATTCCGTTTGATTCTGTTTGACGACTGCTATGTTGTTCTACCATCAAGTGTGATTTTGTTGGATGGAAACCACCACTCCCAGCATTCTGACTATTGGAGATGTTAGGAAAGACTTCTTTCTTTTGCTAGGTGCTTCTTTTGATTGTTACCGTTATCACTTACATTCATCAATTTCACAGTGGAATAACAGTGGAGTAATGTATTTGAATCATGAAATGTGGTTAAGTTTTTGTTCTTTACAGCAGGGTCATCTGGTTGTATGGTCACAAGGCAGATTCTCCATTGAATGGTTTTTTTTGCATATGACACACCATACACACCTTACTGAATAACGCATGTTCAGAACGTGATAAATCTTCTTGTTTAGGTATCTCCTTCATTTGCACTATATTATACAAACTCTTTTTCCAATGGTCACTAAAAATAATCAATGTGCTGCACAAATTGTGGTACATGGTTGTTCCCTCTCAGCAGGGAGATTCCGTTTGATGACTGTTATGTTTGTTCTACCATCGAGTGTGATTTTGGTCAATGGGAACCACCACTCCCAGCATTCTGGCTATTGGAGTTATTAGCAAGGACTTCTTTCTTTTGGTAGGTGCTTCTTTTGATTGGTACCGTTATCACTTATATAAATCAATTTCACAGTGGAGTAATGTATTTGAATCGTGAAATGTGGTTAAGTGTTTGTTCTTTACAGCAGGGTCATCCGGTTGTATGGCCACAAGGCAGATTCTCCATTGAATGGGTTTTTATGCATGTGAGACACCACACACACCTTACTGAATAACGGATGTTCAGAATGTGATAAATCTTCTTGTTTAGGTATCTCCTTCATTTGCATTATAGTATACAAACTCTTCTTCCAATGGTCACTAAAAATAATAAATGTGCTGCACAAATTGTGGTACATGGTTGTTCCCTCTCAGCAGGGAGGTTCCATTTGATGACTGCTATGTTTGTTCTACCATCGAGTTTGACTTGTTGGATGGGAACCACCACTCCCAGCATTCTGGCTATTGGAGTTATTAGCAAAGACTTCTTTCTTTTGCTAGGTGCCTCTTTTGATTGATACCGTTATCACTTATATTCATCAATTTCACTGTGGAGTAATGTATTTGAATCGTGAAATGTGGTTTAATGTTTGTTCCTTACAGCAGGGTCATCTGTTTGTATGGCCATAAAGCAGATTCTCCATTCAATGGTTTTTTTGTGCATATGGGTCACCACACACACCTTACAGAATAACGGATGTTCAGAATGTGATAAATCTTCTTGTTTAGGTATCTCCTTCATTTGCATTATATTTTACAAACTCCTCTTCCAATGGTCACTAAAAATAATCAATGTGCTGCACAAATTGTGGTTCATGGTGGTTCCCTCTCAGCAGAGAGATTCCGTTTGATGCCTGCTATGTTTGTTCTACCATCGAGTGTGATTTTGTTGGATGGGAACCACCACTCCCAGCATTCTGACTATTGGAGATATTAGGAAGGACTCCTCCCTTTTGCTAGGTGCTTCTTTTGATTGATACCGTTAGCACTTATATTCATCAATTTCACTGTTTAGTAATGTATTTGAAACGCGAAATCTGGTTTAATGTTTGTTCCTTACAGCAGGGTCATCTGTTTGTATGGCCATAAAGCAGATTCTCCATTCAATGTTTTTTTTTGTGCATATGGGACACCACACACACCTTACTGGGTAACGGATGTTCAGAATGTGATAAATCTTCTTGTTTAGGTATCTCCTTCATTTGCATTATATTATACAAACTCTTCTTCCAATGGTCACTAAAAATAATCAATGTGCTGCACAAATTGTGGTACATGGTTTTTCCCTCTCAGCAGGGAGATTCCGTTTGATGACTGCTATGTTTGGTCTACCATCAAGTGTGATTTTGTTGGATGGGAACCACCACTCCCAGCATTCTGACTATTGGAGATATTAGGAAGGACTCCTCCCTTTTGCTAGGTGCTTCTTTTGATTGATACCGTTAGCACTTATATTCATCAATTTCACTGTTTAGTAATGTATTTGAAACGCGAAATCTGGTTTAATGTTTGTTCCTTACAGCAGGGTCATCTGTTTGTATGGCCATAAAGCAGATTCTCCATTCAATGTTTTTTTTGTGCATATGGGACACCACACACACCTTACTGGGTAACGGATGTTCAGAATGTGATAAACCTTCTTGTTTAGGTATCTCCTTCATTTGCATTATATTATACAAACTCTTCTTCCAATGGTCACTAAAAATAATCAATGTGCTGCACAAATTGTGGTACATGGTTTTTCCCTCTCAGCAGGGAGATTCCGTTTGATGACTGCTATGTTTGTTCTACCATCGAGTGTGATTTTGTTGGATGGGAACCACCACTCCCAGCATTCTGACTATTGGAGATATTAGGAAGGACTCCTCCCTTTTGCTAGGTGCTTCTTTTGATTGATACCGTTAGCACTTATATTCATCAATTTCACTGTTTAGTAATGTATTTGAAACGCGAAATCTGGTTTAATGTTTGTTCCTTACAGCAGGGTCATCTGTTTGTATGGCCATAAAGCAGATTCTCCATTCAATGTTTTTTTTGTGCATATGGGACACCACACACACCTTACTGGGTAACGGATGTTCAGAATGTGATAAATCTTCTTGTTTAGGTATCTCCTTCATTTGCATTATATTATACAAACTCTTCTTCCAATGGTCACTAAAAATAATCAATGTGCTGCACAAATTGTGGTACATGGTTTTTCCCTCTCAGCAGGGAGATTCCGTTTGATGACTGCTATGTTTGGTCTACCATCAAGTGTGATTTTGTTGGATGGGAACCACCACTCCCAGCATTCTGACTATTGGAGATACTAGGAAAGACTTCTTTCTTTTGCTAGGTGCTTCTTTTGATTGATACCATTATCAGTTACATTTATCAATTTCACAGTGGAGTAACAGTGAAGTAATGTATCTGAATCATGAACTGTGGTTAAGTGTTTGTTCTTTACAGCAGAGACATCTCGTTGTATGGCCACAAGGCAGATTCTCCATTGGATGGGTTTTTACGCATATGAGACACCACACACACCTTACTTAATAATGGATGTTCAGAATGTGATAAATCTTCTTGTTTAGGTATCTCCTTCATTTGCATTATATTATACAAACTCCTTTTCCAATGGTCACTAAAAATAATCTATGTGCTGCACAAATTGTGGTACATGGTTGTTCCCTCTCAGCAGGGAGATTCCGTTTGATGACTGCTATGTTTGTTCTGCCATCAAGTGTGATTTTGGTCAATGGGAACCACCACTCCCAGCATTCTGACTATTGGAGTTATTAGCAAAGACTTCTTACCACTACCAGCATTCTGACTATTGGGGTTATTAGCAAAGATTTCTCTCTTTTGGTAGGTGCTTCTTTTGATTGATACTGCTATCACTTATATTCATCAATTTCACTGTGGAGTAATGTATTTGAATCGTGAAATGTGGTTAAGTGTTTGTTCTTTACAGCAGGGTCATCTGGTTGTTTGGCCGCAAGGCAGATTCTCCATTGAATGGGTTTTTATGCATATGGGACACCACACATACCTTACTGAATAACAGATCTTCAGAATGTGATAAATCTTCTTGTTTAGGTATCTCCCTCATTTGCATTATATTATAATAACTCTTCTTCCAATGGTCACTAAAAATAATCAATGTGCTGCACAAATTGTGGTACATGGTTGTTCTCTCTCAGTGGGGAGATTCCGTTTGATGACTGCTATGTTTGTTCTACCATCAAGTGTGATTTTGGTCAATGGGATCCACCACTCCCAGCATTCTGACTATTGGAGTTATTAGCAAAATCTTCTTTGTTTTGGAAGGTGCTTCTATTGATTGATACCGTTATCACTTATATTCATCAATTTCACAGTGGAGTAATGTATCTGAATCGTGAAATGTGGTTACGTGTTTGTTCTTTACAGCATGGCATTGTGGTTGTATGCCCACAAGGCGGATTCTCCATTGAATGGGTTTTTATGCATACGAGACACCACACACACCTTACTGAGTAACGGATGTTCAGAATGTGATAAATCTTCTTGTTTAGGTATCTCCTTCATTTCCATTATATTATACAAACTCTTCTTGCAATGGTCACTAGAAATAGTCAATGTGATGCACAAATTGTGGTACATGGTTGTTCCCTCTCAGCAGGGAGATTCCGTTTCATGACTGCTATGTTTGTTCTACCATCGAGTGTGCTTCTGGTCAATGGGAACCACCACTCCCAGCATTCTGACCATTGGAGTTACTAGCAAGGACTTCTTACGACTCCCAGCATTCTGACTATTGGGGTTGTTAGCAAAGACTTCTTTCTTTTGGTAGGTGCTTCTTTTGATAGATACTGTTATCACTCATATTCATCAATTTCACTGTGGAGTAATGTATTTGAATCGTGAAATGTGGTTAAGTGTTTGTTCTTTACAGCAGGGTCATCTGGTTGTATGGCCACAAGGCAGATTCTCCATTGAATGGGTTTTTACGCATATGAGACACCACACACACCTTACTGAATAACGGATGTTCAGAATGTGATAAATCTTCTTGTTTAGGTATCTCCTTCATTTGCATTATATTATACAAATTCTTCTTCCAATGGTCACTAAAAATAATCAATGTGCTGCACAAATTGTGGTACATGGTTGTTCTCTCTCAGCAGGGAGATTCCGTTTGATGACTGCTATGTTTGTTCTACCATCGAGTGTGATTTTGGTCAATGGGAACCACCACTCCCAGCATTCTGACTATTGGAGTTATTAGCAAAGACTTTTTTGCTTTGGTAGGTGCTTCTTTTGATTGATACCTTTATCACTTATACTCATCAATTTCACAGTGGAGTAATGTATTCGAATCGTGAAATGTGGTTAAGTGTTTGTTCTTTACAGCATGGTCATCTGGTTGTATGGCCACAAGGTAGATTCTCTATTGAATGGGATTTTATGCATACGAGACACCACACACACCTTACTGAATAACGGATGTTCAGAATGTGATAAATCTTCTTGTTTAGGTATCTCCATCATTTGTATTATATTATACAAACTCTTCTTCCAATGGTCACTAAAAATAATCAATGTGCTGCACAAATTTTGGTACATGGTTGTTCCCTCTTAGCAGGGAGATTCTGTTTGATGAGAGCTATGTTTGTTCTACCAGCGAATGTGATTTTGGTCAATGGGAACCACCACTCCCAGCATTCTGACTATTGGAGTTATTAGCAAAGACTTCTTTCTTTTGGTAGGTGCTTCTCTTGATTGGTACCGTTATTACTTATATTCATCAATTTCACAGTGGAGTAATGTATTTGAATCGTGACATGTGGTTAAGTGTTTGTTCTTTACAGCAGGGTCATCTGGTTGTATGGCCACAAGGCAGATTCTCTATTGAATGGGTTTTTATGCATATGAGACACCACACACCCCTTACTGAATAACGGATGTTCAGAATGTTATAAATCTTCTTGTTTAGGTCACTAAAAATAATCAATGTGCTGCACAAATTGTGGTACATGGTTGTTCTCTCTCAGCAGGGAGATTCCGTTTGATGACTGCTATGTTTGTTCTACCATCAAGTGTGATTTTGGTCAATGGGAACCACCACTCCCAGCATTCTGACTATTTGGAGTTATTAGCAAAGACTTCTTTCATTTGGTAGGTGCTTCTTTTGATTGATACCGTTATCACTTATATTCATCAATTTCACAGTGGTGTAATGTATTTGAATTGTGAAATGTGGTTAAGTGTTTGTTCTTTACACCAGGGTCATCTGGTTGTATGGCCACAAGGCAGATTCTCCATTGAATGGGTTTTTATGCATATGAGACACCACACACACCTTACTAAATAACGGATGTTCAGAATGTGATAAATCTTCTTGTTTAGTATCTCCTTCATTTGCATTATATTATACAAACTCTTCTTCCATTGGTCACTAAAAATAATCAATGTGCTGCACAAATTGTGGTACATGGTTGTTCCCTCTCAGCAGGGAGGTTCCGTTTGATGACTGCTATGTTTGTTCTACCATCAAGGGGGATTTGGTCAATGGGAACCACTACTCCCAGCATTCTGACTATTGGAGTTATTAGCAAAGACTTCTTACCACTCCCAGCATTCTGACTATTGGAGTTATTAGCAAAGACTTCTTTCTTTTGGTAGGTGCTTCCTTTGATTGATACCGTTATCACTTATATTAATCAATTTCACAGTGGAGTAATGCATTTGAATCGTGAAATGTGGTTAAGTGTTTGTTCTTTACAGTAGGGTCATCTGGTTGTATGGCCACAAGGCAGATTCTCCATTGAATGGGTTTTAACGCATATGAGACACCACACACACCTTACTGAATAACGGATGTTCAGAATGTGAATAATCTTCTTGTTTATGTACCTCCTTCATTTGCATTGTATTATACAAACTCTTCTTCCAATGGTCTCTAAAAGTATTCAACGTGCTGCACAAATTGTGGTACATTGTTGATCCCTCTCAGCAGGGAGATTCCGTTTGATTCTGTTTGACGACTGCTATGTTGTTCTACCATCAAGTGTGATTTTGTTGGATGGAAACCACCACTCCCAGCATTCTGACTATTGGAGATGTTAGGAAAGACTTCTTTCTTTTGCTAGGTGCTTCTTTTGATTGTTACCGTTATCACTTACATTCATCAATTTCACAGTGGAATAACAGTGGAGTAATGTATTTGAATCATGAAATGTGGTTAAGTTTTTGTTCTTTACAGCAGGGTCATCTGGTTGTATGGTCACAAGGCAGATTCTCCATTGAATGGTTTTTTTTGCATATGACACACCATACACACCTTACTGAATAACGCATGTTCAGAACGTGATAAATCTTCTTGTTTAGGTATCTCCTTCATTTGCACTATATTATACAAACTCTTTTTCCAATGGTCACTAAAAATAATCAATGTGCTGCACAAATTGTGGTACATGGTTGTTCCCTCTCAGCAGGGAGATTCCGTTTGATGACTGTTATGTTTGTTCTACCATCGAGTGTGATTCTGGTCAATGGGAACCACCACTCCCAGCATTCTGACTATTGGAGTTATTAGAAAAGACTTCTTACCACTCCCAGCATTCTGACTATTGGGGTTATTAGCAAAGACTTCTTTCTTTTGGTAGGTGCTTCTTTTGATTGATACTGTTATCACTTATATTCAACAATTTCACTGTGGAGTAATGTATTTAAATCGTGAAATGTGGTTAAGTGTTTGTTCTTTACAGCAGGGTCATCTGGTAGTATGGCCACAAGGCAGATTCTCCATTGAATGGTTTTTTATGCATATGAGACACCACACACACCTTACTGAATAACGGATGTTCAGAATGTGATAAATCTTCTTGTTTAGGTATCTCCTTCATTTGCATTATATTATACAAACTCTTCTTCCAATGATCACTAAAAATAATCAATGTGCTGCACAAATTGTGGTACATGGTTGTTCTCTCTCAGCAGGGAGATTCCGTTTGATGACTGCTATGGTTGTTCTACCATCTAGTGTGATTTTGGTCAATGTGAACCACCACTCCCAGCATTCTGACTATTGGAGTTATTAGCAAAGACTTCTTTTTTTTGGTAGGTGCTTCTTTTGATTGACACCGTTATCACTTATATTCATCAATTTCACTGTGGAGTAATGTATTCGAATCGCGAAATGTGGTTAAATGTTTGTTCCTTACAGCAGGGTCATCTGTTTGTATGGCCACAAGGCAGATTCTCCATTCAACGTTTTTTTTGTGCATAGGGGACACCACACACACCTTACTGAATAACAGATGTTCATAATGTGATAAATCTTCTTGTTTAGGTATCTCCTTCATTTGCATTATATTATACAAACCCTTCTTCCAATGGTCACTAAAAATAATCAATGTGCTGCACAAATTGTGGTACATGGTTGTTCCCTCTCAGCAGGGAGATTCCGTTTGATGACTGCTATGTTTGGTCTACCATCAAGTGTGATTTTGTTGGATGGGAACCACCACTCCCAGCATTCTGACTATTGGAGATATTAGGAAAGACTTCTTTCTTTTGCTAGGTGCTTCTTTTGATTTATACCGTTATCACTTATATTCATCAATTTCATTGTGGAGTAATGTATTTGAATCGTGAAATGTGGTTAAGTGTTTGTTCTTTACAGCAGGGTCATCGGGTTGTATGGCCACAAGGCAGATTCTCCATTGGATGGGTTTTTATGCATATGAGACACCACACACACCTTACTGAATAACGGATGTTCAGAATGTGATAAATCTTCTTGTTTAGGTATCTCCTTCATTTGCATTATATTATACAAACTCTTCTTCCAATGGTCGCTAAAAATAATCAATGTGCTGCACAAATTGTGGTACATGGTTGTTCCCTCTCAGCAGGGAGGTTCCGTTTGATGACTGCTATGTTTGTTCTACCATCAAGGGGGATTTGGTCAATGGGAACCACTACTCCCAGCATTCTGACTATTGGAGTTATTAGCAAAGACTTCTTACCACTCCCAGCATTCTGACTATTGGAGTTATTAGCAAAGACTTCTTTCTTTTGGTAGGTGCTTCTTTTGATTGATACCGTTATCACTTATATTAATCAATTTCACAGTGGAGTAATGCATTTGAATCGTGAAATGTGGTTAAGTGTTTGTTCTTTACAGTAGGGTCATCTGGTTGTACGGCCACAAGGCAGATTCTCCATTGAATGGGTTTTAACGCATATGAGAAACCACACACACCTTACTGAATAACGGATGTTCAGAATGTGAATAATCTTCTTGTTTATGTATCTCCTTCATTTGCATTGTATTATACAAACTCTTCTTCCAATGGTCTCTAAAAGTATTCAACGTGCTGCACAAATTGTGGTACATTGTTGATCCCTCTCAGCAGGGAGATTCCATTTGATTCTGTTTGACGACTGCTATGTTTGTTCCACCATCAAGTGTGATTTTGTTGGATGGAAGCCACCACTCCCAGCATTCTGACTATTGGAGATGTTAGGAAAGACTTCTTTCTTTTGCTAGGTGCTTCTTTTGATTGTTACCGTTATCACTTACATTCATCAATTTCACAGTGGAATAACAGTGGAGTAATGTATTTGAATCATGAAATGTGGTTAAGTTTTTGTTCTTTACAGCAGGGTCATCTGGTTGTATGGTCACAAGGCAGATTCTCCATTGAATGGTTTTTTTTGCATATGACACACCATACACACCTTACTGAATAACGCATGTTCAGAACGTGATAAATCTTCTTGTTTAGGTATCTCCTTCATTTGCATTATATTATACAAACTCTTTTTCCAATGGTCACTAAAAATAATCAATGTGCTGCACAAATTGTGGTACATGGTTGTTCCCTCTCAGCAGGGAGATTCCGTTTGATGACTGTTATGTTTGTTCTACCATCGAGTGTGATTCTGGTCAATGTGAACCACCACTCCCAGCATTCTGACTATTGGAGTTATTAGCAAAGACTTCTTTTTTTTGGTAGGTGCTACTTTTGATTGACACCGTTATCACTTATATTCATCAATTTCACAGTGGAGTAATGTATTTGAATCGTGAAATGTGGTTAAGTGTTTGTTCTTAACAGCAGGGCCATCTGGCTGTATGGCCACAAGGCAGATTCTCCATAGAATGGGTTTTTATGCATATGAGACACCACACACACCTTACTGAATAATGGATGATCAGAATGTGAATAATCTTCTTGTTTAGGTATCTCCTTCATTTGCATTAAATTATACAAACTCCTCTTCCAATGGTCACTAAAAATAATCAATGTGCTGCACAAATTGTGGTACATGGTTGTTCCCTCTCAGCAGGGAGATTCCGTTTGATGACTGCTATGTTTGTTCTACCATCAAGTGTGATTTTGGTCAATGGGAACCACCACTCCCAGGATTCTGACTATTGGAGTTATTAGCAAAGACTTCTATCTTTTGGTAGGTGCTTCTTTTGATTGGTACCGTTATCACTTATATTCATCAATTTCACAGTGGAGTAATGTTTTTGAATCGTGAAATGTGGTTAAGTGTTTGTTCTATACAGCAGGGAAATCTGGTTGTATGGCCACAAGGCAGATTCCCCATTGAATGGGTTTTTATGCAATGAGACACCACACACACCTTACTGAATAACTGATGTTCAGAATGTGATAAATCTTCTTGTATAGGTATTTCCTTCATTTGTATTATATTATACAAACTCTTCTTCCAATGGTCACTAAAAATAATCAATGTGCTGCACAAATTGTGGTACATGGTTGTTCCCTCTCAGCAGGGAGATTCCGTTTGATGACTGCTATGTTTGTTCTACCATCAAGTGTGATTTTGTTGGATGGGAACCACAACTCCCAGCATTCTGACTATTGGAGATATTAGGAAAGACTTCTTTCTTTTGCTAGGTGCTTATTTTGATTGATACCCTTATCACTTACATTCTTCAATTTCACAGTGGAGTAACAGTGGAGTAATGTTTTTGAATCATGAAATGTGGTTAAGTGTTTGTTCTTTACAGGAGGGACATCTGGTTGTATGGCCACAAGGCAGATTCTCCATTGAATGGGTTTTTATGCATATGAGACACCACACACACCTTACTGAATAACGGATGTTCAGAATGTGATAAATCTTCTTGTTTAGGTATTTCCTTCATTTGTATTATATTATACAAACTCTTCTTCCAATGGTCACTAAAAATAATCAATGTGCTGCACAAATTGTGGTACATGGTTGTTCCCTCTCAGCAGGGAGATTCCGTTTGATGACTGCTATGTTTGTTCTACCATCGAGTGTGATTTTGTTCAATGGGAACCAGCACTCCCAGCTTTCTGTCTGTTGGAGTTATTAGCAAAGACTTCTTTCTTTTGGTAGGTGCTTCTTTTGATTGATACCGTTATCACTTATATTCATCAATTTCACTGTGGAGTAATGTATTTGAATCGTGAAATGTGGTTAAGTAATTGTTCTTTACAGCAGGGTCATCTGGTTGTATGGCCATACGGCAGATTCTCCATTGAATGGGTTTTTATGCATATGAGACACCACACATACCTTACTGAGTAACGGATGTTCAGAATGTGATAAATCTTCTTGTTTAGGTATCTCCTTCATTTGCATTATATTATACAAACCCTTCTTCCAATGGTCACTAAAAATAATCAATGTGCTGCACAAATTGTGGTACATGGTTGTTCCCTCTCAGCAGGGAGATTCCGTTTGAAGACTGCTATGTTTGTTCTACCATCAGGTGTGATTTTGGTCAATGGGAACCACCACTCCCAGCATTCTGACAATTGGAGTTATTAGCAAAGACTTCTTACCACACCCAGCATGCCGACTATTGGAGTTATTAGCAAAGACTTCTTTCTTTTGATAGGTGTTTCTTTTGATTGATACCGTTATCACTTATATTCATCAATTTCACAGTGGAGTAATGTATTTGAATCGTGAAATGTGGTTAAGTGTTTGTTCTTTACAGCAGGGTCATCTGGTTGTATGGCCACAAGGCAGATTCTCCATTGAATGGGTTTTTGTGCATATGAGACACCACACACACCTTACTGAATAACGAATGTTCAGAATGTGAATAATCTTCTTGTTTATGTATCTGTTTCATTTGCATTATATTATACAAACTCTTCTTCCAATGGTCTCTAAAAGTAATCAACGTGCTGCACAAATTGTGGTACATTGTTGATCCCTCTCAGCAGGAAGATTCCGTTTGATGACTGCTATGTTTGTTCTACCAACAAGTGTGATTTTGTTGGATGTGATCCACAACTCCCAGCATTCTGACTATTGGAGATATTAGGAAAGACTTCTTTCTTTTGCTAGGTTCTTCTTTTGACTGATACCGTTATCACTTACATTCTTCAATTTCACAGTGGAATAACAGTGAGGTAATGTTTTTGAATCATGAAATGTGGTTAAGTGTTTGTTCTTTACAGCAGGGACATCTGGTTGTATGGCCACAAGGGAGATTCTCCATTGAATGGGTTTTTATGCATATGAGACACCACACACACCTTACTGAATAACTGATGTTCAGAAAGCGATAAATCTTCTTGTTTAGTTATCTCCTTCATTTGCATTATATTATACAAACTCTTTTTCGAATGGTCACTAAAAATAATCAATGTGCTGCACAAATTGTGGTACATGGTTGTTCCCTCTCAGAAGGGAGATTCCGTTTGATGACTGCTATGTTTGTTCTACCATCAAGTGTGATTTTGGGCAATGGGAACCACCACTCCCAGCATTCTGACTATTGGAGTTATTAGCAAATACTTCTTTCTTTTGGTAGGTGCTTCTTTTGATTGATACCGTTATCACTTATATTCATCAATTTCACAGTGGAGTAATGTATTTGAATCGTGAAATGTGTTTTAGTGTATGTTCTTTACAGCAGGGTCATCTGGTTGTATGGCCACAAGGCAGATTCTCCATTGAATGGGTTTTTTATGCAATGAGACACCACACACACCTTACTGAATAGCGGATGTTCAGAATATGATAAATCTTCTTGTTTAGGTATCTCCTTCATTTGTATTATATTATACAAACTCTTGTTCCAATGGTCACTAAAAATAATCAATGTGCTGCACAAATTGTGGTACATGGTTGTTCCCTCTCAGCAGGGAGATTCCGTTTGATGACTGCTATGTTTGTTCTACCATCGAGTGTGATTTTGGTCAATGGGATCCACAACTCCCAGCATTCTGACTATGGAAGATATTAGGAAAGTCTTCTTTCTTTTGCTAGGTGCTTCTTTTGATTGATACCGTTATCACTTATATTCATCAATTTCACTGTTTAGTAATGTATTTGAATCGTGAAATGTGGTTAAGTGTTTGTTCTTTACAGCAGGGTCATCTGGTTGGTTGGCCACAAGGCAGATTCTCCATTGAATGGGTTTTTATGCATATGTGACACCACACACACCTTACTGAATAACGGATGTTCAGAATGTGATAAATCTTCTTGTTTATATATCTCCTTCATTTGCATTATATTATACAATCTCTTCTTCCAATGGTCACTAAAAATAATCAATGTGCTGCACAAATTGTGGTACATGGTTGTTCCCTCTCTGCAGGGAGATTCCGTTTGATGACCGCTATGTTTTATGCTACCATCAAGTGTGATTTTGTTGGATGGGAACCACCACTTCCAGCTTTCTGACTATTGGAGATATTAGGAATGACTTCTTTCTTTTGATAGGTGGTTCTTTTGATTGATACCGTTATCAATTATATTCATCTATTTCACTGTGGAGTAATGTATTTGAATCATGAAATATGGTTAAGTGTTTGTTCTTTACAGCAGGGTCATCTGGTTGTATTACCACAAGGCAAATTCTCCATTGAATGGGTTTTTATGCATATGAGACACCACACACACCTTACTGAATAACGTATGTTCAGAATGTGATAAATCTTCTTGTTTAGTTATCTCCTTCAATTGCATTATATCATACAAACTCTTCTTTCAATGGTCACTAGAAATAGTCAAAGTGCTGCACAAATTGTGGTACATGGTTGTTCCCTCTCAGCAGGGAGATTCCGTTTGATGACTGCTATGTTTGTTCTACCATCGAGTGTGATTTCGTTGGATGAGAACCACCACCCCCAGCATTCTGACTATTGGAGATATTAGGAAAGACTTCTTTCTTTTGCTAGGTGCTTCTTTTGATTGATACCGTTATCACTCATATTCATCAAATTCACAGTGGAGTAATGTATTTGATCGTGAAATGTGGTTAAGTGTTTGTTCTTCCTAGCATGGTCATCTGGTTGTATGGCCACAAACCAGATTCTCCATTGAATGGGTTTTTATGCATATGAGTCACCACACACACCTTACTGAATAACGGATGTTCAGAATGTGATAAATCTTCTTGTTTAGGTATCTCCTTCATTTGCATTATATCATACAAACTCTTCTTCCAATGGTCACTAGAAATAGTCAATGTGCTGCACAAATTGTGATACATGGTTGTTCCCTCTCAGCAGGGAGATTCCGTTTGATGACTGCTTTGTTTGTTCTACCATCGAGTGTGATTTTGTTCAATGGGAACCACCACTCCCAGCATCCTGTCTATTGGAGTTAGTAGCAAAGACTTCTTTCTTTTGGTAGGTGCTTCTTTTGATTGATACCGTTATCACTTATATTCGTCAATTTCACTGTGGAGTAATGTATTTGAATCGTGAAATATGGTTAAGTGTTTGTTCTTTACAGCAGGGCCACTTGGTTGTATGGCCACAAGGCAGATTCTCCATTGAATGGGTTTTTACGCATATGTGACACCACACACACCTTACTGAATAACGGATGTTCAGAAAGTGATAAATCTTCTTGTTTAGGTATCTCCATCATTTGCATTATATTATACAAACTCTTCTTCCAATGGTCTCTAAAAATACTCAATGTGCTGCACAAATTGTGGTACATGGTTGTTCCCTCTCAGCAGGGAGATTCCATTTGATGAGAGCTATGTTTGTTTTACCATCGAGTGTGATTTTGTTGGATGGTAACCACCACTCGCAGCATTCTGACTATTGGAGATATTAGGAAAGACTCCTCCCTTTTACTAGGTGCTTCTTTTGATTGATACCGTTATCACTTATATTCATCAATTTTACTGTGGAGTAATGTATTTGAATCGTGAAATGTGGTTAAGTAATTGTTCTTTACAGCAGGGTCATCTGGTTGTATGGCCATACGGCAGATTCTCCATTGAATGGGTTTTTATGCATATGAGACACCACACACACCTTACTGAATAACGGATGTTCAGAATGTGATAAATCTTCTTGTTTAGGTATCTCCTTCATTTGCGTTATATTATACAAACCCTTCTTCCAATGGTCACTAAAAATAAACAATGTGCTGCACAAATTGTGGTACATGGTTGTTCCCTCTCAGCAGGGAGATTCCGTTTGATGACTGCTATGTTTGTTCTACCATCAGGTGTGATTTTGGTCAATGGGAACCACCACTCCCAGCATTCTGACAATTGGAGTTATTAGCAAAGACTTCTTACCACACCCAGCATGCTGACTATTGGAGTTATTAGCAAAGACTTCTTTCTTTTGATAGGTGTTTCTTTTGATTGATACCGTTATCACTTATATTCATCAATTTCACAGTGGAGTAATGTATTTGAATCGTGAAATGTGGTTAAGTGTTTGTTCTTTACAGCAGGGTCATCTGGTTGTATGGCCACAAGGCTGATTCTCCATTGAATGGGTTTTTGTGCATATGAGACACCACACACACCTTACTGAATATCGAATGTTCAGAATGTGAATAATCTTCTTGTTTATGTATCTCCTTCATTTGCATTATATTATACAAACTCTTCTTCCAATGGTCACTAAAAATAATCAATGTGCTGCACAAATTGTGGTACATGGTTGTTCCCTCTCAGCAGGGAGATTCCGTTTGATGACTGCTATGTTTGTTCTACCATCGAGTGTGATTTTGGTCAATGGGATCCACAACTCCCAGCATTCTGACTATGGAAGATATTAGGAAAGTCTTCTTTCTTTTGCTAGGTGCTTCTTTTGATTGATACCGTTATCACTTATATTCATCAATTTCACTGTTTAGTAATGTATTTGAATCGTGAAATGTGGTTAAGTGTTTGTTTTTTACAGCAGGGTCATCTGGTTGTGTGGCCACAAGGCAGATTCTCCATTGAATGGGTTTTTATGCATATGAGACACCACACACACCTTACTGAATAACGGATGTTCAGAATGTGGTAAATCATCTTGTTTAGATATCTCCTTCATTTGCATTATATTATACAAACTCTTCTTCCAATGGTCACTGAAATAATCAATGTGCTGCACAAATTGTGGTACATGGTTGTTCCCTCTCAGCAGGGAGATTCCATTTGATGAGAGCTATGTTTGTTCTACCATCGAGTGTGATTTTGTTGGATGGTAACCACCACTCCCAGCATTCTGACTATTGGAGATATTAGGAAAGACTCCTCCCTTTTACTATGAGCTTCTTTTGATTTATACCATTATCACTTATATTCATCAATTTTACTGTGGAGTAATGTATTTGAATCGTGAAATGTGGTTAAGTAATTGTTCTTTACAGCAGGGTCATCTGGTTGTATGGCCATACGGCAGATTCTCCATTGAATGGGTTTTTATGCATATGAGACACCACACACACCTTACTGAATAACGGATGTTCAGAATGTGATAAATCTTCTTGTTTAGGTATCTCCTTCATTTGCATTATATTATACAAACCCTTCTTCCAATGGTCACTAAAAATAATCAATGTGCTGCACAAATTGTGGTACATGGTTGTTCCCTCTCAGCAGGGAGATTCCGTTTGATGACTGCTATGTTTGTTCTACCATCAGGTGTGATTTTGGTCAATGGGAACCACCACTCCCAGCATTCTGACAATTGGAGTTATTAGCAAAGACTTCTTACCACACCCAGCATGCTGACTATTGGAGTTATTAGCAAAGATGTCTTTCTTTTGATAGGTGTTTCTTTTGATTGATACCGTTATCACTTATATTCATCAATTTCACAGTGGAGTAATGTATTTGAATCGTGTAATGTGGTTAAGTGTTTGTTCTTTACAGCAGGGTCATCTGGTTGTATGGCCACAAGGCAGATTCTCCATTGAATGGGTTTTTGTGCATATGAGACACTACACACACCTTACTGAATAACGAATGTTCAGAATGTGAATAATCTTCTTGTTTATGTATCTCCTTCATTTGCATTATATTATACAAACTCTTCTTCCAATGGTCTCTAAAAGTAATTAACGTGCTGCACAAATTGTGGTACAATGTTGATCCCTCTCAGCAGGGAGATTCCGTTTGATGACTGCTATGTTTGTTCTACCATCAAGTGTGATTTTGTTGGATGGGAACCACAACTCCCAGCATTCTGACTATTGGAGATATTAGGAAAGACTTCTTTCTTTTGCTAGGTGCTTCTTTTGACTGATACCGTTATCACATATGTAGTGTAACGACGTATTAGGTTTTCGTTTGATATATGACCATGTGCAGACTTCGTCACCTACGTCAGTTGCAACCCACTTCAAAAATGATTCATATTCTTTTTAAATTGTCATCGAATGGTTCTTGAACGAAACTGTAAAACATCAGTTGTGTCGTGTGCAAAGAATTACATCACTTGGGCCAATTGGTTTTCGTAACTTTTTCGAATTTAAATTTCGTTTGTTTCTCCCCAGAAAATTATATCGACACACATTATCTTGATCTAATCGATATCAGAATCACACATTAAATAAACTTTTTAGATTCAAAGTTTCGGCCAACGCTGTCTGAATCAATAATCTTGTCAAATATATTATTAATCCGTTCACATAACTCTTCATAAATAAATCTTCAAGACACGTGTTTCAACTTTAGTAGCATACACTATTTTATTAGCTTCCTACACATACAGATGTGAACTTGAGCGTTGACAGACAGTGACTAACATTTCAATAAGATTAAGATCTACATGATGTCATTGTTGTACAAAAAGAGTATAAACTTCATTTTTAATTTTTTAGAAGCACGACGCAACAACTCGGTTCCAGGATCTTCTGTTGCTCCTTGGCTGTCGACCCGCGACGTATAGCGGCCAGCAATTTCCTCTCTGGTCGCGGCAACGAAGATGCTGTCCCCGTTCGTTGCGCCGACCTCTCCGTACATGAAACACATAAAAAAATACAAACTTGTAGCTAATTCACATTTATTACAAATAATAAGAAAACACATAAACAAAACTAAATTAAACTTATAGTCACCTGCAAACTGGGCTGACTTTGGTGGATGGGTTACGCTTAATTTCGTCCCACTACATACCCCACCCACAAGCTCAGTTTGTCAGGTTTTAACCGGAATTAAAACTGTTCAATATACAATATTTAACTGTTAATACATTTTCCTCACATTTTACGTAACCTAGAGTCCTTGCTATTAGATAGATTTAATCCTTTTAATACGATATCGTTGTGACTATTTGTCATTTACTCTTAATTGTGCTCTTATGGTAATTCGTAACCGAATATAGGGAGATTGCTCCTCTTCAGTTAATAGTTGCTAATAAATACTAATTTAGTACGTTCTTTAACGTTGTACATTAGGACAGAGCGTTCATATTGTGATAGATTAGTTTCAGTTTCATTTATTTACTAGAGTTATTCTTTTCAAGAATGTATATTACTAATAAGTTTCTCACAATAACTAATAGTACTATTTACTTTACGTCATCCTCTTCCCTAATGCCTTATTTATGCCTGAGGTCAAGAAGAAATCAAGCAAAACTTTCTTTGGAATCTCGGCACGGCTTTCTTTACCTTCGGACACCTTGTTGGGTAATGGCCATTTATTTAGGAGAAGCAAGTGAGAGAGCCCCATTTGGTGTGTTCTATATTAACACTATTACAAACCTCTATTAAAGGCACTCTGCTATGTTCTCGTGAGCCATATAGCTCTGGACGCCCATGGTCCCTAAAACTATTAACCATCCCCTTTTGTTCCTACTATCCGAGTAAATTTAAAATACGCAAAATTCCTTTAGACCTAAGAGCAAAGTTTCCTCCATATAAATCCCCCTTTTGGTTATCTTTCTCTTTTTGAAGTACCAGTAGATTATTGTAGAACACATGTTTAAGCTTTCTGTCATTTATTTAAAATAACACGTAACTATCACGAAAAACTTCACATGAATAAACTATGAACGCTCTTCCGTGTGTAACATATACTAAATATTAACTTATTTAGGAATGAAGGGTTTCATTTGATCAACACTATATAATCCTTTAATTACACCTGATGAAGGTTCCATAAGAAGTAATGCTTTGGGATGTACAATCTTATGTACAACATATGGACCTTCAAAGATAAAGAAGAATTTTCTACATTCCTTACCGATCTTAGAACTTTTAGGATGAGATCGTACTAACACAAGATCTCCTACCTGAAATGAGGGTTCTATAGCCTGTTGATTATAACTTTTAATTCTCCGTTCGGCATTTTTTTACGATCTGTTCGCAAACTTTTTCGTCTGGGATGCATTGTTGGATCTCATTTACTGGTGGCCAAGGTAAAGCAGCTAGTAAAGGCTCACCTATAATTCGTAGAATAACATTTTTCTTTCCTTTACATAATACGGTAATCCAATAATTAGGACTCGCATTAGATGACTTTCAATCATTGGGTCTCCAATTAATTGAGCACGATTTAAATTCCATTCAAAATAATTCCTATAACCTCTCCACCGTTTAGAATATGGAGGAGGGTCTAACAACTTTAAAGTTAAGTGTTGTTGTTTTCGTCTTGACCAATAATTTTGTTTAAACTGCTTAACAAAATCATCCCAATCCCTGAATTCATTTCTATGCAGTACTGCCCATTCCGCAGCTTCTGCTTCTAAATGTCTTATTACAAATTGAATGCGTTTTTCATTACTCCATTTAGGAGATAATGATGTTTCAAAAGCTTTTATAAAGATTATAGGGTGAAGTTCGCCTCCTGGTTTAAATACAGGAAATCGACTTGCTACATTTGAATTTGTCGTTATGTCATCCAGACATTCTGCGAGAGAAATAGTCGGATTTTGTTTAGATTGCAGAGACGGAGTTGCATCGGATTGGGTTGCCGTGATTGCTTTATTCATATTGTTGTCGTCCGAGCTAGCAAATTCGATGCGACTGTTGTCTCTGATTATGTTATTACCTCTGCTACCTGAAATGTTCTCGTTATTATCTAATTCCGATAACCGTTTAGTAATTTCCTGTATCCGCATTTCTGTATTGGATACTCGATTAGCTAATATCGATTCTTCACTGTGCTCACGATGTGAACGCTCTGTACCTTCATCAATGTTATTATCTTTGGCAGTCTCAAGATTACTGCATATTTCAGTAATTAAAAATTTCATGTTTTCGATTTCGGTATGGTCCTTTTCTACTTGATGAGTTAATGTCTCTAATTCTACATTATCTATTGAAGAAATCTCTACAGGTTTGGTAGAGACCTCTTTAATAGATTTCAATAATTCTCTGCGAACAGTTTCTGTTTGCATAGAAAATTCATCTCGTAACATATCGTTATTTTTCTGTATTTCATTTACAACTAAGATATTGACACTATCTAGTCTCTCGGTTAAGTCAGTGATATCGTTTCGCATGCGAGCTTTTTCCTCGCGCGATTCCTGGATATGTTCTTCTAACCTTTTACAATTATCAGCAATCTTATTACTAAGTCCTACTAGTTTTTCCTGCATTTCAACTTTAGAAGCCTCTATTTTATCACTTAATTCTCGACTGGTTTCATTAAGATGTCCCTGTAACCTGTCTGTCGATTTTGTTAGCTCCCCTTTAAGTTCCTCTTTTAATCTAGCCGTCGATTCGTCGTTAGACTGTTTTAATTTAGCAATAGATTCTTCGTTAGACTGTTTTAATTCCTGTTTTAGTTCCTGTTTCAATCTAGCAGTAGATTCCTCGTTAGACTGTTTTAATTCCTGTTTTAGTTCCTCTTTCAATCTAGCAGTAGATTCCTCGTTAGATTGTTTTAATTTAGCGATCGCCCTAAAAAGGGCCCTCATGCTCCTATCGGACATAGATTGCTCTTCGTCTGACATTTCACTTCCCGACATTGTTGTAAGATATTAACTATTTACACACGCAGACTTGGAATCAACAATCCTATAAAAGCACACTCCCTATATACAACACTCCACTTCCAACTTGAAACAAACTCACCGGACACTTAATATTGTAATTTGCAGTTCTCGATGATCAGTGTGCTGCTATGGGCTGCAGATGTAACAGCCGTCGATGCAGCCGCTGAGATGCTGCGACCCCGCTTCCGCAACCGGCAGGACGCTGAGTCGAACACCGGAAACGTCGCTGGCTGCAACAACGCCCGGCACCGCCGTAGACAGGCGAAGCCCTCAGCAACACCTCTAATACCAGCCGGAGGAACGCCCCGCAGCTGACGTACTGGGCCTATTAGTTTAGGGAGAAAAAGGGTTGTCGAGGTTTGCAGCGTTCAGCTGCTGCCCAACAGATGCGCCTTCTCGTGGAACAACTGCGTGACCGTACTGCTTGGCTGCACTCCGTCAGATGCCCACACCCGCGAAGTCGCCGCTGGCTGGTGAAGGCTCCAAGAAACTCGCGTTGACTTCCGAAGGACTCTTGATGCTTTGTTTCGTACCTGTGTGCCTTAGTTGCACACAAGTCCTGTTTCTAAGGTCGCCACGGTGTAGTGTAACGACGTATTAGGTTTTCGTTTGATATATGACCATGTGCAGACTTCGTCACCTACGTCAGTTACAACCCACTTCAAAAATGATTCATATTCTTTTTAAATTGTCATCGAATGGTTCTTGAACGAAACTGTAAAACATCAGTTGAGTCGTGTGCAAAGAATTACATCACTTGGGCCAATTGGTTTTCGTAACTTTTTCGAATTTAAATTTCGTTTGTTTCTCCTCAGAAAATTATATCGACACACGTTATCTTGATCTAATCGATATCAGAATCACACATTAAATAAACTTTTTAGATTCAAAGTTTCGGCCAACGCAGTCTGAATCAATAATCTTGTCAAATATATTATTAATCCGTTCACATAACTCTTCATAAATAAATCTTCAAGACACGTGTTTCAACTTTAGTAGCATACACTATTTTATTAGCTTCCTACACATACAGATGTGAACTTGAGCGTTGACAGACAGTGACTAACATTCCAATAAGATTAAGATCTACATGATGTCATTGTTGTACAAAAAGAGTATAAACTTCATTTTTAATTTTTTAGAAGCACGACGCAACAACTCGGTTCCAGGATCTTCTGTTGCTCCTTGGCTGCCGACCCGCGACGTATAGCGGCCAGCAATTTCCTCTCTGGTAGCGGCAACGAAGATGCTGTCCCCGTTCGTTGCGCCGACCTCTCCGTACATGAAACACATAAAAAAATACAAACTTTTAGCTAATTCACATTTATTACAAATAATAAGAAAACACATAAACAAAACTAAATTAAACTTATAGTCACCTGCAAACTGGGCTGACTTTGGTGGATGGGTTACGCTTAATTTCGTCCCACTACACATACATTCTTCAATTTCACAGTGGAGTACAGTGGAGTAATGTTTTTGAATCATGAAATGTGGTTAAGTGTTTGTTCTTTACAGCAGGGACATCTGGTTGTATGGCCACAAGGCAGATTCTCCATTGAATGGGTTTTTATGCATATGAGACACCACACACACCTTACTGAATAACTGATGTTCAGAATGTGATAAATCTTCTTGTTTAGGTATCTCCTTCATTTGCATTATATTATACAAACTCTTCTTCCAATGGTCTCTAAAAATAATCTATGTGCTGCACAAAATGTGGTACATGGTTGTTCCCTCTCAGCAGGGAGATTCCGTTTGATGACTGCTATGTTTGTACTACCATCGAGTGTGATTTTGGTCAGTGGGAACCACCACTCCCAGCATTCTGTCTATTGGAGATATTAGGAAAGACTTCTTTCTTTTGCTAGGTGCTTCTTTTGATTGATACCGTTATCACTTATATTCATCAATTTCAC
Organism: Schistocerca americana; assembly: GCF_021461395.2. Taxonomy (NCBI): domain Eukaryota; kingdom Metazoa; phylum Arthropoda; class Insecta; order Orthoptera; family Acrididae; genus Schistocerca; species Schistocerca americana. The sequence continues at coordinate 172,495,148 of NC_060129.1, read as the reverse complement.
AGTGGAGTAATGTATTTTATTCGTAAAATGTGGTTAAGTGTTTGTTCTTTACAGCAGGGTCATCTGGTTGTATGGCCACAAGGCAGATTCTTCATTGAATGGGTTTTTATGCATATGAGACACCACACACACCTTACTGAATAACGGATGTTCAGAATGTGATAAATCTTCTTGTTTAGGTATCTCCTTCATTTGCATTATATTATACAAACCCTTCTTCCAATGGTCACTAAAAATAATCAATGTGCTGCACAAATTGTGGTACATGGTTGTTCCCTCTCAGCAGGGAGATTCCGTTTGATGACTGCTATGTTTGTTCTACCATCAGGTGTGATTTTGGTCAATGGGAACCACCACCCCCAGCATTCTGACAATTGGAGTTATTAGCAAAGACTTCTTACCACACCCAGCATGCTGACTATTGGAGTTATTAGCAAAGACTTCTTTCTTTTGATAGGTGTTTCTTTTGATTGATACCGTTATCACTTATATTCATCAATTTCACAGTGGAGTAATGTATTTGAATCGTGAAATGTGGTTAAGTGTTTGTTCTTTACAGCAGGGTCATCTGGTTGTATGGCCACAAGGCAGATTCTCCATTGAATGGGTTTTTGTGCATATGAGACACCACACACACCTTACTGAATAACGAATGTTCAGAATGTGAATAATCTTCTTGTTTATGTATCTCCTTCATTTGCATTATATTATACAAACTCTTCTTCCAATGGTCTCTAAAAGTAATTAACGTGCTGCACAAATTGTGGTACAATGTTGATCCCTCTCAGCAGGGAGATTCCGTTTGATGACTGCTATGTTTGTTCTACCTTCAAGTGTGATTTTGTTGGATGGGAACCACAACTCCCAGCATTCTGACTATTGGAGATATTAGGAAAGACTTCTTTCTTTTGCTAGGTGCTTCTTTTGACTGATACCGTTATCACTTACATTCTTCAATTTCACAGTGGAGTAACAGTGGAGTAATGTTTTTGAATCATGAAATGTGGTTAAGTGTTTGTTCTTTACAGCAGGGACATCTGGTTGTATGGCCACAAGGCAGATTCTCCATTGAATGGGTTTTTATGCATATGAGACACCACACACACCTTACTGAATAACTGATGTTCAGAATGTGATAAATCTTCTTGTTTAGGTATCTCCTTCATTTGCATTATATTATACAAACTCTTTTTCCAATGTTCTCTAAAAGTAATCAACGTGCTGCACAAATTGTGGTACATTCTTGATCCCTCTCAGCAGGGAGATTCCGTTTGATGACTGCTATGTTTGTTCTACCATCAAGTGTGATTTTGGTCAATGGGAACCACCACTCCCAGCATTCTGACTATTGGAGTTATTAGCAAATACTTCTTTCTTTTGGTAGGTGCTTCTTTTGATTGATACCGTTATCACTTATATTCATCAATTTCACAGTGGAGTAATGTATTTGAATCGTGAAATGTGTTTAAGTGTTTGTTCTTTACAGCAGGGTCATCTGGTTGTATGGCCACAAGGCAGTTTCTTCATTGAATGGGTTTTTATGCAATGAGACACCACACACACCTTACTGAATAACTGATGTTCAGAATGTGATAAATCTTCTTGTTTAGGTATCTCCTTCATTTGTATTATATTATACAAACTCTTCTTCCAATGGTCACTAAAAATAATCAATGTGCTGCACAAATTGTGGTACATGGTTGTTCCCTCTCTGCAGGGAGATTCCGTTTGATGACCGCTATATTTGTTCTACCATCAAGTGTGATTTTGTTGGATGGGAACCACCACTTCCAGCTTTCTGACTATTGGAGATATTAGGAATGACTTCTTTCTTTTGATAGGTTCTTCTTTTGATTGATACCGTTATCAATTATATTCATCTATTTCACTGTGGAGTAATGTATTTGGGTGTAAAATGTGGTTAAGTGTTTGTTCTTTACAGCATGGTCATCTGGTTGGTTGGCCACAAGCCAGATTCTCCATTGAATGGGTTTTTATGCATATGTGACACCACACACAACTTACTGAATAACGGATGTTCAGAATGTGATAAATCTTCTTGTTTAGGTATCTCCTTCATTTGCATTATATTATACAAACTCTTCTTCCAATGGTCACTAAAAATAATCAATGTGCTGCACAAATTGTGGTACATGGTTGTTCCCTCTCTGCAGGGAGATTCCGTTTGATGACCGCTATATTTGTTCTACCATCAAGTGTGATTTTGTTGGATGGGAACCACCACTTCCAGCTTTCTGACTATTGGAGATATTAGGAATGACTTCTTTCTTTTGATAGGTTCTTCTTTTGATTGATACCGTTATCAATTATATTCATCTATTGCACTGTGGAGTAATGTATTTGAATCATGAAATGTGGTTAAGTGTTTGTTCTTTACAGCAGGGTCATCTGGTTGTATTACCACAAGGCAGATTCTCCATTGAATGGGTTTTTATGCATATGAGACACGACACACACCTTACTGAATAACGGATGTTCAGAATGTGATAAATCCTCTTTTTTACGTATCTCCATCATTTGCATTATATTATACAAACCCTTCTTCCAATCGTCACTAGAAATAATCAATGTGCTGCACAAATTGTGGTACATGTTTGTTCCCTCTCAGCAGGGAGATTCCGTTTGATGACTGCTATGTTTGTTCTACCATCGAGTGTGATTTTGGTCAATGGGAACCACCACTCCCAGGATTCTGACTATTGGGGATTTTAGCAAAGACTTCTTATTTTGGTAGGTGCATCTTTTGATTGATACCGTTATCACTTATATTCATCAATTTCACTGTGGAGTAATGTATTTGGATCGTGAAATGTGGTTTAATGTTTGTTCCTTACAGCAGGGTCATCTGTTTGTATGGCCATAAAGCAGATTCTCCATTCAATGGTTTTTTTGTGCATATGGAACACCACACACACCTTACTGAATAACGGATGTTCAGAATGTGATAAATCTTCTTGTTTAGGTATCTCCTTCATTTGCATTATATTATACAAACTCTTCTTCCAATGGTCACTAAAAATAATCAATGTGCTGCACAAATTGTGGTACATGGTTGTTCCCTCTCAGCAGGGAGATTCCGTTTGATGACGGCTATGTTTGTTCTACCATCGAGTGTGATTTTGTTGGATGGGAACCACCACTCCCAGCATTCTGACTATTGGAGATATTAGGAAAGACTCCTCCCTTTTGGTTGGTGCTTCTTTTGATTGATACCGTTATCACTGATATTCATCAATTTCACTGTGGAGTAATGCATTTGAATCGCGAAATGTGGTTTAATGTTTGTTCCTTACAGCAGGGTCATCTGTTTGTATGGCCATAAAGCAGATTCTCCATTCAATGGTTTTTTTGTGCATATGGAACAGCACACACACCTTACTGAATAACGGTTGTTCAGAATGTGATAAATCTTCTTGTTTAGGCATCTCCTTCATTTGCATTATATTATACAAACTCTTCTTCCAATGGTCTCTAAAAATAATCAATGTGCTGCACAATTTGTGATACATGGTTGTTCCCTCTCAGCAGGGAGATTCCGTTTGATGACTGCTATGTTTGTTCTACCATCGAGTGTGATTTTGGTCAATGGGAACCACCACTCCCGCCATTCTGACTATTTTAGTTATTAGCAAAGACTTCTTTCTTTTGGTAGGTGCTTCTTTTGATTGATACCGTTATCACTTATATTAATCAATTTCACAGTGGAGTAATGTATTTGAATCGTGAAACGTGGTTAAGTGTTTGTTCTTCCTAGCTGGGTCGTCTGGTTGTATGGCCACAAACTAGATTCTCCATTGAATGGATTTTTATGCATATGAGACACCACACACATCTTACTGAATAACGCATGTTCAGAATGTGATAAATCTTCTTGTTTAGGCATCTCCTTCATTTGCATTATATTATACAAACTCTTCTTCCAATGGTCTCTAAAAATAATCAATGTGCTGCACAATTTGTGATACATGGTTGTTCCCTCTCAGCAGGGAGATTCCGTTTGATGACTGCTATGTTTGTTCTACCATCGAGTGTGATTTTGGTCAATGGGAACCACCACTCCCGCCATTCTGACTATTTTAGTTATTAGCAAAGACTTCTTTCTTTTGGTAGGTGCTTCTTTTGATTGATACCGTTATCACTTATATTAATCAATTTCACAGTGGAGTAATGTATTTGAATCGTGAAACGTGGTTAAGTGTTTGTTCTTCCTAGCTGGGTCGTCTGGTTGTATGGCCACAAACTAGATTCTCCATTGAATGGATTTTTATGCATATGAGACACCACACACATCTTACTGAATAACGGATGTTCAGAATGTGATAAATCTTCTTGTTTAGTTACCTCCTTCATTTGCATTATATCATACAAACTCTTCTTCCAATGGTCACTAAAAATAATCAATGTGCTGCACAAATTGTGGTACATGGTGGTTCCCTCTCAGCAGGGAGATTCCGTTTGATGACTGCTATGTTTGTTCTACCATCGAGTGTGATTTTCTTGGATGGGAACCACCACTCCCAGCATTTTGACTATTGGAGATATTAGCAAAGACCTCTTTCTTTTGCTAGGTGCTTCTTTTGATTGATACCATTATCACTTATATTCATCAATTTCACCGTGGAGTAATGTATTTGAATCGTGAAATGTGGTTAAGAGTTAGTTCTTAACAGCAGGGTCATCTGGTTGTATGGCCACAAGGCAGATTCTCCATTGAATGGGTTTTTATGCATATGAGACACCACACACACCTTACTGAATAACGGATGTTCAGAATGTGATAAATCTTCTTGTTTAGGTATCTCCCTCATTTGCATTATATAATACAAACTCTTCTTCCAATGGTCACTAAAAATAATCAATGTGCTTCACAAATTGTGGGACATGGTTGTTCCCTCTCAGCAGGGAGATTCCGTTTGATGACTGCTATGTTTGTTCTACCATCGAGTGTGATTTTGGTCAATGGGAACCACCACTCCCAGGATTCTGACTATTGGGGATTTTAGCAAAGACTTCTTATTTTGGTAGGTGCATCTTTTGATTGATACCGTTATCACTTATATTCATCAATTTCACTGTGGAGTAATGTATTTGGATCGTGAAATGTGGTTTAATGTTTGTTCGTTACAGCAGGGTCATCTGTTTGTATGGCCATAAAGCAGATTCTCCATTCAATGGTTTTTTTGTGCATATGGAACACCACACACACCTTACTGAATAACGGATGTTCAGAATGTGATAAATCTTCTTGTTTAGGTATCTCCTTCATTTGCATTATATTATACAAACTCTTCTTCCAATGGTCACTAAAAATAATCAATGTGCTGCACAAATTGTGGTACATGGTTGTTCCCTCTCAGCAGGGAGATTCCGTTTGATGACGGCTATGTTTGTTCTACCATCGAGTGTGATTTTGTTGGATGGGAACCACCACTCCCAGCATTCTGACTATTGGAGATATTAGGAAAGACTCCTCCCTTTTGGTTGGTGCTTCTTTTGATTGATACCGTTATCACTGATATTCATCAATTTCACTGTGGAGTAATGCATTTGAATCGCGAAATGTGGTTTAATGTTTGTTCCTTACAGCAGGGTCATCTGTTTGTATGGCCATAAAGCAGATTCTCCATTCAATGGTTTTTTTGTGCATATGGAACAGCACACACACCTTACTGAATAACGGTTGTTCAGAATGTGATAAATCTTCTTGTTTAGGCATCTCCTTCATTTGCATTATATTATACAAACTCTTCTTCCAATGGTCTCTAAAAATAATCAATGTGCTGCACAATTTGTGATACATGGTTGTTCCCTCTCAGCAGGGAGATTCCGTTTGATGACTGCTATGTTTGTTCTACCATCGAGTGTGATTTTGGTCAATGGGAACCACCACTCCCGCCATTCTGACTATTTTAGTTATTAGCAAAGACTTCTTTCTTTTGGTAGGTGCTTCTTTTGATTGATACCGTTATCACTTATATTAATCAATTTCACAGTGGAGTAATGTATTTGAATCGTGAAACGTGGTTAAGTGTTTGTTCTTCCTAGCTGGGTCGTCTGGTTGTATGGCCACAAACTAGATTCTCCATTGAATGGATTTTTATGCATATGAGACACCACACACATCTTACTGAATAACGCATGTTGAGAATGTGATAAATCTTCTTGTTTAGGCATCTCCTTCATTTGCATTATATTATACAAACTCTTCTTCCAATGGTCTCTAAAAATAATCAATGTGCTGCACAATTTGTGATACATGGTTGTTCCCTCTCAGCAGGGAGATTCCGTTTGATGACTGCTATGTTTGTTCTACCATCGAGTGTGATTTTGGTCAATGGGAACCACCACTCCCGCCATTCTGACTATTTTAGTTATTAGCAAAGACTTCTTTCTTTTGGTAGGTGCTTCTTTTGATTGATACCGTTATCACTTATATTAATCAATTTCACAGTGGAGTAATGTATTTGAATCGTGACACGTGGTTAAGTGTTTGTTCTTCCTAGCTGGGTCGTCTGGTTGTATGGCCACAAACTAGATTCTCCATTGAATGGATTTTTATGCATATGAGACACCACACACATCTTACTGAATAACGGATGTTCAGAATGTGATAAATCTTCTTGTTTAGTTACCTCCTTCATTTGCATTATATCATACAAACTCTTCTTCCAATGGTCACTAAAAATAATCAATGTGCTGCACAAATTGTGGTACATGGTGGTTCCCTCTCAGCAGGGAGATTCCGTTTGATGACTGCTATGTTTGTTCTACCATCGAGTGTGATTTTCTTGGATGGGAACCACCACTCCCAGCATTTTGACTATTGGAGATATTAGCAAAGACCTCTTTCTTTTGCTAGGTGCTTCTTTTGATTGATACCATTATCACTTATATTCATCAATTTCACCGTGGAGTAATGTATTTGAATCGTGAAATGTGGTTAAGAGTTAGTTCTTTACAGCAGGGTCATCTGGTTGTATGGCCACAAGGCTGATTCTCCATTGAATGGGTTTTTATGCATATGAGACACCACACACACCTTACTGAATAACGGATGTTCAGAATGTGATAAATCTTCTTGTTTAGGTATCTCCCTCATTTGCATTATATAATACAAACTCTTCTTCCAATGGTCACCAAAAATAATCAATGTGCTTCACAAATTGTGGGACATGGTTGTTCCCTCTCAGCAGGGAGATTCCGTTTGATGACTGCTATGTTTGTTCTACCATCGAGTGTGATTTTGGTCAATGGGAATCACCACTCCCAGCGTTCTGACTATTGGAGATATTAGCAAAGACTTCTTTCTTTTGGTAGGTGCTTCTTTTGATTGACACCGTTATCACTTATATTCATCAATTTCACAGTGGAGTAATGTATTTGAATCGTGAAATGTGGTTAAGAGTTTGTTCTTTACAGCAGGGTCATCCGGTTGTATGGCCACAAGGCAGATTGTTCATTGAATGGGTTTTTGTGCATATGAGACACCACACACACCGTACTGAATAACGGATGTTCAGAATGTGATAAATCTTCTTGTTTAGGTATCTCCTTCATTTGCATTATATTATACAAACTCTTCTTCCAATGGTCACTAGAAATAATCGATGTGCTGCACAAATTGTGGTACGTGGTAGTTCCCTCTCAGCAGGGAGATTCCGTTTGATGACCGCTATGTTTGTTCTACCATCGAGTGTGATTTTGGTCAATGGGAACCACCATTCCCAGCATTCTGACTATTGGAGATATTAGCAAGGACTTCTTTCTTTTGCTAGGTGCTTCTTTTGATTGATACCGTTATCACTTATATTCATCAATTTCACTGTGGAGTAATGTATTTTAATCATGAAATGTGGTTAAGTGTTTGTTCTTTACAGCAGGGTCATCTGGTTGTAAGACCACAAGGCAGATTCTCCATTGAATGCGTTTTTATGCATATGAGACACCACACACACCTTACTGAATAACGGATGTTCAGAATGTGATAAATTATCTTATTTAGTTATCCCCTTCATTTGCATTATATTATACAAACTCTTCTTCCAATGGTCATTAAAAATAATCAATGTGCTCCACAAATTGTGGTACATGGTTGTTCCCTCTCAGAAGGGAGATTCCGTTTGATGACTGCTATGTTTGTTCTACCATCGAGTGGAATTTTGGTCAATGGAAACCACCACTGCCAGCATTCTGACTATTGGAGATGTTAGGAAAGACTTCTCTATTTTGGTAGGTGCTTCTTTTGATTGATACCGTTATCACTTATATTCATCAATTTCACCGTGGAGTAATGTATTTGAATCGTAAAATGTGGTTAAGTGATTGTTCTTTACAGCAGGGTCATCTGGTTGTATGGCCACAAGGCAGATTCTCCATTGAATGTGTTTTTATGCATATGAGACACCACACACACCTTACTGAATAACGGATGTTCTGAATGTGATAAATCTTCTTGTTTAGGTATCTCCTTCATTTGCATTATATTATACAAACTCTTCTTCCAATGGTCACTAGAAATAATCGATGTGCTGCACAAATTGTGGTACGTGGTAGTTCCCTCTCAGCAGGGAGATTCCGTTTGATGACCGCTATGTTTGTTCTACCATCGAGTGTGATTTTGGTCAATGGGAACCACCATTCCCAGCATTCTGACTATTGGAGATATTAGCAAGGACTTCTTTCTTTTGCTAGGTGCTTCTCTTGATTGATACCGTTATCACTTATATTCATCAATTTCACTGTGGAGTAATGTATTTTAATCATGAAATGTGGTTAAGTGTTTGTTCTTTACAGCAGGGTCATCTGGTTGTAAGACCACAAGGCAGATTCTCCATCGAATGCGTTTTTATGCATATGAGACACCACACACACCTTACTGAATAACGGATGTTCAGAATGTGATAAATTATCTTATGTAGTTATCCCCTTCATTTGCATTATATTATACAAACTCTTCTTCCAATGGTCATTAAAAATAATCAATGTGCTCCACAAATTGTGGTACATGGTGGTTCCCTCTTAGCAGGGAGATTCCGTTTGATGACTGCTATGTTTGTTCTACGATCATGTGCGATTTTGTTGGATGGGAACCACCACTCCCAGCATTCTGACTATGGGAGATATTAGGAAAGTCTTCTTTCTTTTGCTAGGTGCTTCTTTTGATTGATACCGTTATCACTTATATTCATCAATTTCACTGTGGAGTAATGTATTTGAATCGTGAAATGTGGTTAAGTGCTTGTTCTTTACAGCAGGTTCATCTGGTTGTGTGGCCACAAGGCAGATTCTCCATTGAATGGCTTTTTATGCATATGAGACACCACACACACCTTACTGAATAACGGATGTTCAGAATGTGATAAATCTTCTTGTTTAGGTATCTCCTTCATTTGCATTATATTATACAAACTCTTCTTTTAATGGTCATTAAAAATTTTGAATGTGCAGCACAAATTGTGGTACATGGTTGTTCCCTCTCAGCAGGGAGATTCCGTTTGATGACTGCTATGTTTGTTCTACCATCGAGTGTGATTTTCGTCAATAGGAACCACCACTCCCAGCATTCTGACTATTGGATATATAAGCAAAGACTTCTTTCTTTTGGTAGGTGCTTCTTTTGATTGATACCGTTATCACTTATATTCACCAATTTCACTGTGGAGTAATGTATTTGAATCATGTAATGTGGTTATGTGTTTGTTCTTTACAGCAGGGTTATCTGGTTGTATGGCCACAAGGCAGATCCTCCATTGAATGGGTTTTTATGCATATGAGACACCACACACACCTTACTGAATAACGGATGTTCAGAATGTGATAAATCTTCTTGTTTAGGTATCTCCTTCATTTGCATTATATTATACAAACTCTTCTTCCAATGGTCACTAAAAATAATGAATCTGCTGCACAAATTGTGGTACATGGTTGTTCCCTCTCAGCAGGGAGATTCCGTTTGATGACTGCTATGTTTGTTCTACCATCGAGTGTGATTTTGGTCAATAGGAACCACCACTCCCAGCATTCTGACTAATGGAGATATTAGCAAAGATTTCTTTCTTTTGGTAGGTGCTTCTTTTGATTGATACTGTTAACACTTATATTCATCAATTTCACCATGGAGTAACGTATTTGAATCGTGATATGTGGTTAAGAGTTTGTTCTTTACAGCAGGTTCATCTGGTTGTATGGCCACAAGGATGATTCTCCATTGAATGGGTTTTTATGCATATGAGACACCACACACACCTTACTAAATAACGGATGTTCAGAATGTTATAAATCTTCTTGTTTAGTTATCTCCTTCATTTGCATTATATCATACAAACTCTTCTTCCAATGGTCACTAAAAATAATCAATGTGCTGCACAAATTGTGGTACATGGTTGTTCCCTCTCAGCAGGGAAATTCTGTTTGATGACTGCTATGTTTGTTCTACCATCGAGTGTGATTTTGGTCAATGGGAACCACCACTCCCAGCATTCTGACTATTAGAGATGTTACGAAAGACTTCTTTCTTTTGCTAGGTGCTTCTTTTGATTGATACCGTTATCACTTATATTCATCAATTTCTCAGTGGAGCAATGTATTTGAATCGTAAAATGTGGTTAAGTGCTTGTTCTTTACAGCAGGGTCATCTGGTTGTATGGCCACAAGGAAGATTCTCCATTGAATGGGTTTTTATGCATATGAGACACCACACACACCTTACTGAATAACGGATGTTCAGAATGTGATAAATCTTCTTGTTTAGTTATCTCCTTCATTTGCATTATATCATACAAACTCTTCTTCCAAAGGTCACTAGAAATAATCAATGTGCTGCACAAATTGTGGTACATGGTTGTTCCCTCTGAGCAGGGGGATTCCGTTTGATGACTGCTATGTTTGTTCTAGAATCGAGTGTGATTTTGGTTAAATGGGAACCACCACTCCCAGCATTCTGACTATTGCAGATATTAGCAAAGACTTCATTCTTTTGGTAGGTGCTTCTTTTGATTGATACCATTATCACTTATATTCATCAATTTCACAGTTGAGTAATGTATTTGAATCGTGAAATGTGGTTAAGTGTTTGTTCTTTACAGCAGGGTCATCTGGGTGTATGGCCACAAGGCAGATTCTCCATTGAATGAGTTTTTATGCATATGAGACACCATACACACCTTACTGAATAACGGATGTTCAGAATGTGATAAATCTTCTTGTGTAGGTATCTCCTTCATTTGCATTATATTATAGAAATTCTTCTTCCAATGGTCACTAAAAATAATCAATGTGCTGCACAAATTATGGTACATGGTTGTTCCCTCTCAGCAGGGAAATTCTGTTTGATGACTGCTATGTTTGTTCTATTATCGAGTGTGATTTTGTTGGATGGAACCACCACTCCCAACAGTCTGACTATTGGAGATGTTAGGATAGACTTCTTTGTTTTGCTAGGTGCTTCTTTTGATTGATACCGTTTTCACTTATGTTCATCAATTTCACAGTGGAGTAATGTATTTGAATCGTGAAATGTGGTTAAGTGATTGTTCTTTACAGCAGGGTTTTCTGGTTGTATGGCCACAAGGCAGATTCTCCAATGAATGGGTTTTTATGCATATGAGACACCACACACACCTTACTGAATAACGGATGTTCAGAATGTAATAAATCTTCTTGTTTAGTTATCTCCTTCATTTGCATTATATCATACAAACTCTTCTTCCAATGGTCACTAGAAATAATCAATGTGCTGCACAAATTGTGGTACATGGTTGTTCCCTCACAGCAGGGAGATTTCGTTTGATGACTGCTATGTTTTTTCTACCATCGAGTGTGATTTTGGTCAATAGGAACCACCACACCCAGCATTCTCACTATTGGAGATATTAGCAAAGATTTCTTTCTTTTGGTAGGTGCTTCTTTTGATTGATACCGTTATCACTTATATTCATCAATTTCACAGTGGAGTAATGTATTTGAATCATGAAATCTGTTTAAGTGTTTATTCTTTACAGCAGGGTCATCTGGTTGAATGGCCACAAGGCAGATTCTCCATTGAATGGCTTTTTATGCATATGAGACACCACACACACCTTACTGAATAACGGATGTTCAGAATGTGATAAATCTTCTTGTTTAGGTATCTCCTTCATTTGCATTATATTATACAAACTCTTCTTTTAATGGTCATTAAAAATATTGAATGTGCTGCACAAATTGTGGTACATGGTTGTTCCCTCTCAGCAGGGAGATTCCGTTTGATGACTGCTATGTTTGTTCTACCATCGAGTGTGATTTTGGTCAATAGGAACCACCACTCCCAGCATTCTGACTATTGGAGATATTAGCAAAGACTTCTTTCTTTTGGTAGGTGCTTCTTTTGATTGATACCATTATCACTTATATTCATCAATTTCACAGTGGAGTAATGTATTTGAATCGTGAAATGTGGTTAAGTGTTTGTTCTTTACAGCAGGGTCATCTGGTTGTATGGCCACAAGGCAGATTCTCCATTGAATGAGTTTTTATGCATATGAGACACCACACACACCTTACTGAATAACGGATGTTCAGAATGTGATAAATCTTCTTGTGTAGGTATCTCCTTCATTTGCATTATATTATACAAACTCTTCTTCCAATGGTCACTAAAAATAATCAATGTGCTGCACAAATTGTGGTACATGGTGGTTCCCTCTCAGCAGGGAGATTTCGTTTGATGACTGCTATGTTTGTTCTACCATCGAGTGTGATATCGTTGGATGGGAACCACCACTCCCAGCATCTGACTATTGGAGATATTAGGAAAGACTTCTTTCTTTTGCTAGGTGCTTCTTTTGATTGATACCGTTATCACTTATATTCTTCAATTTCACCGTGGAGTAATGTATTTGAATCGTGAAATGTGGTTTAGAGTTTGTTCCTTACAGCAGGGTCATCTGGTTGTATGGCCACAAGGCACATTCTCCATTGAATGGGTTTTTATGCATATGAGACACCACACACGCCTTACTGAATAACGGATGTTCAGAATGTGATAAATCTTCTTGTTTAGGTATCTCCTTCATTTGCATTATATTATACAAACTCTTCTTCCAATGGTCACTAAAAATAATGAATGTGTTGCACAAATTGTGGTACATGGTTGTTCCCTCTCAGCAGGGAGATTCCGTTTGATGACTGCTATGTTTGTTCTACCATCGAGTGTGATTTTGGTCAATAGGAACCACCACTCCCAGCATTCTGACTATTGGAGATATTAGCAAAGACTTCTTTCTTTTGGTAGGTTCTTCTTTTGATTGATACTGTTATCACTTATATTCATCAATTTCACCATGGAGTAATGTATTTGAATCGTGAAATGTGGTTAAGAGTTTGTTTTTTACAGCATAGTCATCTGGTTGTATGGCCACAAGGATGATTCTCCATTGAATGGGTTCTTATGCATATGAGACACCACACACACCTTACTGAATAACGGATGTTCAGAATGTGATAAATCATCTTGTTTAGGTATCTCCTTCATTTGCATTATATTATACAAACTCATCTTCAAATGGTCACTAAAAATAATCAATGTGCTGCACAAATTGTGGTACATGGTTGTTCCCTCTCAATAGGGAAATTCTGTTTGATGACTGCTATGTTTGTTCTACCATCGAGTGTGATTTTGGTCAATGGGAACCACCACTCCCAGCATTCTGATTTTTAGAGATGTTAGGAAAGACTTCTTTCTCTTGTTAGGTGCTTCTTTTGATTGATACCGTTATCACTTATATTCATCAATTTTCAGTGGAGCAATGTATTTGAATCGTAAAATGTGGTTAAGTGCTTGTTCTTTACAGCAGGGTCATCTGGTTGTATGGCCACAAGGCAGATTCTCCATTGAATGGGTTTTTATGCATATGAGACACCACACACACCTTACTGAATAACGGATGTTCAGAATGTGATACATCTTCTTGTTTAGTTATCTCCTTCATTTGCATTATATCATACAAACTCTTCTTCCAATGGTCACTAGAAGTAATCAATGTGCTGCACAAATTGTGGTACATGGTTGTTCCCTCTCAGCAGGGGGATACCGTTTGATGACTGCTATGTTTGTTCTACCATCGAGTGTGATTTTGGTTAAATGGGAACCACCACTCCCAGCAATCTGACTATTGCAGATATTAGCAAAGACTTCATTCTTTTGGTAGGTGCTTCTTTTGATTGATACCATTATCACTTTTATACATCAATTTCACAGTGGAGTAATGTATTTGAATCGTAAAATGTGGTTAAGTGTTTGTTCTTTACAGCAGGGTCATCTGGTTGTATGGCCACAAGGCAGATTCTCCATTGAATGAGTTTTTATGCATATGAGACACCACACACACCTTACTGAATAACGGATGTTCAGAATGTGGTAAATCTTCTTGTGTAGGTATCTCCTTCATTTGCATTATATAATACAAACTCTTCTTCCAATGGTCACTAAAAATAATCAATGTGCTGCACAAATTATGGTACATGGTTGTTCCCTCTCAGCAGGGAAATTCTGTTCGATGACTGCTATGTTTGTTCTACCATCGAGTGTGATATCGTTGGATGGGAACCACCACTCCCAGCATCTGACTATTGGAGATATTAGGAAAGACGTCTTACTTTTGCTAGGTTTTTCTTTTGATTGATACCGTTATCACTTGTATTCATGAATTTCACCATGGAGTAATATATTTGAATCGTGAAATGTGGTTAAGAGTTTGTTCTTTACAGCAAGGTCATCTGGTTGTATGGCCACAAGGCAGACTCTCCATTGAATGGGTTTTTTTGCATATGAGACACCACACACGCCTTACTGAATAACGGATGTTCAGAATGTGATAAATCTTCTTGTGTAGGTATCTCCTTCATTTGCATTATATCATACAAACTCTTCTTCCAATGGTCACTAGAAATAATCAATGTGCTGCACAAATTGTGGTACATGGTTGTTCCCTCTCAGCAGGGAGATTCCGTTTGATGACTGCTATGTTTGTTCTGGCATCGAGTGTGATTTTGGTCAATAGAAACCACCACTCCCAGCATTCTGACTATTGGAGATATTAGCAAAGATTTCTTTCTTTTGGTAGGTGCTTCTTTTGATTGATACTGTTAACACTTATATTCATCAATTTCACCATGGAGTAACGTATTTGAATCGTGAAATGTGGTTAAGAGTTTGTTCTTTACAGCAGGGTCATCTGGTTGTATGGCCACAAGGATGATTCTCCATTGAATGGGTTTTTATGCATATGAGACACCACACACACCTTACTGAATAACGGATGTTCAGAATGTGATAAATCTTCTTGTTTAGGTATCTCCTTCGTTTGCATTATATTATACAAACTCCTCTTCCAATAGTCACTAAAAATAATCAAAGTGCTGCACAAATTGTGGTACATGGTTGTTCCCTCTCAGCAGGGAGATTCCGTTTGATGACTGCTATGTTTGTTCTACCAACAAGTGTGATTTCGTTGGATGGGAACCACCACCCCCAGCATTCTGACTATTGGAGATATTAGGAAGGACTTCTTTCTTTTGCTAGGTGCTTCTTTTGATTGATACCGTTATCACTTATATTCATCAATTTCACCGTGGAGTAATCTATTTGAATCGTAAAATGTGGTTAAGTGATTGTTCTTTACAGCAGGGTCATCTGGTTGTATGGCCACAAGGAGATTCTCCATTGAATGGTTTTTTATGCATATGAGACACCACACACACCTTACTGAATAACGGATGTTCAGAATGTGATAAATCTTCTTGTTTAGGTATCTCCTTCATTTTCATGATATTATACAAACTCTTCTTCCAATGGTCACTAAAAATAATCAATGTGCTGCACAAATTGTGGTACATGGTTGTTCCTGCTCAGCAGGGAGATTCCGTTTGATGACTGCTATGTTTGTTCTACCATCGAGTGTGATTTTGGTCAATGGGAACCACCACTCCCAGCATTCTGACTATTGGAAATATTAGCAAAGACTTCTTTCATTTGCTAGGTGCTTCTTTTGATTGATACCGTTATCACTTATATTCATCAATTTCACAGTGGTGTAATGTATTTGAATCGTAAAATGTGGTTAAGTGATTGTTCTTTACAGCAGGGTCATCTGGTTGTATGGCAACAAGGCAGATTCTCCATTGAATGGGTTTTTATGCATATGAGACACCACACACACCTTACTGGATAACGGATGTTCAGAATGTGATAAATCTTCTTGTTTAGTTATCTCCTTCATTTGCTTAAATCATACAAACTCTTCTTCCAATGGTTACTAGAAATAATCAATGTGCTGCACAAATTGTGGTACATGGTTGTTCCCTCTCAGCAGGGAGTTTCCTATTGATGACTGCTATGTTTGTTCTACCATCGAGTGTGATTTTGGTCAATGGGAACCACCACTCCCTGCACTCTGACTATTGGAGATATTAGCAAAAACTTCTTTCTTTTTGTAGGTGCTTCTTTTTATTGATACCATTCTCACTTATATTCATCAATTTCACTGTGGAGTAATGTATTTGAATCATGAAATGTGGTTAAGTGCTTGTTCTTTACAGCAGGGTCATCTGGTTGTAAGGCCACAAGGCAGATTCTCGATTGAATGCGTTTTTATGCATATGAGACACCACACACACCTTACTGAATAACGGATGTTCTGAATGTGATAAATCTTCTTGTTTAGTTATCTCCTTCATTTGCATTATATTATACAAACTCTTCTTCCAATGGTCACTAAAAATAATCAATGTGCTGCACAAATTGTGGTACATGGTTGTTCCCTCTCAGCAGGGAGATTCCGTTTGATGACTGCTATGTTTGTTCTATTATCGAGTGTGATTTTGTTGGATGGGAACTACCACTCCCAGCATTCTGACTATGGGAGATGTTAGGATAGACTTCTTTCTTTTGCTAGGTGCTTCTTTCGATTGATACCGTTATCACATATATTCATCAATTTCACCGTGGAGTAATGTATTTGAATCGTGAAATGTGGTTAAGAATTTGTTCTATATACAGCAGGGTCATCTGGTTGTATGGCCACAAGGCAGATTCTCCATTGAATGGGTTTTTATGCATATGCGACACCACACACACCTTAAGTAATAACAGATGTTCAGAATGTGATAAGTCTTCTTGTTTAGGTATCTCCTTCATTTGCGATATATTATACAAACTCTTCTTCCAATGGCCACTAAAAATAATCAATGTGCTGCACAAATTGTGGTACATGGTTGTTCCCTCTCAGCAGGGAGATTCCGTTTGATGACTGCTATGTTTGTTCTACCATCGAGTGTGATTTTGGTCAATGGGAACCACCACTCCCAGCATTCAGACTATTGGAGATATTAGCAAAGATTTCTTTCTTTTGGTAGGTGCTTCTTTTGATTGATACCGTTATGACTTATATTCACCAATTTCACTGTGGAGTAATGTATTTGAATCATGAAATGTGATTAAGTGTTTGTTCTTTACAGCAGGGTTATCTGGTTGTATGGCCACAAGGCAGATTCTCCATTGAATGGGTTTTTATGCATATGAGACACCTCACACACTTTACTGAATAACGGATGTTCAGAATGTGATAAATCTTCTTGTTTAGGTATCTCCTTCATTTGCATTATGTTATACAATCTCTTCTTCCAATGGTCACTAAAAATAATCAGTGTGCTGCACAAATTGTGGTACATGGTTGTTCCCTCTCAGCAGGGAGATTCCGTTTGATGACTGCTATGTTTGTTCTACCATCGAGTGTGATTTCGTTGGATGGGAACCACCAACCCCAGCATTCTGACTATTGGAGATATTAGGCAAGACTTCTTTCTTTTGCTAGATGCTTCTTTTACTTGATACCGTTATCACATATATTCATCAATTTCACCGTGGAGTAATGTATTTGAATCGTAAAATGTGGTTAAGTGATTGTTCTTTACAGCAGGGTCATCTGGTTGTATGGCCACAAGGAGATTCTCCATTGAATGGGTTTTTATGCATATGAGACACCACACACACCTTACTGAATAACGGATGTTCAGAATGTGATAAATCTTCTTGTTTGGTTTTCTCCTTCATTTGCATTATATCATACAAACTCTTCTTCCAATGGTCACTAGAAAAAAACAATGTGCTGCACAAATTGTGGTACATGGTTGTTCCCTCTCAGCAGGGAGATTCCGTTTGATGCCTGCTATGTTTGTTCTACCATCGAGTGTGATTTTGGTGGATAGGAACCACCACTCCCAGCATTCTGACTATTTGAGATATTAGGAAAGACTTCTTTCTTTTGCTAGGTGCTTCTTTTGATTGATACCGTTATCACATATATTCATCAATTTCACCGTGGAGTAATGTATTTGAATCGTGAAATGTGGTTAAGAGTTTGTTCTTTACAGCAGCGTCATCTGGTTGTATGGCCACAAGGCAGATTCTCCACTGAATGGGTTCTTATGCATATGAGACACCACACACACCTTACTGAAAACCGGATGTTCAGAATGTGATGAATCTTCTTGTTTAGGTATCTCCTTCATTTGCATTATATTATACAAACTCTTCTTCCAATGGTCACTAAAGATAATTAATGTGCTGCACAAATTGTGGTACATGGTTGTTCCCTCTCAGCAGGGAGATTCTGTTTGATGATTGCTATGTTTGTTTTACCATCGAGTGTGATTTTGGTCAATGGGAACCACCACTCCCAGCATTCTGACTATTAGAGGTGTTAGGAAAGTCTTCTTTCTTTTGCTAGGTGCTTCTTTTGATTGATACCGTTATCACTTATATTCATCAATTTCTCAGTGGAGTAATGTATTTGGATCGTAAAATGTGGTTAAGTTCTTGTTCTTTACAGCAGGGTCATCTGGTTGTATGGCCACAAGGCAGATTCTAAATTGAATGGGTTTTTATGCATATGAGACACCACACACACCTTACTGAATAACGGATGTTCGGAATGTGATAAATCTTCTTGTTTAGTTATCTCCTTCATTTGCATTATATCATACAAACTCTTCTTCCAATGGTCACTAGAAATAATCAATGTGCTGCAAAAATTGTGGTACATGGTATTTCCCTGTCATAAGGGAGATTCCGTTTGATGACTGCTATGTTTGTTCTACCATCGAGTGTGATTTTGGTCAATGGGAACCACCACCCCCAGCATTCTGACTATTGGAGATATTAGCAAAGACTTCTTTCTTTTTGTAGGTGCTTCTTTTGATTGATACCGTTATCACTAATATTCATCAATTTCACTGTGGAGAAAAGTATTTGAATCGTGAAATGTGGTTAAATGTTTGTTCTTTACAGCAGGGTCATCTGGTTGTATGGCCACAAGGCAGATTCTCCACTGAATGGGTTTTTATGCATATGAGACAGCACACACACCTTACTGAATAACGGATGTTAAGAATGTGATAAATCTTCTTGTTTAGGTATCTCCTTCATTTGCATTATATTATACAAACTCTTCTTCCAATGGTCACTAAAAATAATCAAAGTGCTGCACAAATTGTGGTACATGGTTGTTCCCTCTCAGCAGGGAGATTCCGTTTGATGACAGCTATGTTTGTTCTACCATCGAGTGTGATTTTCGTCAATGGGAACCACCACTCCCAGCATTCTGACTATTGGAGATATTAGCAAAGACTTCTCTTTTTGGTAGGTGCTTCTTTTGATTGATACTGTTATCACTTATATTTATCAATTTCACTGTACAGTAATGTATTTGAGTCGTGAAATGTGGTTAAGTGTTTGTTCTTTACAGCAGCGTCATCTGGTTGTATGGCCACAAGGCAGATTCTCCACTGAATGGTTTTTTATGCATATGAGACACCACACACACCTTACTGAATAACGGATGTTCAGAATGTGATAAATCTTCTTGTTTAGTTATCTCCTTCATTTGCATTATATCATACAAACTCTTCTTCCAATGGTCACTAGAAATAATCAATGTGCTGCACAAATTGTGGTTCATGGTGGTTCCCTCTCAGCAGGGAGATTCCGTTTGATGCCTGCTATGTTTGTTCTACCATCGAGTGTGATTTTGTTGGATGGGAACCACCACTCCTAGCATTCTGACTATTGGAGATATTAGCAAAGACTTCTTTCATTTGCTAGGTGCTTCTTTTGATTGATACCGTTATCACTTATATTCATCAATTTCACAGTGGAGTAATGTATTTGAATCGTAAAATGTGGTTAAGTGATTGTTCTTTACAGCAGGGTCATCTGGTTGTATGGCCACAAGGCAGATTCTCCATTGAATGGGTTTTTATGCATATGAGACACCACACACACCTTACTGAATAACGGATGTTCAGAATGTGATAAATCTTCTTGTTTAGTTATCTCCTTCATTTGCATTATATCATACAAACTCTTCTTCCAATGGTCACTAGAAATAATCAATGTGCTGCACAAATTGTGGTACATGGTTGTTCCCTCTCAGCAGGGAGATTCCGTTTGATGCCTGCTATGTTTGTTCTACCATCGAGTGTGATTTTGTTGGATGGGAACCACCACTCCCAGCATTCTGAATATTTGAGATATTAGGAAAGACTTCTTTCTTTTGCTAGGTGCTTCTTTTGATTGATACCGTTATCACATATATTCATCAATTTCACCGTGGAGTAATGTATTTGAATCGTGAAATGTGGTTAAGAGTTTGTTCTTTACAGCAGCGTCATCTGGTTGTATGGCCACAAGGCAGATTCTCCACTGAATGGTTTTTTATGCATATGAGACACCACACACACCTTACTGAATACTGGATGTTCAGAATGTGACAAATCTTCTTGTTTAGGTATCTCCTTCATTTGCATTATATTATACAAACTCTTCTTCCAATGGTCACTAAAGATAATTAATGTGCTGCACAAATTGTGATACATAGTTGTTCCCTCTCAGCAGGGAGATTCTGTTTGATGATTGCTATGTTTGTTCTACCATCGAGTGTGATTTTGGTCAATGGGAACCACCACTCCCAGCATTCTGACTATTAGAGGTGTTAGGAAAGTCTTGTTTCTTTTGCTAGGTGCTCCTATTGATTGATACCGTTATCACTTATATTCATCAATTTCTCAGTGGAGCAATGTATTTGGATCGTAAAATGTGGTTAAGTTCTTGTTCTTTACAGCAGGGTCATCTGGTTGTATGGCCACAAGGCAGATTCTCCATTGAATGGGTTTTTATGCATATGAGACACCACACACACCTTACTGAATAACGGATGTTCGGAATGTGATAAATCTTCTTGTTTAGTTATCTCCTTCATTAGCATTATATCATACAAACTCTTCTTCCAATGGTCACTAGAAATAATCAATGTGCTGCACAAATTGTGGTACATGGTATTTCCCTGTCATAAGGGAGATTCCGTTTGATGACTGCTATGTTTGTTCTACCATCGAGTGTGATTTTGGTCAATGGGAACCACCACTCCCAGCATTCTGACTATTGGAGATATTAGCAAAGACTTCTTTCTTTTTGTAGGTGCTTCTTTTGATTGATACCGTTATCACTAATATTCATCAATTTCACTGTGGAGAAAAGTATTTGAATCGTGAAATGTGGTTAAGTGTTTGTTCTTTACAGCAGGGTCATCTGGTTGTATGGCCACAAGGCAGATTCTCCATCGAATGGGTTTTTATGCATATGAGACACCACACACACCTTACTGAATAACGGATGTTCAGATTGTGTAAAATCTTCTTGTTTAGGTATCTCCTTCATTTGCATTATATTATACAAACTCTTCTTCCAATGGTCACTAAAAATAATCAAAGTGCTGCACAAATTGTGGTACATGGTTGTTCCCTCTCAGCAGGGAGATTCCGTTTGATGACTGCTATGTTTGTTCTACCATCGATTGTGATTTTGGTCAATGGGAACCACCACTCCCAGCATTCTGACCATTGGAGGTATTAGCAAAGTCTTCTTTCTTCTCGTAGGTGCTTCTTTTGATTGATACCGTTATCACTAATATTCATCAATTTCACTGTGGAGTAAAGTATTTGAATCGTGAAATGTGGTTAAGTGTTTGTTCTTTACAGCAGGGTCATCTGGTTGTATGGCCACAAGGCAGATTCTCCATTGAATGGGTTTTTATGCATATGAGACACCACACACACCTTACTGAATAACGGATGTTCAGAATGTGATAAATCTTCTTGTTTAGGTATCTCCTTCATTTTCATGATATTATACAAACTCTTCTTCCAATGGTCACTAAAAATAATCAATGTGCTGCACAAATTGTGGTACATGGTTGTTCCTGCTCAGCAGGGAGATTCCGTTTGATGACTGCTATGTTTGTTCTACCATCGAGTGTGATTTTGGTCAATGGGAACCACCACTCCCAGCATTCTGACTATTGGAAATATTAGCAAAGACTTCTTTCATTTGCTAGGTGCTTCTTTTGATTGATACCGTTACCACTTATATTCATCAATTTCACAGTGGTGTAATGTATTTGAATCGTAAAATGTGGTTAAGTGATTGTTCTTTACAGCAGGGTCATCTGGTTGTATGGCAACAAGGCAGATTCTCCATTGAATGGGTTTTTATGCATATGAGACACCACACACACCTTACTGGATAACGGATGTTCAGAATGTGATAAATCTTCTTGTTTAGTTATCTCCTTCATTTGCTTAAATCATACAAACTCTTCTTCCAATGGTTACTAGAAATAATCAATGTGCTGCACAAATTGTGGTACATGGTTGTTCCCTCTCAGCAGGGAGTTTCCTATTGATGACTGCTATGTTTGTTCTACCATCGAGTGTGATTTTGGTCAATGGGAACCACCACTCCCTGCACTCTGACTATTGGAGATATTAGCAAAAACTTCTTTCTTTTTGTAGGTGCTTCTTTTTATTGTACCATTCTCACTTATATTCATCAATTTCACTGTGGAGTAATGTATTTGAATCATGAAATGTGGTTAAGTGCTTGTTCTTTACAGCAGGGTCATCTGGTTGTAAGGCCACAAGGCAGATTCTCGATTGAATGCGTTTTTATGCATATGAGACACCACACACACCTTACTGAATAACGGATGTTCTGAATGTGATAAATCTTCTTGTTTAGTTATCTCCTTCATTTGCATTATATTATACAAACTCTTCTTCCAATGGTCACTAAAAATAATCAATGTGCTGCACAAATTGTGGTACATGGTTGTTCCCTCTCAGCAGGGAGATTCCGTTTGATGACTGCTATGTTTGTTCTATTATCGAGTGTGATTTTGTTGGATGGGAACTACCACTCCCAGCATTCTGACTATGGGAGATGTTAGGATAGACTTCTTTCTTTTGCTAGGTGCTTCTTTCGATTGATACCGTTATCACATATATTCATCAATTTCACCGTGGAGTAATGTATTTGAATCGTGAAATGTGGTTAAGAATTTGTTCTATATACAGCAGGGTCATCTGGTTGTATGGCCACAAGGCAGATTCTCCATTGAATGGGTTTTTATGCATATGCGACACCACACACACCTTAAGTAATAACAGATGTTCAGAATGTGATAAGTCTTCTTGTTTAGGTATCTCCTTCATTTGCGATATATTATACAAACTCTTCTTCCAATGGCCACTAAAAATAATCAATGTGCTGCACAAATTGTGGTACATGGTTGTTCCCTCTCAGCAGGGAGATTCCGTTTGATGACTGCTATGTTTGTTCTACCATCGAGTGTGATTTTGGTCAATGGGAACCACCACTCCCAGCATTCAGACTATTGGAGATATTAGCAAAGATTTCTTTCTTTTGGTAGGTGCTTCTTTTGATTGATACCGTTATGACTTATATTCACCAATTTCACTGTGGAGTAATGTATTTGAATCATGAAATGTGATTAAGTGTTTGTTCTTTACAGCAGGGTTATCTGGTTGTATGGCCACAAGGCAGATTCTCCATTGAATGGGTTTTTATGCATATGAGACACCTCACACACTTTACTGAATAACGGATGTTCAGAATGTGATAAATCTTCTTGTTTAGGTATCTCCTTCATTTGCATTATGTTATACAATCTCTTCTTCCAATGGTCACTAAAAATAATCAGTGTGCTGCACAAATTGTGGTACATGGTTGTTCCCTCTCAGCAGGGAGATTCCGTTTGATGACTGCTATGTTTGTTCTACCATCGAGTGTGATTTCGTTGGATGGGAACCACCAACCCCAGCATTCTGACTATTGGAGATATTAGGCAAGACTTCTTTCTTTTGCTAGATGCTTCTTTTACTTGATACCGTTATCACATATATTCATCAATTTCACCGTGGAGTAATGTATTTGAATCGTAAAATGTGGTTAAGTGATTGTTCTTTACAGCAGGGTCATCTGGTTGTATGGCCACAAGGAGATTCTCCATTGAATGGGTTTTTATGCATATGAGACACCACACACACCTTACTGAATAACGGATGTTCAGAATGTGATAAATCTTCTTGTTTGGTTTTCTCCTTCATTTGCATTATATCATACAAACTCTTCTTCCAATGGTCACTAGAAAAAAACAATGTGCTGCACAAATTGTGGTACATGGTTGTTCCCTCTCAGCAGGGAGATTCCGTTTGATGCCTGCTATGTTTGTTCTACCATCGAGTGTGATTTTGTTGGATAG
Source organism: Schistocerca americana (assembly GCF_021461395.2). NCBI lineage: Eukaryota > Metazoa > Arthropoda > Insecta > Orthoptera > Acrididae > Schistocerca > Schistocerca americana. The sequence continues at coordinate 172,470,474 of NC_060129.1, read as the reverse complement.
GAACCACCACTCCCAGCATTCTGACTATTTGAGATATTAGGAAAGACTTCTTTCTTTTGCTAGGTGCTTCTTTTGATTGATACCGTTATCACATATATTCATCAATTTCACCGTGGAGTAATGTATTTGAATCGTGAAATGTGGTTAAGAGTTTGTTCTTTACAGCAGCGTCATCTGGTTGTATGGCCACAAGGCAGATTCTCCACTGAATGGGTTCTTATGCATATGAGACACCACACACACCTTACTGAAAACCGGATGTTCAGAATGTGATGAATCTTCTTGTTTAGGTATCTCCTTCATTTGCATTATATTATACAAACTCTTCTTCCAATGGTCACTAAAGATAATTAATGTGCTGCACAAATTGTGGTACATGGTTGTTCCCTCTCAGCAGGGAGATTCTGTTTGATGATTGCTATGTTTGTTTTACCATCGAGTGTGATTTTGGTCAATGGGAACCACCACTCCCAGCATTCTGACTATTAGAGGTGTTAGGAAAGTCTTCTTTCTTTTGCTAGGTGCTTCTTTTGATTGATACCGTTATCACTTATATTCATCAATTTCTCAGTGGAGTAATGTATTTGGATCGTAAAATGTGGTTAAGTTCTTGTTCTTTACAGCAGGGTCATCTGGTTGTATGGCCACAAGGCAGATTCTAAATTGAATGGGTTTTTATGCATATGAGACACCACACACACCTTACTGAATAACGGATGTTCGGAATGTGATAAATCTTCTTGTTTAGTTATCTCCTTCATTTGCATTATATCATACAAACTCTTCTTCCAATGGTCACTAGAAATAATCAATGTGCTGCAAAAATTGTGGTACATGGTATTTCCCTGTCATAAGGGAGATTCCGTTTGATGACTGCTATGTTTGTTCTACCATCGAGTGTGATTTTGGTCAATGGGAACCACCACCCCCAGCATTCTGACTATTGGAGATATTAGCAAAGACTTCTTTCTTTTTGTAGGTGCTTCTTTTGATTGATACCGTTATCACTAATATTCATCAATTTCACTGTGGAGAAAAGTATTTGAATCGTGAAATGTGGTTAAATGTTTGTTCTTTACAGCAGGGTCATCTGGTTGTATGGCCACAAGGCAGATTCTCCACTGAATGGGTTTTTATGCATATGAGACAGCACACACACCTTACTGAATAACGGATGTTAAGAATGTGATAAATCTTCTTGTTTAGGTATCTCCTTCATTTGCATTATATTATACAAACTCTTCTTCCAATGGTCACTAAAAATAATCAAAGTGCTGCACAAATTGTGGTACATGGTTGTTCCCTCTCAGCAGGGAGATTCCGTTTGATGACAGCTATGTTTGTTCTACCATCGAGTGTGATTTTCGTCAATGGGAACCACCACTCCCAGCATTCTGACTATTGGAGATATTAGCAAAGACTTCTCTTTTTGGTAGGTGCTTCTTTTGATTGATACTGTTATCACTTATATTTATCAATTTCACTGTACAGTAATGTATTTGAGTCGTGAAATGTGGTTAAGTGTTTGTTCTTTACAGCAGCGTCATCTGGTTGTATGGCCACAAGGCAGATTCTCCACTGAATGGTTTTTTATGCATATGAGACACCACACACACCTTACTGAATAACGGATGTTCAGAATGTGATAAATCTTCTTGTTTAGTTATCTCCTTCATTTGCATTATATCATACAAACTCTTCTTCCAATGGTCACTAGAAATAATCAATGTGCTGCACAAATTGTGGTTCATGGTGGTTCCCTCTCAGCAGGGAGATTCCGTTTGATGCCTGCTATGTTTGTTCTACCATCGAGTGTGATTTTGTTGGATGGGAACCACCACTCCTAGCATTCTGACTATTGGAGATATTAGCAAAGACTTCTTTCATTTGCTAGGTGCTTCTTTTGATTGATACCGTTATCACTTATATTCATCAATTTCACAGTGGAGTAATGTATTTGAATCGTAAAATGTGGTTAAGTGATTGTTCTTTACAGCAGGGTCATCTGGTTGTATGGCCACAAGGCAGATTCTCCATTGAATGGGTTTTTATGCATATGAGACACCACACACACCTTACTGAATAACGGATGTTCAGAATGTGATAAATCTTCTTGTTTAGTTATCTCCTTCATTTGCATTATATCATACAAACTCTTCTTCCAATGGTCACTAGAAATAATCAATGTGCTGCACAAATTGTGGTACATGGTTGTTCCCTCTCAGCAGGGAGATTCCGTTTGATGCCTGCTATGTTTGTTCTACCATCGAGTGTGATTTTGTTGGATGGGAACCACCACTCCCAGCATTCTGAATATTTGAGATATTAGGAAAGACTTCTTTCTTTTGCTAGGTGCTTCTTTTGATTGATACCGTTATCACATATATTCATCAATTTCACCGTGGAGTAATGTATTTGAATCGTGAAATGTGGTTAAGAGTTTGTTCTTTACAGCAGCGTCATCTGGTTGTATGGCCACAAGGCAGATTCTCCACTGAATGGTTTTTTATGCATATGAGACACCACACACACCTTACTGAATACTGGATGTTCAGAATGTGACAAATCTTCTTGTTTAGGTATCTCCTTCATTTGCATTATATTATACAAACTCTTCTTCCAATGGTCACTAAAGATAATTAATGTGCTGCACAAATTGTGATACATAGTTGTTCCCTCTCAGCAGGGTGATTCTGTTTGATGATTGCTATGTTTGTTCTACCATCGAGTGTGATTTTGGTCAATGGGAACCACCACTCCCAGCATTCTGACTATTAGAGGTGTTAGGAAAGTCTTGTTTCTTTTGCTAGGTGCTCCTATTGATTGATACCGTTATCACTTATATTCATCAATTTCTCAGTGGAGCAATGTATTTGGATCGTAAAATGTGGTTAAGTTCTTGTTCTTTACAGCAGGGTCATCTGGTTGTATGGCCACAAGGCAGATTCTCCATTGAATGGGTTTTTATGCATATGAGACACCACACACACCTTACTGAATAACGGATGTTCGGAATGTGATAAATCTTCTTGTTTAGTTATCTCCTTCATTAGCATTATATCATACAAACTCTTCTTCCAATGGTCACTAGAAATAATCAATGTGCTGCACAAATTGTGGTACATGGTATTTCCCTGTCATAAGGGAGATTCCGTTTGATGACTGCTATGTTTGTTCTACCATCGAGTGTGATTTTGGTCAATGGGAACCACCACTCCCAGCATTCTGACTATTGGAGATATTAGCAAAGACTTCTTTCTTTTTGTAGGTGCTTCTTTTGATTGATACCGTTATCACTAATATTCATCAATTTCACTGTGGAGAAAAGTATTTGAATCGTGAAATGTGGTTAAGTGTTTGTTCTTTACAGCAGGGTCATCTGGTTGTATGGCCACAAGGCAGATTCTCCATCGAATGGGTTTTTATGCATATGAGACACCACACACACCTTACTGAATAACGGATGTTCAGATTGTGTAAAATCTTCTTGTTTAGGTATCTCCTTCATTTGCATTATATTATACAAACTCTTCTTCCAATGGTCACTAAAAATAATCAAAGTGCTGCACAAATTGTGGTACATGGTTGTTCCCTCTCAGCAGGGAGATTCCGTTTGATGACTGCTATGTTTGTTCTACCATCGATTGTGATTTTGGTCAATGGGAACCACCACTCCCAGCATTCTGACCATTGGAGGTATTAGCAAAGTCTTCTTTCTTCTCGTAGGTGCTTCTTTTGATTGATACCGTTATCACTAATATTCATCAATTTCACTGTGGAGTAAAGTATTTGAATCGTGAAATGTGGTTAAGTGTTTGTTCTTTACAGCAGGGTCATCTGGTTGTATGGCCACAAGGCAGATTCTCCATTGAATGGGTTTTTATGCATATGAGACACCACACACACCTTACTGAATAACGGATGTTCAGAATGTGATAAATCTTCTTGTTTAGGTATCTCCTTCATTTTCATGATATTATACAAACTCTTCTTCCAATGGTCACTAAAAATAATCAATGTGCTGCACAAATTGTGGTACATGGTTGTTCCTGCTCAGCAGGGAGATTCCGTTTGATGACTGCTATGTTTGTTCTACCATCGAGTGTGATTTTGGTCAATGGGAACCACCACTCCCAGCATTCTGACTATTGGAAATATTAGCAAAGACTTCTTTCATTTGCTAGGTGCTTCTTTTGATTGATACCGTTACCACTTATATTCATCAATTTCACAGTGGTGTAATGTATTTGAATCGTAAAATGTGGTTAAGTGATTGTTCTTTACAGCAGGGTCATCTGGTTGTATGGCCACAAGGCAGATTCTCCATTGAATGGGTTTTTATGCATATGAGACACCACACACACCTTACTGGATAACGGATGTTCAGAATGTGATAAATCTTCTTGTTTAGTTATCTCCTTCATTTGCTTAAATCATACAAACTCTTCTTCCAATGGTTACTAGAAATAATCAATGTGCTGCACAAATTGTGGTACATGGTTGTTCCCTCTCAGCAGGGAGTTTCCTATTGATGACTGCTATGTTTGTTCTACCATCGAGTGTGATTTTGGTCAATGGGAACCACCACTCCCTGCACTCTGACTATTGGAGATATTAGCAAAAACTTCTTTCTTTTTGTAGGTGCTTCTTTTTATTGATACCATTCTCACTTATATTCATCAATTTCACTGTGGAGTAATGTATTTGAATCATGAAATGTGGTTAAGTGCTTGTTCTTTACAGCAGGGTCATCTGGTTGTAAGGCCACAAGGCAGATTCTCGATTGAATGCGTTTTTATGCATATGAGACACCACACACACCTTACTGAATAACGGATGTTCTGAATGTGATAAATCTTCTTGTTTAGGTATCTCCTTCATTTGCATTATATTATACAAACTCTTCTTCCAATGGTCACTAAAAATAATCAATGTGCTGCACAAATTGTGGTACATGGTTGTTCCCTCTCAGCAGGGAGATTCCGTTTGATGACTGCTATGTTTGTTCTATTATCGAGTGTGATTTTGTTGGATGGGAACTACCACTCCCAGCATTCTGACTATGGGAGATGTTAGGATAGACTTCTTTCTTTTGCTAGGTGCTTCTTTCGATTGATACCGTTATCACATATATTCATCAATTTCACCGTGGAGTAATGTATTTGAATCGTGAAATGTGGTTAAGAATTTGTTCTATATACAGCAGGGTCATCTGGTTGTATGGCCACAAGGCAGATTCTCCAATGAATGGGTTTTTATGCATATGCGACACCACACACACCTTAAGTAATAACAGATGTTCAGAATGTGATAAGTCTTCTTGTTTAGGTATCTCCTTCATATGCGATATATTATACAAACTCTTCTTCCAATGGCCACTAAAAATAATCAATGTGCTGCACAAATTGTGGTACATGGTTGTTCCCTCTCAGCAGGGAGATTCCGTTTGATGACTGCTATGTTTGTTCTACCATCGAGTGTGATTTTGGTCAATGGGAACCACCACTCCCAGCATTCAGACTATTGGAGATATTAGCAAAGATTTCTTTCTTTTGGTAGGTGCTTCTTTTGATTGATACCGTTATGACTTATATTCACCAATTTCACTGTGGAGTAATGTATTTGAATCATGAAATGTGATTAAGTGTTTGTTCTTTACAGCAGGGTTATCTGGTTGTATGGCCACAAGGCAGATTCTCCATTGAATGGGTTTTTATGCATATGAGACACCTCACACACTTTACTGAATAACGGATGTTCAGAATGTGATAAATCTTCTTGTTTAGGTATCTCCTTCATTTGCATTATGTTATACAATCTCTTCTTCCAATGGTCACTAAAAATAATCAGTGTGCTGCACAAATTGTGGTACATGGTTGTTCCCTCTCAGCAGGGAGATTCCGTTTGATGACTGCTATGTTTGTTCTACCATCGAGTGTGATTTCGTTGGATGGGAACCACCAACCCCAGCATTCTGACTATTGGAGATATTAGGCAAGACTTCTTTCTTTTGCTAGATGCTTCTTTTACTTGATACCGTTATCACATATATTCATCAATTTCACCGTGGAGTAATGTATTTGAATCGTAAAATGTGGTTAAGTGATTGTTCTTTACAGCAGGGTCATCTGGTTGTATGGCCACAAGGAGATTCTCCATTGAATGGGTTTTTATGCATATGAGACACCACACACACCTTACTGAATAACGGATGTTCAGAATGTGATAAATCTTCTTGTTTGGTTTTCTCCTTCATTTGCATTATATCATACAAACTCTTCTTCCAATGGTCACTAGAAAAAAACAATGTGCTGCACAAATTGTGGTACATGGTTGTTCCCTCTCAGCAGGGAGATTCCGTTTGATGCCTGCTATGTTTGTTCTACCATCGAGTGTGATTTTGTTGGATAGGAACCACCACTCCCAGCATTCTGACTATTTGAGATATTAGGAAAGACTTCTTTCTTTTGCTAGGTGCTTCTTTTGATTGATACCGTTATCACATATATTCATCAATTTCACCGTGGAGTAATGTATTTGAATCGTGAAATGTGGTTAAGAGTTTGTTCTTTACAGCAGCGTCATCTGGTTGTATGGCCACAAGGCAGATTCTCCACTGAATGGTTTTTTATGCATATGAGACACCACACACACCTTACTGAATAATGGATGTTCAGAATGTGACAAATCTTCTTGTTTAGGTATCTCCTTCATTTGCATTATATTATACAAACTCTTCTTCCAATGGTCAATAAAGATAATTAATGTGCTGCACAAATTGTGGTACATGGTTGTTCCCTCTCAGCAGGGAGATTCTGTTTGATGATTGCTATGTTTGTTTTACCATCGAGTGTGATTTTGGTCAATGGGAACCACCACTCCCAGCATTCTGACTATTAGAGTTGTTAGGAAAGTCTTCTTTCTTTTGCTAGGTGCTTCTTTTGATTGATACCGTTATCACTTATATTCATCAATTTCTCAGTGGAGCAATGTATTTGGATCGTAAAATGTGGTTAAGTTCTTGTTCTTTACAGCAGGGTCATCTGGTTGTATGGCCACAAGGCAGATTCTAAATTGAATGGGTTTTTATGCATATGAGACACCACACACACCTTACTGAATAACGGATGTTCGGAATGTGATAAATCTTCTTGTTTAGTTATCTCCTTCATTTGCATTATATCATACAAACTCTTCTTCCAATGGTCACTAGAAATAATCAATGTGCTGCAAAAATTGTGGTATATGGTATTTCCCTGTCATAAGGGAGATTCCGTTTGATGACTGCTATGTTTGTTCTACCATCGAGTGTGATTTTGGTCAATGGGAACCACCACCCCCAGCATTCTGACTATTGGAGATATTAGCAAAGACTTCTTTCTTTTTGTAGGTGCTTCTTTTGATTGATACCGTTATCACTAATATTCATCAATTTCACTGTGGAGAAAAGTATTTGAATCGTGAAATGTGGTTAAGTGTTTGTTCTTTACAGCAGGGTCATCTGGTTGTATGGCCACAAGGCAGATTCTCCACTGAATGGGTTTTTATGCATATGAGACAGCACACACACCTTACTGAATAACGGATGTTAAGAATGTGATAAATCTTCTTGTTTAGGTATCTCCTTCATTTGCATTATATTATACAAACTCTTCTTCCAATGGTCACTAAAAATAATCAAAGTGCTGCACAAATTGTGGTACATGGTTGTTCCCTCTCAGCAGGGAGATTCCGTTTGATGACAGCTATGTTTGTTCTACCATCGAGTGTGATTTTCGTCAATGGGAACCACCACTCCCAGCATTCTGACTATTGGAGATATTAGCAAAGACTTCTCTTTTTGGTAGGTGCTTCTTTTGATTGATACCGTTATCACTTATATTTATCAATTTCACTGTACAGTAATGTATTTGAGTCGTGAAATGTGGTTAAGTGTTTGTTCTTTACAGCTGGGTCATCTGGTTGTATGGCCACAAGGCAGATTCTCCATCGAATGGGTATTTATGCATATGAGACACCACACACACCTTACTGAATAACGGATGTTCAGAATGTGTAAAATCTTCTTGTTTAGGTATCTCCTTCGTTTGCATTATATTATACAAACTCCTCTTCCAATAGTCACTAAAAATAATCAAAGTGCTGCACAAATTGTGGTACATGGTTGTTCCCTCTCAGCAGGGAGATTCCGTTTGATGACTGCTATGTTTGTTCTACCATCGATTGTGATTATGGTCAATGGGAACCACCACTCACAGCATTCTGACCATTGGAGGTATTAGCAAAGTCTTCTTTCTTTTCGTAGGTGCTTCATTTGATTGATACCATTATCACTTATATTCATCAATTTCACTGTGGAGTAATGTATTTGAATCATGAAATGTGGTTAAGTGTTTGTTCTTTACAGCAGCGTCATCTGGTTGTATGGCCACAAGGCAGATTCTCCACTGAATGGTTTTTTATGCATATGAGACACCACACACACCTTACTGAATAACGGATGTTCAGAATGTGATAAATCTTCTTGTTTAGTTATCTCCTTCATTTGCATTATATCATACAAACTCTTCTTCCAATGGTCACTAGAAATAATCAATGTGCTGCACAAATTGTGGTTCATGGTGGTTCCCTCTCAGCAGAGAGATTCCGTTTGATGCCTGCTATGTTTGTTCTACCATCGAGTGTGATTTTGTTGGATGGGAACCACCACTCCTAGCATTCTGACTATTGGAGATATTAGCAAAGACTTCTTTCATTTGCTAGGTGCTTCTTTTGATTGATACCGTTATCACTTATATTCATCGATTTCACAGTGGAGTAATGTATTTGAATCGTAAAATGTGGTTAAGTGATTGTTCTTTACAGCAGGGTCATCTGGTTGTATGGCCACAAGGCAGATTCTCCATTGAATGGGTTTTTATGCATATGAGACACCACACACACCTTACTGAATAACGGATGTTCAGAATGTGATAAATCTTCTTGTTTAGTTATCTCCTTCATTTGCATTATATCATACAAACTCTTCTTCCAATGGTCACTAGAAATAATCAATGTGCTGCACAAATTGTGGTACATGGTTGTTCCCTCTCAGCAGGGAGATTCCGTTTGATGCCTGCTATGTTTGTTCTACCATCGAGTGTGATTTTGTTGGATGGGAACCACCACTCCCAGCATTCTGAATATTTGAGATATTAGGAAAGACTTCTTTCTTTTGCTAGGTGCTTCTTTTGATTGATACCGTTATCACATATATTCATCAATTTCACCGTGGAGTAATGTATTTGAATCGTGAAATGTGGTTAAGAGTTTGTTCTTTACAGCAGCGTCATCTGGTTGTATGGCCACAAGGCAGATTCTCCACTGAATGGTTTTGTATGCATATGAGACACCACACACACCTTACTGAATACTGGATGTTCAGAATGTGACAAATCTTCTTGTTTAGGTATCTCCTTCATTTGCATTATATTATACAAACTCTTCTTCCAATGGTCACTAAAGATAATTAATGTGCTGCACAAATTGTGGTACATAGTTGTTCCCTCTCAGCAGGGAGATTCTGTTTGATGATTGCTATGTTTGTTCTACCATCGAGTGTGATTTTGGTCAATGGGAACCACCACTACCAGCATTCTGACTATTGGAGATATTAGCAAAGACTTCTTTCTTTTTGTAGGTGCTTCTTTTGATTGATACCGTTATCACTAATATTCATCAATTTCACTGTGGAGAAAAGTATTTGAATCGTGAAATGTGGTTAAGTGTTTGTTCTTTACAGCAGGGTCATCTGGTTGTATGGCCACAAGGCAGATTCTCCATTGAATGGGTTTTTATGCATATGAGACACCACACACACCTTACTGAATAACGGATGTTCGGAATGTGATAAATCTTCTTGTTTAGTTATCTCCTTCATTAGCATTATATCATACAAACTCTTCTTCCAATGGTCACTAGAAATAATCAATGTGCTGCACAAATTGTGGTACATGGTATTTCCCTGTCATAAGGGAGATTCCGTTTGATGACTGCTATGTTTGTTCTACCATCGAGTGTGATTTTGGTCAATGGGAACCACCACTACCAGCATTCTGACTATTGGAGATATTAGCAAAGACTTCTTTCTTTTTGTAGGTGCTTCTTTTGATTGATACCGTTATCACTAATATTCATCAATTTCACTGTGGAGAAAAGTATTTGAATCGTGAAATGTGGTTAAGTGTTTGTTCTTTACAGCAGGGTCATCTGGTTGTATGGCCACAAGGCAGATTCTCCATCGAATGGGTTTTTATGCATATGAGACACCACACACACCTTACTGAATAACGGATGTTCAGATTGTGTAAAATCTTCTTGTTTAGGTATCTCCTTCATTTGCATTATATTATACAAACTCTTCTTCCAATGGTCACTAAAAATAATCAAAGTGCTGCACAAATTGTGGTACATGGTTGTTCCCTCTCAGCAGGGAGATTCCGTTTGATGACTGCTATGTTTGTTCTACCATCGATTGTGATTTTGGTCAATGGGAACCACCACTCCCAGCATTCTGACCATTGGAGGTATTAGCAAAGTCTTCTTTCTTTTCGTAGGTGCTTCTTTTGATTGATACCATTATCACTTATATTCATCAATTTCACTGTGGAGTAATGTATTTGAATCATGAAATGTGGTTAAGTGTTTGTTATTTACAGCAGGTTCATCTGGTTGTATGGCTACAAGGCAGATTCTCCATTGAATGGGTTTTTATGCATATGAGACAGCACACACACCTTACTGAATAACGGATGTTAAGAATGTGATAAATCTTCTTGTTTAGGTATCTCCTTCATTTGCATTATATAATACAAACTCATCTTCCAATGGTCACTAAAAATAATCAAAGTGCTGCACAAATTGTGGTACATGGTTGTTCCCTCTCAGCAGGGAGATTCCGTTTGATGACTGCTATGTTTGTTCTACCATCGAGTGTGATTTTGGTCAATGGGAACCACCACTCCCAGCATTCTGACTATTGGAGATATTAGAAAAGACTTCTTTTTTTGGTAGGTGCTTCTCTTGATTGATACCGTTATCACTTATATTCATCTATTTCACTGTGGAGTAATGTATTTGAGTCGTCAGATGTGGTTAATTGTTTGTTGGTTACAGCAGGGTCATCTGGTTGTATGGCCACAAGGCAGATTCTCCATTGAATAGGTTTTTATGCATATTTGACACCACACACAACTTACTGAATAACAGATGTTCAGAATATGATAAATCTTCTTGTTTAAGTATCTCCTTCATTTGCATTATATAATACAAACTCTTCTTCCAATGGTCACTAAAAATAATCAGTGTGCTGCACAAAATGTGGTACATGGTTGTTCCCTCGCAGCAGGGAGATTCCGTTTGATGACTGCTATGTTTATTCTACATCGAGTGTGATTTTGGTCAATAGGATCCACCACTCCCAGCATTCTGACTATTGGAGATATTAGGAAAGACTTCTTTCTTTTGCTAGGTGCTTCTTTTGATTGATACCGTTATCACATATATTCATCAATTTCATTGTGGAGTAATGTATTTGAATCGTGAAATGTGGTTAAGTGTTTGTTCTTTACAACAGGGTCATCTGGTTGTATGGCCATAAGGCAGATTCTCCATTGAATGGGTTTTTATGCATATTTGACACCACACACAACTTACTGAATAACGGCTGTTCAGAATATGATAAATCTTCTTGTTTAGGTATCTCCTTCATTTGCATTATATTATACAAACTCTTCTTCCAATGGTCACTAAAAATAATCAATGTGCTGCACAAATTGTGGTACATGGTTGTTCCCTCTCAGCAGGGAGATTCCGTTTGATGACTGCTATGTTTGTTCTACCATCGAGTGTGATTTTGGTCAATGGGAACCACCACTCCCAGCATTCTGACTATTGGAGATATTAGAAAAGACTTCTTTTTTTGGTAGGTGCTTCTCTTGAATGATACCGTTATCACTTATATTCATCTATTTCACTGTGGAGTAATGTATTTGAGTCGTCAGATGTGGTTAATTGTTTGTTGGTTACAGCAGGGTCATCTGGTTGTATGGCCACAAGGCAGATTCTCCATTGAATAGGTTTTATGCATATTTGACACCACACACAACTTACTGAATAACAGATGTTCAGAATATGATAAATCTTCTTGTTTAAGTATCTCCTTCATTTGCATTATATAATACAAACTCTTCTTCCAATGGTCACTAAAAATGATCAGTGTGCCGCACAAAATGTGGTACATGGTTGTTCCCTCGCAGCAGGGAGATTCCGTTTGATGACTGCTATGTTTATTCTACATCGAGTGTGATTTTGGTCAATAGGATCTACCACTCCCAGCATTCTGACTATTGGAGATATTAGGAAAGACTTCTTTCTTTTGCTAGGTGCTTCTTTTGATTGATACCGTTATCACATATATTCATCAATTTCATTGTGGAGTAATGTATTTGAATCGTGAAATGTGGTTAAGTGTTTGTTCTTTACAGCAGGGTCATCTGGTTGTATGGCCACAAGGCAGATTCTCCATCGAATGGGTTTTTATGCATATGAGACACCACACACACCTTACTGAATAACGGATGTTCAGAATGTGATAAATCTTCTTGTCTAGGTATCTCCTTCATTTGCATTTTATTATACAAACTCTTCTTCCAATGGTCACTAAAAATAATCAATGTGCTGCACAAATTGTGGTAAATGGTTGTTCCCTATCTGCAGGGAGATTCCGTTTTATGACTGCCATGTTTGTTCTACCATCAAGTGTGATTTTGTTGGATGGGATCACCACTCCCAGCATTCTGACTATTGGAGATATTAGGAAAGGCTTCTATCTTTTGCTAGGTGCTTCTTTTGATTGATGCCGTTATCACTTATATTCATCAATTTCACTGTGGAGTAATGTATTTGAATCGTGAAATGTGGTTAAGTGTTTGTTCTTTACAGCAGGGTCATCTGGTTGTATGGCCACAAGGCAGATTCTCCATTGAATGGGTTTTTATGCATATGTGACACCAGACACACCTTACTGAATAACGGATGTTCAGAATGTGATAAATCTTCTTGTTTAGGTATCTCCGTCATTTCCATTATATTATACAAACTCTTCTTCCAATGGTCACTAGAAATAATCAATATGCTGCACAAATTGTGGTACATGGTTGTTCCCTCTCAGCAGGGAGATTCCGTTTGATGACTGCTATGTTTGTTCTACCATCGAGTGTAATTTTGGTTAATGGGAGCCACCACTCCGAGCATTCTGACTATTGGAGATATTAGGAGAGACTTCTTTCTTTTGCTAGGTGCTTCTTTTGACTGATACCTTTATCATTTATATTCATCAATTTCACAGTGGAGTAATGTATTTGAATCATAAAATGTGGTTAAGTGATTGTTCTTTACAGCAGGGTCATCTGGTTGTATGGCCACAAGGCAGATTCTCCATTTAATGGGTTTTTATGCATATTTGACACCACACACAACTTACTGAATAACGGATGTTCAGAATGTGATAAACCTTCTTGTATAGGTATCTCCTTCATTTCCATTATATTATACAAACTCTTCTTCCAATGGTCACTAGAAATAATCAATATGCTGCACAAATTGTGGTACATGGTTGTTCCCTCTCAGCAGGGAGATTCCGTTTGATGACTGCTATGTTTGTTCTACCATCAAGTGTGATTTTGTTGGATCGGTACCACCACTCCCAGCATTCAGACTATTGCAGATATTAGGAAAGACTTCTTTCTTTTGCTAGGTGCTTCTTTTGATTGATACCATTATCATTTATATTCATCAATTTCACAGTGGAGTAATGTATTTGATCCGTGAAATGTGGTTAAGTGTTTGTTCTTTACAGCTGGGTCATCTGGTTGTATGGGCACAAGGCAGATTCTCCATTGAATGGGTTTTTATGCATATGAGACATCACACACACCTTACTGAATAACAGATGTTCAGGATGTGATAAATCTTCTTGTTCAGGTATCTCCTTCATTTGCATTATATTATACAAACTTTTCTTCCAATGGTCACTAAAAATAATGAATGTGCTGCACAAATTGTGGTACATGGTTGTTCCCTCTCAGCAGGGAGAATCCGTTTGATGACTGCTATGTTTGTTCTACCATCGAGTGTGATTTTGGTCAATAGGAACCACCACTCCCAGCATTCTGACTATTGGAGATATTAGCGAAGACTTCTTTCTTTTGGTAGGTGCTTCTTTTGATTGATACTGTTATCACTTATATTCATCAATTTCACTGTGAAGTAATGTATCTGAATCGTGAAATGTGGTTAAGTGTTTGTTCTTTACAGCAGGGTCATCTGGTTGTAAGGCCACAAGGCAGATTCTTCATTGAATGGGTTTTTATGCTTATGAGACACCACACACACCTTACTGAATAACGGATGTTCAGAATGTGATAAATCTTCTTGTTTATGTATCTCCTTTATTTGCATTATATTTTACAAATTCTTCTTCCAATGGTCACTAAAAATAATCAATGTGCTGCACAAATTGTGGTACATGGTGGTTCCCTCTCAGCAGGGACATTCCGTTTGATGACTGCTATGTTTGTTCTACAATCGAGTGTGCCTTTGTTGGATGGGAACCACCACTCCCAGCATTCTGACTATTGGAGATATTAGGAAAGACTTCATTCTTTTGCTAGGTATTTCTTTTGATTGATACCGTTATCACTTATATTCATCAATTTCACAGTGGAGTAATGTATTTGAATCGTGAAATGTGGTTAAGTGTTTGTTCTTTACAGCAGGGTCATCTGGATGTATGGGCACAAGGCAAATTCTCCATTGAATGGGTTTTTATGCATATGAGACACCACACACACCTTACTGAGTAACGGATGTTCAGAACGTGGTAAATCTTCTTGTTTAGGTATCTCCTTCATTTGCATTATATTTTACAAACTCTTCTTCCAATGGTCACTAAAAATAATCAATTTGCTGCACAAATTGTGGTACATGGTGGTTCCCACTCAGCAGGGAGATTCCGTTTGATGACTGCTATGTTTGTTCTACCATCGAGTGAGATTTTGGTCAATGGGAACCACCACTCCCAGCATTCTGACTATTGCAGTTATGAGCAAAGACTTCTTTCCTTTGGTAGGTGCTTCTTTTGATTGATACCGTTATCACTTATATTCATCAATTTCACAGTGGGGCAATGTATTTGAATCGTGAAATGTGGTTAAGTGTTTGTTCTTTACAGCAGGGTCATCTGGATGTATGGGCACAAGGCAAATTCTCCATTGAATGGGTTTTTATGCATATGAGACACCACACAAACCTTACTGAATAACAGATGTTCAGAACGTGGTAAATCTTCTTGTTTAGGTATCTCCTTCATTTGCATTATATAATACAAACTCTTCTTCCAATGGTCACTAAAAATAATCAATGTGCTGCACAAATTGTGGTACATGGTTGTTCCCTCCCAGCAGGGAGGTTCCGTTTGACGACTGCTATGTTTGTTCTACCATTAAGTGTGATTGAATTGGATGGGAACCACCACTCCCAGCATTCTGACTATTGGAGGTATTAGGAAAGACTTCTTTCTTTTGGTAGGTGCTTCTTTTGATTGATACCGTTATCACTTATATTCATCAATTTCACCGTGGAGTAATGGATTTGAATCGTGAAATGTGGTTAAGAGTTTGTTCTTTACAGCAGGGTCATCTGGTTTTATGGCCACAAGGCAGATTCTCCATTTAATGGGTTTTTATGCATATGAGACAGCACACACACCTTACTGAATAACGGATGTTCAGAATGTGATAAATCTTCCTGTTTAGGTATCTCCTTCATTTGCATTATATTATAGAACCTCTTCTTCCAATGGTCACTAAAAATAATCAATGTGCTTCACAAATTGTGGTACATGATTGTTCCCTCTCAGCAGGGAGATTCCGTTTGATGACTGCTATGTTTGTTCTACTATCGAGTGTGATTCTGGTCAATGGGAACCACCACTCCCAGCATTCTGACTATTGGAGTTATTAGCAAAGACTTCTTACCACTCGGAGCATTCTGACTATTGTAGTTATTAGCAAAGACTTCTTTCTTTTGGTATGTGCTTCTTTTGATTGATACCATTATCACTTATATTCATCAATTTCACAGTGGGGTAATGTATTTGAATCGTGAAATGTGGTTAAGTGTTTGTTCTTTACAGCAGGGTCATCTGGTTGCATGGCCACAAGGCAGATTCTCCATTGAATGGGTTTTTATGCATATTTGACACCACACACAACTTACTGAATAACAGATGTTCAGAATATGATAAATCTTCTTGTTTAAGTATCTCCTTCATTTGCATTATATAATACAAACTCTTCTTCCAATGGTCACTAAAAATAATCAGTGTGCTGCACAAAATGTGGTACATGGTTGTTCCCTCGCAGCAGGGAGATTCCGTTTGATGACTGCTATGTTTATTCTACATCGAGTGTGATTTTGGTCAATAGGATCCACCACTCCCAGCATTCTGACTAATGGAGATATTAGGAAAGACTTCTTTCTTTTGCTAGGTGCTTCTTTTGATTGATACCGTTATCACATATATTCATCAATTTCATTGTGGAGTAATGTATTTGAATCGTGAAATGTGGTTAAGTGTTTGTTCTTTACAACAGGGTCATCTGGTTGTATGGCCACAAGGCAGATTCTCCATTGAATGGGTTTTTATGCATATTTGACACCACACACAACTTACTGAATAACGGCTGTTCAGAATATGATAAATCTTCTTGTTTAGGTATCTCCTTCATTTGCATTATATTATACAAACTCTTCTTCCAATGGTCACTAAAAATAATCAATGTGCTGCACAAATTGTGGTACATGGTTGTTCCCTCTCAGCAGGGAGATTCCGTTTGATGACTGCTATTTGTTCTACCATCGAGTGTGATTTTGGTCAATGGGAACCACCACTCCCAGCATTCTGACTATTGGAGATATTAGAAAAGACTTCTTTTTTTGGTAGGTGCTTCTCTTGAATGATACCGTTATCACTTATATTCATCTATTTCACTGTGGAGTAATGTATTTGAGTCGTCAGATGTGGTTAATTGTTTGTTGGTTACAGCAGGGTCATCTGGTTGTATGGCCACAAGGCAGATTCTCCATTGAATAGGTTTTATGCATATTTGACACCACACACAACTTACTGAATAACAGATGTTCAGAATATGAGAAATCTTCTTGTTTAAGTATCTCCTTCATTTGCATTATATAATACAAACTCTTCTTCCAATGGTCACTAAAAATGATCAGTGTGCCGCACAAAATGTGGTACATGGTTGTTCCCTCGCAGCAGGGAGATTCCGTTTGATGACTGCTATGTTTATTCTACATCGAGTGTGATTTTGGTCAATAGGATCTACCACTCCCAGCATTCTGACTATTGGAGATATTAGGAAAGACTTCTTTCTTTTGCTAGGTGCTTCTTTTGATTGATACCGTTATCACATATATTCATCAATTTCATTGTGGAGTAATGTATTTGAATCGTGAAATGTGGTTAAGTGTTTGTTCTTTACAGCAGGGTCATCTGGTTGTATGGCCACAAGGCAGATTCTCCATCGAATGGGTTTTTATGCATATGAGACACCACACACACCTTGCTGAATAACGGATGTTCAGAATGTGATAAATCTTCTTGTCTAGGTATCTCCTTCATTTGCATTTTATTATACAAACTCTTCTTCCAATGGTCACTAAAAATAATCAATGTGCTGCACAAATTGTGGTAAATGGTTGTTCCCTATCTGCAGGGAGATTCCGTTTTATGACTGCCATGTTTGTTCTACCATCAAGTGTGATTTTGTTGGATGGGATCACCACTCCCAGCATTCTGACTATTGGAGATATTAGGAAAGGCTTCTATCTTTTGCTAGGTGCTTCTT
The DNA here is from genome assembly GCF_021461395.2 of Schistocerca americana. Lineage (NCBI taxonomy): Eukaryota > Metazoa > Arthropoda > Insecta > Orthoptera > Acrididae > Schistocerca > Schistocerca americana. The sequence goes on along the minus strand of NC_060129.1, from coordinate 172,452,508 downwards.
TTGATTGATGCCGTTATCACTTATATTCATCAATTTCACTGTGGAGTAATGTATTTGAATCGTGAAATGTGGTTAAGTGTTTGTTCTTTACAGCAGGGTCATCTGGTTGTATGGCCACAAGGCAGATTCTCCATTGAATGGGTTTTTATGCATATGTGACACCAGACACACCTTACTGAATAACGGATGTTCAGAATGTGATAAATCTTCTTGTTTAGGTATCTCCGTCATTTCCATTATATTATACAAACTCTTCTTCCAATGGTCACTAGAAATAATCAATATGCTGCACAAATTGTGGTACATGGTTGTTCCCTCTCAGCAGGGAGATTCCGTTTGATGACTGCTATGTTTGTTCTACCATCGAGTGTAATTTTGGTTAATGGGAGCCACCACTCCGAGCATTCTGACTATTGGAGATATTAGGAGAGACTTCTTTCTTTTGCTAGGTGCTTCCTTTGACTGATACCTTTATCATTTATATTCATCAATTTCACAGTGGAGTAATGTATTTGAATCATAAAATGTGGTTAAGTGATTGTTCTTTACAGCAGGGTCATCTGGTTGTATGGCCACAAGGCAGATTCTCCATTTAATGGGTTTTTATGCATATTTGACACCACACACAACTTACTGAATAACGGATGTTCAGAATGTGATAAACCTTCTTGTATAGGTATCTCCTTCATTTCCATTATATTATACAAACTCTTCTTCCAATGGTCACTAGAAATAATCAATATGCTGCACAAATTGTAGTACATGGTTGTTCCCTCTCAGCAGGGAGATTCCGTTTGATGACTGCTATGTTTGTTCTACCATCGAGTGTAATTTTGGTTAATGGGAGCCACCACTCCGAGCATTCTGACTATTGGAGTTATTAGCAAAGACTTCTTTCTTTTGGTATGTGCATCTTTTGATTGATACCGTTATCACTTATATTCATCAATTTCACAGTGGAGTAATGTATTTGAATCGTGAAATGTGGTTAAGTGTTTATTCTTTACAGCGGGGTCATCTCGTTGTATGGGCACAGGGCAGATTCTCCATTCAATGGGATTTTATTCTTATGAGGCACCACACACACCTTACTGAATAACGGATGTTCAGAATGTGATAAATCTTCTTGTTTAGGTATCTCCTTTATTTGCATTATATTTTTCAAACTCCTCTTCCAATGGTCACTAAAGATAATCAATGTGCTGCACGAATTGTGGTACATGGTTGGTCCCTGTCAGCAGGGAGATTCCGTTTGATGACTGCTATGTTTGTACTACCATCGAGTGTGACTTTGGTCAATGGGAACCTCCACTCCCAGCATTCTGACTATTGGAGATATTAGGAGAGACTTCTTTCTTTTGCTAGGTGCTTCTTTTGATTGATACCATTATCATTTATATTCATCAATTTCACAGTGGAGTAATGTATTTGATCCGTGAAATGTGGTTAAGTGTTTGTTCTTTACAGCTGGGTCATCTGGTTGTATGGGCACAAGGCAGATTCTCCATTGAATGGGTTTTTATGCATATGAGACATCACACACACCTTACTGAATAACAGATGTTCAGGATGTGATAAATCTTCTTGTTCAGGTATCTCCTTCATTTGCATTATATTATACAAACTTTTCTTCCAATGGTCACTAAAAATAATGAATGTGCTGCACAAATTGTGGTACATGGTTGTTCCCTCTCAGCAGGGAGAATCCGTTTGATGACTGCTATGTTTGTTCTACCATCGAGTGTGATTTTGGTCAATAGGAACCACCACTCCCAGCATTCTGACTATTGGAGATATTAGCAAAGACTTCTTTCTTTTGGTAGGTGCTTCTTTTGATTGATACTGTTATCACTTATATTCATCAATTTCACTGTGAAGTAATGTATCTGAATCGTGAAATGTGGTTAAGTGTTTGTTCTTTACAGCAGGGTCATCTGGTTGTAAGGCCACAAGGCAGATTCTTCATTGAATGGGTTTTTATGCTTATGAGACACCACACACACCTTACTGAATAACGGATGTTCAGAATGTGATAAATCTTCTTGTTTATGTATCTCCTTTATTTGCATTATATTTTACAAATTCTTCTTCCAATGGTCACTAAAAATAATCAATGTGCTGCACAAATTGTGGTACATGGTGGTTCCCTCTCAGCAGGGACATTCCGTTTGATGACTGCTATGTTTGTTCTACAATCGAGTGTGCCTTTGTTGGATGGGAACCACCACTCCCAGCATTCTGACTATTGGAGATATTAGGAAAGACTTCATTCTTTTGCTAGGTATTTCTTTTGATTGATACCGTTATCACTTATATTCATCAATTTCACAGTGGAGTAATGTATTTGAATCGTGAAATGTGGTTAAGTGTTTGTTCTTTACAGCAGGGTCATCTGGATGTATGGGCACAAGGCAAATTCTCCATTGAATGGGTTTTTATGCATATGAGACACCACACACACCTTACTGAGTAACAGATGTTCAGAACGTGGTAAATCTTCTTGTTTAGGTATCTCCTTCATTTGCATTATATTTTACAAACTCTTCTTCCAATGGTCACTAAAAATAATCAATTTGCTGCACAAATTGTGGTACATGGTGGTTCCCACTCAGCAGGGAGATTCCGTTTGATGACTGCTATGTTTGTTCTACCATCGAGTGAGATTTTGGTCAATGGGAACCACCACTCCCAGCATTCTGACTATTGCAGTTATGAGCAAAGACTTCTTTCCTTTGGTAGGTGCTTCTTTTGATTGATACCGTTATCACTTATATTCATCAATTTCACAGTGGGGCAATGTATTTGAATCGTGAAATGTGGTTAAGTGTTTGTTCTTTACAGCAGGGTCATCTGGATGTATGGGCACAAGGCAAATTCTCCATTGAATGGGTTTTTATGCATATGAGACACCACACAAACCTTACTGAATAACAGATGTTCAGAACGTGGTAAATCTTCTTGTTTAGGTATCTCCTTCATTTGCATTATATAATACAAACTCTTCTTCCAATGGTCACTAAAATAATCAATGTGCTGCACAAATTGTGGTACATGGTTGTTCCCTCCCAGCAGGGAGGTTCCGTTTGACGACTGCTATGTTTGTTCTACCATTAAGTGTGATTGAATTGGATGGGAACCACCACTCCCAGCATTCTGACTATTGGAGGTATTAGGAAAGACTTCTTTCTTTTGGTAGGTGCTTCTTTTGATTGATACCGTTATCACTTATATTCATCAATTTCACCGTGGAGTAATGGATTTGAATCGTGAAATGTGGTTAAGAGTTTGTTCTTTACAGCAGGGTCATCTGGTTTTATGGCCGCAAGGCAGATTCTCCATTTAATGGGTTTTTATGCATATGAGACAGCACACACACCTTACTGAATAACGGATGTTCAGAATGTGATAAATCTTCCTGTTTAGGTATCTCCTTCATTTGCATTATATTATAGAACCTCTTCTTCCAATGGTCACTAAAAATAATCAATGTGCTTCACAAATTGTGGTACATGATTGTTCCCTCTCAGCAGGGAGATTCCGTTTGATGACTGCTATGTTTGTTCTACTATCGAGTGTGATTCTGGTCAATGGGAACCACCACTCCCAGCATTCTGACTATTGGAGTTATTAGCAAAGACTTCTTACCACTCGGAGCATTCTGACTATTGTAGTTATTAGCAAAGACTTCTTTCTTTTGGTATGTGCTTCTTTTGATTGATACCATTATCACTTATATTCATCAATTTCACAGTGGGGTAATGTATTTGAATCGTGAAATGTGGTTAAGTGTTTGTTCTTTACAGCAGGGTCATCTGGTTGCATGGCCACAAGGCAGATTCTCCATTGAATGGGTTTTTATGCATATGAGACACCACACACAACTTACTGAATAACGGATGTTCAGAATGTGATAAATCTTCTTGTTTAGGTATCTCCTTCATTTGCATTATATTATAGAAACTCTTCTTCCAATGGTCACTAAAAATAATCAATGTGCTGCACAAATTGTGGTACATGGTTGTTTCCTCTCAGCAGGGAGATTCTGTTTGATGACTGCTGTGTTTGTTCTACCATCGAGTGTGATTCTGGTCAGTGGGAACCACCACTCCCAGCATTCTGACTATTGGAGTTATTAGCAAAGACTTCTTACCACTCCGAGCATTCTGACTATTGTAGTTATTAGCAAAGACTTCTTTCTTTTGGTAGGTCCTTCTTTTGATTGATCCCGTTATCACTTATATTCATCAATTTCACAGTGGAGTAATGTATTAGAATCGTGAAATGTGGATAAGTGTTTGTTCTTTACAGCAGGGTCATCTGGTTGTATGGCCACAAGGCAGACTCTCCATTGAATGGGTTTTTATGCATATGAGACACCACACACACCTTACTGAGTAACAGATGTTCAGAATGTGATAAATCTTCTTGTTTAGGTATCTACTTCATTTGCATTATATTATAGAAACTCTTCTTCCAATGGTCACTAAAGATAATCAATGTGCTGCACAAATTGTGGTACATGGTTGTTCCCTCTTAGCAGGGAGATTCCGTTTGATGACTGCTATGTTTGTTCTACCATCGAGTGTGGTTCTGGTCAATGGGAACCACCACTCCCAGCATTCTGACTATTGGAGTCATTAGCAAAGACTTCTTACCACTCCGAGCATTCTGACTATTGGAGTTATTAGCAAAGACTTCATCCTTTTGGTAGGTGCCTCTTTAGATTGATACCGTTATCACTTATATTCATCAATTTCACAGTGGAGTAATGTATTGGAATCGTGAAATGTGGTTAATTGTTTGTTCTTTACAGCAGGGTCATCTGGTTGTATGGCCACATGGCAGATTCTCCATTGAATGGGTTTTTATGCATATGAGACACCACACACACCTTACTGAACAACGGATGTTCAGAATGTGATAAATCTTCTTGTATAGGTATCTCCTTCTTTTGCATTATATTATACAAACTCTTTTTCCAATGGTCACTAAAAATAATCAATGTGCTGCACACATTGTGGTACATGGTTGTTCCCTCTCAGCAGGGAGAATCCGTTTGGTGACTGCTATGTTTGTTCTACCATCAAGGGTGATTTTGGTCAATGGGAACCACCACTCCCAGCACTCTGACTATTGGAGCTATTAGCAAAGACTTCTTACCACTCCCAACATTCTGACTATTGAAGTTATTGGCAAAGAATTCTTTCTTTTGCTAGGGGCTTCTTTTGCTTGATTTCATTATCACTTATATTCATCAGTTTTACTGTGGAGTAATGTATTGGAATCGTGAAATGTGGTTAAGTGTTTGTTCTTTACAGCAGGGTCATCTGGTTGTATGGCCACAAGGCAGATTCTCCATTGATGAGTTTTTATGCATATGAGACACCACACACACCTTACTGAATAACGGATGTTCAGAATGTGATAAATCTTCTAGTTTAGGTATTTCCTTCTTTTGCATTGTATTATACAAACTCTTCTTCCAATGGTTACTAAAAATAATCAATGTGCTGCACAAATTGTGGTATATGTTTCTTCCCTCTCAGCAGTGAGATTTCGTTTGATGACTGCTATGTTTGTTCTACCATCGAGTGTGATTCTGGTCAATGGGATCCACCACTCCCAGCATTCTGACTATTGGAGTTATTAGCAAACACTTCTAACCACTCCGAGCATTCTGACTACTGGAGTTATTAGCAAAGTTTTCTTTCTTTTGGTAGGTGCTTCTTTTGATTGATACCGTTATCACTTATATTCATCAATTTCACAGTGGAGTAATGTAATTGAATCGTGAAATGTGGTTAAGTGTTTGTTCTTTACAGCAGAGTCATCTGGTTGGATGGCCACAAGGCACATTCTCCATTGAATGGGTTTTTATGCATATGAGACACCACACACACCTTACTGAATAACGGATGTTCAGAATGTGATAAATCTTCTTGTTTAGGTATCTCTTTCATTTGCATTATATTACAGAAACTTTTCTTCCAATGGTCACTAAAAATAATCATTGTGCTGCACAAATTGTGGTACATGGTTGTTCCCTCTCAGCAGGGAGATTCCGTTTGATGACTGCTATGTTTGTTCTACAATCGAGTGTGATTCTGGTCAATGGGAACCACCACTCCCAGCATTCTGACTATTGGAGTTATTAGCAAAGACTTCTTACCACTCCGAGCATTCTGACTATTGGAGTTATTAGCAAAGACTTCTTTCTTTTGGTAGGTGCTTATTTTGATTGATACCGTTATCACTTATATTCATCAATTTCACAGTGGAGTAATGTTTTTGAATCGTGAAATGTGGTTAAGTGTTTGTTCTTTACAGCAGGGTCATCTGGTTGTATGGCCACAAGGCAGATTTTCCATTGAATGGGTTTTTACGCATACGAGGCACCACACACACCTTACTGAATAACGGATGTTCAGAATGTGATAAAACTTGTTCTTTAGGTATCTCCTTCATTTGCATTATATTATATAAACTCTTCTTCCAATAGTCACTAAAAATAATGAATGTGCTGCACAAATTGGGGTACATGGTTGCTCCCTCTCAGCAGGGAGATTCCGTTTGATGACTGCTATGTTTGTTCTACCATCGGGTGTGATTTTGGCCAATGGGAACCACCACTCCCAGCATTCTGACTATTGGAGTTATTAGCAAAGACTTCTTTCTTTTGGTAGGTGCTTCTTTTGATTGATACCGTTATTACTTATATTCATTAATTTCACAGTGGAGTAATGTATTTGAATCGTGACATGTGGTTAATTGTTTGTTCTTTACAGCAGGGTCATCTGGTTGTATGGCCACAAGGCAGATTCACCATTGAATGGGTTTTTATGCATACGATACACCACACACACCTTACTGAATAACGGATGTTCCGAATGTGATAAATCTTCTTGTTTAGGTATCTCCTTCATTTGCATTATATTATACAAACACTTCCTCCAATGGTCACTAAAAATAATCAATGTGCTCTACAAATTGTGGTACATGGTTGTTCCCTCTCAGCAGGGAGATTCCGTTTGATGACTGCTATGTTTGTTCTACCATCAAGTGTGATTTTGGTCAATGGGAACAACCACTCCCAGCATTCTGACTATTGGAGTTATTAGCAAAGACTTCTTTCTTTTGGTAGGTGCTTCTTTTGATTGATACCGTTATCACTTATATTCATCAATTTCACAGTGGAGTAATGTGTTTGAATCGTGAAATGTGGTTAAGTGTTTGTTCTTAACAGCAGGGTCATCTGGTTGTATGGCCACAAGGCAGATTCTCCATTGAATGGGATTTTATGCATACGAGACACCACACACACCTTACTGAATAACGGATGTTCAGAATGTGATAAATCTTCTTGTTTAGGTATCTCCTTCATTTGCATTATATTATACAAACACTTCCTCCAATGGTCAGTAAAAATAATCAATGTGCTGCACAAATTGTGGTACATGGTTGTTGCCTCTCAGCAGGTTGATTCCGTTTGATGCCTGCTATGTTTGTTCTACCATCGAGTGTGATTCTGGTCAATGGGAACCACCACTCCCAGCATTCTGACTATTGGAGTTATTAGCAAAGACTTCTTACCACTCCGGGCATTCTGACTATTGGAGTTATTAGCAAAGACTTCTTTCTTTTGGTAGATGCTTCTTTTGATTGATACCGTTATCACTTATATTCATCAATTTCACAGTGGAGTAATGTATTTGAATCGTGAAATGTGTTTAAGTGTTTGTTCTTTACAGCAGGGTCATCTGGTTGTATGGCCACAAGGCAGATTCTCCATTGAATGGGTTTTTATGCATACGAGACTCCACACACACCTTACTGAATAACGTATAATCAGAATGTGAGAAATCTTCTTGTTTAGGTATCTCCTTCATTTGCATTATATTATACAAACTCTTCTTCCAATGGTCACTAAAAATAATCATTGTGCTGCACAAATTGTGGTACATGGTTGTTCCCTCTCAGCAGGGAGATTCCGTTTGATGACTGCTATGTTTGTTCTACCATCGAGTGTGATTCTGGTCAATGGGAACCACCACTCCCAGTATTCTGACTATTGGAGTTATTAGCAAAGACTTCTTACCACTCCGATCTTTCTGACTATTGGAGTTATTAGCAAAGACTTCTTTCTTTTGGTAGGTGCTTATTTTAATTGATACCGTTATCACTTATATTCATCAATTTCACAGTGGAGTAATGTTTTTGAATCGTGAAACGTGGTTAAGTGTTTGTTCTTTACAGCAGGGTCATCTGGTTGTATGGCCACAAGGCAGATTTTCCATTGAATGGGTTTTTACGCATTCGAGGCACCACACACACCTTACTGAATAACGGATGTTCAGAATGTGATAAATCTTCTTGTTTAGGTAACTCCTTCATTTGCATTATATTATACAAACTCTTCTTCCAATGGTCACTAAAAATAATCAATGAGCTGCACAAATTGTGGTACATGGTAGTTCCCTCTCAGCAGGGAGATTCCGTTTGATGACTGCTATGTTTGTTCTACCATCAAGTGTGATTTTATTTGATGGGAACCATCACTCACAGCGTTCTGAATATTGGAGTTATTAGGAGAGACTCCTCCCTTTTGCTAGGTGCTTCTTTTGATTAATACCGTTATCACTTATATTCATGAATTTCACTGTGGAGTTATATATTTGAATCGTGAAATATGGTTTAATATTTGTTCCTTAAAGCAGGGTCATCTGTTTGTCTTGCCATAAAGCAGATTCTCCATTCAATGGTTTTTTTGTGCATATGGGACACCACACACACCTTACTGAATAACGGATGTTCAGAATGTGATAAATCTTCTTGTTTAGGTATCTCCTTCATTTGCATTATATTATACAAACACTTCCTCCAATGGTCACTAAAAATAATCAATGTGCTCTACAAATTGTGGTACATGGTTGTTCCCTCTCAGCAGGGAGATTCCGTTTGATGACTGCTATGTTTGTTCTACCATCAAGTGTGATTTTGGTCAATGGGAACAACCACTCCCAGCATTCTGACTATTGGAGTTATTAGCAAAGACTTCTTTCTTTTGGTAGGTGCTTCTTTTGATTGATACCGTTATCACTTATATTCATCAATTTCACAGTGGAGTAATGTGTTTGAATCGTGAAATGTGGTTAAGTGTTTGTTCTTTACAGCAGGGTCATCTGGTTGTATGCCCACAAGGCAGATTCTCCATTGAATGGGTTTTTGTGCATACGAGACTCCACACACACCTTACTGAATAACGGATGTTCAGAATGTGATAAATCTTTTTGTTTAGGTATCTCCTTCGTTTGCATTATATTGTACAAACTCTTCTTCCAATGGTCACTAAAAATAATCATTGTGCTGCACAAATTGTGGTACGTGGTTGTTCCCTCTCAGCAGGGAGATTCCGTTTGATCACTGCTATGGTTGTTCTAACATCGGGTGTGATTTTGGTCATTGGGAACCACCACTCCCAGCATTCTGACTATTGGAATTATTAGCAAAGACTTCTTTTTTTTGGTAGGTGCTTTTTTTGATTGATACCGTTATTACTTATATTCATCAATTTCACAGTGTAGTAATGTATTTGAATCGTGAAATGTGGTTAAGTGTTTGTTCTTAACAGCAGGGTCATCTGGTTGTATGGCCACAAGGCAGATTCTCCATTGAATGGGATTTTATGCATACGAGACACCACACACACCTTACTGAATAACGGATGTTCAGAATGTGATAAATCTTCCTGTTTAGGTATCTCCTTCATTTGCATTATATTATACAAACACTTCCTCCAATGGTCAGTAAAAATAATCAATGTGCTGCACAAATTGTGGTACATGGTTGTTGCCTCTCAGCAGGGAGATTCCGTTTGATGCCTGCTATGTTTGTTCTACCATCGAGTGAAATTCTGGTCAATGGGAACCACCACTCCCAGCATTCTGACTATTGGAGTTATTAGCAAAGACTTCTTACCACTCCGGGCATTCTGACTATTGGAGTTATTAGCAAAGACTTCTTTCTTTTGGTATATGCTTCTTTTGCTTGATACCGTTATCACTTATATTCATCAATTTCACAGTGGAGTAATGTATTTGAATCGTGAAATGTGGTTAAGTGTTTGTTCTTTACAGCAGGGTCATCTGGTTGTATGGCCACAAGGCAGATTCTCCATTCAATGGTTTTTTTGTGCATATGGGACACCACAAACACCTTACTGAATAACGGATGTTCAGAATGTGATAAATCTTCTTGTTTAGGTATCTCCTTCATTTGCATTATATTATACAAACTCTTCTTCCAATGGTCACTAAAAATAATCAATGAGCTGCACAAATTGTGGTACATGGTTGTTCCCTCTCAGCAGGGAGATTCCGTTTGATGACTGCTATGTTTGTTCTACCATCAAGTGTGATTTTATTTGATGGGAACCATCACTCCCAGCGTTCTGAATATTGGAGTTATTAGGAGAGACTCCTCCCTTTTGCTAGGTGCTTCTTTTGATTAATACCGTTATCACTTATAATCATGAATTTCACTGTGGAGTTATATATTTGAATCGTGAAATATGGTTTAATATTTGTTCCTTAAAGCAGGGTCATCTGTTTGTCTTGCCATAAAGCAGATTCTCCATTCAATGGTTTTTTTGTGCATATGGGACACCACACACACCTTACTGAATAACGGATGTTCAGAATGTGATAAATCTTCTTGTTTAGGTATCTCCTTCATTTGCATTATATTATACAAACACTTCCTCCAATGGTCAGTAAAAATATTGAATGTGCTGCACAAATTGTGGTACTAGGTTGTTCCCTCTCAGCAGTGAGATTCCGTTTGATGTTTGCTATGTTTGTTCTACCATCGGGTGTGATTTGGTTAATGGGAACCACCACTCCCAGCATTCTGACTATTGGAGTTATTAGCAAAGACTTCTTTTTCTTGGTAAGTGCTTCTTTTGACTGATACCGTTATCACTTATATTCATCAATTTCACAGTGGAGTAATGTATTTGAATCGTGAAATGTTGTTAAGTGTTTGTTCTTTACAGCAGGGTCATCTGGTAGTATGGCCACAAGGCAGATTCTCCATTGAATGGGTTTTTATGCATACGAGGCACCACACACACCTTACTGAATAACGGATGTTAAGAATGTGATAAATCTTCTTGTTTAGGTATCTCCTTTTTTTGCATTATATTATACAAACTCTTCTTCCAATGGTCACTAAAAATAATCAATGTGCTGCACAAATTGTGGTACATGGTGGTTCCCTCTCAGCAGGGAGATTCCGTTTGATGACTGCTATGTTTGTTCTACCATCAGATGTGATTTTGGTTAATAGGAACCACCAGTCCCAGCATTCATACTATTAGATTTATTAGCAAAGATATCTTTCTTTTGGTAGGTGCTTCTAATGATTGATACCGTTATCACTTATATTCATCAATTTCACAGTGGAGTAATGTATTTGAATCGTGAAATGTGGTTTAATGTTGGTTCCTTACAGCAGGGTCATCTGTTTGTATGGCCATAAAGCAGATTCTCCATTCAATGGTTTTTTTGTGCATGTGGGACACCACACACACCTTACTGAATAACGGATGTTCAGAGTGTGATAAATCTTCTTGTTTAGGTATCTCCTTCATTTGCATTATATTATAGAAACTCTTCTTCCAATGGCACTAAAAATAATCAATGTGCTGCACAAATTGTGGTTCATGGTTGTTCCCTCTCAGAAGGGAGATTCAGTTTGATAACTGCTATGTTTGTTCTACCAACGAGTGTGATTTTGTTCAATGTGAACCACCACTCCCAGCATTCTGACTATTGGAGTTTTTAGCAAATACTTTTTCTTTTGGTAGGTGCTTCTTTTGCTTGATACCGTTATCACTTATATTCATCAATTCCACTGTGGAGTAATGTATTTGAATCGTGAAATGTGGTTTAATGTTGGTTCCTTACAGCAGGGTCATCTGTTTGTATGGCCATAAAGCAGATTCCTTATTCAATGGTTTTTTTGTGCGAATGGGACACCACACACACCTTACTGAATAACGGATATTCAGAATGTGATAAATCTTCTTGTTAGGTATCTCCTTCATTTGCTTTATATTATACAAACTCTTTTTCCAATGGTCACTAAAAATAATCAATGTGCTGCACAAATTGTGGTACATGGTTGTTCCCTCTCAGCAGGGAGATTCCGTTTGATGACTGCTATGTTTGTTCTACCATCAAGTGTGATTTTGGTCAATGGGAACAACCACTCCCAGCATTCTGACTATTGGAGTTATTAGCAAAGACTTCTTTCTTTTGGTAGGTGCTTCTTTTGATTGATACCGTTATCACTTATATTCATCAATTTCACAGTGGAGTAATGTGTTTGAATCGTGAAATGTGGTTAAGTGTTTGTTCTTTACAGCAGGGTCATCTGGTTGTATGCCCACAAGGCAGATTCTCCATTGAATGGGTTTTTGTGCATACGAGACACCACACACACCTTACTGAATAACGGATGTTCAGAATGTGATAAAACTTGTTCTTTAGGTATCTCCTTCATTTGCATTATATTATATAAACTCTTCTTCCAATAGTCACTAAAAATAATGAATGTGCTGCACAAATTGGGGTACATGGTTGCTCCCTCTCAGCAGGGAGATTCCGTTTGATGACTGCTATGTTTGTTCTACCATCGGGTGTGATTTTGGTCAATGGGAACCACCACTCCCAGCATTCTGACTATTGGAGTTATTAGCAAAGACTTCTTTCTTTTGGTAGGTGCTTCTTTTGATTGATACCGTTATCACTTATATTCATCAATTTCACAGTGGAGTAATGTGTTTGAATCGTGAAATGTGGTTAAGTGTTTGTTCTTAACAGCAGGGTCATCTGGTTGTATGGCCACAAGGCAGATTCTCCATTGAATGGGATTTTATGCATACGAGACACCACACACACCTTACTGAATAACGGATGTTCAGAATGTGATAAATCTTCTTGTTTAGGTATCTCCTTCATTTGCATTATATTATACAAACACTTCCTCCAATGGTCAGTAAAAATAATCAATGTGCTGCACAAATTGTGGTACATGGTTGTTGCCTCTCAGCAGGTTGATTCCGTTTGATGCCTGCTATGTTTGTTCTACCATCGAGTGTGATTCTGGTCAATGGGAACCACCACTCCCAGCATTCTGACTATTGGAGTTATTAGCAAAGACTTCTTACCACTCCGGGCATTCTGACTATTGGAGTTATTAGCAAAGACTTCTTTCTTTTGGTAGATGCTTCTTTTGCTTGATACCGTTATCACTTATATTCATCAATTTCACAGTGGAGTAATGTATTTGAATCGTGAAATGTGGTTAAGTGTTTGTTCTTTACAGCAGGGTCATCTGGTTGTATGGCCACAAGGCAGATTCTCCATTGAATGGGTTTTTATGCATACGAGACTCCACACACACCTTACTGAATAACGTATAATCAGAATGTGAGAAATCTTCTTGTTTAGGTATCTCCTTCATTTGCATTATATTATACAAACTCTTCTTCCAATGGTCACTAAAAATAATCATTGTGCTGCACAAATTGTGGTACATGGTTGTTCCCTCTCAGCAGGGAGATTCCGTTTGATGACTGCTATGTTTGTTCTACCATCGAGTGTGATTCTGGTCAATGGGAACCACCACTCCCAGCATTCTGACTATTGGAGTTATTAGCAAAGACTTCTTACCACTCCGATCATTCTGACTATTGGAGTTATTAGCAAAGACTTCTTTCTTTTGGTAGGTGCTTATTTTAATTGATACCGTTATCACTTATATTCATCAATTTCACAGTGGAGTAATGTTTTTGAATCGTGAAACGTGGTTAAGTGTTTGTTCTTTACAGCAGGGTCATCTGGTTGTATGGCCACAAGGCAGATTTTCCATTGAATGGGTTTTTACGCATTCGAGGCACCACACACACCTTACTGAATAACGGATGTTCAGAATGTGATAAATCTTCTTCTTTAGGTATCTCCTTCATTTGCATTATATTATATAAACTCTTCTTCCAATAGTCACTAAAAATAATCAATGTGCTGCACAAATTGTGGTACATGGTTGTTCCCTCTCAGCAGGGAGATTCCGTTTGATGACTGCTATGTTTGTTCTACCATCAAGTGTGATTTTATTTGATGGGAACCATCACTCCCAGCGTTCTGAATATTGGAGTCATTAGGAGAGACTCCTCCCTTTCGCTAGGTGCTTCTTTTGATTAATACCGTTATCACTTATATTCATGAATTTCACTGTGGAGTTATATATTTGAATCGTGAAATATGGTTTAATATTTGTTCCTTAAAGCAGGGTCATCTGTTTGTCTTGCCATAAAGCAGATTCTCCATTCAATGGTTTTTTTGTGCATATGGGACACCACACACACCTTACTGAATAACGGATGTTCAGAATGTGATAAATCTTCTTGTTTAGGTATCTCCTTCATTTGCATTATATTATACAAACACTTCCTCCAATGGTCACTAAAAATAATCAATGTGCTCTACAAATTGTGGTACATGGTTGTTCCCTCTCAGCAGGGAGATTCCGTTTGATGACTGCTATGTTTGTTCTACCATCAAGTGTGATTTTGGTCAATGGGAACAACCACTCCCAGCATTCTGACTATTGGAGTCTTTAGCAAATACTTTTTCTTTTGGTAGGTGCTTCTTTTGCTTGATACCGTTATCACGTATATTCATCAATTCCACTGTGGAGTAATGTATTTGAATCGTGAAATGTGGTTTAATGTTGGTTCCTTACAGCAGGGTCATCTGTTTGTATGGCCATAAAGCAGATACTCCATTCAATGGTTTTTTTGTGCATATGGGACACCACACACACCTTTCTGAATATCGGATGTTCAGAATGTGATAAATCTTCTTGTTTAGGTATCTCCTTCATTTGCATTATATTATACAAACACTTCCTCCAATGGTCACTAAAAATAATCAATGTGCTCTACAAATTGTGGTACATGGTTGTTCCCTCTCAGCAGGGAGATTCCGTTTGATGACTGCTATGTTTGTTCTACCATCAAGTGTGATTTTGGTCAATGGGAACAACCACTCCCAGCATTCTGACTATTGGAGTTATTAGCAAAGACTTCTTTCTTTTGGTAGGTGCTTCTTTTGATTGATACCGTTATCACTTATATTCATCAATTTCACAGTGGCGTAATGTGTTTGAATCGTGAAATGAGGTTAAGTGTTTGTTCTTTACAGCAGGGTCATCTGGTTGTACGCCCACAAGGCAGATTCTCCATTGAATGGGTTTTTGTGCATACGAGACACCACACACACCTTACTGAATAACGGATGTTCAGAATGTGATAAATCTTTTTGTTTAGGTATCTCCTTCGTTTGCATTATATTGTACAAACTCTTCTTCCAATGGTCACTAAAAATAATCATTGTGCTGCACAAATTGTGGTACGTGGTTGTTCCCTCTCAGCAGGGAGATTCCGTTTGATCACTGCTATGGTTGTTCTAACATCGGGTGTGATTTTGGCCATTGGGCACCACCACTCCCAGCATTCTGACGATTGGAATTATTAGCAAAGACTTCTTTTTTTTGGTAGGTGCTTTTTTTGATTGATACCGTTATTACTTATATTCATCAATTTCACAGTCTAGTAATGTATTTGAATCGTGAAATGTGGTTAAGTGTTTGTTCTTAACAGCAGGGTCATCTGGTTGTATGGCCACAAGGCAGATTCTCCATTGAATGGGATTTTATGCATACGAGACACCACACACACCTTACTGAATAACGGATGTTCAGAATGAGATAAATCTTCCTGTTTAGGTATCTCCTTCATTTGCATTATATTATACAAACACTTCCTCCAATGGTCAGTAAAAATAATCAATGTGCTGCACAAATTGTGGTACATGGTTGTTGCCTCTCAGCAGGGAGATTCCGTTTGATGCCTGCTATGTTTGTTCTACCATCGAGTGAAATTCTGGTCAATGGGAACCACCACTCCCAGCATTCTGACTATTGGAGTTATTAGCAAAGACTTCTTACCACTCCAGGCATTCTGACTATTGGAGTTATTAGCAAAGACTTCTTTCTTTTGGTATATGCTTCTTTTGCTTGATACCGTTATCACTTATATTCATCAATTTCACAGTGGAGTAATGTATTTGAATCGTGAAATGTGGTTAAGTGTTTGTTCTTTACAGCAGGGTCATCTGGTTGTATGGCCACAAGGCAGATTCTACATTGAATGGGTTTTTATGCATACGAGACTCCACACACACCTTACTGAATAAAGTATGTTCAGAATGTGATAAATCTTCTTGTTTAGGTATCTCCTTCATTTGCATTATATTATACAAACTCTTCTTCCAATGGTCACTGATAATAATCAATGTGCTGCACAAATTGTGGTACTAGGTTGTTCCCTCTCAGCAGTGAGATTCCGTTTGATGCCTGCTATGTTTGTTCTACCATCGAGTGTGATTCAGGTCAATGGGAACCACCACTCCCAGCATTCTGACTATTGGAGTTATTAGCAAAGACTTCTTACCACTCCGAGCATTCTGACTATTGGAGTTATTAGCAAAGACTTCTTTCTTTTGGTAGGTGCTTATTTTGATTGATACCGTTATCACTTATATTCATCAATTTCACAGTGGAGTAATGTTTTTGAATCGAGAAATGTGGTTAAGTGTTTGTTATTTACAGCAGGGTCATCTGGTTGTATGGCCACAAGGCAGATTTTCCATTGAATGGGTTTTTACGCATACGAGGCACCACACACACCTTACTGAATAACGGATGTTCAGAATGTGATAAATCTTCTTCTTTAGGTATCTCCTTCATTTGCATTATATTATATAAACTCTTCTTCCAATAGTCACTAAAAATAATCAATGTGCTGCACAAATTGTGGTACATGGTTGTTCCCTCTCAGCAGGGAGATTCCGTTTGATGACTGCTATGTTTGTTCTACCATCGGGTGTGATTTTGGTCAATGGGAACCACCACTCCCAGCATTCTGACTATTGGAGTTATTAGCAAAGACTTCTTTCTTTTGGTAGGTGCTTCTTTTGATTGATACCGTTATTACTTATATTCATTAATTTCACAGTGGAGTAATGTATTTGAATCGTGACATGTGGTTAATTGTTTGTTCTTTACAGCAGGGTCATCTGGTTGTATGGCCACAAGGCAGATTCTCCATTGAATGGGTTTTTATGCATATGAGACACCACACACACCTTACTGAATAACGGACTTTCAGAATGTGATAAATCTTCTTGTTTAGGTATCTCCTTCATTTGCATTATATTATACAAACTCTTCTTCCAATGGTCACTAAAAATAATCAATGAGCTGCACAAATTGTGGTACATGGTTGTTCCCTCTCAGCAGGGAGATTCCGTTTGATGACTGCTATGATTGTTCTACCATCAAGTGTGATTTTATTGGATGGGAACCATCACTCCCAGCGTTCTGAATATTGAAGTTATTAGGAGAGACTCCTCCCTTTTGCTAGGTGCTTCTTTTGATTAATACCGTTATCACTTATATTCATGAATTTCACTGTGGAGTTATATATTTGAATCGTGAAATATGGTTTAATATTTGTTCCTTAAAGCGGGGTCATCTGTTTGTCTTGCCATAAAGCAGATTCTCCATTCAATGGTTTTTTTGTGCATATGGGACACCACACACACCTTACTGAATAACGGATGTTCAGAATGTGATAAATCTTCTTGTTTAGGTATCTCCTTCATTTGCATTATATTATACAAACACTTCCTCCAATGGTCAGTAAAAATATTGAATGTGCTGCACAAATTGTGGTACATGGTTGTTGCCTCTCAGCAGGGAGATTCCGTTTGATGCCTGCTATGTTTGTTCTACCATCGAGTGTGATTCTGGTCAATGGGAACCATCACTCCCAGCATTCTGACTATTGGAGTTATTAGCAAAGACTTCTTACCACTCCGGGCATTCTGACTATTGGAGTTATTAGCAAAGACTTCTTTCTTTTGGTAGATGCTTCTTTTGATTGATACCGTTATCACTTATATTCATCGATTTCACAGTGGAGTAATCTATTTGAATCGTGAAATGTGGTTAAGTGTTTGTTGTTTACAGCAGGGTCATCTGGTTGTATGGCCACAAGGCAGATTCTCCATTGAATGGGTTTTTATGCATACGAGACTCCACACAAACCTTACTGAGTAACGTATGTTCAGAATGTGATAAATCTTCTTGTTTAGGTATCTCCTTCATTTGCATTATATTATACAAACTCTTCTTCCAATGGTCACTAAAAATAATCAATGTGCTGCACAAAATGTGGTACTAGGTTGTTCCCTCTCAGCAGTGAGATTCCGTTTGATGTTTGCTATGTTTGTTCCACCATCGGGTGTGATTTTGGTTAATGGGAACCACCACTCCCAGCATTCTGAGTATTGGAGTTATTAGCAAAGACTTCTTTTTCTTGGTAAGTGCTTCTTTTGACTGATACCGTTATCACTTATATTCATCAATTTCTCAGTGGAGTAATGTATTTGAATCGTGAAATGTTGTTAAGTGTTTGTTCTTTACAGCAGGGTCATCTGGTAGTATGGCCACAAGGCAGATTCTCCATTGAATGGGTTTTTATGCATACGAGGCACCACACACACCTTACTGAATGACGGATGTTAAGAATGTGATAAATCTTCTTGTTTAGGTATCTCCTTAAATTGCATTATATTATAGAAACTCTTCTTCCAATGGTCACTAAAAATAATCAATGTGCTGCACAAATTGTGGTACATGGTTGTTGCCTCTCAGCAGGGAGATACCGTTTGAAGACTGCTATGTTTGTTCTACCATCAAGTGTGATTTTGGTCAATGGGAACCACCACTCCCAGCATTCTGACTATTGGAGTTATTAGCAAAGACTTCTTTCTTTTGGTAGGTGCTTCTTTTGATTGATACCTTTATCATTTATATTCATCAATTCCACTGTGGAGTAATGTATTTGAATCGTGAAATGTGGTTTAATGTTGGTTCCTTACAGCAGTGTCATCTGTTTGTATGGCCATAAAGCAGATTCTCCATTCAATGGTTTTTTTGTGCATGTGGGACACCACACACACCTTACTGAATAACGGATGATCAGAGTGTGATAAATCTTCTTGTTTAGGTATCTCCTTCATTTGCATTATAATATAGAAACTCTTATTCCAATGGCACTAAAAATAATCAATGTGCTGCACAAATTGTGGTTCATGGTTGTTCCCTCTCAGAAGGGAGATTCAGTTTGATGACTGCTATGTTTGTTCTACCATCGAGTGTGATTTTGTTCAATGTGAACCACCACTCCCAGCATTCTGACTATTGGTGTTTTTAGCAAATACTTTTTCTTTTGGTAGGTGCTTCTTTTGCTTGATACCGTTATCACTTATATTCATCAATTCCACTGTGGAGTAATGTATTTGAATCGTGAAATGTGGTTTAATGTTGGTTCCTTACAGCAGGGTCATCTGTTTGCATGGCCATAAAGCAGATTCCTTATTCAATGGTTTTTTTGTGCGAATGGGACACCACACACACCTTACTGAATAACGGATATTCAGAATGTGATAAATCTTCTTGTTAGGTATCTCCTTCATTTGCTTTATATTATACAAACTCTTCTTCCAATGGTCACTAAAAATAATCAATGTGCTGCACAAATTGTGGTACATGGTTGTTCCCTCTCAGCAGGGAGATTCCGTTTGATGACTGCTATGTTTGTTCTACCATCAAGTGTGATTTTGGTCAATGGGAACAACCACTCCCAGCATTCTGACTATTGGAGTTATTAGCAAAGACTTCTTTCTTTTGGTAGGTGCTTCTTTTGATTGATACCGTTATCACTTATATTCATCAATTTCACAGTGGAGTAATGTGTTTGAATCGTGAAATGTGGTTAAGTGTTTGTTCTTTACAGCAGGGTCATCTGGTTGTATGCCCACAAGGCAGATTCTCCATTGAATGGGTTTTTGTGCATACGAGACACCACACACACCTTACTGAATAATGGATGTTCAGAATGTGATAAATCTTCTTGTTTAGGTATCTCTGTCATTTGCATTATATTGTACAAACTCTTCTTCCAATGGTCAGTAAAAATAATCAATGTGCTGCACAAATTGTGGTACATGGTTGTTCCCTCTCAGCAGGGAGATTCCGTTTGATCACTGCTATGGTTGTTCTACCATCGGGTGTGATTTTGGTCATTGGGAACCACCACTCCCAGCATTCTGACTATTGGAATTATTAGCAAAGACTTCTTTTTTTTGGTAGGTGCTTTTTTTGATTGATACCGTTATTACTTATATTCATCAATTTCACAGTGTAGTAATGTACTTGAATCGTGAAATGTGGTTAAGTGTTTGTTCTTAACAGCAGGGTCATCTGGTTGTATGGCCACAAGGCAGATTCTCCATTGAATGGAATTTTATGCATACGAGACACCACACACACCTTACTGAATAACGGATGTTCAGAATGTGATAAATCTTCTTGTTTAGGTATCTCCTTCATTTGCATTATATTATACAAACACTTCCTCCAATGGTCAGTAAAAATAATCAATGTGCTGCTCAAATTGTGGTACATGGTTGTTGCCTCTCAGCAGGGAGATTCCGTTTGATGCCTGCTATGTTTGTTCTACCATCGAGTGTGATTCTGGTCAATGGGAACCACCACTCCCAGCATTCTGACTATTGGAGTTATTAGCAAAGACTTCTTACCACTCCGGGCATTCTGACTATTGGAGTTATTAGCAAAGACTTCTTTCTTTTGGTAGATGCTTCTTTTGATTGATACCGTTATCACTTATATTCATCGATTTCACAGTGGAGTAATGTATTTGAATCATGAAATGTGGTTAAGTGTTTGTTCTTTACAGCAGGGTCATCTGGTTGTATGGCCACAAGGCAGATTCTCCATTGAATGGGTTTTTATGCATACGAGACTCCACACACACCTTACTGAATAACGGATGTTCAGAATGTGATAAATCTTCTTGTTTAGGTATCTCCTTCATTTGCATTATATTATACAAACTCTTCTTCCAATGGTCACTAAAAATAATCAATGTGCTGCACAAATTGTGGTACTAGGTTGTTCCCTCTCAGCAGTGAGATTCCGTTTGATGACTGCTATGTTTGTTCTACCATCGGGTGTGATTTTGGTTAATGGGAACCACCACTCCCAGCATTCTGACTATTCGAGTTATTAGCAAGGACTTCTTTTTTTGGTAAGTGCTTCTTTTGACTGATACCGTTATCACTTGTGTTCATCAATTTCACAGTGGAGTAATGTATTTGAATCGTGAAATGTTGTTAAGTGTTTGTTCTTTACAGCAGGGTCATTTGGTAGTATGGCCACAAGGCAGATTCTCCATTGAATGGGTTTTTATGCATACGAGACACCACACACACCTTACTGAATAACGGATGTTAAGAATGTGATAAATCTTCTTGTTTAGGTATCTCCTTCTTTTGCATTATATTATACAAACTCTTCTTCCAATGGTCACTAAAAATAATCAATGTGCTGCACTAATTGTGGTACATGGTTGTTTCCTCTCAGCAGGGAGATTCCGTTTGAAGACTGCTATGTTCGTTCTACAATCGGGTGTGATTTTGGTCAATGGGAACCACCACTCCCAACATTCTGACTATTGGAGTTATTAGCAAAGACTTCTTACCACTCCGAGCATTCTGACTATTGGAGTTATTAACATAGACTTCTTTCTTTTGGTAGGAGCTTCTTTTGATTGATACCATTATCACTTATATTCATCAATTTCACAGTGGAGTAATGTATTTGAATCGTGAAATGTCGTTAAGTGTTTGTTCTTTACAGCAGGGTCATCTGGTTGTATGGCCACATGGCAGATTCTCCATTGTATGGGTTTTTATGCATATGAGAGACCACACACACCTTACTGAATAACGGATGTTCAGAATGTGATAAATCTTTATTGTTTAGGTATCTCCTTCATTTGCATTATATTATACAAACTCTTCTTCCAATGGTCACTAAAAATAATCAGTGTGCTGCACAAATTGTGGTACATGGTTGTTCCCTCTCAGCAGGGAGATTCCGTTTGGTGACTGCATTGTTTGTTCTACCATCGAGTGTGATTATGGTCAATGGGAACCACCACTCCCATCAATCTGACTATTGGAGTTATTAGCAAAGACTTGCTTCTTTTGGTAGGTGCTTCTTTTGATTGATACCGTTATCACTTACATTCATCAATTTCACAGTGGAGTAATGTATTTGAATCGTGAAATGTGGTTAAGTGTTTGTTCTTTACAGCAGGGTCATCTGGTTGTATGGCCACAGGGCAGATTCTCCATTGAATGGGTTTCTATGCATATGAGACACCACACACCTTACTGAATATCGGATGTTCAGAATGTGATAAATCTTCTTGTTTAGGTATTTCCTCCATTTGCATTATATTATACAAACACTTCTTCCAACGGTCACTAGAAATAATCAATGTGCTGCACAAATTGTGGTACATGGTTGTTCCCTCACAGCAGGGAGATTCCGTTTGATGACTGCTATGTTTGTTCTACCATCAGATGTGATTTTGGTTAATAGGAACCACCAGTCCCAGCATTCATACTATTAGATTTATTAGCAAAGATATCTTTCTTTTGGTAGGTGCTTCTAATGATTGATACCGTTATCACTTATATTCATCAATTTCACAGTGGAGTAATGTATTTGAATCATGAAATGTGGTTAAGTGTTTGTTCTTTACAGTTGGGTCATCTGTTTGTATGGCCACAAGGCAGATTCTCCATTGAATGGGTTTATATGCATATGAGACACCACACACACCTTACTGAATAACGGATATTCAGAATGTGATTAATCTTCTTGTTTTGGCATCTCCTTAAATTGCATTATATTATAGAAACTCTTCTTCCAATGGTCACTAAAAATAATCAATGTGCTGCACAAATTGTGGTACATGGTTGTTGCCTCTCAGCAGGGAGATACCGTTTGAAGAGTGCTATGTTTGTTCTACCATCAAGTGTGATTTTGGTCAATGGGAACCACCACTCCCAGCATTCTGACTATTGGAGTTATTAGCAAAGACTTCTTTCTTTTGGTAGGTGCTTCTTTTGATTGATACCTTTATCATTTATATTCATCAATTCAACTGTGGAGTAATGTATTTGAATCGTGAAATGTGGTTTAATGTCGGTTCCTTACAGCAGGGTCATCTGTGTGTATGGCCATAAAGCAGATTCTCCATTCAATGGTATTTTTGTGCATGTGGGACACCACACACACCTTACTGAATAACGGATGTTCAGAGTGTGATAAATCTTCTTGTTAAGGTATCTCGTCCATTTGCATTATATTATAGAAACTCTTCTTCCAATGGTCACTAAAAATAATCAATGTGCTGCACAAATTGTGGTTCATGGTTGTTCCCTCTCAGAAGGGAGATTCAGTTTGATGACTGCTATGTTTGTTCTACCATCGAGTGTGATTTTGTTCAATGTGAACCACCACTCCCAGCATTCTGACTATTGGAGTTATTAGCAAAGACTTTTTCTTTTGGTAGGTGCTTCTTTTGCTTCATACCGTTATCACTTATATTCATCAATTCCACTGTGGAGTAATGTATTTGAATCGTGAAATGTGGTTTAATGTTGGTTCCTTACAGCAGGATCATCTGTTTGTATGGCCATAAAGCAGATTCCTTATTCAATGGTTTTTTTGTGTGAATGGGACACCACACACACCTTACTGAATAACGGATATTCAGAATGTGATAAATCTTCTTGTTAGGTATCTCCTTCATTTGCTTTATATTATACAAACTCTTCTTCCAATGGTCACTAAAAATAATCAATGTGCTGCACAAATTGTGGTACAAGGTTGTTCCCTCTCAGCAGGGAGATTCCGTTTGATGACTGCTATGTCTGTTCTACCATCGAGTGTGATTTTATTGGATGGGAACCATCACTCCCAGCGTTCTGAATATTGGAGTTTTTAGGAGAGACTCCGCCCTTTTGCTAGGTGCTTCTTTTGAGTAATACCGTTCTCACTTATATTCATCAATTTCGCTGTGGAGTAATGTATTTGTTCGTGAAATGTGGTTTAATGTTTGTTCCTTATAGCAGGGTTATCTGTTTGTATGGCAATAAAGCAGATTCTCCAATCAATGGTTTTTTTGTGCATATGGGACACCACACACACCTTACTGAATAACGGATGTTCAGAATGTGATAAATCTTCTTGTTTAGGTATATCCTTCGTTTGCATTATATTATACAAACTCTTATTCCAATAGTCACTAAAAATAATCAATGTGCTACACAAATTGTGGTACATGGTTGTTCCCTCTCAGCAGGGAGATTCCGTTTGATGACTGCTATGTTTGTTCTACCATCAAGTGTGATTTTGGTCAATGGGAACAACCACTCCCAGCATTCTGACTATTGGAGTTATTAGCAAAGACTTCTTTCTTTTGGTAGGTGCTTCTTTTGATTGATACCGTTATCACTTATATTCATCAATTTCACAGTGGAGTAATGTGTTTGAAACGTGAAATGTGGTTTAATGTTTGTTCCTTAAAGCAGGGTCATCTGTTTGTATGTCCATAAAACAGATTCTCCATTCATTGGTTTTTTTGTGCATATGGGACACCACACACACCTTACTGAATAACGGATCTACAGAATGTGATAAATCTTCTTGTTTAGGTATCCCCTTCATTTGCATTATATTATACAAACTCTTCTTCCAATGGTCACTAAAAATAATGAATGTGCTGCACAAATTGTGGTACATGGTTGTTCCCTCTCAGCAGGGAGATTCCGTTTGATGACTGCTATGTTTGTTCTACCATCGAGTGTGACTTGTTGGATGGGAACCACCACTCCCAGCATTCTCTCTATTGGAGATATTAGGAAAGACATCTTCCTTTTGCTAGGTGCTTCTTTTGATTGATACCGTTATCACTTATATTCATGTGTTTCACTGTGGAGTAATGTATTTGAATCGTGAAGTGAGGTTAAGTGCTTGTTCTTTACACCAGGGACATCTGGTTGTATGGCCACAAGGGAGATTCCTCATTGAATGGGTTTTTATGCATACGAGACACCACACACACCTTGCTGAATAACGGATGTTCAGAATGTGATAAATCTTCTTGTTTAGGTATCTCCTTCATTTGCATTATATTATACAAACTCTTCTTCCAATGGTCACTAAAAATAATCAATGTGCTGCACAAATTGTGGTACATGGTTGTTCCCTCTCAGCAGAAAGCTTCCGTTTCATGACTGCTATGTTTGTTCTACCATCGAGTGTGATTTTGGTCAATGGGATCCACCACTCCCAGCATTCTGACTATTGGAGTTATTAGGAAAGATTCCTCCCTTTTGCTGGGTGCTTCTATTTCATTGATACCGTTATCACCTATATTCATCAATTTCACTGTGGAGTAATGTATCTGAATCGAGAATTGTGGTCAAGTGTTTGTTATTTACAGCAGGGTCATCTGGTTGTATGGCCACAAGGCAGATTCTCCATTGAATGAGTTTTTATGCATATGGGACACCACACAAACCTTATTGAATAACGGATGTTCAGAATGTGATAAATCTTCTTGTTTCGGTATCTCCTTCATTTGCATTATATTATACAAACTCTTCTTCCAATGGTCACTAAAAATAATCAATGTCCTGCACAAATTGTGGTACATGGTTGTTCCCTCTCAGCAGGGAGATTCCATTTGATGAGTGCTATGTTTGTTCTATCATCGAGTGTGATTTTGTTGCATGGAAACCACCACTCGCAGCATTCTGACTATTGGGGATATTAGGAAAGACTCCTTCCTTTTGGTAGGTGCTTCTTTTCATTGATACCGTTATCAATTATATTCATCAATTTCACTGTGGAGTAATGTATTTGAATCGCGAAATGTGGTTTAATGTTTGCTCCTTACAGCAGGGTCATCGGTTTGTATGGCCATAAAGCAGATTCTCCATTCAATGATATTTTTGTCCATATGGGACACCACACACACCTTACTGAATAACGGATGTTCAGAATGTGATAAATCTCCTTGTTCAGGTATCTCCTTCGTTTGCATTATATTATACAAATCTTCTTCCAATGGTTACTAAAAATAATCAATGTGTTGCACAATTTGTGGTACATGGTTGTTCCCTCTCAGCAGGGAAATTCGGTTTGATGACTGCTATGTTTGTTCTACCATCAAGTGTGATTTTGTTGGATGGGAACCACCACTCGCAGCATTCTGACTATTGGGGATATTAGGAAAGACTCCTCCCTTTTGCTAGGTGCTTCTTTTGATTGATACCGTTATCACTTATATTCATCAATTTCACTGTGGAGTAATGTATTTGAATCGTGAAATGTGGTTTAATGTTTGTTCCTTACAGCAGGGTCATCTGTTTGTATGGCCATAAAGCAGATTCTCCATTCAATGGTTTTTTTGTGCATATGGGACACCACAAACACCTTACTGAATAACGGATGTTCAGAATGTGATAAATCTTCTTGTTTAGGTATCTCCTTCATTTGCATTATATTATACAAACTCTTCTTCCAATGGTCACTAAAAATAATCAATGTGCTACACAAATTGTGGTACATGGTTGTTCCCTCTCAGCAGGGAGATTTTGTTTGATGACTGCTATATTTGTTCTACCATCGAGTGTGATTTTGGTCAATGGGAACGAACAGTCCCAGCATTCTGACTATTGGAGTTATTAGGAAAGACTCCTCCCTTTTGCTAGGTGCTTCTCTTGATTGATACCGTTATCACTTATATTCATCAATTTCACTGTGGAGTAATGTATTTGAATCGTGAAATGTGGTTTAATGTTTGTTCCTTACAGCAGGGTCATCTGTTTGTATGGCCATAAAGCAGATTCTCCATTCAATGGTTTTTTTTTTTTGTGCATATGGGACACCACACACACCTTACTCAATAACGGATGTTCAGAATGTGATAAATCTTGTTGTTTAGGTATCTCCTTCATTTGCATTTTATTATACAATCTCTTCTTCCAATGGTCACTGAAAATAATCAATGTGCTGCACAAATTGTGGTACATGGTTGTTACCTCTCAGCAGTGAGATTCCGTTTCATGACTGCTATGTTTGTTCTACCATCGAGTGTGACTTGTTGGATGGCAACCACCACTCCCAGTATTCTGTCTATTGGAGATATTAAGAAAGATTTCTTTCTTTTGCTAGGTGTTTCTTTTGATTGATACCGTTATCATTTATATTCATCAATTTCACTTTGGAGTAATGTATTTGAATCGTGAAATGAGGTTAAGGGTTTGTTCTTTACAGCAGGGTCGTCTGGTTGTATGGCCACAAGGCAGATTCTCCATTGAATGTGTTTTTATGCATATGAGACACCACACACACCTTACTGAATAACGGATGTTCAGAATGTGATAAATCTTCTTGTTTAGGTATCTCCTACATTTGCATTATATTATACAAACTCTTCTTCCAATGGTCACTAAAAATAATCAATGTGCTGCACAAATTGTGGTACATTGTTGTTCCCTCTCAGCAGGGAGATTCTGTTTGATGACTGCTATGTTTGTTCTACCATCGAGAGTCATTTTGGTCAATGGGAACCACCACTCTCAGCATTCTGACTATTGGAGGTATTAGGAAAGACTCCTCCCTTTTGCTAGGTGCTCCTTTTGATTGATACCGTTATCACTTATATTCATCAATTTCACTGTGGAGTAGTGTATTTGAATCGTGATATGTAGTCAAGTGTTTGTTCTTTACAGCAGGGTCATCTGTGTATGGCCACAAGGCAGATTCTCCATTGAATGGGTTTTTATGCATATGGGACACCACACACACCTTACTGAATAACGGATGTTCAGAATAAGATAAATCTTCTTGTTTAGGTATCTCCTTCATTTGCATTATATTATACAAACTCTTCTTCCAATGGTCACTAAAAATAATCAATGTGCTGCACAAATTGTGGTACATGGTTGTTCCCTATCTGCAGGGAGATTCCGTTTGGTGACTGCTATGTTTGTTCTACCATCATGTGTGATTTTGTTGGATGGGATCACCACTCCCAGCATTCTGAGTATTGGAGATATTAGGGAAGACTTCTTTCATTTGCTAGGTGCTTCTTTTGATTAATGCCGTTATCACTTATATTCATCAATTTCACTGTGGAGTAATGTATTTAAATTGTGAAATGTGGTTAAATGTTTGTTCTTTACAGCAGGGTCATCTGGTTGTATGGCCACAAGGCAGATTCTCCATTGAATGGGTTTTTATGCATATGAGACACCACACACACCTTACTGAATAACGGACTTTCAGAATGTGATAAATCTTCTTGTTTAGGTATCTCCTTCATTTGCATTATATTATACAAACTCTTCTTCCAATGGTCACTAAAAATAATCAATGAGCTGCACAAATTGTGGTACATGGTTGTTCCCTCTCAGCAGGGAGATTCCGTTTGATGACTGCTATGTTTGTTCTACCATCAAGTGTGACTTTATTTGATGGGAACCATCACGCCCAGCGTTCTGAATATTGGAGTTATTAGGAGAGGCTCCTCCCTTTTGCTAGGTGCTTCTTTTGATTAATACCGTTATCACTTATATTCATGAATTTCACTGTGGAGTTATATATTTGAATCGTGAAATATGGTTTCATATTTGTTCCTTAAAGCAGGGTCATCTGTTTGTCTTGCCATAAAGCAGATTCTCCATTCAATGGTTTTTTTGTGCATATGGGACACCACACACACCTTACTGAATAACGGATGTTCAGAATGTGATAAATATTCTTGTTTAGGTATCTCCTTCATTTGCATTATATTATACAAACTCTTCTTCCAATGGTCACTAAAAATAATCAATGTGCTGCACAAATTGTGGTACATGGTTGTTCCCTATCTGCAGGGAGATTCCGTTTGATGACTGCTATGTTTGTTCTACCATCAAGTGTGATTTTGTTGGATGGGATCACCACTCCCAGCATTCTGACTATTGGAGATATTAGGAAAGACTTCTTTCTTTTGCTAGGTGCTTCTTTTGTTTGATGCCGTTATCACTTTCATTCATCGATTTCACTGTGGAGTAATGTATTTGAATCGTGAAATGTGGTTAAGTGTTTGTTCTTTACAGCAGGGTCATCTGGTTGTATGGCCACAAGGCAGATTCTCCATTGAATGGGTTTTTATGCATATGAGACACCACACACACCTTACTGAATATCGGACTTTCAGAATGTGATAAATCTTCTTGTTTAGGTATCTCCTTCATTTGCATTATATTATACAAACTCTTCTTCCAATGGTCACTAAAAATAATCAATGAGCTGCACATATTGTGGTACATGGTTGTTCCCTCTCAGCAGGGAGATTCCGTTTGATGACTGCTATGTTTGTTCTACCATCAAGTGTGATTTTATTTGATGGGAACCATCACTCCCAGCGTTCTGAATATTGGAGTTGTTAGGAGAGGCTCCTCCCTTTTGCTAGGTGCTTCTTTTGATTAATACCGTTATCACTTATATTCATGAATTTCACTGTGGAGTTATATATTTGAATCATGAAATATGGTTTAATATTTGTTCCTTAAAGCAGGGTCATCTGTTTGCCTTGCCATAAAGCAGATTCTCCATTCAATGGTTTTTTTGTGCATATGGGACACCACACACTCCTTACTGAATAACGGATGTTCAGAATGTGATAAATCTTCTTGTTTAAGTATCTCCTTCATTTGCATTATATTATACAAACTCTTCTTCCAATGGTCACTAAAAATGATCAATGTGCTGCACAAATTGTGGTACACGGTTGTTCCCTCTCAGCAGGGAGGTTCCGTTTGATGACTGCTATGTTTGTTCTACCATCGAGTGTGTTTCTGGTCAATGGGAAAGAACAGTCCCAGCATTCTAAATATTGGCGTTATTATGAAAGACTCCTCCCTTTTGCTAGGTGCTTCTTTTGATTGATACCGTTATCACTTATATTCATCAATTTCGCTGTGGAGTATTGTATTTGAATCGTGAAATGTGGTTTAATGTTTGTTCCTTACAGCAGGGTCATCTGTTTGTATGGCCATAAAGCAGATTCTCCATTCAATTGTTTTTTTGTGCACATGGGACACCACACACACCTTACTGAATAACGGATGTTAAGAATGTGATAAATCTTGTTGTTTAGGTATCTCCTTCATTTGCTTTATATTAGACAAACTCTTCTTCCAATGGTCACTAAAAATTATCAATGTGCTGCACAAATTGTGGTACACGGTTGTTCCCTCTCAGCAGGGATATTCCGTTTGATGACTGCTATGTTTGTTCTACCATCGAGTGTGATTTTATTGGATGGGAACCACCACTCCCAGCATTCTGACTATTGGTGTTATTAGGAAAGACTCTTCCCTTTTGCTAGGTGCTTCTTTTGATTGATACCGTAATCACTTATATTCATCAATTTCACTGTGGAGTAATGTATTTGAATCGTGAAATGTGGTTTAATGTTTGTTCCTTACAGGAGGGTCATCTGTTTGTATGGCCATAAAGCAGATTCTCCATTCAATGGCTTTTTTTTTTGAGCATATGGGACACCACACACACCTTATTGAATAATGGATATTCAGAATGTGTAAAATCTTCTTGTTTAGGTATCTCCTTCATTTGCATTATATTATACAAACTCTTCTTCCAATCGTCACTAAAAATAATCAATGTGCTGCACAAATTGTGGTACATGGTTGTTCCCTCTCAACAGGGAGATTCCGTTTGGTGACTGCTATGTTTGTTCTACCATCGTGTGTGATTCTGGTCGATGGGAACGAACACTCCCAACATTCTGACTATTGGAGTTATTAGCAATGGCTTTACCACTCCGAGCATTCTGACTATTGGAGTTATTAGCAAAGACTTCTTTCTTTTGGTAGGTGCTTCTTTTGATTGATACCGTTATCACTTATAATCATCAATTTCACAGTGGGGTAATGTATTTGAATCGTGAATTGTGGTTAAGTGTTTGTTCTTTACAGCAGGGTCATCTGGTTGTATGGCCACAAGGCAGATTCTCAATTGAATGGGTTTTTATGCATACGAGGCACCACACACACCTTACTGAATAACGGATGTTCAGAATGTGATAAATCTTCTTCTTTAGGTATCTCCTTCATTTGCATTATATTATACAAACTCTTCTTCCAATCGTCACTAAAAATTATCAATGTGCTGCACAAATTGTGGTACATGGTTGTTCCCTCTCAGCAGGGAGATTCCGATTGATGACTGCTATGTTTGTTCTACCATCGAGTGTGATTTTGGTGAATGGGAACCACCACTCCCAGCATTCTTACTATTGAAGTTATTAGCAAAGACTTCTTTCTTTTGGTTGGTGCTTATTTTGATTGATACCGTTTTCACTTATATTCATCAATTTCACAGTGGGGTAATGTATTTGAATCGTGAAATGTGGTTAAGTGTATGTTCTTTACAGCAGGGTCATCTGGTTGTATGGCAACAAGGCAGATTCTCCATTGAATGGGTTTTTATGCATATGAGACACCACACACACCTTACTGAATAACGGACATTCAGAATGTGATAAATCTTCTTGTTTAGGTATCTCCTTCACTTGCATTATATCATACAAACTCTTCTTCCAATGGTCACTAAAAATAATCAATGTGCTGCACAAATTGTGGTACATGTTTGTTCCATTTCAGCAGGAAGATTCCGTTTGATGACTGCTATGTTTGTTCTACCATCGAGTGTGATTTTGGTCAATGGGAACCACCACTCCCAGCATTCTGAATATTGGAGTTATCAGTAAAGACTTCTTTCCGTTGGTAGGTGCTTCTTTTGATTGATACTGTTATCAATTATATTCATCAATTTCACAGTGGAGTAAGGTATTTGAATCGTGAAATGTGGTTAAGTGTTTGTTCTTTACAGCAGGGTCATCTGGTTGTATGGCCACAAGGCAGATTCTCCATTGAATAGGTTTTTATGCATATGAGACACCACACACACCTTACTGAATAACGGATGTTCAGAATGATGTAAATCTTCTTGTTTAGGTATCTCCTTCATTTGCATTATATTATACAAACTCTTCTTCCAATGGTCACTAAAAATAATCAATGTGCTGCACAAATTGTGGTACATGGTTGTTCCCTTTCAGCAGAGAGATTCCGTTTGATGACTGCTATGTTTTTTTCTACCATCGAGTGTGATTTTGGTCAATGGGAACCACCACTCACAGCATTCTGACTATTGGAGTTATTAGCAAAGACTTCTTTCTTTTGGTAGGTGCTTCTTTTGATTGATACCTTTATCACTTATATTCATCAATTCCACTGTGGAGTAATGTATTTGAATCGTGAAATATGGTTTAATATTTGTTCCTTAAAGCAGGGTCATCTGTTTGTCTTGCCATAAAGCAGATTCCTTATTCAATGGTTTTCTTGTGAGAATGGGACACCACACACACCTTACTGAATAACGGATATTCAGAGTGTGATAAATCTTCTTGTTTAGGTATCTCCTTCATTTGCATTATATTATACAAACTCCTCTTCCAATGGTCACTAAAAATAATCAACGTGCTGCACAAATTGTGGTACATGGTTGTTCCCTCTCAGCAGGGAGATTCCGTTTGATGACTGCTATGTTTGTTCTACCATCGAGTGTGACTTGTTGGATGGGAACCACCATTCCCAGCATTCCCTCTATTGGAGATATTAGGAAACACTTCTTTCTTTTGCTAGGTGCTTCTTTTGATTGATACCGTTATCACTTATATTCGTGTATTTCACTGTGGAGTAATGTATTTGAATCGTGAAATGAGGTTAAGTGCTTAATCTTTACACCAGGGTCATCTGGTCGTATGGCCACAAGGCAGAATCCTCATTGAATGGGTTTTTATGCATACGAGACACCACACACACCTTACTGAATAACGGATGTTCAGAATTTGATAAATCTTCTTGTTTAGGTATCTCCTTCATTTGCATTATATTATACAAACTCTTCTTCCAATGGTCACTAAAAATAATCAATGTGCTGCACAAATTGTGGTACATGGTTGTTTCCTCTCAGCAGAAAGATTCCGTTTCATGACTGCTATGTTTGTTCTACCATCAAGTTTGCTTTTATTGGATGGGAAACATCACTCCCAGTGTGCTGAATATTGGAGTTATTAGGAGAGACTCCTCCCTTTTGCTAGGTGCTTCTTTTGATTAATACCGTTATCACTTATATTCATCAATTTCACTGTGGAGTAATGTATTTGAATCGTGAAATGTGGTTTAATGTTTGTTCCTTAAAGCAGGGTCATCTGTTTGTATGGCCATAAAGCAGATTCTCCATTCATTGGTTTTTCTGTGCATATGGGACACCACACACACCTTACTGAATAACGGATGTTCAGAATGTGATAAATCTTCTTGTTTAGGTATCTCCTTCATTTGCATTATATTATACAAACTCTTCTTCCAATGGTCACTAAAAATAATCAATGTGCTGCACAAATTGTGGTACATGGTTGTTCCCTCTCAGCAGGGAGATTCCGTTTGATGACTGCTATGTTTGTTCTACCATCGAGTGTGATTTTGGTCAATGGGTACGAACAGTCCCAGCATTCTGACTATTGGAGTTATTAGGAGAGACTCCTCCCTTTTGCTAGGTGCTTCTTTTGATTAATACCGTTATCACTAATATTCATCAATTTCACTTTGGAGTAATGTATTTGAATCTTGAAATGTGGTTTAATGTTTGTTCCTTACAGCAGGGTCATCTGTTTGTATGGCCATAAAACAGATTATACATTCAATGGTTTTTTTTTTTTGTGGATATGGGACACCACACACACCTTACTGAATAACGGATGTTCAGAATGTGATAAATCTTCTTGTTTAGGTATCTCCTTCATTTGCATTATATTATACAAACTCTTCTTCCAATGGTCACTAAAAATAATGAATGTGCTGCACAAATTGTGGTACATGGTTGTTCCCTCTCAGCTGAAAGATTCCGTTTCATGACTGCTATGTTTGTTCTACCATCAAGTGTGATTTTATTGGATGGGAACCACCACCCCCAGCGCTCTGGCTATTGGATTTATTAGGAGAGACTCCTCCTTTTTGCTAGGTGCTTCTTTTGATTAATACCGTTATCACTTATATTCATCAATTTCACTGTGGAGTAATGTATTTGAATCGTGAAATGTGGTTTAATCTTTGTTCCTTAAAGCAGGGTCATCTGTTTGTATGGCCATAAAGCAGATTCTCCATTCAATGGCTTTATTGTGCATATGGAACACCACACACACCTTACTGAATAACGGATGTTCAAAATGTGATAAATCTTCTTGTTTAGGTATCTCCTTCATTTGCACTATATTATACAAACTCTTCTTCCAATGGTCACTAAAAATAATCAATGTGCTGCACAAATTGTGGTACATGGTTGTTCCCTCTCAGCAGGGAGATTGTGTTTGATGACTGCTATGTTTGTTCTACCATCGAGTGTGATTTTGGTCAATGGGAACCACCACTCCCAGCATTCTGACTATTGGTGTTATTAGGAAAGACTCCTCCCTTTTGCTATATGCTTCTTTTGGTTGATACCGTTATCACTTATATTCATCAATTTCACAGTGGAGTAATGTATTTGAATCGTGAAATGTGGTTAAGTGTTTCTTCTTTACAGCAGGGGCATCTGGTTGAATGGACACAAGGCAGATTCTCCATTGAATGGGTTTTTATGCATATGAGACACCACTCACACCTTACTGAGTAACGGATGTTCAGAATGTGATAAATCTTCTTGTTTAGGTATCTCCTTCATTTGCATTATATTATACAAACTCTTCTTCCAATGGTCACTAAAAATAATCAATGAGCTGCACAAATTGTGGTACATGCTTGTTCCCTCTCAGCAGGGAGATTCCGTTTGATGACTGCTATGTTTGTTCTACCATCGAGTGTGATTTTGGTCAATGGGCAATACCACTCCCAGCATTCTGACTATTGGAGTTAAGAGCAAAGACTTCTTTCTTTTGGTAGGTGCTTCTTTTGATTGATACCGTTATCACTTATATTCATAAATTTCACTGTGGAGTAATGTATTTGAATCGTAAAATGTGGTTTAATGTTGGTTCCTTGCAGCAGGGTCATCTGTTTGTATGGCCATAAAGCAGATTCTCCATTCAATGGTTTTTTTGTGCATATGGGACAGCACACACATCTTACTGAATAACGGATATTCAGAATGTGATAAATCTTCTTGTTTAGGTATCTCCTTCCATTGCATTATATTATACAAACTCTTCTTCCATAGGTCACTAAAAATAATCAATGTGCTGCACAAATTGTGGTACATGGTTGTTCCCTCTCAGCAGGGAGATTCCGTTTGATGACTGCTATGTTTGTTCTACCATCAAGTGTGATTTTATTTGATGGGAACCATCACTCCCAGCGTTCTGAATATTGGAGTTATTAGGAGAGACTCCTCCCTTTTGCTAGGTGCTTCTTTTGATTAATACCGTTATCACTTATATTCATGAATTTCACTGTGGAGTTATATATTTGAATCGTGAAATGTGGTTTAATGTTTGTTCCTTAAAGCAGGGTCATCTGTTTGTGTGGCCATAAAGCAGATTCTCCATTCAATGGTTTTTTTGTGCGTATGGGACACCACACACATCTTACTGAATAACGGATGTTCAGAATGTGATAAATCTTCTTGTTTAGGTATCTCCTTCATTTGCATTATATTATACAAACTCTGCTTCCAATGGTCACTAAAAATAATCAATGTGCTGCACAAATTGTGGTACACGGTTGTTCCCTCTCAGCAGGGAGATTCCGTTTGATGACTGCTATGTTTGTTCTACCATCGAGTGTGATTTTGGTCAATGGGAAAGAACAGTCCCAGCATTCTAAATATTGGAGTTATTAGGAAAGACTCCTCCCTTTTGCTAGGTGCTTCTTTTGATTGATACCGTTATCACTTATATTCATCAATTTCACTGTGGAGTATTGTATTTGAATCGTGAAATGTGGTTCAATGTTTGTTCCTTACAGCAGTGGCATCTGTTTGTATGGCCATAAAGCAGATTCTCCATTCAATTGTTTTTTTGTGCATATGGGACACCACACACACCTTACTGAATAACGGATGTTCAGAATGTGATAAATCTTGTTGTTTAGGTATCTCCTTCATTTGCCTTATATTATACAAACTCTTCTTCCAATGGTCACTAAAAATAATCAATCTGCTGCACAAATTGTGGTACATGGTTGTTCCCTCTCAGCAGGGAGATTCCGTTTGATGACTGCTATGTTTGTTCTACCATCGAGTGTGATTTTATTGGATGGGAACCACCACTACCAGCATTCTGACTATTGGTGTTATTAGGAAAGACTCCTCCCTTTTCCTAGGTGCTTCTTTTGATTGATACCGTAATCACTTATATTCATCAATTTCACTGTGGAGTAATGTATTTGAATCGTAAAATGTGGTTTAATGTTTGTTCCTTACAGCAGGGTCATCTGTTTGTATGGCCATAATGCAGATTCTCCATTCGATGGTTTTTTTTTGTGCATATGGGACACCACACACACCTTATTGAATAATGGATATTCAGAGTGCGTAAAATCTTCTTGTTTAGGTATCTCCTTCATTTGCATTATATTATACAAACTCTTCTTCCAATGGTCACTAAAAATAATAATGTGCTGCACAAATTGTGGTACATGGTTGTTCCCTCTCAGCAGGGAGATTCCGTTTCATGACTGCTATGTTTGTTCTACAATCTAGTGTGACTTGTTGAATGGGAACCACCACTCCCAGCATTCTGTGTATTGGAGATATTAGGAAAGACTTCTTTCTTTTGCTAGGTGCTTCTTTTGATTGATACCGTTATCACTTATATTCATCAATTTCACTGTGGAGTAATGTGTTTGAATCGTGAAATGAGGTTAAGTGTATGTTCTTTACAGCAGGGTCATCTGGTTGTATGGCCACAAGGCAGATTCTCCATTGAATGGGTTTTTATGCATATCAGACACCACACACACCTTACTGAATAACGGATGTTCAGAATGTGATGAATCTTCTTGTTTAGGTATCTCCTTCATAAGCATTATATTATACAAACTCTTCTTCCAATGGTCACTAAAAATAATCAATGTGCTGCACAAATTGTGGTACATGGTTGTTCCCTCTCAGCAGGGAGATTCCGTTTCATGACTGCTATGTTTGATCTTCCATCAAGTGTTATTTTATTGGATGGGAACCACCACCCCCGGCGTTCTGACTATTGGAGTTATTAGGAGAGACTCCTCCCTTTTGCTAGGGGCTTCTTTTGATTAATACCGTTATCACTGATATTCATCATTTTCACTGTGGAGTAATGTATTTGAATCGTGAAATGTGGATTAAACTTTGTTCCTTAAAGCAGGGTCATCTGTTTGTATGGCCATAAATCAGATACTCCATTCAATGGTTTTAATGTGCATATGGGACACCACACACACCTTACTGAATAACGGATGTTTAGAATGTGATAAATCTTCTTGTTTAGGTATCTCCTTCATTTGCATTATATTATACAAACCCCTTCTTCCAATGGTCATTAAAAATAGTCAATGTGCTGCACAAATTGTGGTACATGGTTGTTCCCTCTCAGCAGGGAGATTCCGTTTGATGACTGCTATGTTTGTTCTACCATCAAGTGTGATTTTGTTGGATGGGAACCACCACTCCCAGCATTCTGACTATTGGAGATATTAGGAAAGACTTCTTTCTTTTGCTTGGTGCTTCTTTTGATTGATACCGTTATCACTTATATTCATCAATTTCACTGTAGAGTAATGTATTTGAATCGTGAGATGTGGTTATGTGTTTGTTCTTACAGCAGGGGCATCTGGTTGTATGGACACAAGGAAGATTCTCCATTGAATGGGTTTTTATGCATATAAGACACCACTCACAACTTACTGAGTAACGGATGTTCAGAATGTGATGAATCTTCTTGTTTAGGTATCTCCTTCATATGCATTATATTATACAAACTCTTCTTTCAATGGTCACTAAAAATAATCAATGAGCTGCAAAAATTGTGGTACATGCTTGTTCCCTCTCAGCAGGGAGATTCCGTTTGATGACTGCTATGTTTGTTCTACCATCGAGTGTGATTTTGGTCAATGGGAACCACCACTCCCAGCTTTCTGACTATTGGTGTTATTAGGAAACACTCCTCCCTTTTGCTAGGTGCTTCTTTTGATTGATACCATTATCACTTATATTCATCAATTTCACTGTGGAGTAATGTATTTGAATCGTGAAATGTGGTTTAATGTTTTTCCTTACAGCAGGGTCATCTGTTTGTATGGCCATAAAGCAGATTCTCCATTCAATGGTTTTTTTGTGCATATGGGACACCACACACACCTTATTGAATAATGGATATTCAGAATGTGTAAAATCTTCTTGTTTAGGTATCTCCTTCATTTGCATTATATCATACAAACTCTTCTTCCAATGGTCACTAAAAATAATCAATGTGCTGCACAAATTGTGGTACATGGTCGTTCCCTCTAAGCAGGGAGATTCCGTTTCATTACTGCTATGTTTGTTCTACCATCTAGTGTTACTTGTTTAATGGGAACCACCAGTCCCAGCATTCTGTCTATTGGAGATATTAGGAAAGACTTCTTTCTTTTGCTAGGTGCTTCTTTTGATTGATACCGTTATCACTTATATTCATCAATTTCACAGTGGAGTAATGTATTTGAATCGTGAAATGAGGTTTAGTGTTTGTTCTTTACAGCAGGGTCATCTGGTTGTATGGCCACAAGGCAGATTCTCCATTGAATGGGTTTTTATGCATATGAGACACTACTCACACCTTACTGAGTAACGGATGTTCAGAATGTGATAAATCTTCTTGTTTAGGTATCTTCTTCATTTGCATTATATTAACCAAATTCTTCTTCCAATGGTCTCTAAAAATAATCAATGAGCTGCACAAATTGTGGTACATGGTTGTTCCCTCTGAGCAGGGAGATTCCGTTTGATGACTGCTATGTTTGTTCTACCATCGAGTGTGATTTTGGTCAATGCGAACCACCACTCCCAGCATTCTGACTAATGGAGTTATTAGCAAAGACTTCTTTCTTTTGGTAGGTGCTTCTTTTGATTGATACCGTTATCACTTATATTCATCAATTTTACTGTAGAGTAATGTATTTGAATCGTGAAATGTGGTTAAGTGTTTGTTCTTTACAGCAGGGGCATCTGGTTGTATGGACACAAGGCAGATTCTCCATTGAATGGGTTTTTGATGCATATGAGACACCACACACACCTTACTGAATAACGGATGTTCAGAATGTGATAAATCTTCTTGTTTAGGTATCTCCTTCATTTTCATTATATTATACAAACTCTTCTTCCAATGGTCACTAAAAATAATCAATGTGCTGCACAAGTTGTGGTACATGAATTTTCCCTCTCAGGAGGGAGATTCCGTTTGATGACTGCTATGTTTGTTCTACCATCGAGTGTGATTTTGGTTATAGGGAACCACCACTCCCAGCGTTCTGACTATTGGTGCTATTAGGAAAGACTCTTCCCTTTTGCTAGGTGCTTCTTTTGATTAATACTGCTATCACTTATATTAATCAATTTCACTGTGGAGTAATGTATTTGAATCGTGAAATGTGGTTTAATGTTTGTTCCATACAGCAGGGCCATCAGTTTGCATGGCCATAAAGCAGATTCTCCATTCAATTGTTTTTTGTGCATATGGGACACCACACACACCTTACTGAATAACGGATGTTCAGAATGTGATAAATCTTCTTGTTTAGGTATCTCCTTCATTTTCATTATATTATACAAACTCTTCTTCCAATGGTCACTAAAAATAATCAATGTGCTGCACAAATTGTGGTACATTGTTGTTCCCTCTTAGCAGAAAGATTCCGTTTCATGACTGCTATGTTTGTTCTACCATCGAATGTGACTTGTTGGATCGGAACCACCACTCCCAGCATTCTGTCTATTGGAGATATTAGGAAAGTCTTCTTTCTTTTGCTAGGTGCTTCTTTTGATTGATACCACTATCACTTATATTCATCAATTTCACTGTGGAGTAATGTATTTGAATCGTGAAATGAGGTTATGTGTTTGTTCTTTACAGCAGGGTCATCTGGTTGTATGGCCACAAGGCAGATTCTCCATTGAATGGATTTTTATGCATATGAGACACCACACACACCTTACTGAATAACGGATGTTCAGAATGTGATAAATCTTCTTGTTTAGGTATCTCCTTCATTTGTATTATATTGTAGTAACTCTTCTGGCAATGGTCACTAAAAATAATCAATGTGCTGCACAAATTGTGTTACATGGTTGTTCCCTCTCAGCAGGGAGATTCTGTTTGATGACTGCTATGTTTGTTCTACCATCGAGTGTGATTTTGGTCAATGGGAACCACCACTCCCAGCATTCTGACTATTGGAGTTATTAGGAAAGACTCCTCCCTTTTGCTAGGTGCTTCTTTTGGTGATACCGTTATCACTTATATTCATCAATTTCACTGTGGAGTAATGTATTTGAATTGTGAAATGTGGTCAAGTGTTTGTTGTTTACAGCAGGGTCATCTGGTTGTATGGCCACAAGGCAGATTCTCCATTGAATGGGTTTTTATGCATATGGGACAACACACACCTTACTGGATAACGGATGTTCAGAATGTGATAAATCTTCTTGTTTAGGTTTCTCCTTCATTTGCATTATATTATACAAACTCTTCTTCCAATGGTCACTAAAATAATCAATGTGCTGCACAAATTGTGGTACATGGTTGTTCCCTCTCAGCAGGGAGATTCCGTTTGATGACTGCTATGTTTGTTCTACCATCGAGTGTGTCTTGTTGGATGGGAACCACCACTCCCTGCATTCTGTCTATTGGAGATATTAGGAAAGACTTGTTTCTTTTGCTAGGTGCTTCTTTTAATTCATACCGTTATCACTTATATTAATCAATTTCACTGTGGAGTAATGTATTTGAATCGTGAAATGTGGTTTAATGTTTGTTCCATACAGCAGGGCCATCAGTTTGCATGGCCATAAAGCAGATTCTCCATTCAATTGTTTTTTGTGCATATGGGACACCACACACACCTTACTAAATAACGGATGTTGAGAATGTGATAAATCTTCTTGTTTAGGTATCTCCTTCATTTGCATTATATTATACAAACTCTTCTTCCAATGGTCACTAAAAGTAATCAATGTGCTGCACAAATTGTGGTACATGGTTGTTCCCTCTCAGCAGGGAGATTCCGTTTGATGACTGCTTTGTTTGTTCTACCATCGAGTGTGTCTTGTTGGATGGGAACCACCACTCCCTGCATTCTGTCTATTGGAGATATTAGGAAAGACTTGTTTCTTTTGGTAGGTGCTTCTTTTGATTGATACCGTTATCACTTATATTCATCAATTTCACTGTAGAGTAATGTATTTGAATCGTGAAATGTGGTTAAGTGTTTGTTCTTTACAGCAGGGGCATCTGGTTGTATGGACACAAGGCAGATTCTCCATTGAATGGG
Source organism: Schistocerca americana (assembly GCF_021461395.2). Lineage (NCBI taxonomy): Eukaryota > Metazoa > Arthropoda > Insecta > Orthoptera > Acrididae > Schistocerca > Schistocerca americana. Next base: position 172,410,791 of record NC_060129.1, on the reverse strand, counting down.
TTTTTGATGCATATGAGACACCACACACACCTTACTGAATAACGGATGTTCAGAATGTGATAAATCTTCTTGTTTAGGTATCTCCTTCATTTTCATTATATTATACAAACTCTTCTTCCAATGGTCACTAAAAATTATCAATGTGCTGCACAAGTTGTGGTACATGAATTTTCCCTCTCAGGAGGGAGATTCCGTTTGATGACTGCTATGTTTGTTCTACCATCGAGTGTGATTTTGGTTATAGGGAACCACCACTCCCAGCGTTCTGACTATTGGTGCTATTAGGAAAGACTCTTCCCTTTTGCTAGGTGCTTCTTTTGATTAATACCGCTATCACTTATATTAATCAATTTCACTGTGGAGTAATGTATTTGAATCGTGAAATGTGGTTTAATGTTTGTTCCATACACCAGGGCCATCAGTTTGCATGGCCATAAAGCAGATTCTCCATTCAATTGTTTTTTGTGCATATGGGACACCACACACACCTTACTGAATAACGGATGTTCAGAATGTGATAAATCTTCTTGTTTAGGTATCTCCTTCATTTTCATTATATTATACAAACTCTTCTTCCAATGGTCACTAAAAATAATCAATGTGCTGCACAAATTGTGGTACATTGTTGTTCCCTCTTAGCAGAAAGATTCCGTTTCATGACTGCTATGTTTGTTCTACCATCGAATGTGACTTGTTGGATCGGAACCACCACTCCGAGCATTCTGTCTATTGGAGATATTAGGAAAGTCTTCTTTCTTTTGCTAGGTGCTTCTTTTGATTGATACCACTATCACTTATATTCATCAATTTCACTGTGGAGTAATGTATTTGAATCGTGAAATGAGGTTATGTGTTTGTTCTTTACAGCAGGGTCATCTGGTTGTATGGCCACAAGGCAGATTCTCCATTGAAAGGATTTTTATGCATATGAGACACCACACACACCTTACTGAATAACGGATGTTCAGAATGTGATAAATCTTCTTGTTTAGGTATCTCCTTCATTTGTATTATATTATAGTAACTCTTCTGGCAATGGTCACTAAAAATAATCAATGTGCTGCACAAATTGTGTTACATGGTTGTTCCCTCTCAGCAGGGAGATTCTGTTTGATGACTGCTATGTTTGTTCTACCATCGAGTGTGATTTTGGTCAATGGGAACCACCACTCCCAGCATTCTGACTATTGGAGTTATTAGGAAAGACTCCTCCCTTTTGCTAGGTGCTTCTTTTGGTGATACCGTTATCACTTATATTCATCAATTTCACTGTGGAGTAATGTATTTGAATTGTGAAATGTGGTCAAGTGTTTGTTGTTTACAGCAAGGTCATCTGGTTGTATGGCCACAAGGCAGATTCTCCATTGAATGGGTTTTTATGCATATGGGACAACACACACCTTACTGGATAACGGATATTCAGAATGTGATAAATCTTCTTGTTTAGGTTTCTCCTTCATTTGCATTATATTATACAAACTCTTCTTCCAATGGTCACTAAAATAATCAATGTGCTGCACAAATTGTGGTACATGGTTGTTCCCTCTCAGCAGGGAGATTCCGTTTGATGACTGCTATGTTTGTTCTACCATCGAGTGTTCTTGTTGGATGGGAACCACCACTCCCTGCATTCTGTCTATTGGAGATATTAGGAAAGACTTGTTTCTTTTGCTAGGTGCTTCTTTTAATTGATACCGTTATCACTTATATTAATCAATTTCACTGTGGAGTAATGTATTTGAATCGTGAAATGTGGTTTAATGTTTGTTCCATACAGCAGGGCCATCAGTTTGCATGGCCATAAAGCAGATTCTCCATTCAATTGTTTTTTGTGCATATGGGACACCACACATACCTTACTAAATAACGGATGTTGAGAATGTGATAAATCTTCTTGTTTAGGTATCTCCTTCATTTGCATTATATTATACAAACTCTTCTTCCAATGGTCACTAAAAGTAATCAATGTGCTGCACAAATTGTGGTACATGGTTGTTCCCTCTCAGCAGGGAGATTCCGTTTGATGACTGCTATGTTTGTTCTACCATCAAGTGTGATTTTGTTGGATCGGTACCACCACTCCCAGCATTCTGACTATTGCAGATATTAGGAAAGACTACTTTCTTTTGCTAGGTGCTTCTTTTGATTGATACCGTTATCACTTATATTCATCAATTTCACTGTGGAGTAATGTATTTGAATCGTGAAATGTGGTTAAGTGTTTGTTGTTTACAGCAGGGTCATCTGGTTGTATGGCCACAAGGCAGATTCTCCATTGAATGGGTCTTTATGCATATGAGACACCACACACACCTTACTGAATAACGGATGTTCAGAATGTGATAAATCTTCTTGTTTAGGTATCTCCTTCATTTGCATTATATGATCAAACTCTTCTTCCAATGGTCACTAAAAATAATCAATGTGCTGCACAAATTGTGGTTTACGGTTGTTCCCTCTCAGCATGAAGATTCCGTTTGATGACTGCTATGTTTGTTCTACCATCGAGTGTGATTTTGGTCAATGGGAATCACCACTCCCAGCATTCTGATTATTGGAGTTATTAGCAAAGACTTCTTTCTTTTGGTAGGTGCTTCTTTTGATTGATACCGTTATCACTTATATTCATCAATTTCACTGTGGAGTAATGTATTTGAATCGTGAAATGAGGTTAAGTGTTTGTTCTTTACAGCAGGGTCATCTGGTTGTATGGCCACAAGGCAGATTCTCCATTGAATGGGTTTTTATGCATATTAGACACCACACACACCTTACTGAATAACGGATGTTTAGAATGTGATAAATCTTCTTGTTTAGGTATCTCCTTCATTTGCATTATATTATACAAACCCCTTCTTTCAATGGTCACTAAAAATAGTCAATGTGCTGCAGAAATTGTGGTACATGGTTGTTCCTTCTCAGCAGGGAGATTCCGTTTGATGACTGCTATGTTTGTTCTACCATCAAGTGTGATTTTGTTGGATGGGAACCACCACTCCCGGCATTCTGACTATTGGAGATATTAGGAAAGACTTCTTTCTTTTGCTTGGTGCTTCTTTTGATTGATACCGTTATCACTTATATTCATCAATTTCACTGTAGAGTAATGTATTTGAATCGTGAAATGTGGTTAAGTGTTTGTTCTTTACAGCAGGGGCATCTGGTTGTATGGACACAAGGCAGATTCTCCATTGAATGGGTTTTTATGCATATGACACACCACTCACAACTTACAGAGTAACGGATGTTCAGAATGTGTAAAATCTTCTTGTTTAGGTATCTCCTTCATTTGCATTATATCATACAAACTCTTCTTCCAATGGTCACTAAAAATAATCAATCTGCTGCACAAATTGTGGTACATGGTTGTTCCCTCTCAGCAGGGAGATTCCGTTTGATGACTGCTATGTTTGTTCTACCATCGAGTGTGATTTTGGTCAATGGGAAAGAACAGTCCCAGCATTCTAAATATTGGAGTTATTAGGAAAGACTCCTCCCTTTTTCTAGGTGCTTCTTTTGATTGATACCGTTATCACTTATATTCATCAATTTCACTGTGGAGTATTGTATTTGAATCGTGAAATGTGGTTCAATGTTTGTTCCTTACAGCAGGGACATCTGTTTGTATGGCCATAAAGCAGATTCTCCATTCAATTGTTTTTTTGTGCATATGGGACACCACACACACCTTACTGAATAACGGATGTTCAGAATGTGATAAATCTTGTTGTTTAGGTATCTCCTTCATTTGCTTTATATTATACAAACTCTTCTTCCAATGGTCACTAAAAATAATCAATCTGCTGCACAAATTGTGGTACATGGTTTTTCCCTCTCAGCAGGGAGATTCCGTTTGATGACTGCTATGTTTGTTCTACCATCGAGTGTGATTTTATTGGATGGGAACCACCACTACCAGCATTCTGACTATTGGTGTTATTAGGAAAGACTCCTCCCTTTTGCTAGGTGCTTCTTTTGATTGATACCGTAATCACTTATATTCATCAATTTCACTGTGGAGTAATGTATTTGAATCGTGAAATGTGGTTTAATGTTTGTTCCTTACAGCAGGGTCATCTGTTTGTATGGCCATAATGCAGATTCTCCATTCGATGGGTTTTTTTTGTGCATATGGGACACCACACACACCTTATTGAATAATGGATATTCAGAATGTGTAAAATCTTCTTGTTTAGGTATCTCCTTCATTTGCATTATGTTATACAAACTCTTCTTCCAATGGTCACTAAAAATAATAATGTGCTCCACAAATTGTGGTACATGGTTGTTCCCTCTCAGCAGGGAGATTCCGTTTCATGACTGCTATGTTTGTTCTACCATCTAGTGTGACTTGTTGGATGGGAACCACCACTCCCAGCATTCTGTGTATTGGAGATATTAGGAAAGACTTCTTTCTTTTGCTAGGTGCTTCTTTTGATTGATACCGTTATCACTTATAACCATCAATTTCACTGTGGAGTAATGTATTTGAATCGTGAAATGAGGTTAAGTGTTTGTTCTTTACAGCAGGGTCATCTGGTTGTATGGCCACAAGGCAGATTCTCCATTGAATGGGTTTTTATGCATATGAGACACCACACACACCTTACTAAATAACGGATGTTCAGAATGTGATGAATCTTCTTGTTTAGGTATCTCCTTCATATGCATTATATTATACAAACTCTTCGTCCAATGGTCACTAAAAATAATCAATGTGTTGCACAAATTGTGGTACATGGTTGTTCCCTCTCAGCAGGGAGATTCCGTTTGATGACAGCTATGTTTGTTCTAAAATCAAGTGTGATTTTGTTGGATGGAAACCACCACTCCCAGCATTCTGACTATTGGAGATATTAGGAAAGACTTCTTTCTTTTGCTTGGTGCTTCTTCTGATTGATACCGTTATCACTTATATTCATCAATTTCACTGTAGAGCAATGTATTTGAATCGTGAAATGTGGTTAAGTGTTTGTTCTTTACAGCAGGGGCATCTGGTTGTATGGACACAAGGCAGATTCTCCATTGAATGGGTTTTTATGCATATGAGACACCACTCACAACTTACTGAGTAACGGATGTTCAGAATGTGATAAGTCTTCTTGTTTAGGTATCTCCTTCATTTGCATTATATTATACAAACTCTTCTTCCAATGGTCACTAAAAATAATCAATGAGCTGCACAAATTGTGGTACATGTTTGTTCCCTCTCAGCAGGGAGATTCCGTTTGATGACTGCTATGTTTGTTCTACCATCGAGTGTGATTTTGGTCAATGGGAACCACCACTCCCAGCATTCTGACTATTGGTGTTATTAGGAAAGACTCCTCCCTTTTGCTACGTGCTTCTTTTGATTGATACCGTTATCACTTATATTCATCAATTTCACTGTGGAGTAATGTATTTGAATCGTGAAATGTGGTTTAATGTTTGTTCCTTACAGCAGGGTCATCTGTTTGTATGGCCATAAAGCAGATTCTCCATTCAAATGTTTTTTTGTGCATATGGGACACCACACACACCTTATTGATTAATGGATATTCAGAATGTGTAAAATCTTCTTGTTTATGTATCTCCTTCATTTGCATTATATGATTAAATTCTTCTTCCAATGGTCACTAAAAATAATCAATGTGCTGCACAAATTGTGGTACATGGTTGTTCCCTCTCTGCAGGGAGATTCCGTTTCATGACTGCTATGTTTGTTCTACCATCTAGTGTGACTTGTTGGATGGGAACCACCACTCCCAGCATTCTGTGTATTGGAGATATTAGGAAAGACTTCTTTCTTTTGCTAGGTGCTTCTTTTGATTGATACCGTTATCACTTATATTCATCAATTTCACAGTGGAGTAATGTATTTGAATCGTGAAATGAGGTTAAGTGTTTGTTCTTTACAGCAGGGTCATCTGGTTGTATGGCCACAAGGCAGATTCTCCATTGAATGGGTTTTTATGCATATCAGACACCACACACACCTTACTGAATAACGGATGTTCAGAATGTGATGAATCTTCTTGTTTAGGTATCTCCATCAAATGCATTATGTTATACAAACTCTTCTTCCAATGGTCACTAAAAATAATCAATGTGTTGCACAAATTGTGGTACATGGTTGTTCCCTCTCAGCAGGGAGATTCCGTTTCATGACTGCTATGTTTGATCTTCCATCAAGTGTGATTTTATTGGATGGGAACCACCACCCCCAGCGTTCGGACTATTGGAGTTATTAGGAGAGACTCCTCCCTTTTGCTAGGGGCTTCTTTTGATTAATACCGTTATCACTGATATTCATTAATTTCACTGTGGAGTAATGTATTTGAATCGTGAAATGTGGATTAAACTTTGTTCCTTAAAGCAGGGTCATCTGTTTGTATGGCCATAAATCAGATTCTCCATTCAATGGTTTTATTGTGCATATGGGACACCACCCACACCTTACTGAATAACGGAAGTTTAGAATGTCATAAATCTCCTTGTTTAGGTATCTCCTTCATTTGCATTATATTATACAAACCCCATCTTCCAATGGTCACTAAAAATAATCAATATGCTGCACAAATTGTGGTACATGGTTGTTCCCTCTCAGCAGGGAGATTCCGTTTGATGACTGCTATGTTTGTTCTACCATCAAGTGTGATATTTTTGGATGGAAAACACCACTCCCAGCATTCTGTCTATTGGAGATATTTGGAAAGACTTCTTTCTTTTGCTAGGTGTTTCTTTTGATTGATACCGTTATCACTTATATTCATCAATTTCCCTGTGTTGTAATGTATTTGAATCGTGAAATGTGGTTAAGTGTTTGTTCTTTACAGCAGGGCCATCTGGTTGTATGGCCACAAGGCAGATTCTCCATTGAATGGGTTTTTATGCATATGAGACACCACAGCCACCTTACTGAATAACGGATGTTCAGAATGTGATAAATCTTCTTGTTTAGGTATCTCCTTCATTTTCATTATATTATACAAACTCTTCTTCCAATGGTCACTAAAAATAATCAATGTGCTGCACAAATTGTGGTACATGAATTTTCCCTCTCAGGAGGGGGATTCCGTTTGATGACTGCTATGTTTGTTCTACCATCGAGTGTGATTTTGGTTATAGGGAACCACCACTCCCAGCGTTCTGACTATTGGTGTTATTAGGAAAGACTCTTCCCTTTTGCTAGGTGCTTCTTTTGATTAATACCGTTATCACTTATATTAATCAATTTCACTGTGGAGTAATGTATTTGAATCGTGAAATGTGGTTTAATGTTTGTTCCATACAGCAGGGCCATCAGTGTGCATGGCCATAAAGCAGATTCTCCATTCAATTGTTTTTTGTGCTTATGGGACACCACACACACCTTACTGAATAACGGATGTTCAGAATGTGATAAATCTTCTTGTTTAGGTATCTCCTTCATTTTCATTATATTATACAAACTCTTCTTCCAATGGTCACTAAAAATAATCAATGTGCTGCACAAATTGTGGTACATTGTTGTTCCCTCTCAGCAGAAAGATTCCGTTTCATGACTGCTATGTTTGTTCTACCATTGAATGTGACTTGTTGGATCGGAACCACCACTCCCAGCATTCTGTCTATTGGAGATATTAGGAAAGACTTCTTTCTTTTGCTAGGTGCTTCTTTTGATTGATACCACTATCACTTATATTCATCAATTTCACTGTGGAGTAATGTATTTGAATCGTGAAATGAGGTTATGTGTTTGTTCTTTACAGCAGGGTCATCTGGTTGTATGGCCACAAGGCAGATTCTCCATTGAATGGATTTTTATGCATATGAGACACCACACACACCTTACTGAATAACGGATGTTCAGATTGTGATAAATCTTCTTGTTTAGGTATCTCCTCCATTTGCATTATATCATACAAACTCTTCTTCCAATGGTCACTAAAAGTAATCAATGTGCTGCACAAATTGTGGTACATGGTTGTTCCCTCTCAGCAGGGAGATTCCGTTTGATGACTGCTATGTTTGTTCTACCATCAAGTGTGATTTTGTTGGATCGGTACCACCACTCCCAGCATTCAGACTATTGCAGATATTAGGAAAGACTTCTTTCTTTTGCTAGGTGCTTCTTTTGATTGATACCGTTATCACTTATATTCATCAATTTCACTGTGGAGTAATGTATTTGAATCGTGAAATGTGGTTAAGTGTTTGTTGTTTACAGCAGGGTCATCTGGTTGTATGGCCACAAGGCAGATTCTCCATTGAATGGGTCTTTATGCATATGAGACACCACACACACCTTACTGAATAACGGATGTTCAGAATGTGATAAATCTTCTTGTTTAGGTATCTCCTTCATTTGCATTATATGATCAAACTCTTCTTCCAATGGTCACTAAAAATAATCAATGTGCTGCACAAATTGTTGTTTACGGTTGTTCCCTCTCAGCATGAAGATTCCGTTTGATGACTGCTATGTTTGTTCTACCATCGAGTGTGATTTTGGTCAATGGGAATCACCACTCCCAGCATTCTGATTATTGGAGTTATTAGCAAAGACTTCTTTCTTTTGGTAGGTGCTTCTTTTGATTGATACCGTTATCACTTATATTCAACAATTTCACTGTGGGGTAATGTATTTGCATCGTGAAATGTGGTTTAATGTTTGCTCCTTACAGCAGGGTCATCTGTTTGTATGGCCATAAAGCAGATTCTCCATTCAATGTTTTTTTTGAGCATATGGGACACCACACACACCTTACTAATTAATGGATGTTGAGAATGTGATAAATCTTCTTGTTTAGGTATCTCCTTCATTTGCATTATATTATAGAAACTCCTCTTCCAATGGTCACTAAAAATAATCAATGTGCCGCACAAATTGTGGTACATGGTTGTACCCTCTCAGCAGGGACATTCTGTTTGATGACTGCTATGTTTGTTCTACCATCGAGTGTGATTGTTTTGGATGGGAACCACCACTCCCAGCGTTCTGACTACTGGTGTTATTAGGAAAGACTCCCCCCTTTTGCTAGGTGCTTCTTTTGATTGATACCGTTATCACTTATATTCATCAATTTCACTGTGGAGTAATGTATTTGTATCGTGAAATGTGGTTTAATGTTTGTTCGTTACAGCCGGGTCATCTGTGTGTATGGCCACAAGGCATATTCTCCATTGAATGGGTTTTTATGCATATGAGACACCACACACACCTTACTGAATAACGGATGTTCAGAATGTGATAAATCTTCTTGTTTAGGTATCCCTTTCATTTGCATTTTTTTATACAAACTCTTCTTCCAATGGTCACTAAAAATAATCAATGTGTTGCACAAATTGTGGTACATGGTTGTTCCCTCTCAGCCGGGAGATTCCGTTTGATGACTGCTATGTTTGTTCTACGATCGAGTGTGATTTTATTGGATGGGAACCACCACTCCCAGCGTTCTGACTATTGGAGTTATTAGGAAAGACTCCTCTCTTTTGCTAGGTGCTGCTTTTCATTAATACCGTTATCACTTATATTCATCAATTTCACTGTGGAATAATGTATTTGAATCGTGAAATGTGGTTTTATGTATGTTCCTTAAAGCAGGGTCATCTGTTTGTATGGCCATAAAGCAGATTCTCCATTCAGTGGTTCTTTTGTGCATATGGGACAACACACACATCTTACTGAATAACGGATGTTCAGAATGTGATAAATCTTCTTGTTTAGGTATCTCCTTCATTTAAATTATATTATACAATCTCTTCTCCCAATGGTCACTAAAAATAATCAATGTGCTGCACAAATTGTTGTACATGGTTGTTCCCTCTCAGCAGGGAGATTCCGATTGATGACTGCTATGTTTGTTCCACCATCGAGTGTGGATTTTGGTCAATGGGAACCATTACTCCCAGCATTCTGACTATTGGAGTTATAAGGAAAAACTCCTCCCTTTTGCTAGGTGCCTCTTTTGATTGATACTGTTATCAATTATATTCATCAATTTCACAGTGGAGAGATGTATTTGAATCGTGAAATGTTGTTTAATGTTTGTTCCTTACAGCATGGTCATCTGTTTGTATGGCCATAAAGCAGATTCTCCATTCAATGGTTTTTTTGAGCATATGGGGCACCATACACACCTTACTGAATAACGGATGTTCAGAATGTGATAAATCTTCTTGTTTAGGTATCTCCTTCATTTGCATTATGTTATGCATACTCTTCTTCCAATGGTCACTAAAAATAACCAATGTGCTGCACAAATTGTGGTACATGGCTGCTCCCTCTCAGCAGGGAGATTCCGTTTGATTACTGCTATGTTTGTTCTACCATCGAGTGTGATTTTATTGGATGGGAACCACCACTCCCAGCATTCTGACTATTGGAGTTATTAGGAAGGACTCCACCCTTTTGCTAAGAGCTTCTTTTTATTGATACCTTTATCACTTATATTCATCAATTTTACTGTGGAGTAATGAATTTGAATCGTGAAATGTGGTTTAATGTTTGTCCCTTACAGCAAGGTCATCTGTCTGTATGGCCATACAGCAGATTCTCAATTCAATGGTTTTTTTGTGCATATGGGACACCACACACACCTTACCGAATAACGGATATTCAGAATGTGATAAATCTTCTTGTGTAGGTATCTCCTTCATTTGCATTATATTATACAAACTCTTCTTCCAATGGTCACTAAAAATAATCAATGTGCTGCACAAATTGTGTTACATGGTTGTTCCCTCTCAGCAGGGAGATTCCGTTTGATGACTGCTATGTTTGTTCTACCATCGAGTGTGAGTTTGGTCAATGGGATCCACCACTCCCAGCATTCTGACTACTGGAGTTATTAGCAAAGACTTCTTTCTTTTGGTAGGTATTTCTTTTGATTGATACCGTTATCACTTAGATTCATCATTTTCACTGTGGAGTAATGTATTTGAATCATGAATGTGGTTAAGTGTTTCTTCTTTACAGCAATGTCATCTGGTTGTATGGCCACAAGGCAGATTCTCCAGTGAATGGGTTTTTAAGCATATGAGACACCACAAACACCTTACTGATTAGCGGATGTTCAGAATGTGATAAATCTTCTTGTTTAGGTATCTCCTTCATTTGCATTATATTATACAAAGTCTTCTTCCAATGGTCACTAAAAATAATCAATGTGCTGCACAAATTGAGGTACATGGCGATTCACTCTCAGCAGGGAGATTCTGTTTGATGACTGCTATGTTTGTTCTACCATCGAGTGTGATTTTGGTCAATGGGAACCACCACTCCCAGCATTCTGACTATTGGAGTTATTAGCTAAGACTTCTTTCGTTTCGTAGGTATCTCTTTTGATTGACACCGTTATCACTTAGATTCATCAATTTCACAGTGGAGTAATGTATTTGATACATGAAATGTGGTTAAGTGTTTGTTCTTTACAGCAGGGTCATCTGGTTGTATGGCCACAAGGCAGATTCTGCTTTGAATGGGTTTTTATGCATATGATACCCCACACACACCTTACTGAATAACGGATGTTCAGAATGTGATAAATCTTCTTGTTTAGGTATCTCCTTCATTTGCATTATATTACACAAACTCTTCTCCCAATGGTCACTAAAAATAATCAATGTGCTGCACAAATTCTGGTACATGGTTGTTCCCTCTCAACAGGGAGATTCCGTTTGATGACAGCTATGTTTGTTCTACCATCGAGTGTGAGTTTGGTCAATGGGATCCACCACTCCCAGCATTCTGACTATTGGAGTTATTAGCAAAGACTTCTTTCTTTTTGTAGGTGCTTCTTTTGATTGATACCGTTATCACTTATATTCATCAATTTCACTGTGGCATAATGTATTTGAATCATGAAATGTGGTTTAATGTTCGTTCTTTACAACAGGGTCATCTGAATGTATGGCCATAGAGCCGATTCTCCATTTAATGGTTTTTTTGTGCATATGGGACATCACACACAACTTACTGAATAACGGATGTTGAGAATGTGATAAATCTTCTTGTTTAGGTATCTCTTTCATTTGCATTATATTATACAAATTCTTCTTCCAATGGTCACTAAAAATAATCAATGTGCTGCACAAATTGTGGTACATGGTTGTTTCCTCTCAGCAGGGAGATTTCGTTTCATGACTGCTATGTTTGTTCTACCATCAAGTGTGATTTTATTTGATGGGAACCACCACTCCCAGCGTTCTGACTATTGGAGTTATTAGAAGAGACTCCTCCCTTTTCTAGGTGCTTCTTTTGATTAATACCGTTATAACTTATATTCATGAATTTCACTGTGGAGTAATGTATTTGAATCGTGAAATATGGTTTAATGTTTGTTCCTTGAAGCAGGGTCATCTGTTTGTATGGCCATAAAGCAGATTCTCCATTCAATGGTTTTTTTGTGCATATGGGACACCATACACACCTTACTGAATAACGGATATTCAGAATGTGATAAATCTTCTTGTTTAGGTATCTCCTTCATTTGCATTATGTCATACAAACTCTTCTTCCAATGGTCACTAAAAATAATCGATGTGCTGCACAAATTTTGGTACATGGCTTATCCCTCTCAGCAGGGAGATTCCGTTTGATGACTGCTATGTTTGTTCTACCACCGAGTGTGATTTTATTGGATGGGAACCACCACTCCCAGCGTTCTGACTATTGGTGTTATTAGGAAAGACTCCACACTTTTGCTAGGTGCTTCTTTTGATTGATACCGTTATCACTTATATTCATCAATTTCACAGTGGAGTAATGTATTTGAATCGTGAAATGTGGTTAAGTGTTTGTTCTTTACAGCAGGGTCATCTGGTTGTATGGCCACAAGGCAGATTCTCCATTGAATGGGTTTTTATGCATATGAGACACCACACACACCTTACTGAATAACGGATGTTCAGAATGTGATAAATCTTCTTCTTTAGGTATCTCCTTCATTTGCATTATATTATACAAATTCTTCTTCCAATGGTCACTAAAAATAATCAATGTGCTGCACAAATTGTGGTACATGGTTGTTCCCTCTCAGCAGGGAGATTCCGTTTGATGACTGCTGTGTTTGTTCTGCCATCGAGTGTGATTTTGGTCAATGGGAACCACCACTCCCAGCATTCTGACTATTGGAGTTATTAGCAAAGACTTCTTTCTCTTGGTAGGTGCTTTTTTTGATTGATACCGTTATCACTTATATTCATCAATTTCACAGTGGAGTAATGAATTTGAATCGTAAAATGTGGTTAAGTGTTTGTTCTTTACAGCAATGACATCTGGTTGTATGGCCACAAGGCAGATTCTCCATTGAATGGGTTTTTATGCATATGAGACACCACACACACCTTACTGAATAACGGATGTTCAAAATGTGATAAATCTTCTTGTTTAGGTATCTCCTTCATTTGCATTATATTATACAAACTCTTCTTCCAATGGTCACTAAAAATAATCAATGTGCTGCACAAATTGTGGTACATGGTTGTTCCCTCTCAGCAGGGAGATTCCGTTTGATGACTGCTATGTTTGTTCTGCCATCGAGTGTGATTTTGGTCAATGGGAACCACCACTCCCAGCATTCTGACTATTGGAGTTATTAGCAAAGACTTCTTTCTTTTGGTAGGTGCTTCTTTTGATTGATACCGTTATCACTTAGATTCATCAATTTCACAGTGGAGTAATGTATTTGAATCGTGAAATGTGGTTAAGTGTTTGTTCTTTACAGCAGGGTCATCTGGTTGTATGGCCACAAGGCAGATTCTCCATTGAATGGGTTTTTATGCATATGAGACACCACACACACCTTACTGAATAACGGATGTTCAGAATGTGATAAATCTTCTTGTTTAGGTATCTCCTTCATTTGCATTATATTATACAAAGTCTTCTTCCAATGGTCACTAAAAGTAATCAATGTGCTGCACAAAATGTGGTACATAGTTGTTCCCTCTCAGCAGGGAGATTCCGTTTGATGACTGCTATGCTTGTTCTACCATTGAGTGTGATTTTGTTCGATGGGAACCACCACTCCCAGCATTCTGACTATTGGAGTTACTAGGAAAGACTTACTTTCTTTTGCTAGGTGCTTCTTTCGATTGATACTGTTATCACTTATACTCATCAATTTCACTGTGGGGTAATGTATTTGAATTGTGAAATATGGTTAAGTGTTTGTTCTTTACAGCAGGGTCATCTGTTTTGTATGGCCATAAAGTAGATTCTCCATTCAATGGTTTTTTTTTTTTTTTTTTTTTTGTGCGTATGGGACACCGCACACACCTTACTAAATAAGGGATGTTCAGAATGTGATAAATCTTCTTGTTTAGGTATCTCCTTCATTTGCATTATAATATACAAACTCTTCTTCCAATGGTCACTAAAAATAATCAATGGGCTGCACAAATTGTTGTACATGGTTCTTCCCTCTCAGCAGGGAGATTCCATTTGATGACTGCTATGTTTGTTCTACCATCAAGTGTGATTTTATTAGATGGGATCCACCACTCCCAGCGTTCTGACTGTTGGTGTTATTAGGAGACACTCCTCCCTTTTGCTAGGTGCTTCTTTTGATTAATACCGTTATCAATTATATTCATCAATTTCACTGTGGAGTAATGTATTTGAATTGTGAAATGTGGTTTAATGTTTGTTCCTTAAAGCAGGGACATCTCTTTGTATGGCCATAAAGCAGATTCTCCATTCAATGGTTTTTTTGTGCATATGGGACACCACACACACCTTACTGAATAACGGATGTTCAGAATGTATAAATCTTCATGTTTAGGTACTCCTTCATTTGCATTATATTATACAAACTCTTCTTCCAATTGTCACTAATAATAATCAATGTGCTGCACAAATTGTGGTACAAGGTTGTTCCCTCTCAGCAGGGAGGTTCCATTTGAAGACTGCTATGCTTGTTCTGCCATCCAGTGTGATTTTGGTCATTGGGAACCACCAGTCCCAGCATTCTGACTATTGGAGTTATTGGCAATGGCTCCTTTCTTTTGGTAGGTGCTTCTTTTGTTTGATACCGTTATCACTTATATTCATCAATTTCACAGTGGAGTAATGTATTTGAATCGTTAAATGTGGTTTAGTGTTTGTTCTTTACAGCAGGGTAATCTGGTTGTATGGCCACAAAGCAAATTCTCCATTGAATGGGATTTTATGCATATGAGACACCACACACACCTTACTGAATAACGGATGTTCAGAATGTGATAAATCTTCTTGTTTAGGTATCTCCTTCATTTGCATTATATTATACAAACTCTTCTTCCAATGGTCACTAAAAATAATCAATGTGCTGCACAAATTGTGGTACATGGTTGTTCCCTCTCAGCAGGGAGATTCCGTTTGATGACTGCTATGTTTGTTCTACCATCGAGTGTGATTTTGGTCAATGGGAACCACCACTCCCAGCATTCTGACTATTGGAGTTATTAGCAAAGACTTCTTTCTTTTGGTAGGTGCTTCTTTTGATTGATACCATTATCACTTATATTCATCAATTTCACTGTGGAGTAATGTATTTGAATCGTGAAATGTGGATTAATGTTTGTTTCTTACAGCAGGGTCATCTGTTTGTAGGGCCACAAGGCAGATTCTCCATTCAATGGGTTTTTTCTGCATATGGGACACCACACACACCTTACTAAATAACGCATGTTGAGAATGTGATAAATCTTCTTGTTCAGGTATCTCCTTCATTTGCATTATATTATACAAACTCTTCTTCCAATGGTCACTAAAAGTAATCAATGGGCTGCACAAATTGTTTTACATGGTTGTTCCCTCTCAGCAGGGAGATTCCATTTGATGACTGCTATGTTTGTTCTACCATCAAGTGTGATTTTATTGGATGGGAACCACCACTCCCAGCGTTCTGACTGATGGTGTTATTAGGGGACTCTCCTCCCTTTTGCTAGGTGCTCCTTTTGATTAATACCGTTATCACTTATATTCATCAATTTCACTGTGGAGCAATGTATTTGAATTGTGAAATGCGGTTTAATGTTTGTTCCTTAAAGCAGGGTCATCTGTTTGTATGGCCATAAAGCAGATTCTCCATTCAATGGTTTTTTTGTGCATATGGGACACCACACACACCTTACTGAATAACAGATGTTCATAATGTAATATATCTTCATGTTTAGGTACTCCTTCATTTGCATTATATTATACAAACACTTCTTCCAATGGTCACTAAAAATAATCAATGTGCTGCACAAATTGTGGTACATGGTTGTTCCCTCTCAGCAGGGAGGTTCCATTTGAAGACTGCTATGCCTGTTCTGTTATCGAGTGTGATTTTGGTCAATGGGAACCACCAGTCCCAGCATTCTGACTATTGGAGTTATTGGCAAAGACGTCTTTCTTTTGGTAGGTGCTTCTTTTGTTTGATACCATTATCACTTATATTTATCAATTTCACAGTGGAGTAATGTATTCGAATCGTGAAATGTGGGTTAGTGTTTGTTCTTTACAGCAGGGTTATCTGGTTGTATGGCCACAAGGCAAATTCTCCATTGAATGGGATTTTATGCATATGAGACACCACACACACCTTACTGAATAAGGGAGTTCAGAATGTGATAAATCTTCTTGTTTAGGTATCTCCTTCATTTGCATTATATTATACAAACTCTTCTTCCAATGGTCACTAAAAATGTGCTGCACAAATTGTGGTACATGGTTGTTCCCTCTCAGCAGGTAGATTCCATTTGATGACTGCTATGTTTGTTCTACCATCAAGTGTGATTTTGGTCAATGGGAACCACCAATCCCAGCATTCTGTCTATTGGAGTTATTAGCAAAGACATCTTTCTTTTGGTAGGTGCTTCTTATGACTGATACCGTTATCACTTATATTCATCAATTTCACTGTGGAGTAATGTATTTGAATCGTGAAATGTTTTTAAGTGTTTGTTCTTTACAGCAGGGTCATCTGGTTTTATGGCCAAAAGGCAGATTCTCCATTGATTGGGTTTTTTGCATATGAGATAAAACACACACCTTACTGAATAATGGATGTTCAGAATGTGATAAATCTTCTTGTTTAGGTATCTCCTTCATTTGCATTATATTATACAAACTCTTCTTCCAATGGTCACTAAAAATAATCAATGTGCTGCACAACTTGTGGTGCATACTTGTTCCCTCTCTGCAGGGAGATTCCGTTTGAAGACTGCTATGTTTGTTCTACCATCAAGTGTGATTTTGGTCAATGGGAACCACCACTCCCAGCATTCTGACTATTGGAGTTATTAGCAAAGACTTCTTTCCTATTGTAGGTTCTTCTTTTGATTGATACCATTATCACTTATATTCATCAATTTCACAGTGGAGTAATGTATTTGAATCGTGAAATGTGGTTTAATGATTGTTCCTTACAGCAGGGTTATCTGTTTGCATGTCCATAAAGCAGATTCTCCATTCAATGGTTTTTTTGTGAATATGGGACACCACACACACCTTACTGAATAACGTATATTCACAATGTGATAAATCTTCTTGTTTAGGTATCTCCTTCATTTGCATTATATCATACAAACTCTTCTTATAATGGTCACTAAAAGTAATCAATGTGCTGCACAAATTCTGGTACATGGTATTTCCCTCTCAGCAGGGAGATTCCGTTTGATGACTGCTATGTTTGTTCTACCATCAAGTGTGATTTTATTGGATGGGAACCACCACTCCCAGCTTTCTGACTATTGGAGTTATTAGGAGAGACTCCTTCCTTTTGCTAGGTGCTTCTTTTGATTAATACCGTTATCACTTATATTCATTAATTTCCCTATAAAGTAATGTATTTGAATCGTGAAATGTGGTTTAATGTTTGTTCCTTAAAGCAGGGTCGTCTGTTTGTATGGCCATAATGCAGATTCTCCATTCAATGGTTTTTTTGTGCATATGGGACACCACACACACCTTACTGAATAATGGATGTTCAGAATGTGATAAATCTTCTTGTTTCGGTATCTCCTTCATTTGCATTATGATTATACAAACTCTTCTTCCAATGGTCTCTAAATATAATCAATGTGCTGCACAAATCTTGGTACACGGGTTGTTCCCTCTCAGCAGGGAGATTCCGTTTGATGACTGCTATGTTTGTTCTACCATCGAGTGTGATTTTGTTGGATGGGAACCACCACTGCCAGCATTCTGACTATTGGAGCTATTAGGAAAGACTCCTCCCTTTTGCTAGGTGCTTCTTTTGATTAATACCGTTATCACTTATATTCATCAATTTCACTGTGGAGTAATGTATTTCAATCGTGAAATGTGGTTTAATGTTTGTTCCATACAGCCCGGTCATCTGTTTGTGTGGCCATAAAGCAGATTCTCAATTCAATGTTTTTTTTTTTTGTGCATATGGGACAACGCACACACCTTACTGAATAACGGATGTTCAGAATGTGATGAATCTTCTTGTTTAGGTATCTCCTTCATTTGCATTATATTATACAAACTCTTCTTCCAATGGTCACTAAAAATAATCAATGTGCTGCACAAATTGTGGTACATAGTTGTTCCCTCTCAGCAGGGAAATTTCGTTTGATGACTGCTATGTTTGTTCTACCATCAAGTGTGATTTTGTTGGATGGGAACCACCACTCCCAGCATTCTGACTATTGGAGATATTAGGAAAGACTTCTTTCTTTTGCTATGTGCTTGTTTTGATTGATACTATTATCACATATATTCAACAATTTCACTGTGGAGTATTGTATTTGAATCGTGAAATGTGGTTAAGTGTTAATTCTGTATAGCAGGGTCATCTGGTTGTATGGCCACAAGGCAGATAATCCATTGAATGGGTTTTTATGCATATGAGATACCACACACACCTTACTGAATAACGGATGTTCAGAATGTGATAAATCTTCTTGTTTTGGCATCTCCTTAAATTGCATTATATTATAGAAACTCTTCTTCCAATGGTCACTAAAAATAATCAATGTGCTGCACAAATTGTGGTACATGGTTGTTCCCTCTCAGCAGGGAGATTCTGTTTGATGACTGCTATGTTTGTTCTACCATCGAGTGTGATTTTGTTGGATGTGAACCGCCACTCCCAGCAATCTTACTATTGGAGATATTAAGAAAGACTTCTTTCTTTTGCTAGGTGCTTCTTTTGATTGATACCGTTATCACTTATATTCATCAATTTCACTGTGGAGTAATGTATTTGAATCGTGAAATGTGGTTAAGTGTTTGTTCTGTACAGCAGGGCCATCTGGTTGTATGGCCACAAGGCAGACAATCCATTGAATGGGTTTTTATGCATATGAGACACCACACACACCTTACTGAATAACGGATGTTCAGAATGTGATAAATCTTCTTGTTTAGGTATCTCCTTCATTTGCATTATATTATACAAACTCTCCTTCCAATGGTCACTAAAAGTAATCAATGTGCTGCACAAATTGTGGTACATGGTTGTTCCCTCTCAGCAGGGAGATTCTGTTTGATGACTGCTATGTTTGTTTTACCATCGAGTGTGATTTTATTGGATGGGAACCACCACTCCCAGCTTTCTGACTATTGGAGTTATTAGGAAAGACTCCTCCGTTTTGCTAGGTGCTTCTTTTGATTGATACCGTTATCACTTATATTCATCAATTTCACTGTGGAGTAATGTATTTGAATCGTGAAATGTGGTTTAATGTTTGTTCCTTACAGCAGGGTCATCTGTTTGTATGGCCATAAAGCAGATTCTCCATTCAATAGTTTTTGGTGCATGTGGGACACCACACACACCTTACTGAATAACGGATATTCAGAATGTGATAAACCTTCTTGTTTAGGTATCTCCTTCATTTGCATTATATTATACAAACTCTTCTTCCAATGGTCACTAAAAGTAATCAATGTGCTGCACAAATTGTGGTACACGGTTTTTCCCTCTCAGCAGGGAGATTCCGTTTGATGACTGCTATGTTTGTTCTACCATCAATTGTGATTTTGGTCAATGGGAACCACCACTCCCAGTATTCTGACTATTGGGGTTATTAGAAAAGACTTCTTTCTTTTGGTAGGTCTTTCTTTTGATTCATACCGTTATCACTTATATTCATCAATTTCACAGTGGAGTAATGTATTTGAATCAAGAAGTGTGGTTAAGTGTTTGTTCTTTACAGCAGGGTCATCTGGTTGTATGGCCACAAGGCAGATAATCCATTGAATGGGTTTTTATGCATATGAGACACCACACACACCTTACTGAGTAAAGGATGTTCAGAATGTGATAAATCTTCTTGTTTAGCTATGTTCTTCATTTGCATTATGTTACACAAACTCTTCTTCCAATGGTCATTAAAAATAATCAATGTGCTGCACAAATCGTGGTACATGGTTGTTCCCTCTCAGCAGGGAGATACAGTTTGATGACTGCTATGTATGTTCTACCATCGAGTGTGATTTTGTTGGATGGGAACCACCACTCCCAGCATTGTGACTATTGGAGATATCAGGAAAGACTTCTTTCTTTTGCTAGTTGCTTCTTTTGATTGATTCCGTTATCACTTATATTTATCAATTTCACTGTGGAGTAATGTATTTGAATCACGAAATGTGGTTTAATGTTTGTTCCTCACAGCAGAGTCATCTGTTTGTATGGCCATAAAGCAGATTCTCCATTCAGTGGTTTTTTTGTGCATATGGGACACCACACACACCTTACTGAATAATGGATGATCAGAATGTGATAAATCTTCTTGTTTAGGTATCTCCTTCATTTGCAATATATTATACAAACTCTTCTTCCGATGGTCACTAAAAATAATCAATGTGCTGCACAAATTGTGGTACATGGTTGTTCCCTCTCAGCAGGGAGATCCCGTTTGATGACTGCTATGTTTGTTCTACCATCGAGTGTGATATTGTTGGATGGGAACCACCACTGCCAGCATTCTGACCATTGGAGATATTAGGAAAGACTTCTTTCTTTTGCTAGGTGCTTCTTTCGATTGATACCGTTATCACTTATCAT
Organism: Schistocerca americana; assembly: GCF_021461395.2. Classification (NCBI taxonomy): domain Eukaryota; kingdom Metazoa; phylum Arthropoda; class Insecta; order Orthoptera; family Acrididae; genus Schistocerca; species Schistocerca americana. The sequence continues at coordinate 172,389,819 of NC_060129.1, read as the reverse complement.
CATCAATTTCACTGTGGAGTAATGTATTTGAATCGTGAAATGTGGTTAAGTGTTTGTTCTTTACAGCACGGTTATCTGGTTGTATGGCCACAAGGCAGATTCTCCAATGAATGGGTTTTTATGCATATGAGACACCACACACATCTTACTGAATAACAGATGTTCAGAATGTGATAAATCTTCTTGTTTAGGTATCTCTTTCATTTGCATTATTTTATACAAACACTTCTTCCATTGGTCACTAAAAATAATCAATGTGCTGCACAAATTGTGGTACATGGTTGTTCCCTCTCAGCAGGGAAACTCCGTTTCATGGCTGCTGTGTTTGTTCTACCATCGAGTGTGATTTTATTGGATGGGAACCACCACTTCCAGCCTTCTGACTATTGGAGTTATTAGGAAAGACACCTCCCTTTTGCTAGGTGCTTCTTTTGATTAATACCGTTATCACTTATATTCATCAATTTTACTGTGGAGTAATGTATTTGAATCGTGAAATGTGGTTTAATGTTTGTTCCTTACAGCAGGGTCATCTGTTTGTATGGCCATAAAGCAGATTCTCCATTCAATGGTTTTTTTGTGCATATGGGACACCACACACACCTTACTGAATAACGAATGTTCAGAATGTGATAAATCCTCTAGTTTAGCTTCTGTTCTTCATTTGCATTATATTATACAAACTCTTCTTCCAATGGTCACTAAAAATAATCAATGTGCTGCACAAATTGTGGTACATGGTTGTTCCCTCTCAGCAGGGAGATTCCGTTTGATGATTGCTATGTTTGTTTACCATCGAGTGTGATTTTGTTGGATGGGAACCACCACTCCCAGCATTCTGACTATTGGAGATATTAGGAAAGACTTCTTTCTTTTGCTAGGTTCTTCTTTCGATTGATACCTTTATCACTTATATTCATCAATTTCACTGTGGAGTAATGTATTTGAACTGTGAAATGTGGTTAAGTGTTTGTTCTTTACAGCAGGGTCATCTGGTTGTATGGCCACAAGGCAGATTCTCCATTGAATGTTTTTTAATGCACATGAGGCACCACACGCACCTTACTGAATAACAGATGTTCAGAATGTGATAAATCTTCTTATTTAGGTATCTCCTTCATTTGGATCATATTATGCAAACTCTTCTTCCAATGGTCACTAAAAATAATCAATGTGCTGCACAAATTGTGGTACATGGTTGTTCCCTCTCAGCAGGGAGATTCTGTTTGATGACTGCTATGTTTGTTCTACCATCGAGTGTGATTTTGGTCAAGGGAACCTCCACTCCCAGCATTCTGACTATTGGAGTTATTAGCTAAGACTTCTTTCTTTTCGTAGGTATTTCTTTTGATTGACACCGTTATCACTTAGATTCATCAATTTCACAGTGGAGTAATGTATTTGATACGTGAAATGTGGTTAAGTGTTTGTTCTTTACAGCAGGGTCATCTGGTTGTATGGCCACAAGGCAGATTCTGCTTTGAATGGGTTTTTATGCATATGAGACACCACACACACCTTACTGAATAACGGATGTTCAGAATGTGATAAATCTTCTTGTTTAGGTATCTCCTTCATTTGCATTATATTATACAAACTCTTCTCCCAATGGTCACTAAAAATTATCAATGTGCTGCACAAATTGTGGTACATGGTTGTTCCCTCTCAACAGGGAGATTCCGTTTGATGACAGCTATGTTTGTTCTACCATCGAGTGTGAGTTTGGTCAATGGGATCCACCACTCCCAGCATTCTGACTATTGGAGTTATTAGCAAAGACTTCTTTCTTTTTGTAGGTGCTTCTTTTGATTGATACCGTTATCACTTATATTCATCAATTTCTCTGTGGTATAATGTATTTGAATCATGAAATGTGGTTTAATGTTTGTTCTTTACAACAGGGTCATCTGAATGTATGGCCATAAAGCCGATTCTCCATTCAATGGTTTTTTTGTGCATATGGGACATCACACACAACTTACTGAATGACGGATGTTGAGAATGTGATAAATCTTCTTGTTTAGGTATCTCTTTCATTTGCATTATATTATACGAATTCTTCTTCCATTGGTCACTAAAAATAATCAATGTGCTGCACAAATTGTGGTACATGGTTGTTTCCTCTCAGCAGGGAGTTTCCTTTTCATGACTGCTATGTTTGTTCTACCATCAAGTGTGATTTTATTTGATGGGAACCACCACTCCCAGCGTTCTGACTATTGGAGTTATTGGGAGAGACTCCTCCCTTTTCTAGGTGCTTCTTTTGATTAATACCGTTATCACTTATATTCATGAATTTCACTGTGGAGTAATGTATTTGAATCGTGAAATATGGTTTAATGTTTGTTCCTTGAAGCAGGGTCATCTGTTTGTATGGCCATAAAGCAGATTCTCCATTCAATGGTTTTTTTGTGCATATGGGACACCATACACACCTTACTGAATAACGGATATTCAGAATGTGATAAATCTTCTTGTTTAGGTATCTCCCTCATTTGCATTATGTTATACAAACTCTTCTTCCAATGGTCACTAAAAATAATCGATGTGCTGCACAAATTTTGGTACATGGCTGTTCCCTCTCAGCAGGGAGATTCCGTTTGATGACTGCTATGTTTGTTCTACCACCGAGTGTGATTTTATTGGATGGGAACCATCACTCCCAGCGTTCTGACTATTGGAGTTATTAGGAAAGACTCCACACTTTTGCTAGGTGCTTCTTTTGATTGATACCGTTATCACTTATATTCCTCAATTTCACAGTGGAGTAATGTATTTGAATCGTGAAATGTGGTTAAGTGTTTGTTCTCTACAGCAGGGTCATCTGGTTGTATGGCCACAAGGCAGATTCTCCATTGAATGGGTTTTTATGCATATGAGACACCACACACACCTTACTGAATAACGGATGTTCAGAATGTGATAAATCTTCTTGTTTAGGTATCTCCTTCATTTGCATTATATTATACAAACACTTCTTCCAATGGTCACTAAAAATAATCAATGTGCTGCACAAATTGTGGTACATGGTTGTTCCCTCTCAGCAGGGAGATTCCGTTTGATGACTGCTATGTTTGTTCTACCATCGAGTGTGATTTTGGTCAATGGGAACCACCACTCCCAGCATTCTGACTATTGGAGTTATTAGCAAAGACTTCTTTCTCTTGGTAGGTGCTTCTTTTGATTGATACCGTTATCACTTATATTCATCAATTTCACTGTGGAGTAATGTATTTGAATCGTGAAATGTGGTTAAGTGTTTGTTCTTTACAGCAGGGTCATCTGGTTGTATGGGCACAAGGCAGATTCTCCATTGAATGGGTTTTTATGCATATGAGACACCACACACACCTTACTGAATAACGGATGTTCAGAATGTGATAAATCTTCTTGTTTAGGTATCTCCTTCATTTGCATTATATTATACAAACTCTTCTTCCAATGGTCACTAAAAATAATCAATGTGCTGCACAAATTGTGGTACATGGTTGTTCCCTCTCAGCAGGGAGATTCCGTTTGATGAGTGCTATGTTTGTTCTACCGTCGAGTGTGATTTTGGTCAATGGGAACCACCACTCCCAGCATTCTGACTATTGGAGTTATTAGCAAAGACTTCTTTCTCTTGGTACGTGCTTCTTTTGATTGATACCGTTATGACTTAGATTCATCAATTTCAAAGTGGAGTAATGTATTTGAATCGTGAAATGTGGTTAAGTGTTTGTTCTTTACAGCAGGGTCATCTGGTTGTATGGCCACAAGGCAGATTCTCCATTGAATGGGTTTTTATGCATATGAGACACCACACACACCTTACTGAATAACGGATGTTCAGAATGTGATAAATCTTCTTGTTTAGGTATCTCCTTCATTTGCATTATATTATACAAAGTCTTCTTCCAATGGTCACTAAAAGTAATCAATGTGCTGCACAAAATATGGTACATGGTTGTTCCCTCTCAGCAGGGAGAATCCATTTGATGACTGCTATGTTTGTTCTACCATCAAGTGAAATTTTGGTCAATGGGAACCACCACTCCCAGCATTCTGACTATTGGAGTTATTAGCAAAGACTTCTTTCTTTTGGTAGGTGCTTCTTTTAATTGATACCGGTATCACTTATATTCATCAATTTCACAGTGGAGTAATATATTTGAATCGTGAAATGTGGTTAAGTGTTTGTTCTTTACAGCAGGGTCATCTGGTTGTATGGCCACAAGGCAGATTCTTTATTGAATGGGTTTTTATGCATATCAGACACCACACACACCTTACTGAATAACGGATGTACAGAATGTGATAAATCTTCTTGTTTAGGTATCTCCTTCCTTTGCATTATATTATACAAACTCTTCTTCCAATGGTCACTAAAAATAATCAATGTGCAGCACCAATTGTGGTACATTGTTGTTCCCTCTCAGCAGGGAGATTCCGTTTGATGACTGCTATGCTTGTTCTACCATCGAGAGTGATTTTATTAGATGGGATCCACCACTCCCAGCGTTCTGACTGTTGGTGTTATTAGGAGACACTCCTCCCTTTTGCTAGGTGCTTCTTTTGATTAATACCGTTATCACTTATACTCATCAATTTCACTGTGGAGTAATGTATTTGAATTGTGAAATGTGGTTTAATGTTTGTTCCTTAAAGCAGGGTCATCTGTTTGTATGGCCATAAAGCAGATTCTCAATTCAATGGTTTTTTTGTGCATATGGGACACCACACACACCTTACTGAATAACAGATGTTCAGAATGTATAAATCTTCATGTTTAATTACTCATTCCTTTGCATTATATTATACAAACTCTTCTTCCAATGGTCACTAAAAATAATCAATGTGCAGCACAAATTGTGGTACATGGTTGTTCCCTCTCAACAGGGAGATTCCGTTTGATGACAGCTATGTTTGTTCTACCATCGAGTGTGAGTTTGGTCAATGGGATCCACCACTCCCAGCATTCTGACTATTGGAGTTATTAGCAAAGACTTCTTTCTTTTTGTAGGTGCTTCTTTTGATTGATACCGTTATCACTTATATTCATCAATTTCACTGTGGTATAATGTATTTGAATCATGAAATGTGGTTTAATGTTTGTTCTTTACAACAGGGTCATCTGAATGTATGGCCATAAAGCCGATTCTCCATTCAATGGTTTTTTTGTGCATATGGGACATCACACACAACTTACTGAATAACGGATGTTGAGAATGTGATAAATCTTCTTGTTTAGGTATCTCTTTCATTTGCATTATATTATACAAATTCTTCTTCCATTGGTAACTAAAAATAATCAATGTGCTGCACAAATTGTGGTACATGGTTGTTTCCTCTCAGCAGGGAGATTCCTTTTCATGACTGCTATGTTTGTTCTACCATCAAGTGTGATTTTATTTGATGGGAACCACCACTCCCAGCGTTCTGACTATTGGAGTTATTGGGAGAGACTCCTCCCTTTTCTAGGTGCTTCTTTTGATTAATACCGTTATCACTTATATTCATGAATTTCACTGTGGAGTAATGTATTTGAATCGTGAAATATGGTTTAATGTTTGTTCCTTGAAGCAGGGTCATCTGTTTGTATGGCCATCAAGCAGATTCTCCATTCAATGGTTTTTTTGTGCATATGGGACACCATACACACCTTACTGAATAACGGATATTCAGAATGTGATAAATCTTCTTGTTTAGGTATCTCCCTCATTTGCATTATGTTATACAAACTCTTCTTCCAATGGTCACTAAAAATAATCGATGTGCTGCACAAATTTTGGTACATGGCTGTTCCCTCTCAGCAGGGAGATTCCGTTTGATGACTGCTATGTTTGTTCTACCACCGAGTGTGATTTTATTGGATGGGAACCATCACTCCCAGCGTTCTGACTATTGGAGTTATTAGGAAAGACTCCACACTTTTGCTAGGTGCTTCTTTTGATTGATACCGTTATCACTTATATTCATCAATTTCACAGTGGAGTAATGTATTTGAATCGTGAAATGTGGTTAAGTGTTTGTTCTCTACAGCAGGGTCATCTGGTTGTATGGCCACAAGGCAGATTCTCCATTGAATGGGTTTTTATGCATATGAGACACCACACACACCTTACTGAATAACGGATGTTCAGAATGTGATAAATCTTCTTGATTAGGTATCTCCTTCATTTGCATTATATTATACAAACTCTTCTTCCAATGGTCACTAAAAATAATCAATGTGCTGCACAAATTGTGGTACATGGTTGTTCCCTCTCAGCAGGGAGATTCCATTTGATGACTGCTATGTTTGTTCTACCATCAAGTGTGATTTTAGTCAATGGGAACCACCAATCCCAGCATTCTGTCTATTGGAGTTATTAGCAAAGACATCTTTCTTTTGGTAGGTGCTTCTTATGACTGATACCGTTATCACTTATATTCATCAATTTCACTGTGGAGTAATGTATTTGAATCGTGAAATGTTTTTAAGTGTTTGTTCTTTACAGCAGGGTCATCTGGTTTTATGGCCAAAAGGCAGATTCTCCATTGATTGGGTTTTTTGCATATGAGACAAAACACACACCTTACTGAATAATGGATGTTCAGAATGTGATAAATCTTCTTGTTTAGGTATCTCCCTCATTTGCATTATATTACACAAACTCTTCTTCCAATGGTCACTAAAAATAATCAATGTGCTGCACAACTTGTGGTACATGCTTGTTCCCTCTCTGCAGGGAGATTCCGTTTGAAGACTGCTATGTTTGTTCTACCATCAAGTGTGATTTTGGTCAATGGGAACCACCACTCCCAGCATTCTGACTATTGGAGTTATTAGCAAAGACTTCTTTCCTATTGTAGGTTCTTCTTTTGATTGATAACATTATCACTTATATTCATCAATTTCACAGTGGAGTAATATATTTGAATCGTGAAATGTGGTTAAGTGGTTGTTATTTACAGCAGGGTCATCTGTTTGTATGGCCATAAAGCAGATTCTCCATTCAATGGTTTTTTTGTGCATATGAGACACCACACACACCTTACTGAATAACGGATGTTCAGAATGTGATAAATCCTCTAGTTTAGCTTCTGTTCTTCATTTGCATTATATTGTACAAACTCTTCTTCCAATGGTCCCAAAAAAGTAATCAATGTGCTGCACAAATTGTGGTACATGGTTGTTCCCTCTCAGCAGGGAGATTCCGTTTGATGATTGCTATGTTTGTTTACCATCGAGTGTGATTTTGTTGGATGGGAACCACCACTCCCAGCATTCTGACTATTGGAGATATTAGGAAAGACTTCATTCTTTTGCTAGGTTCTTCTTTCGATTGATACCTTTATCACTTATATTCATCAATTTCACTGTGGAGTAATGTATTTGAACTGTGAAATGTGGTTAAGTGTTTGTTCTTTACAGCAGGGTCATCTGGTTGTATGGCCACAAGGCAGATTCTCCATTGAATGTTTTTTAATGCACATGAGACACCACACGCACCTTACTGAATAACAGATGTTCAGAATGTGTTAAATCTTCTTATTTAGGTATCTCCTTCATTTGGATTATATTATGCAAACTCTTCTTCCAATGGTCACTAAAAATAATCAATGTGCTGCACAAATTGTCGTACATGGTTGTTCCCTCTCAGCAGGGAGATTCCATTTGGAGACTGCTATGTTTGTTTACCTTCGAGTGTGATTTTGTTGGATGGGAACCACCAGTCCCAGCATTCTGACTATTTCAGATATTAGGGAAGAGTTCTTTCTTTTGCTAGGTGCTTCTTTCGATTGATAGTGTTATCACTTATATTCATCAGTTTCACTGTGGAGTAATGTATTTGAATTGTGAATTGTGGTTAAGTGTTTGTTCTTTACAGCAGGATCATCTGGTTGTATGGCCACAATGCAGATTCTCCATTGAATGGGTTTTAATGCACATGAGACACCACACGCACCTTACAGAATAACGGATGATCAGATGGGGTAAATATTTTTGTTTAGGTATCTCCTTCATTTGCATTAGATTATACGAACTCTTCATCCAATGGTCACTAAAAATAATCAATGTGCTGCACAAATTGTGGTACGTGGTTGTTCCCTCTCAGCAGGGAGATTCCGTTTGATGGCTGCTAAGTTTGTTCTACCATCGAGTGTGATTTTGTTCGATGGGAACCACCACTCCCAGCATTCTGACTATTGGAGATATTAGGAAAGACTTCTTTCTTTTGCTAGGTGCTTCTTTCGATTGATACCGTTATCACTTATATTCATCAATTTCACTGTGGAGTAATGTATTTGAATCGTGAAATGTGGTTAAGTGTTTGTTCTTTACAGCTGGGTGATCTGGTTGTATGGCCACAAGGCCGATTCTCCATTGAATGGGTTTTTATGCACATGAGACACCACACACACCTTACTGAATAATGGATGTTCAGAATGTAATAAATCTTCTTGTTTAGGTATCTCCTTCATTTGCATTTTATTATACAAACTCTACTTCCAATGGTCACTAAAAATAATCAATGTGCTGCACAAATTGTGGTACGTGGTTTTTCCCTCTCAGCAGGGAGATTCCGTTTGATGGCTGCTAAGTTTGTTCTACCATCGAGTGTGATTTTGTTCGATGGGAACCACCACTCCCAGCATTCTGACTATTGGAGATATTAGGAAAGACTCCTTCCTTTTGCTAGGTGCTTCTTTTGATTAATACCGTTATCGCTTATATTCAGTAATTTCCCTATAAAGTAATGTATTTGAATCGTGAAATGTGGTTAAGTGTTTGTTCTTTACAGCAGGATCATCTGGTTGTATGGCCACAATGCAGATTCTCCATTGAATGGGTCTTAATGCACATGAGACACCACACGCACCTTACAGAATAACGGATGATCAGATGGGGTAAATATTTTTGTTTAGGTATCTCCTTCATTTGCATTAGATTATACAAACTCTTCATCCAATGGTCACTAAAAATAATCAATGTGCTGCACAAATTGTGGTACGTGGTTGTTCCCTCTCAGCAGGGAGATTCCGTTTGATGGCTGCTAAGTTTGTTCTACCATCGAGTGTGATTTTGTTCGATGGGAACCACCACTCCCAGCATTCTGACTATTGGAGATATTAGGAAAGACTCCTTCCTTTTGCTAGGTGCTTCTTTTGATTAATACCGTTATCGCTTATATTCATTAATTTCCCTATAAAGTAATGTATTTGAATCGTGAAATGTGGTTTAATGTTTGTTCCTTAAAGCAGGGTCATCTGTTTGTATGGCCATAAAGCAGATTCTCCATTCAATGGTTTTTTTGTGCATATGGGACACCACACACACCTTACTGAATAACGGATGTTCAGAATGTGATAAATCTTCTTGTTTCGGTATCTCCTTCAATTGCATTATATTATACAAACTCTTCTTCCAATGGTCTCTAAATATAATCAATGTGCTGCACAAATCTTGGCACACGGGTTGTTCCCTCTCAGCAGGGAGATTCAGTTTGATGACTGCTATGTTTGTTCTACCATCGAGTGTGATTTTGTTGGATGGGAACCACCACTGCCAGCATTCTGACTATTGGAGCTATTAGGAAAGACTCCTCCCTTTTACTAGGTGCTTCTTTTGATTAATACCGTTATCACTTATATTCATCAATTTCACTGTGGAGTAATGTATTTGAATCGTGAAATGTGGTTTAATGTTTGTTCCATACAGCCCGGTCATGTGTTTGTATGGCCATAAAGCTGATTCTCAATTCAATGTTTTTTTTTTTTTGTGCATATGGGACACCGCACACACCTTACTGAATAACGGATGTTCAGAATGTGATGAATCTTCTTGTTTAGGTATCTCCTTCATTTGCATTATATTATACAAACTCTTCTTCCAATGGTCACTAAAAATAATCAATGTGCTGCACAAATTGTGGTACATGGTTGTTCCCTCTCAGCAGGGAGATTCCGTTTGATGACTGCTATGTTTGTTCTACCATCGAGTGTGATTTTGTTGGATGGGAACCGCCACTCCCAGCAATCTTACTATTGGAGATATTAAGAAAGACTTCTTTCTTTTGCTAGGTGCTTCTTTTGATTGATACCGTTATCACTTATATTCATCAATTTCACTGTGGAGTAATGTATTTGAATCGTGAAATGTGGTTAAGTGTTTGTTCTGTACAGCAGGGCCATCTGGTTGTATGGCCACAAGGCAGATAATCCATTGAATGGGTTTTTATGCATATGAGACACCACACACACCTTACTGAATAACGGATGTTCAGAATGTGATAAATCTTCTTGTTTAGGTATCTCCTTCATTTGCATTATATTATACAAACCCTCCTTCCAATGGTCACTAAAAGTAATCAATGTGCTGCACAAATTGTGGTACATGGTTGTTCCCTCTCAGCAGGGAGATTCTGTTTGATGACTGCTATGTTTGTTTTACCATCGGGTGTGTTTTTATTGGATGGGAACCACCACTCCCAGCGTTCTGACTATTGGAGTTATTAGGAAAGACTCCTCCGTTTTGCTAGGTGCTTCTTTTGATTGATACCGTTATCACTTATATTCATCAATTTCACTGTGGAGTAATGTATTTGAATCGTGAAATGTGGTTTAATGTTTGTTCCTTACAGCAGGGTCATCTGTTTGTATGGCCATAAAGCAGATTCTCCATTCAATGGTTTTTGGTGCATATGGGACTCCACACACACCTTACTGAATAACGGATATTCAGAATGTGATAAATCTTCTTGTTTAGGTATCTCCTTCATTTGCATTATATTATACAAACTCTTCTTCCAATGGTCACTAAAAATAATCAATGTGCTGCACAAATTGTGGTACATGGTTTTTCCCTCTCAGCAGGGAGATTCCGTTTGATGACTGCTATGTTTGTTCTACCATCAAGTGTGATTTTGGTCAATGGGAACTACCACTCCCAGAATTCTGACTATTGGAGTTATTAGAAAAGACTTCTTTCTTTTGGTAGGTCTTTCTTTTGATTCATACCGTTATCACTCATATTCATCAATTTCACAGTGGAGTAATGTATTTGAATCAAGAAATGTGGTTAAGTGTTTGTTCTTTGCAGCAGGGTCATCTGGTTGTATGGCCACAAAGCAGATTCTCCATTGAATGGGTTTTTATGCATATGAGACACCACACACACCTTACTGAGTAAAGGATGTTCAGAATGTGATAAATCTTCTTGTTTAGCTATGTTCTTCATTTGCATCATGTTACACAAACTCTTCTTCCAATGGTCACTAAAAATAATCAATGAGCTGCACAAACAGTGGTACATGGTTGTTCCCTCTCAGCAGGGAGATTCCGTTTGATGACTGCTATGTTTGTTCTACCAACGAGTGTCATTTCGTTCGATATGAACCACCACTCCCAGCATTCTGACTATTGGAGATATTAGCAAAGACATCTTTCTTTTGCTAGGTGCTTCTTTCGATTGATAACGTTATCACTTATATTCAACAATTTCACTGTGGAGTAATGTATTTGAATCGTGAAATGTGATTAAGTGTTTGTTCTTTACAGCAGGGTTATCTGGTGTATGGCCACAAGGCAGATTCTCCATTGAAGGGGTTTTTATGCATATGAGACACCACACACACCTTACTGAATAACGGATGTTCAGAATGTGGTAAATCTTCTTGTTTATGCATCTCCTTCATTTGTATTATATTATACAAACTCTTCTTCCAATGGTCACTAAAAATAATCAGTGTCCTGCACAAATTGTGGTACATGGTTGTTCCCTCTCAGCAGGCAGATTCCGTTTGATGACTGCTATGGTTGTTCTACCATCAAGTGTGATTTTGGTCATTGGGAACCACCACTCCCAGCATTCTGACTATTGGAGTTATTAGCAAAGACTTCTTACCACTCCCAGCATTCTGACTATTGGAGTTATTAGCAACGACTTCTTTCTTTTGGTAGGTGCTTCTTTTGATTGATACCGTTATCACTTATATTCATCAATTTCACAATGGGGTATTGTATTTGGATCGTGAAAGGTGGTTAAGTGTTTGTTCTTTACAGCAGGGTCATCTGGGTGTATGGCCACAAGGCAGATTCTCCATTGAATGGGTTTTTATGCATATGAGACACCACACACACCTTACTGAATAACGGATGTTCAGAATGTGATAAATCTTCTTGTTTAGGTAGCTCCTTCATTTGCATTATATTATACAAACTCTTCTTACAATGGTCACTAAAAATAATCAATGTGCTGCACAAATTGTGGTACATGGTTGTTCCCTCTCAGCAGGGAGATTCCGTTTGATGACTGCTATGGTTGTTCTACCATCAAGTGTGATTTCGGTCAATAGGAACCACCACTCCCAGCATTCTGACTATTGGAGTTATTAGCAAAGACGTCTTTCTTTTGGTAGGTGCATCTTTTGATTGATACTGTTATCACTTATATTCATCAATTTCACAGTGGTGTAATGTATTTGAATCGTGAAATGTGGTTAAGTGTTTGTTCTTTACAGCAGGGTCATCTGGTTGTATGGCCAAAAGGCAGATTCTCCATTGAATGGGTTTTTATGCATATGAGACACCACACACACCTTACTGAATAACGGATGTTCAGAATGTGATAACTCTTCTTGTTTAGGTATCTCCTTCATTTGCATTATATTATACAAACTCTTCTTCCAATGGTCACTAAAAATAATCAATGTGCTGCACAAATTGTGGTACATAGTTGTTCCCTCTTAGCAGGGAGATTCCCTTTGTAGACTGCTATGTTTGTTCTACCATCGAGTGTGATTTTGGTCAATGGGAACCACCACTCCCAGCATTCTGACTATTGGAGTTATTAGCTAAGACTTCTTACCACTCCCAGCATTCTGACTATTGGAATTATTTGCAAAGACTTCTTTCTTTTGGTAGGTGCTTCTTTTGATTGATACCGTTATCACTTATATTCATCAATTTCACAGTGGAGTAATGTATTTGAATCGTCACATGTGGTTAAGTGTTTTTTCCTTACAGCAGGGTCATCTGGTTGTATGGCCACAAGGCAGATTCTCCATTGAATGGGTTTTTATGCAATGAGACACCACACACACCTTACTCAATAACGGATGTTCCGAAAGTGATAAATCTTCTTGTTTAGGTATCTCCTTCATTTGCATTATATTATACAAACTCATCTTCCATTGGTCACTAAAAATAATCAATGTGCTGCACAAATTGTGGTACATGGTTGTTCCCTATCGGCAGGGAGATTCCGTTTGATGACTGCTATGTTTGTTCTACCATCAAGTGTTATTTTGTTGGATGGGAACCACCACTCCCAGCATTCTGACTATTGGAGATATTAGGAAAGACTTCTTTCTTTTGCTAGGTGCTTCTTTTGATTGATACCATTATCACTTATATTCATCAATTTCACAGTGGAGTAATGTATTTGAATCGTGAAATGTAGTTAAGTGTTTGTTCTTTACAGCAGGGTCATCTGTTTGTATGGCCACAAGGCAGATTCTCCATTGAATGGGTTTTTATGCATATGAGACACCACACACACCTTACTGAATAACGGATGTTCAGAATGTGATAAATCTTCTGGTTTAGGCATCTCCTTCATTTGCATTATATTATACAAACTCTTCTTCCAATGGTCACTAAAAATAATCAATGTGCTGCACAAATTGTGGTACATGGTTGTTCCCTCTCAGCAGGGAGATTCCGTTTGATGACTGCTATGTTTGTTCTACCATCGAGTGTTATTTTGTTGGATGGCAACCACCACTCCCAGCATTCTGACTATTGGAGAAATTGGGAAAGACTTCTTTCTTTTGCTAGGTGCTTCTTTTGATTGATACCGTTATCACTTAAATTCATCAATTTCACTGTGGAGTAATGTATTTGAAACGTGAAATGTGGTTAAGTGTTTGTTCTTTACAGCAGGGTCATCTGATTGTATGGCCACAAGGCAGATTCTCCATTGAATGGGTTTTTATGCATATGAGACACCACACACACCTTACTGAATATCGGATGTTCAGAATGTGATAAATCTTCTTGTTTAGGTATCTCCTTCATTTGCGTTATATTATACTAACTCTTCTTCCAATGGTCACTAAAAATAATCAATGTGCTGCACAAATTGTTCTACATGGTTGTTCCCTCTCAGCAGGGAGTTTCCGTTTGATGACTGCTAGGTTTGTTCTACCAACGAGTGTGATTTTATTGGATGGGAACCACCACTCCCAGCTTTCTGACTATTGGAGTTATTAGGAAAGACTCCTCTTTTTTGCTAGGTGCTTCTTTTGATTGATACCGTTATCACTTATATTCATCAATTTCACTGTGGAGTAATGTATTTGAATCATGAAATGTGGTTTAAAGTTTGATCTTTACAGCAGAATCATCTGTTTGTGTGGCCATAAAGCAGATTCTCCATTCAGTGGTTCTTTGTGCATATGGGACACCACACACACCTTCCTGAATAACGGATGTTCAGCATCTGGTATATTTTCTTGTTTAGGTATCTCCTTCAATTGCATTATATTATACGAACTCTTGTTCCAATGGTCACTAAAAATAATCAATGAGCTGCACAAATTGTGGTACATGGTTGTTCCCTCTCAGCAGGGAGATTCCGTTCGATGACTGCTATGTTTGTTCTACCAGCGAGTGTGATTTTGTTCGATATGAATCACCACTCACAGCATTCTGACTATTGGAGATATTAGGAAAGACTTCTTTCTTTTGCTAGGTGCTTCTTTTGATTGATACCGTTATCACTTATATTCATCAATTTCACTGTGGAGTAATGTATTTGAATCGTGAAATGTGATTAAGTGTTTGTTCTTTACAGCAGGGTCATCTGGTTGTATGGCCACAAGCAGATTCTCCATTGAATGGGTTTTTATGTATATGAGACCCCACTCACACCTTACTGAATAACGGATGTTCAGAATGTGATAAATCTTCTTGTTTAGGTATCTCCTTCATTTGCATTATATTATACAATCTCTTCTTCCAATGTTCACTAAAAAGAATCAATGCGCTGCACAAATTGTGGTACATGGTTGTTCCCTATCAACAGGGAGATTCCGTTTGATGACTCCTATGTTTGTTCTACCATCGAGTGTGATTTTGATCAATGGGAACCACCACTCCCAGCATTCTGACTATTGGAGTTATAAGCAAAGACTTCTCTCTTTTGGTAGGTGCTTCTTTTGATTGATACCGTTATCACTTATATTCATCAATTTCACAGTGGAGTAATGTATTTGAATCGTGAAATGTGGTTAAGTGTATGTTCTTTACAGCAGGGTTATCTGGTGTATGGCCACAAGGCAGATTCTCCATTGAAGGGGTTTTTATGCATATGAGACACCACACACACCTTACTGAATAACGGATGTTCAGAATGTGATAAATCTTCTTGTTTACGCATCTCCTTCATTTGTATTATATTATACAAACTCTTCTTCCAATGGTCACTAAAAATAATCAATGTGCTGCACAAATTGAGGTACATGGCTGTTCCCTCTCAGCAGGGAGATTCCTTTTGATGACAGCTATGTTTGTTCTACCATCGAGTGTGATTCTGGTCAATGGGAACCACCACTCCCAGCATTCTGACTATTGGAGTTATTAGCAAAGACTTCTTACCACTCCCAGCATTCTGACTATTGGAGTTATTAGCAAAGACTTATTTCTTTTGGTAGATGCTTCTTTTGATTGATACCGTTATCACTTATATTCATCAATTTCACAATGGGGTATAGTATTTTAATCGTGAAAGGTGGTTAACTGTTTGTTCTTTACAGCAGGGTCATCTGGGTGTATGGCCACAAGGCAGATTCTCCATTGAATGGGTTTTTATGCATATGAGACACCACACACACCTTACTGAATAACAGATGTTCAGAATGTGATAAATCTTCTTGTTTAGGTAGCTCCTTCATTTGCATTATATTATACAAACTCTTCTTCCAATGGTCACTAAAAATAATCAATGTGCTGCACAAATTGTGGTACATGGTTGTTCCCTCTCAGCAGGGAGATTCCTTTTGATGGCAGCTATGTTTGTTCTACCATCGAGTGTGATTTTGGCCAATGGGAACCACCACTCCCAGCATTCTGACTATTGGAGTTATTAGCAAAGACTTCTTACCACTCCCAGCATTCTGACTATTGGAGTTATTAGCAAAGACTTCTTTCTTTTGGTAGGTGCTTCTTTTGATTGATACCGTTATCACTTATATTCATCAATTTCACAATGGGGTATTGTATTTGAATCGTGATATGTGGTTAAGTGTTTGTTCTTTACAGCAGGGTTATCTGGTGTATGGCCACAAGGCAGATTCTCCATTGAAGGGGTTTTTATGCATATGAGACACCACACACACCTTACTGAATAACGGATGTTCAGAATGTGATAAATCTTCTTGTTTAGGCATCTCCTTCATTTGTATTATATTATACAAACCCTTCTTCCAATGGTCACTAAAAATAATCAATGTGCTGCACAAATTGTGTTACATGGTTGTTCCCTCTCAGCAGGGAGATTCCTTTTGATGACAGCTATGTTTGTTCTACCATCGAGTGTGATTCTGGTCAATGGGAACCACCACTCCCAGCATTCTGACTATTGGAGTTATTAGCAAAGACTTCTTACCACTCCCAGCATTCTGACTATTGGAGTTATTAGCAAAGACTTCTTTCTTTTGGTAGGTGCTTCTTTTGATTGATACCGTTATCACTTCTATTCATCAATTTCACAATGGGGTATTGTATTTGAATCGTGAAAGGTGGTTAAGTGTTTGTTCTTTACAACAGGGTCATCTGGGAGTATGGCCACAAGGCAGATTCTCCATTGAATGGGTTTTTATGCATATGAGACACCACATACACCTTACTGAATAACGGATGTTCAGAATGTGATAAATCTTCTTGTTTAGGTAGCTCCTTCATTTGCATTATACTATACAAACTCTTCTTCCAATGGTCACTAAAAATAATCAATGTGCTGCACAAATTGTGGTACATGGTTGTTCCCTCTCAGCAGGGAGATTCCTTTTGAGGACAGCTATGTTTGTTCTACCATCGAGTGTGATTCTGGTCAATGGGAACCACCACTCCCAGCATTCTGACTATTGGAGTTATTAGCAAAGACTTCTTACCACTCCCAGCATTCTGACTATTGGAGTTATTAGCAAAGACTTCTTTCTTTTGGTAGGTGCCTCTTTTGATTGATACCGTTATCACTTATATTCATCAATTTCACAATGGGGTATTGTATTTGAATCGTGAAAGGTGGTTAAGTGTTTGTTCTTTACAGCAGGGTCATCTGGGAGTATGGCCACAAGGCAGATTCTCCATTGAATGGGTTTTTATGCTTATGAGACACCACACACACCTTACTGAATAACGGATGTTCAGAATGTGATAAATCTTCTTGTTTAGGTAGCTCCTTCATTTGCATTATACTATACAAACTCTTCTTCCAATGGTCACTAAAAATATTCAATGTGCTGCACAAATTGTGGTACATGGTTGTTCCCTCTCAGCAGGGAGATTCCTTTTGATGACAGCTATGTTTGTTCTACCATCGAGTGTGATTCTGGTCAATGGGAACCACCACTCCCAGCATTCTGACTATTGGAGTTATTAGCAAAGACTTCTTACCACTCCCAGCATTCTGACTATTGGAGTTATTAGCAAAGACTTCTTTGTTTTGGTAGGTGCTTCTTTTGATTGCTACTGTTATCACATATATTCATCAATTTCACAGTGGAGTAATGTATTTGAATCGTGAAATGTGGTTAAGTGTTTGTTCTTTACAGCAGGGTTGTCTGGTGTATGGCCACAAGGCTGATTCTCCATTGAAGGGGTTTTTATGCATATGAGACACCACACACACCTTACTGAATAACGGATGTTCATAATGTGATAAATCTTCTTGTTTAGGCATCTCCTTCATTTGTATTATATTATACAAACTCTTCTTCCAATGGTCACTAAAAATAATCAATGTGCTGCACAAATTGTAGTACATGGTTGTTCCCTCTCAGCGGGGAGATTCCTTTTGATGACAGCTATGTTTGTTCTACCATCGAGTGTGATTCTGGTCAATGGGAACCACCACTCCCAGCATTCTGACTATTGGAGTTATTAGCATAGACTTGTTACCACTCCCAGCATTCTGACTATTGGAGTTATTAGCAAAGACTTCTTTCTTTTTGTAGGTGCTTCTTTTGATTGATACCGTTATCACTTATATTCATCAATTTCACAATGGGGTATTGTATTTGAATCGTGAAAGGTGGTTAAGTGTTTGTTCTTTACAGCAGGGTAATCTGGGTGCATGGCCACAAGGCAGATTCTCCATTGAATGGGTTTTTATGCATATGAGACACCACACACACCTTACTGAATAACGGATGTTCAGAATGTGATAAATCTTCTTCTTTAGGTAGCTCCTTCATTTGCATTATATTATACAAACTCTTCTTCCAATGGTCACTAAAAATAATCAATGTGCTGCACAAATTGTGGTACATGGTTGTTCCCTCTCAGCAGGGAGATTCCGTTTGATGACTGCTATGTTTGTTCTACCATCAAGTGTGCTTTTGGTCAATGGGAACCACCAGTCCCAGCATTCTGACTAATGGAGTTATTGGCAAAGACGTCTTTCTTTTGGTACGTGCTTCTTATGATTGATACCGTTATCACTTATATTCATCAATTTCACAGTGGAGTAATGTATTTGAATCGTGAAATGTGGTTAAGTGTTTGTTCTTTACAGCACGGTCATCTGGTTGTATGGCCACAAGGCAGAGTCTCCATTGAAAGTGTTTTTATGCATATGAGACACCACTCACACCTTACTGAATAACGGATGTTCAGAATGTGATAAATCTTCTTGTTTAGGTATCTCCTTCATTTGCATTATACTATACAAACTCTTCCTCCAATGGTCACTAAAAATAATCAATGTGCTGCACAAATTGTGGTACATGGTTGTTCCCTCTCAGCAGGGAGATTCCGTTTGATGACTGCTATGACGTTTCTACCATCGAGTGTGATTCTGGTCAATGGGAACCACCACTCCCAGCATTCTGACTATTGGAGTTATAAGCAAAGACTTCTTTCTTTTAGTAGGCGCTTCTTTTGATTGATACCGTTATCACTTATATTCATCACTCTCACTGTGGAGTAATGTATTTGAATCGTGAAATGTGGTTAAGTGTTTGTTCTTTACAGCAGGGTCATCTGGTTGTATGGCCACAAGGCAAATTCTCCACTGAATGGGTTTTTATGCATATGAGACACCACACACACCTTACTGAATAACGGATGTTCAGATCGTGATAAATCTTCTTGTTTGGGTATCTCCTTCATTTGCATTATATTATACAAACTCTTCTTCCAATGGTCACTAAAAATAATCAATGTGCTGCACAAATTGTGGTACATGGTTGTTCCCTCTCAGCAGGGAGAAACCGTTTGATGACTGCTATGTTTGTTCTACCATCGAGTGTGATTTTGGTCAATGGGAACCACCACTCCCAGCATTCTGACTATTGGAGTTATTAGGAAAGACTCCTTCCTTTTGCTAGGTGCTACTTTTGATTGATATCAATATCACTTATATTCATCAATTTAACTGTGGAGTAATGTATTTGAATCGTGATATGTGGTTTAATGTTTGTTCCTTACAGCAGTGTCATCTGTTAGTATGGCCATAAAGCAGATTCTCCATTCAATGTTTTTTTTTTTTTTTTGTGCATATGGGACACCACACACACCTTACTGAATAACGGATGTTCAGAATGTGATAAATCTTCTTGTTTAGGTATCTCCTTCCTTTGCATTATATTATACAATCTCTTCTTCCAATGGTCACTAAAAATAATCAATGTGCTGCACAAATTGTGGTACATGGTTGTTCCATCTCAGCAGGGAGATTCCGTTTGATGACTGCTATGTTTGTTCTACCATCGAGTGTGATTTTGGTCAATGGGAACCACCACTCCCAGCGTTCTGACTATTGGAGTTATTAGGAAAGACTCCTCCCTTTTGCTAGGTGCTTCTTTTGATTAATACCGTTATCACTTATATTCATCAATTTCACTGTGGAGTAATGTATTTGAATCTTAATATGTGGTTTAATGTTTGTTCCTTACAGCAGGGTCATCTGTTTGTATGGAAATAAAGCAGATTTTCCATTCTATGGTTTTTTTGTACATATGGGACACCACACACACCTTACTGAATGACGGATATTCAGAATGTGATATATCTTCCTGTTTAAGTATCTCCTTCATCTGCATTATATTATACAAACTCTTCTTCCAATGGTCACTAAAAATAATCAGTGTGCAGCACAAATTGTGGTACATGGTTGTTCCCTCTCGGCAGGGAGATTCCATTTGATGACTGCTATGTTTGTTCTACCATCGAGTGTGATTTTATTGGATGGGAACCACCACTCCCAGCGTTCTGACTATTGGAACTATTAGGAAAGACTCCTCCCTTTTGCTAGGTGCTTCTTTTGATTGATACCTTTATCACTTATATTCATCAATTTCACTGTGGAGTAATGTATTTGAATTGTGAAATGTGGTTCAATGTTTGTTCCTTACAGCAGGGTCATCTGTTTGTATGGCCATAAAGCAGATTCTCCATTTAATGGTTTTTTTGTGCATATGGGACACCACACACACCTTACTGAATGACGGATATTCAGAATGTGATATATCTTCCTGTTTAAGTATCTCCTTCATCTGCATTATATTATACAAACTCTTCTTCCAATGGTCACTAAAAATAATCAATGTGCTCCACAAATTGTGGTACATGGTTGTTCCCTCACAGCAGGAAGATTCCGTTTGATGACTGCTATGTTTGTTCTACCATCAAGTGTGATTTTGTTGGATGGGCACCACCACTCCCAGCATTCTGACTATTGGAGATATTAGGAAAGACTTCTTCCTTTTGCGAAGTGTTTCTTCTGATTGATACCGTTATCACTTATATTCATCAATTTCACAGTGGAGTAATGTATTTGAATCTTGAAATGTGGTTAAGTGTTTGTTCTTTACACCAGGGCCATCTGGTTGTGTGGCCACAAGGCAGTTTACCCATTGAATGGGTTTTTATACATATGAGACACCACACACACCTTATTGAATAACGCATGTTGAGAAAGTGATTAATCTCCTTGTTTAGGTATCTCCTTCATTTGCATTATATTATAAAAACTCTTCTTCCACTGGTCACTAAAAATAATCAATGTGCTGCACAAATTGTAGTACATGGTTGTTCCCTCTCAGCAGGGAGATTCCGTTTGATAACTGCTATATTTGTTCAACTGTAGAGTGTGACTTTATTGGATGGGAACCACCACTCGCAGCATTCTGACTATTTACGTTATTAGGAGAGACTCCTCCCTTTTGCTAGGTGCTTCTTTTGATTAATAACGTTATCACTTATATTCATCAATTTCACTGTGGATTAGTGTATTTGAATCGTGAGATGTGGTTTAATGTTTCTTCCTTACATCAGGATCATCTTTTTGTATGGCCATAAAGCAATTTTTCCATTCAATGGTTTTTTTGTGCATATGGGACATCACACACACCTTACTGAATAACGGATATTCAGAATGTGATAAATCTTCCAGTTTAGGTATCTCCTTCATTTGCATTATATTATACAAACTCTTCTTCCAATGGTCACTAAAAATAATCAATGTGCTGCACAAATTGTGGTACATGGTTGTTCCCTCTCAGCAGAGAGATTCTGTTTCATGACTGCTACGTTTGTTCTACCATCAAGTGTGATTGTATTGGATGGGAACCACCACTCCCAGCGTTCTGACTATTGGAGTTACTAGGAGAGACTCCTCCCTTTTGCTAGGTGCTTCTTTTGATTAATACCGTTATCACTTATATTCATCAATTTCACTGTGGAGTAATGTATTTGAATCGTGAAATGTGGTTTAATGTTTGTTCCTTAAAGCAGGGTCAACTGTTTGTATGGCCATCAAGCAGATTCTACATTCAATGGTTTTTTTGTGCATATGGGATATCACACACACCTTACTGAATAACGGATGTTCAGAATGTGATAAATCTTCCTGTTTAGGTATCTCCTTCATTTGCATTATATTATACAAACTCTTCTTCCAATGGTCACTAGAAATAATCAGTGTGCTGCACAAATTGTGGTACATGGTTGTTCCCTCTCAGCAGGGAGATTCCGTTTCATGACTGCTATGTTTGTTCTCCATCGAGTGTGATTTTGGTCAATGGGAACCACCACTCCCAGCATTCTGACTATTGGAGTTATTAGGAAAGACTCCTTCCTTTTGCTAGGTGCTACTTTTGATTGATATCAATATCACTTATATTCATCAATTTAACTGTGGAGTAATGTATTTGAATCGTGATATGAGGCTTAATGTTTTTTCCTTACAGCAGTGTCATCTGTTAGTATGGCCATAAAGCAGATTCTCCATTTTTTTTTTTTTTTTTTTTTTTTTTTTGTGCATATGGGACACCACACACACCTTACTGAATAACGGATGTTCCGAATGTGATAAATCTTCTTGTTTAGGTATCTCCTTCATTTGCATTATATTATACAATCTCTTCTTCCAATGGTCACTAAAAATAAACAATGTGCTGCACAGATTGTGGTACATGGTTGTTCCATCTCAGCAGGGAGATTCCGTTTGATGACTGCTATGTTTGTTCTACCATCGAGTGTGATTTTGGTCAATGGGAACCACCACTCCCAGCGTTCTAACTATTGGAGTTATTAGGAAAGACTCCTCCCTTTTGCTAGGTGCTTCTTTTGATTAATACCGTTATCACTTATATTCATCAATTTCACTGTGGAGTAATGTATTTGAATCGTAATATGTGGTTTAATGTTTGTTCCTTACAGCAGGGTCATCTGTTTGTATGGCCATAAAGCAGATTTTCCATTCTATGGTTTTTTTTGTGCATATGGGACACCACACACACCTTACTGAATGACGGATATTCAGAATGTGATATATCTTCCTGTTTAAGTATCTCCTTCATTTGGATTATATTATACAAACTCTTCTTCCAATGGTCACTAAAAATAATAAGTGTGCTGCACAAATTGTGGTACATGGTTGTTCAATCTCGGCAGGGAGATTCCATTTGATGACTGCTATGTTTGTTCTACCATCGAGTGTGATTTTATTGGATGGGAACCAACACTCCCAGCGTTCTGACTATTGGAGCTATTAGGAGAGACTCCTCCCTTTTGCTAGGTGCTTCTTTTGATTGATACCGTTATCACTTATATTCATCAATTTCACTGTGGAGTAATGTATTTGAATTTTGAAATGTGGTTCAATGTTTGTTCCTTACAGCAGGGTCATCTGTTTGTATGGCCATAAAGCAGATTCTCCATTTAATGGTTTTTTTGTGCATATGGGACACCACACACACCTTACTGAATGACGGATATTCAGAATGTGATATATCTTCCTGTTTAAGTATCTCCTTCGTCTGCATTATATTATACAAACTCTTCTTCCAATGGTCACTAAAAATAATCAATGTGCTGCACAAATTGTGGTACATGGTTGTTCCCTCACAGCAGGAAGATTCCGTTTGATGACTGCTATGTTTGTTCTACCATCAAGTGTGATTTTGTTGGATGGGCACCACCACTCCCAGCATTCTGACTATTGGAGATATTAGGAAAGACTTCTCCCTTTTGCGAAGTGCTTCTTTTGATTGATACCGTTATCACTTATATTCATCAATTTCACAGTGGAGTAATGTATTTGAATCTTGAAATGTGGTTAAGTGTTTGTTCTTTACACCAGGGTCATCTGGTTGTATGGCCACAAGGCAGTTTATCCATTGAATGGGTTTTTATACATATGAGACACCACACACACCTTACTGAATAACGCATGTTGAGAAAGTGATTAATCTTCTTGTTTAGGTACCTCCTTCATTTGCATTATATTATAAAAACTCTTCTTCCACTGGTCACTAAAAATAATCAATGTGCTGCACAAATTGTAGTACATGGTTGTTACCTCTCAGCAGGGAGATTCCGTTTGATAACTGCTATATTTGTTCAACCGTAGAGTGTGACTTTATTGGATGGGAACCACCACTTGCAGCATTCTGACTATTTAAGTTATTAGGAGAGACTCCTCCCTTTTGCTAGGTGCTTCTTTTGATTAATAACGTTATCACTTATATTCATCAATTTCACAGTAGAGTAATGTATTTGCATCGTGAAATGTGGTTTAATGTTTGTTCCTTAAAGCAGGGTCATCTGTTTGTATGGCCATATAGCAGATTCTCCATTCAATGGTTTTTTTGTGCATATGGGACACCACACACACCTTACTGAATAACGGATGTTCAGAATGCGATAAATCTTCTTGTTTAGGTATCTCCTTCATTTGCATTATATTATACAAACTCTTCTTCCAATGGTCACTAAAAATAATCAATGTGCTGCACAAATTGTGGTACATGGTTGTTCCCTCTCAGCAGGGAGATTCCGTTTGATGACTGCTATGTTTGTTCTCCATCGAGTGTGTTTTTGGTCAATGGGAACCACCACTCCCAGCATTCTGACTATTGGAGTTATTAGGAAAGACTCCTTCCTTTTGCTAGGTGCTACTTTTGATTGATATCAATATCACTTATATTCATCAATTTAACTGTGGAGTAATGTATTTGAATCGTGATATGTGGTTTAATGTTTGTTCCTTACAGCAGTGTCATCTGTTAGTATGGCCATAAAGCAGATTCTCCATTCAATGTTTTTTTTTTTTTGTGCATATGGGACACCACACACACCTTACTGAATAACGGATGTTCCGAATGTGATAAATCTCCTTGTTAAGGTATCTCCTTCGTTTGCATTATATTATACAATCTCTTCTTCCAATGGTCACTAAAAATAATCAATGTGCTGCACAAATTGTGGTACATGGTTGTTCCATCTCAGCAGGGAGATTCCGTTTGATGACTGCTATGTTTGTTCTACCATCGAGTGTGATTTTGGTCAATGGGCACCACCACTCCCAGCATTCTGACTATTGGAGATATTAGGAAAGACTCCTCCCTTTTGCTAGGTGCTTCTTTTGATTAATACCGTTATCACTTATATTCATCAATTTCACTGTGGAGTAATGTATTTGAATCTTAATATGTGGTTTAATGTTTGTTCCTTACAGCAGGGTCATCTGTTTGTATGGCCATAAAGCAGATTTTCCATTATATGGTTTTTTTGTACATATGGGACACCACACACACCTTACTGAATGACGGATATTCAGAATGTGATATATCTTCCTGTTTAAGTATCTCCTTCATCTGCATTATATTATACAAACTCTTTTTCCAATGGTCACTAAAAATAATCAGTGTGCAGCACAAATTGTGGTACATGGTTGTTCCCTCTCGGCAGGGAGATGCATTTGATGACTGCTATGTTTGTTCTACCAACGAGTGTGATTTTATTGGATGGGAACCACCACTCCCAGCGTTCTGACTATTGGAGCTATTAGGAAAGACTCCTCCCTTTTGCTAGGTGCTTCTTTTGATTGATACCTTTATCACTTATATTCATCAATTTCACTGTGGAGTAATGTATTTGAATTGTGAAATGTGGTTCAATGTTTGTTCCTTACAGCAGGGTCATCTGTTTGTATGGCCATCAAGCAGATTCTCCATTTAATGGTTTTTTTGTGCATATGGGACACCACACACACCTTACTGAATGACGCATGTTCCGAATGTGATAAATCTTCTTGTTTAGGTATCTCCTTCGTTTGCATTATATTATACAAACTCTTCTTCCAATGGTCACTAGAAATAATCAGTGTGCTGCACAAATTGTGGTACATGGTTGTTCCCTCTCAGCAGGGAGATTCCGTTTCATGACTGCTATGTTTGTTCTCCATCGAGTGTGATTTTGGTCAATGGGCACCACCACTCCCAGCATTCTGACTATTGGAGATATTAGGAAAGACTTCTCCCTTTTGCGAAGTGCTTCTTTTGATTGATACCGTTATCACTTATATTCATCAATTTCACAGTGGAGTAATGTATTTGAATCGTGATATGTGGTTTAATGTTTGTTCCTTACAGCAGTGTCATCTGTTAGTATGGCCATAAAGCAGATTCTCCATTCAAAGTTTTTTTTTTTTTTGTGCATATGGGACACCACACACACCTTACTGAATAACAGATGTTCCGAATGTGATAAATCTTCTTGTTTAGGTATCTCCTTCGTTTGCATTATATTATACAATCTCTTCTTCCAATGGTCACTAAAAATAATCAATGTGCTGCACAAATTGTGGTACATGGTTGTTCCCTCTCAGCAGAGAGATTCTGTTTCATGACTGCTACGTTTGTTCTACCATCAAGTGTGATTGTATTGGATGGGAACCACCACTCCCAGCGTTCTGACTATTGGAGTTACTAGGAGAGACTCCTCCCTTTTGCTAGGTGCTTCTTTTGATTAATACCGTTATCACTTATATTCATCAATTTCACTGTGGAGTAATGTATTTGAATCGTGAAATGTGGTTTAATGTTTGTTCCTTAAAGCAGGGTCAACTGTTTGTATGGCCATCAAGCAGATTCTACATTCAATGGTTTTTTTTGTGCATATGGGATATCACACACACCTTACTGAATAACGGATGTTCAGAATGTGATAAATCTTCCTGTTTAGGTATCTCCTTCATTTGCATTATGTTATACAAACTCTTCTTCCAATGGTCACTAGAAATAATCAGTGTGCTGCACAAATTGTGGTACATGGTTGTTCCCTCTCAGCAGGGAGATTCCGTTTCATGACTGCTATGTTTGTTCTCCATCGAGTGTGACTTTGGTCAATGGGAACCACCACACCCAGCATTCTGACTATTGGAGTTATTAGGAAAGACTCCTTCCTTTTGCTAGGTGCTACTTTTGATTGATATCAATATCACTTATATTCATCAATTTAACTGTGGAGTAATGTATTTGAATCGTGATATGTGGTTTAATGTTTGTTCCTTACTGCAGGGTCATCTGTTAGTATGGCCATAAAGCAGATTCTCCATTCAATGTTTTTTTTTTTTTTGTGCATATGGGACACCACACACACCTTACTGAATAACAGATGTTCCGAATGTGATAAATCTTCTTGTTTACGTATCTCCTTCGTTTGCATTATATTATACAATCTCTTCTTCCAATGGTCACTAAAAATAATCAATGTGCTGCACAAATTGTGGTACATGGTTGTTCCATCTCAGCAGGGAGATTCCGTTTGATGACTGCTATGTTTGTTCTACCATCGAGTGTGATTTTGGTCAATGGGAACCACCACTCCCAGCGTTCTGACTATTGGAGTTATTAGGAAAGACTCCTCCCTTTTGCTAGGTGCTTCTTTTGATTAATACCGTTATCACTTATATTCGTCAATTTCACTGTGGAGTAATGTATTTGAATCTTAATATGTGGTTTAATGTTTGTTCCTTACAGCAGGGTCATCTGTTTGTATGGCCATAAAGCAGATTTTCCATTCTATGGTTTTTTTGTACATATGGGACACCACACACACCTTACTGAATGACGGATATTCAGAATGTGATTTATCTTCCTGTTTAAGTATCTCCTTCATCTGCATTATATTATACAAACTCTTCTTCCAATGGTCACTAAAAATAATCAGTGTGCAGCACAAATTGTGGTACATAGTTGTTCCCTCTCGGCAGGGAGATTCCATTTGATGACTGCTATGTTTGTTCTACCATCGAGTGTGATTTTATTGGATGGGAACCACCACTCCCAGCGTTCTGACTATTGGAGCTATTAGGAAAGACTCCTCCCTTTTGCTAGGTGCTTCTTTTGATTGATACCTTTATCACTTATATTCATCAATTTCACTGTGGAGTAATGTATTTGAATTGTGAAATGTGGTTCAATGTTTGTTCCTTACAGCAGGGTCATCTGTTTGTATGGCCATAAAGCAGATTCTCCGTTTAATGGTTTTTTTGTGCATATGGGACACCACACACACCTTACTGAATGACGGATATTCAGAATGTGATATATCTTCCTGTTTAAGTATCTCCTTCATCTGCATTATATTATACAAACTCTTCTTCCAATGGTCACTAAAAATAATCAATGTGCTGCACAAATTGTGGTACATGGTTGTTCCCTCACAGCAGGAAGATTCCGTTTGATGACTGCTATGTGTGTTCTACCATCAAGTGTGATTTTGTTGGATGGGCACCACCACTCCCAGCATTCTGACTATTGGAGATATTAGGAAAGACTTCTCCCTTTTGCGAAGTGCTTCTTTTGATTGATACCGTTATCACTTATATTCATCAATTTCACAGTGGAGTAATGTATTTGAATCTTGAAATGTGGTTAAGTGTTTGTTCTTTACACCAGGGTCATCTGGTTGTGTGGCCACAAGGCAGTTTATCCATTGAATGGGTTTTTATACATATGAGACACCACACACACCTTACTGAATAACGCATGTTGAGAAAGTGATTAATCTTCTTGTTTAGGTATCTCCTTCATTTGCATTATATTATAAAAACTCTTCTTCCACTGGTCACTAAAAATAATCAATGTGCTGCACAAATTGTAGTACATGGTTGTTCCCTCTCAGCAGGGAGATTCCGTTTGATAACTGCTATATTTGTTCAACTGTAGAGTGTGACTTTATTGGATGGGAACCACCACTCGCAGCATTCTGACTATTTACGTTATTAGGAGAGACTCCTCCCTTTTGCTAGGTGCTTCTTTTGATTAATAACGTTATCACTTATATTCATCAATTTCACTGTGGAGTAATGTATTTGAATCGTGAAATGTGGGTTAATGTTTGTTCCTTAAAGCAGGGTCATCTGTTTGTATGGCCATATAGCAGATTCTCCATTCAATGGTTTTTTTGTGCATATGGGACACCACACACACCTTACTGAATAACGGATGTTCAGAATGCGATAAATCTTCTTGTTTAGGTATCTCCTTCATTTGCATTATATTATACAAACTCTTCTTCCAATGGTCACTAAAAATAATCAATGTGCTGCACAAATTGTGGTACATGGTTGTTCCCTCTCAGCAGGGAGATTCCGTTTGATAACTGCTATGTTTGTTCTCCATCGAGTGTGATTTTGGTCAATGGGAACCACCACTCCCTGCGTTCTGACTATTGGAGTTATTAGGAAAGACTCCTCCCTTTTGCTAGGTGCTACTTTTGATTGATATCAATATCACTTATATTCATCAATTTAACTGTGGAGTAATGTATTTGAATCGTGATATGTGGTTTAATGTTTGTTCCTTACAGCAGTGTCATCTGTTAGTATGGCCATAAAGCAGATTCTCCATTCAATGTTTTTTTTTTGTGCATATGGGACACCACACACACCTTACTGAATAACGGATGTTCCGAATGTGATAAATCTTCTTGTTTAGGTATCTCCTTCATTTGCA
Source organism: Schistocerca americana (assembly GCF_021461395.2). NCBI lineage: Eukaryota > Metazoa > Arthropoda > Insecta > Orthoptera > Acrididae > Schistocerca > Schistocerca americana. The sequence continues at coordinate 172,360,324 of NC_060129.1, read as the reverse complement.
TTATATTATACAAACTCTTCTTCCAATGGTCACTAAAAATATTCAATGTGCTGCACAAATTGTGGTACATGGTTGTTCCCTCTCAGCAGGGAGATTCCGTTTCATGACTGCTATGTTTGTTCTACCATCATGTGTGATTTTATTGGATGGGAACCACCACTCCCAGCGTTCTGACAATTGGAGTTATTAGGAAAGACTCCTCCCTTTTGCTAGGTGCTTCTTTTGATTGATACCGTTATCACTTATATTCATCAATTTCACTGTGGAGTAATGTATTTGAATCGTGAAATGTGGTTTAATGTTTGTTCTCTACAGCAGGGTCATCTGTTTGTATGGCCATAAAGCAGATTCTCCATTCAATGGTTTTTTTTGTGCATATGGGACACCACACACACCTTACTGAATAACAGATGTTTAGAATGTGATAAATCTTCTTGTTTAGGTATCTCCTTCATTTGCATTATATTATACAAACTCTTCTTTTTTTAATTTATTTAATTTATTTATTTATTTTTCTGTGGGACCACATTTAGGAGAAGTCTCCATGGTCATGGAACGAGTCAATACATGAAATTATAACACGATTGTAGAAACAGCTAAAATGAAATATAAGAAACATATTCAGGCAACAAGTCGTTAGTTTAAATAAAGAAAATCAAGAATGTAGCACTGGAATTTGCTTAATTTTTTAGCTCTTCCAGGAGCTCCTCGACAGAATAGAAGGAGTGAGCCATGAGGAAACTCTTCAGTTTAGACTTAAAAGCGTTTGGGCTACTGCTAAGATTTTTGAGTTCTTGTGGTAGCTTATTGAAAATGGATGCAGCAGAATACTGCACTCCTTTCTGCACAAGAGTCAAGGAAGTGCATTCCTTATGCAGATTTGATTTCTGCCTAGTATTTACTGAGTGAAAGCTGCTAACTCTTGGGAATAAGCTAATATTGCTAACAACAAACGACATTTAAGAAAATACATATTGTGAGGGCAATGTCAAAATTCCCATACTATAGAATAATGGTTGACAAGAGGTTTTCGAACTTACACCATACATAGCTCGAACAGCCCGTTTTTGAGCCAAAAATACCCTTTTTGAATCAGAAGAATTACCCCAAAAAATAATACCATATCACATAAGCGTATGAAAATATGCAAAGTATACTACTTTTCGTGTTGAAATGTCACTTATTTCAGATACTGTTCTAATGGTAAATAAAGCGGCATTTAGTTTCTGAACAAGATCCTTAACATGGGCTTTCCACAACAGCTTACTATCTATCCCATACGCCTAGGAACTTGAACTGTTCCGTCTCGCTTATAACATGCCCATTCTGCCTGATTAAAATGTCAGTTCTTGTTGAATTGTGAGTTAGAAACTGTAAAGACTGAGTCTTACTGTGATTTAGCATCAAATTATTTTCCACAAACCACGAACTTATATAATGAACTACATTATTTGATAATGTTTCAATATTACACACAAGATCCTTCACTACCAAGGTGGTGTCATCAGCAAACAGAAATATTTTTGAATCACCTGTAATACTAGAAGGCATATCATTTATATAAATAAGAAACAGCAGTGGCCCCAGCACCGACCCTTGGGGAACGCCCCATTTAACAGTGCCCCATTGGGACTGAACATCATTACCACTCTCAATATTGCGGAGGATTACCTTCTGCTTTCTGTTCTTAAAGTAGGAGGCGAACCAATTGTAAGCTACTCCCCTTACTCCATAATGTTCCAACTTCTGCAGTAATATTTTGTGGTCAACACAGTCAAAAGCCTTCGTTAAATCAAAGAAAACACCTAACGTTCGCAACCTTTTATTTAATCCGTCCAAAACCTCACAGAGAAAAGAGACTATAGCATTTTCAGTTGTTAAGCCATTTCTAAAACCAAACTGTACATTTGACAGCAGATTATGTGAATTTAAATGCTGCAGTAACCTTGTATATACAACCCTCTCGATAACTTTAGCAAACACCGATGGCATAGAAATAGGTCTATAATTGTCAACATTATCCCTGTCTCCCTTTTTATAAAGTGGCTTCACTACCGAGTACTTTAATCGGTCAGGAAACCGACCACTCCTAAAGGAAAAGTTACAGATGTGGCTAAGTACTGAGCTAACATACGTGGAACAATACTTCGGTATTCTGCTAGATACCCCGTCATATCCATGAGAGTTCTTGGTCTTTAGTGATTTAATTATTAACTCAATCTCCCTCTTTTCAGTATCATGGAGGAGCATTTCAGGTAACAGTCTCGGAACACTTTTTTCTAAGAGCGCTATATGATTCCCTGTTGGGACTAGGTTTCTGTTTAGTTCACCTGCTATATTCAGAAAGTGATTATTAAGTACTGTACATATATGCGACTTATCAGTAACACGGACATCCCCACTACGCACTGATTTTATATTCTCGTCCTGTCTCTGCAGACCAGCCACTTCCTTTACGACTGACCATATGGTTTTAATTTTATCCAGAGACTTAGCTATTCTATCTGCATACCACATACTTTTTGCCTTCCTAATAACTTTTTTAAGCACCTTACAGTATTGTTTGTAATGGGCTGCTGCATTTAGATTTTGACTGTTTCTAACGATTTGATATAATTGCCACTTTGTTCTACAAGATATTCTTATCCCATTAGTCAGCCACCCAGGCAGCCTGTTTGTGCTAGTACCCTGTTTTGAATGTTCTAACGGAAAGCAATGATCACTAAGAATAGTCAATGTGCTGCACAAATTGTGGTACATGGTTGTTCCCTCTCAGCAGGGAGATTCCGTTTGATGACTGCTACGTTTGTTCTACCATCAAGAGAGATTTTGTTGGATGGGAACCAACACTCCCAGCATTCTGACTATTGGAGATATTAGGAAAGACTTCTTTCTTTTGCTAGGTGCTTCTTTTGATTGATACCGTTATCACCTATATTCATCAATTTCACTGTGGAGTAATGTATTTGAATCGTGAAATGTGGTTAAGTGTTTGTTCTTTACAGCAGGGTCATCTGCTTGTGTGGCCACAAGGCAGATTCTCCATTGAATGGGTTGTTATGCATATGAGACACCACACACACCTTACTGAATAGCGGATGTTCAGAATGTGATAAATCTTCTTGTTTAGGTATCTCCTTCATTTGTATTATATTATACAAACTCTTCTTCTAATGGTCACTAAAAATAATCAATGTGCTGCACAAATTGTGGTACATAGTTGTTCCCTCTCAGCAGGGAGATTCTGTTTGATGACTGCTATGTTTGTTCTACCATCGAGAGTGATTTTGGTCAATGGGAACCACCACTCACAGCATTCTGACTATTGGAGTTATTAGCAAAGACTTCTTTCTTTTGGTAGGTGCTTCTTTTGATTGATACCGTTATCACCTATATTCATCAATTTCACAGTGGAGTAATGTATTTGAATCGTGAAATGTGGTTAAGTGTTTGTTCTTTACAGCAGGGTCATCTGGTTGTATGGCCACAAGGCAGATTCTCCATTGAATGGGTTGTTATGCATATGAGACACCACACACACCTTACTGAATAACGGATGTTCAGAATGTGATAAATCTTCTTGTTTAGGTATCTCCTTCATTTGCATTATATTATACAAACTCTTCTTCCAATGGTCACTAAAAATAATCAATGTGCTGCACAAATTGTCGTACATGGTTGTTCCCTCTCAGCAGGGAGATTCCGTTTGATGACTGCTATGTTTGTTCTACCATCGAGTGTGATTTTGGTCAATGGGAACCAGCACTCCCAGCATTCTGACTATTGGAGTTATTAGCAAAGACTTCTTTCTTTTGGTAGGTGCTTCTTTTGATTGATACCGTTATCACTTATATTCATCAATTTCACAGTGGAGTAATGTATCTGAATCGTGAAATGTGGTGCAGAGTTTGTTCTTTACAGCAGGGTCATCTGTTTGTATGGCCACATTGCAGATTCTCCAATGAATGGGTTTTTATGCATATGAGACACCACACACACCTTACTGAATAACGGATGTTCAGAATGTGATAAATCTTCTTGTTTAGGTATCTCCTTCATTTGCATTATATTATACAAAGTCTTCTTCCATTAGTCACCAAAAACAATCAATGTGCTGCACAAATTGTGGTACATGGTGGCTCCCTCTCAGCAGGGAGATTCCATTTGATTACTGCTATGTTTGTTCTACCATCGAGTGTGATTTTGGTCAATGGTAACCACCACTCCCAGCATTCTGACTATTGGAGTTATTAGCAAAGACTTCTTACTTTTGGTAGGTGCTTCTTTTGTTTGATACCGTTATCACTTATATTCACCAATTTCACAGTGGAGTAATGTATTTGAATCGTGAAATGTGGTTAAGGGTTTGTTCTTTACAGCAGGGCCATCTGGTTATATGGCCACAAGGCAGATTCTCCATTGAATGGGTTCTTATGCATATGAGACACCACACACACCTTACTGAAAACCGGATGTTCAGAATGTGATGAATCTTCTTGTTTAGGTATCTCCTTTATTTGCATTATATTATACAAACTCTTCTTCCAATGGTCACTAAAAATAATCAATTTGCAGCACAAATTGTGGTACATGGTTGTTCCCTCTCAGCAGGGAGATTCCGTTTGATGAGCGCTATGTTTGTTCTACCATCAAGTGTGATTTTGGTCAATGGGAACCACCACTCCCAGCATTCTGACTATTGGAGTTATTAGCAAAGACTTCTCTCTTCTTTTAGGTGCTTCTTTTGATTGATACCGTTATCACTTATATTCATCAATTTCACAGTGGAGTAATGTATTTGAATCGTGAAATGTGGTTAAGTGTTTGTTCTTTACGGCAGAGTCATCTGGTTGTATGGCCACACGGCAGATTCTCCATTTAATGGCTTTTTATGCATGTGAGACACCACACACACCTTACTGAATAACGGATGATCAGAATGTGATAAATCTTCTTGTTTAGGTATCTCCTTCATTTGCATTATACTATACAAACTCTTCCTCCAATGGTCACTAAAAATAATCAATGTGCTGCACAAATTGTGGTACATGGTTGTTCGAACTCAGCAGGGAGATTCCGTTTGATGAGTGCTATGTTTGTTCTACCATCAAGTGTGATTTTGGACAATGGGAACTACCACTCCCAGCATTCTGACTATTGGAGTTATAAGCAAAGACTTCTTTCTTTTGGTAGGTGCTTCTTTTGATTGATACCGTTATCACTTACATTCATCAATTTCACAGTGGAGTAATGTATCTGAATCGTGAAATGTGGTGAAGAGTTTGTTCTTTACAGCAGGGTCATCTGTTTGTATGGCCACAAGACAGATTCTCTAATGAATGGGTTTTTATGCATATGAGGCGCCACACACACCTTACTGAATAACGGATGTTTAGAATGTGATAAATCTTCTTGTTTAGGTATCTCCTTCATTTGCATTATATTATACAAACTCTTGTTCCAATGGTCACTAAAAAAAAATCAATGTGCTGCACAAATTGTGGTACATGGTTGTTCCCTCTCAGCAGGGAGATTCCGTTTGATGACTGCTATGTTTGTTCTACCATCGAGTGTGATTTTGGTCAATGGGAACCACCACTCCCAGCATTCTGACTATTGGAGTTATTAGCAAAGACTTCTTTCTTTTGGTAGGTGCTTCTTCTGATTGATACCGTTATCACTTATATTCATCAATTTCACAGTGGAGTAATGTATCTGAATCGTGAAATGTGGTGAAGAGTTTGTTCTTTACAGCAGGGTCGTCTGGTTGTATGGCCACAAGGCAGATTCTCCATTGAATGGCTTTTTATGCATATGAGACACCACACACACCTTACTGAATAACGGATGTTCAGAATGTGATAAATCTTCTTGTTTAGGTATCTGCTTCATCTGCATTATATTATACAAACTCTTCCTCCAATGGTCACAAAAAATAATCAATGTGCTGCACAAATTGTGGTACATGGTTGTTCCCTCTCAGCAGGGAGATTCCGTTTGATGACTGCTATGTTTGTTCTACCATCGAGTGTGATTTTGGTCAATGGGAACCGCAACTCCCAGCATTCTGACTATTGGGGTTATTAGCAAAGACTTCTTTCTTTTGGTAGGTGCTTCTATTGATTGATACCGTTATCACTTATATTCATCAATTTCACAGTGGAGTAATGTGTTTGAATCGTGAAATGTCGTTAAGTGTTTGTTCTTTACAGCAGGTTCGTCTGGTAGTACGGCCACAAGGCAAATTCTCCATTGAATGGATTTTTATGCATATGAGACACCACACACACCTTACTGAATAACGGATGTTCAGAATGTGATAAATCTTCTTGTTTACTTATCTCCTTCATTTGCATTATATTATACAAACTCTTCTTCCAATGGTCATTAAAAATAATTAATGTGCAGCACAAATTGTGGTACATGGTTGTTCCCTCTCAGCTGGGAGGTCCCGTTTGATGAGTGCAATGTTTGTTCTACCATCGAGTGTGATTTTGTTGGATGGGAACCACCACTCCCAGCATTCAGACTATTGAAGTTATTAGGAAACACTTCTTTCTTTTGCTAAGTGCTTCTTTTCATTGATACCGTTATCACTTATATTCATCAATTTCACAGTGGAGTAATGTGTTTGAATCGTGAAATGTGGTTAAGGGTATACCCTTCATTTGCTACATATTTTTAAAAATCTTATTGCAATGGTTGCTAAAAATAATCAAAGTGCAGCACAAATTTTGGTACATGTTTGATCCCTCTCAGCAGGGAGATTCCGTTTGATGACTGCTATGTTTGTTCTACCATCGAGTGTGATTTTGTTGGATGGGACCACCACTCCCAGCTTTCCGACTATTGGAGTCATTAGCAAAGACTTCTTTCTTTTGATAGGTGCTTCTTTTGATTGATACCGTTACCACTTATATTCATCAATTTCACAGTGGAGAAATGTATTTGAATCGTGAAATGTGGTTAAGTGTTTGTTCTTTACAGCAGGGTCATCTGGTTGTATGGCCACAAGGCAGATTCTCCATTCAATGGGTTTTTTGTGCATATGGGAGACCATATGCACCTTAATGAGTAATGGATGTTCGGAATGTGATAAATCTTCTTGGTTGAGTATCTCCTTCATTTGCTTTATATTATCCAAATCTTAGTCCAGTGATCACTAAAAATATCAATGTGCTGCACAAATTGTGGTACATGTTTCTTCTCTGTCAGCAGGGCGATTCTGTTTGATGACTGCTATGTTTGTTCTACCATCGAGGGTCATTTAGTTGGATTGGAACCACCAATCCCAGCATTGTGACTATTTGATTTATTAGGAAATACTTCTTTCTTTTGCTAGGTGCTTCTTTTGATTGATACTCTTATAATCATTATGTTCACTGTGGAGTAATTTATTTGCAATGCGAAATGTTGTTAAGTATTTGTTATTCACAGCAGGGAGATCTGCTTGTATGGTTGCACCTACGGTACGGCCGTCTGTATAGCCGTGGCTCGCAAGCCTTCCCACCAATGGCAAGGTCCATGGTTCATGGGGGGTGGTGGAACCATATAGTTTCATTTAATTGAATCAGCTGTAGCTGGGTTTCAGGCAGGATCTCCTGTTTCATTTGATTCTGAGGTACTATTCCAATACTGTTGGACATGTTCCACACCCAGGAGGATCTCCTCTTTTGTGGGTCTATGGAATAAATAATTAATCTAATCTGAGAGGCCGTGCAGTGCTGTTAGAGTTTCGAGGGAATACCGAGAGGAGACTCGGGTTTGTATCCCAGCCCTGCTACTAATTTTCTTTTGTCACTTCATATGCATCAAATGGAAATATCAACTATTATCACTCGTCAGATATAAGCTAACTGAAACTAACATGAGATGTCAATTCAGTGTAAATTTCATGTGAGAACTGACCCCTCCCCTTGTGTCAGTTTATTTAAATCACTGGAGCAACAAGTCATTCCATGTGACTGGAGAGGACACACCATTCCCATTTTCTGGAATGGTTGCAAGGCAAATGTACATAATTGCTGGTCTATATTATGGATAACAATCTGTTGAAGCATTAAAGAACACCGTTAACACTTGTGAATTGTGACACCCTTTGTAGACCAGAATTGTCTTCTCTAGGTCCCCATCATGAATTTGATGAAGGGTAATTGTCTGAAACTTTGCTGATAAAGGATGGAGCAGTAAATGAAATACTCGAAAGTGTCATTCATTGGTTCTCAATAAATGGTCTAGCACTTCATTTACAAATAAAAGGGATCTTATTCGGTTTTTTAGAAGGAAAGACAAATCATCACTAACAAAAAAGCATAATGGAAAAGAAATATGTGAAAACTGATTGTTAAAAATACCTGGTTGTACATAGTGATGAGAACCTGAATTATAAATCGCGTATTAGGGAACTTTTGAAACAACTGAGTGCAGCAACATTTGCTCTAAATGTGATTGCCACAAGTCGCAATGACAGCATTAGAAAATTTAACTTCCTTCTTTCATTGATGTCATATGGGGAATGTGGGCCTGTGCCCCCCCCCCCTCCCCCTACACGCACGCACACACACACACACACACACACACACACACACACACACACACAGACAAATGCACAGTGCCTATCCTCAGACTTCACATAGATAAAGAAATTAGGTAGCCTCACAACACATACATTCTTACGAAGTTTGCTGTGAAGGATCAGCACAATTTGAAAATAATACTAGGATTCATAAATACAATACTAGGAAGAAAAACAGTGGGACTTAATCTTGTTGTAGCACAGAAAGTCGCATAGCATGCAGCCATAAAAATATTTGACCACCTCCCTTTAATTAACAAGGTGCTGGCTGATGATGAAAGTTGGCAAGTGCTATTCCATAGATGAATTTCTGAGACGGAACCAACAGGTTAGCCACGAGCACTGAAGCGCTGCTTCCTGGACTTGGGTATGCGCGCCGGCACTGGACTGGATCAGCCCAGCAGGTTAACAATGAGGGTCGGTGTGCCAGCAAGCCTGGATGTGGTTTTTAGGCAGTTTTCCACATTCCATAAGGTGAGTACTGGGATGGTCCCCATGTACCACCTCAGTTACACAACTTGCAGACACTTGAAAAACATTCGCACTATTTAATGGCTCATACTAGACGCAGACAGCTAAGGTACATTACTTCTGTCCTGGGGGGTACGTGATGGCGACAGGAAGGGCATCTGGCAACCCTCTGACACCAACATTGCCAGCTCCATAGTATCAGGGTCGACCCCATGTTGAAGTGGGACAGAGGCCCAAGCAAATGACGAGATGGTGACATCCAAAAATGAACATATCTGCTAAATGCAATTTTTCACAGTCAACATGAAACTTATTTTGGGCATACATAAGAATGAAAATAGCATATTGCAATGTGAGTGCCTTTTACTTTTAGGCCAAAAGGCAGTTCATATCTGTAAATCAAACATAAAATGAAAATATTCCTTTAAAAAGCACATTTCAGTATGGAGATGTTCTCATTACATGAACCATGAGTGATATTCAAAAGCAAAAATCTTCTTTCTTTCAAAATAACTTACCTCTTACTGTATAATGCATGTTATACCATATCATTTCACATATTTTTATAGTGTAGTATGTGATTTCATAGAAAAAAATTGTAAATTGGCCACTGTAGCACTAATATTAGTTTTCACTCTTTTGTTCAAATTTCAGGTTTTATTGTTACTTAACAATTATTTAAAATGTTTCAGATCACCACACCAGAATAAAATGATGTAACTGTGGCATTAACTATCTTTAGAAATATTCTTTGACATAAGTGTTACATTGAAACATGGAAACCAGAATAATTTTCTTAACAATCACAAGCAACATGGAAATATCATCAGTGATGGTTGTGTTCCGACTTAACTCCTAGTGATTTCTCCAGTCTTCTTAAAAAATAGTTTACTGTAAACCATCAACATCTTTTTTCCTGTTATCTTAGACTGGATGGCTGAAAAGAACTTTGGCTTTTGTCCAAGGAAAGGGTTTTGTAATGGTTCATCTGCTCTTTTATATCTAGCTGGGACTTCTAGAACGCAGTTGCCTTAACATCAGTACGAGTGTTTCCCATAGCTTTGTACTTGTGTATGGAAATACATTTTATTTCACATATGTAATGTAGATCTTGAAGGCCCTTAGATAGGGATTTCATATCAGTCAGCAAGGTTTCTTAGCTCAGTCACTGATTGTAGATCTCGTTGTATTCCTCTTTTGTTACAATTGTTGGCCTTTTTTCTTAGAAGTTTTCCTATTCTATCAAAAATGCAGTCAGTGGATAAGTAACTGTGTCCTTGTAATAATAATTATTAGTACTATGCAACATATTATGAGGGAGCACAGAAGCACAAACTGTTGCTCTACATGGGAACAACAATGTGATTGGAATGGAAATCACTCGACTGGATCTAATGGATTAGTTATCCTTCACACAAAATGTGTATGTGGACACACATATATTTTCATAGGCTTGTATCTTGGCTAATGTTTGATTTCACTTAAATTGTATGATTATTTAGGTTCTGCTTATCCTGTGTCTCATTTATTTTAAATTCCAGACATGTTTCCCTTTGCATATAAGCTCCTCATATGTGGCTGGGTCACACATATAAAATTTTGTTGAAGATTGAGACTGAAACAAAAAGCAACAAAGTTCAGTAAATTGTCAGCATGAACTAATGCTGTGCAATGATAACCCCAGAAAAGCAGACAATAATAGCTCTCAGGTTACAATTGTCTTCCTCAACTTCCAGAAAACACTTGGTGGGGGGCAGGGTGCATGTTAAATGCGTGCTACACCATCATTATTCTTTATGCCACTTTTGATTTTTGGGTCATGACAAATGCTGAACATCTTGATGAGATCAGTCTCATTGACTGGGTGCACATTTGTCAAACATGGATTTCATGAGCTGGGGAACAGTCCATTGCTACTCGAAGCTCTGGACGTGCTTTTGCCTACCATACAATGACACAGTAATGGAACATTGTACATCATAGCGGATGAAATTTTGAATTTATTGGCTGAACTGTGAAAATTGTAGGAGAAAAATAATTTTGAAGATGCACCATTTGTCAATAAGGGTTGAGGGGATTGGCTATTCAAGTGAAACAATCATTACTGAGTAACTGCTATGGAATATGCTGTACTGAGGCAAGCAGGGTTCTGTTTGGGTGGGCCCCAATCTCCCTACCTGGGACCAAATAGGCTTGTGATTATCTCACTGTATAAATTTCCAGAGGGATATTGGTTGACCCTACCACCCCATCATCAAGTGAGATCAGCAAACATCATTTAACAGTAAAAATGTGATAGTAACACAGTATCAGGAGAATTATTAAAGAATGTTGCACTACTTACAGAACAAAATGCAGGTTAGCATTGCTTAATTCCAGAGAATTTTCTGTTGCAAAGGGAAAGCATAATTTCTTTAACTTGAGCAAAGGTTGGACACAGATTTGAACCGTTGCCTCCTGACTCGCATTCATGTGTGTATCTTCTTCTGCTTCTACACAATGAGCACTAATCCAAAAGAATTGCCGAAGACATGGTCCTGGATGGTTATTGATTCATTCAAGAGACATACTTGAGGTATAAGGACTTCTGAAATTAAGTTACACATCATCTCATGCTAAGACCATTACGCAACAGGCACAGCACACTGTTGGAAGAGTGTGCATGTTCCCGATTTCCTCCTGAGACAATTCTGCTGCAATATGGACAACAGGTTCATCACATTGTGGGAGTGAAATGACACTCCAAAGTTGAAGTACAAGGAACAGTACAGCTCTTGTTGGCAAAATATCTAAATTGCACACAAATTCGCCATGAAATTCTGGCAGTGTATGGCCCAAATGAGGTGCAATGCAATGTAGCATCCAGTCGTAGTGAAACAGTGCCAACAATTTGATGAAGACCATTCAGTCTTTCCAGCAATCTGGTTGGATATCTGGCAGGAAAGAGATTTTCCATCAAAGAGGAAGTTCACACAGCAGTCCTCAAATTGTTCCATGACTGAGTGGCAGATTTATATTGTCAAGAAACTGAACAGTTGGTGGGATGTTGCAATTTTTGTTTACAGATCTTGGTGACTGTAGTGAGAAGTAGTATCTACATCACTTTGAATTGTATCGAGCATATAGTAAAAGTTATTCAGTCTGTCATAGTAATGGGTAACTTTCTTTTTGAAGTCTCATAGTTTCCTGCTGCTTCCACACCTTTCTTTGACAATCATCAGATGTCAGGCTACTCCTGGATGCATCGGTGAATGGAATCCTACTCCAGTGATTGAGCACCCATCTCCACAGACCAGTGCTTTGGGGGAGGGATGTTAGCGTCAACTGTAATGGTGGCCACATTGATAATGTGGAGACTTGGATTCTGTCTTGACCATAGTTGCCTGATATCCCAGTATAGGTGGGATCATCCCAAATATCTGGTTGGAAACCCAACTCTCAACTGTACTTTGTTGGGATAGATAAAAATCCTGGTTACATAAAAATGGACAACATTTTATATAATGTTGTGGTCTTCACTTCAAATTGTTCATTACCGATTTCAATTGAGGGGCAGTCTTGTAAGAGTTACTGACTTTAAACTTCTGCTTTTATTAAGAGCGCTAAGTTGCCATACTTGACTCAATAGCCATTGTTTTCGAGTAGTGCATCAGAGGTCAATCGTGACAGTGCTTTGTAATTCTCTGGTGGAAAAATTGAATAGGGTTGTGCAGTTCCCTTCTCCTGTGGCAGCCTTAGTTGTCTTGATGAGAATAAATGATGATCTTATCAAAGCATTCAAAAGAGAATTTGTGATGAAGGAAGCTGGGATAATTTTTACTTACCCTTGTTTTGCCATATGCCTCCTTAAAATTCGTTTTTTCACTTTCAACTAATTACTATTAACATATGTGAATATAATCTGCATTTTCATAAAAGAGAAAGGTTGGCCCTCAGTTTTAAAGAATTTAACACCAGGTCTAATTTTGTGTGTGTAATTGATTTTCTAATTTATATTGAGTATACCTAGTTAGTATCTTTTAGTATAGTGCAAAATCAGTCATTTTTATGTAACTTGAATTCTATTGTTGACTTATAAACAAATATAAATCTTGTAATAATTGCAAACATTTGGAATATGAAATTCTAGTATTCATAACTATATATGTGAATTTCATGATTAATAGAAATAATTCGGCCTAACTCTTGTAGTAGAAGAAACTGTTAAAAAGACGGAATTTTTAGATGTATTCAGTTAACTGATTAAATTAAATTTTAATTGCAATTTCTGTAAATTTAACTTTGAACAATGTGTAGTTTCGGTACCTATTATTGTGGTGATGTATAAGGGTCATGAGACAGTCAGTACATGGCCAAGTTTCAGACGATGAAGTTGTGTTGGTTAGAACAACCACGATGCATCACCTTAACTGTGATGTAAGTGGTACAGGAATCGGCCATGTGTTCAAACAATGACAGTGTCTGTTCCATACACACCTGATTATTCCGAAAGTACTGTGAATTATTTGGTTATGTTTTTATTGCTTGTAGATGTTCAACAGTAAGCATTATGTGGATGTTTGCCTGTAAACTAGTAATGAGGCTTATGGGAAGTTGTGCACTGCCCATATATAACCGTGTATTATTGGGAGGTTTTGAAAAGTGAAAGTAAAAGACTGTGAAATGCAACTGTGCATCTGTCGGCTACATCATTTACAGCAGACAGTACTGAACGTCCACCCCCTATGTTTTCAGGACTTATGTCGACACTGAGGACAACAAAGAAACAAAGTAGGCAAACCACATCAAAATGGCAGTTTACTTGCAGCACAGTATAAACTATGTTGAAAAATGAATTGACTTTGGAGAATGTGTCTACAGGACTTTGAAACCATTTTCCCTGACAGTGAAACAGAGCTCATTTTCAGAATTTGTAGAAGTGATTTCTTGATATGAATTTCTTGTAGATGGGGATTTGATGTTTGAAGAATGTGTGCAGTTAAAGAACTTTGTCAAGGAAGAAGAGAAGAACTTTTTAAGCTGAAATGTGATTAGTGGAAGGAATTTTTTTCATTGTTATGAAAACTGTCAACTTCTTCAAACTTTTCCATTTTGCTTCAGATGATTTTTCAGCCTGATGATGAACACTTGGTGAGCTGAGAGGAACCTTTTCCCAGCAGCAACATTAGAGGCTGAAATAATAATGAAGATGGTTTAGTGATTTAAATGTCTCCAGTTTTGTTGCTTTCTTGACGAGGAAGAAGAGAAGATTCTATAAATGAGATTGAAAAGTGAGCAAAAATCTCAATAAGGTAAAAAACAGTGATTTGTTATATTGAATTTTGAATTGTAGCCTGTGTGTGTTTAGTCTTGGTTTTTTTAAAAATATCCCGATTTAGTTCATAAAAAACTTGGCAACTGGTCTGTACTAATACAGCTGCCTTCTAAATAGGCAGTGCACAGCTCTTTTGCATTTTCTTGTGGGTGCCTATGAGCCAAAACTCCTATGCTGTAATCAGGTTGTTGACTCCAGGCTACCACTGGAAGATGGTTTGTCTCACAGTAGTGGTTCTCTGTTTGAATGATGTCACTGTGGTGTATGACAAATTGACAGGCAACTTACCATGCTGCCAACCTTCCTGCCATAGACTGACAATGTGAATAAGCCTGAAATGATCCTTCAGAGCGTGTTTACAGGCAACGCAGTGCACACAGCTGAAGATTTTAATGAACCTGTCTCACAGAGACTTCTGTTCAATAGTAGATTATGATAAATATTCTGGTTAACAAAGTATCTGATTCCATTCATTTTTCAGCTATGTTTTTTCAATAATTGCAAATCTGCTGTTCAAAAATGGAAGCCTTTTGGATTGATAATTTGTTTGAAATTTCTTTCTTTTTCTTTGATGTTTGAGAATATTAATTATATTATAAATTTCATTTTTTTCAACTGTAAAATGGCATGTGTTTCACATTTTGAAATTATTTGGTTATGAAAATACCTCACAGCACTTCTCTATCAAATATAAACTGTTATAATTTTTCATAAACACCAGAATGGTTCCTGAAGTTAATATTGTAAATATGTGCCTTTGATGCTTTGCACCAGTGTGTTGAGTTGTGCTATCTTTGTTAACTTTCTCAATAGTTTTAGTGAGGTTACTGAATGAGAGTTGTTGTGTTGGACCAAGTCTTCGACTTGATGTCACATGGAACTAAGTGCAGTTTTATCTGTTGGACTGAGTAATGTGAACCCAGTGTATATCACGAACTGTAATTTGTTTTTATAATTGTGCAACTCTGAAATCAGTGTCCATTTAAAAGTGACTCTTTTTAGCCAGTTTCCAAAGCTTTAAAATCGTGGTGTTAATTGTTGATTACATTTGGAG
This sequence comes from Schistocerca americana, assembly GCF_021461395.2. Classification (NCBI taxonomy): domain Eukaryota; kingdom Metazoa; phylum Arthropoda; class Insecta; order Orthoptera; family Acrididae; genus Schistocerca; species Schistocerca americana. The sequence goes on along the minus strand of NC_060129.1, from coordinate 172,344,910 downwards.
GATTGGGCTTAACAAAAACTACAATGTTCTTTCATCTGCAAGTCAAGATATTAACTGAAAATATTTGACCTAGAGCCCACAATGAATTGTACTGCTAAATATATTTGGATGGTGAGCTGAGCCACAAAATACTTCAAATCATGTCGATGATTGTCGATACTGTTTTCTAGGTTATGCAAAAAGTGTCATTGGAACTCTATCCTACAGTGTCATATCCCAACGTTACACTTCAGACAGTTCTGACAAAGAATGTTACAGCTTTAATTACATCATTTCAATAATTTCTTGTTGTTCGGAATGAGGAACAGGACTCTTAGAAGACACGGGAATCAATGTTCAGAGAGAAGAAATAAAGCTCTTGATATCAGAGGCAGGAAAGGACTTGGAAGATAAGTTGAATGGAATGGAAGGGATAAAAATCATACATTGTTGACATTCCTACCTGAAATTTCCATTGGTTGTTTTAAAAATTCCACCAACCAACATGTTGCCCCCTGCCAGTGGTGTAATGTGATGCAGCATGGAGGGGCAGCTGGTCAGCACACCTTTCTCCTGGGATTTTTTGACTGTGGAACCACTACTAATCGGTCAAGCAGCTCCTCATCTAGCCTCACAAGACTGAGTGCATTCTGTACCAGTCTCCCCTCACCGAGGACAAATCGCCGGCAGTACCAGCAATCGAACCCAGGTCTGCCAAATGGCAGTTAGTTGAATGGTACAGCTAAGGAGGCAGACAATGGAATAGATAGTGTGTTAAAGAGCAGTTCTAAGATGAACATAAGACAAGGATAATGGAATGTAGTCAAGTTGAATCAGGAGATGCGGAGGGAATTACGAGGGATGATCAAAAAGTTTCCATTTGAAAGCTGTATGAGGAGGGTTCCTGTATCTCATCTGCACTCGAGTCTTTGTGGACCCACCGAGATGAAACTTTCAGCATTCCCAAAATATCCACAACAGTGTTATGAGCACACCCGTGGGAGATTCCAAATGTGGTTTCAATGTGCTGCAGTGGCCCTGCAAAACTTTATCATGAATTGTAGTTACTGTTTCATCAGTGGCAGGCTTTCCATTCCTTGGTGCTTCTCTCGCACTCATTCTTCTGTGTTTGAAGTCAGACGCCCAGTTTTTCACTGTTGCACAAGACGGAACACTGTCCGTAAGTGTATTCCGCGTGTCCTCCACAATTTCCCTGGACATCATTCTCTTCAAATGAAGGTATTCAACCACTACACAGTTCTTGATTCTCCCAATATTCACCACTTTGCTTACACTACAGTATAGAATGCATCTTAGTGGCTACACTAATGAAAGTGGAGCTGCAACATTTGACTTGCGTACCCATAAAGGGTCACCATAAAAGTAGGTGGTGGTGTTTGTGTGAGACATTACAGTAACTATCTGGGGCTAGAAACTTTCAGCCACCCCTCATATGACAATCGGGCAAAATTATGATGAGAACTGAGGCAATCATCCTACCAGTGCACCAGGTTTAAGATGCCCATTTGGTAGGGCACTGTGTCCTGCTTTGTCAAGAAGTCTGTCACTGCTTGCTGCACACCCTCTTCCAACAGGAGTCATTGATCCTTCAAGGCGTTTCTAAGGGACCAAAGGCATGATAACCACACAGGTAGAGATCAGGACTGTAGGGTGGCTACTCGAGTGTCTCCCACTTTAGCTGGTATATGCATTATGGGGATGCGTATTATCCAACTTGATGCACCATTGCACAGTGGTGGTTTTCAACAGAAGTGCTGCTTCATACACATTCTTCAATGTATGATGGATGTCTACCAGTGTTTGTTCTCCAGCAGCTGAGAAAAGAACAACAGTATGTGATCCTGTTTGGACATATTTGGTAATAACACTGCCGTAGTTCCAATTTCTACATTTACTACATGCACTTCAGAAAGGCACAAATGGCACACATTGCTTCTGTAACTACACTGGAGTCATGCTACGTTGCTGTTAATCTCTGGCAACACCCTTGATTGGGAACTTTTTATTGTCCATTATAGATTAGAAAATGAGACACTGAAGATAATAGAAGTGTTTTGTTATTTTGGTAACAAAATTATTGATGATGGCTGACACAGAGAGGATATAAAATGCAGGCTGGCCTGTCTGACGGACAGAATATCCGAGAAAGAGGAATAGGTTAAGAGTGGATATAAATTTAAACGTTAAGGAGTCTTTTCTGGAGGTATCTGCCTGAAGTGTAGTCTTGCTCCTAAACTAGATGTGAACAACAAGCAGTTCAAGCTAGAAAAGGATAGTATCTTTTGAAATGTGTTTCTAGAAAGAAATTTTGATGATTACATGGATGAAAAATAAAGGTAAACTCTGTCCATCGGTACTGGCCGACCACCGTGTCATCGTCTGCCAATGACATCCAGCACACCACTATCCTGCCTGTGTCAGTTTTCTTGACTTCGAGCCCTGCCTGCTCGAGTAGCTCCTCAGTTGGCATCACAAGGGTGAATGTACACCGTTCCAATCCTCTCACCCAGGGAAAATCCCTGGCAGTACTGGGAATCTAAACCTGTGTCCTCCCCATGATAGGCCGCAGCAGTGGACACTAAGTTACAGAGGTGGATAGATGACTAGGACTGGTACTAGATACCCTCTGCAATGCACCTAGAGGTGGCTTATGGAATAATTATGCAGTTGCAGATCAAATTACTAAGGAGATGGTACTGAATGAAATTGAGGAGAAATGAAATTTTCAGCACAACTTGACTAAAAGAAGGAACTGGTTGATAAGACATACCCTGATGCATCAAGGAATCATCAATTTGGTATTGGTGGGATTTGAGTGATGGGAGGAAAAACTGTTGAGTGGGAAATACAGTAAGCAGGTTCAAATGGATGTAGGCTTGCATATGATAGACTAGCATAGAGAGCTGCATCGAACCAGTCTTTGGACTGAAGACCACAACAATAAAAACACTTGGCTGCATGTAGGAATTTTCTGTGGTCAGGAAAGCAATGAGAAAGGATTTTCTGATAAAGAAAACTGTAAACACTATACATAAATGTGACGTAAAATGTTTCTTGAACTGTTTATGAAGTCAGAGAAATCATATATTAGTTCTTTTGGCATGAAAAACCTGTACAGAATGACTCAACCACACCTATCCATGGGTTTTATGCAACCTTCATTGCCTACAAATGTCATGGGCAAGATTTTCATTTCTCTCACCCACTACATGCAAATTACTAGTCCTACATAAAAAATGAACAGTATGTTTTTTGTGGGAAATTTAATGTAGCCATTTTTGGGGGGGAGGGGGGGTGGTGGTATACACCACTTCTAACAAACACCGAACAATGCGCTCTAGTACACGGTCGCCAAATACATCGCTGGCCGCACTTCTCTGGGCGGCTCGCGGCTATCATCGCTGGCCGCCTTCGCGCGCGCGCGTATGTCAGCACACAGCAATTGGCTACGCCAGGAAACATTGCGATTGGTTTTCCCTGAAAAACAGCGACCCCAGCCGACGGCTCCATTAACTAGCAATCCTAATATAAACCCAGCTGCTGCCGCAAATGACAGTTCTCATCGGGAAGTGCAGTACGCCGTGTTCCAGCTGCTTGTGGATGACTCGCCGCACCTCTCGAGGTTACCTGGCTGCTCAGCGGAAAATCTTGCGACTTCACTCGGAGAGACTGAACTTCACTGGACTTGGGAATAATTACGGGACATGCACCCCACCATGAACATTTGGACATTGGCATAACCCAACTTTAATTTTGCATTACTTCTGAGTGTGAGCCTGGGTAGATGCTTGACTAACATAATTGTTAAAAAGTGATTTGTGATTTAATAAACCAGACTGAAGATGTTATTGTGTTATTCCTGGTTATAACAAGGGGGTTATACATTTTTGCTAGAGGCCCAAATGCATTTTTCTTAAATAACACAAAAAGTGTAGTCTCCAACAAAAACTTATTCCAGTACAAAATTTAATGTAGTTAATTTTTATACAAAAATGTCCTGTTCATTGTTTTTGTAGGCCTAACAGTGTGCATGTAATGGGGAGAGAAGATTAAAATCATGGGTGTGGTTCTTGAAGATGTTGCAGGCTCCATAAAACTTTATGGCAGGGGCAGCTGAATAACCCTGTGTATGATCCAGAAGATTCAACAACATTCTTAACACACCTCATGGTCAAACACGGCTGCTGATAGAAAATAGGTGATTCATATTGGTTTTGTGTATCCCCATTATGTGACTGCAGTAAAGAAGAGGATGTGGGATGTTCTCTGTCAACTTTTATACCCACACTGGTATGCCAAAAGACATTAAAATATACAAGGCATGCCAGAAAAGTAAGTACCATTGTGGGAAAAGGACTCATGAAAACATTTCTTCAGACCAAAAGAAGGACCCAAAAAATTACTGACCAGTATCATTAACATTGGGTTCCCTGCTAAATTGTAGAACACATTCTGAATTCAAATGCAATAAATTTCCTAGATACTGTGAAACTTATGTCCACAAATCAGCATGGTTTTAGCAAGTATTACTCATGTGAAGCTCAGCTTGCCTTTCTCTCACATGAGATACTGCAAACTATGGAAAAAGGGCAACAGGGAGACTTCATATTCTCAGATTTCCAAAAAGCATTGGATATGGTGCCCCACTGCAGACTGTTACTGAAGGCATGAGCATAAAGAATAGGTCTCCAGATATGAAAGTTGCTCAAAGACTTCTCCAGTAGCAGGACCCTGTGTGCTGTCCTTGAGGGCTGGTGTCAGTCAGTGACAAGGATATTGTAAGGAGGGCCTCAGGGAGACGTGAAAGGACTGCTATTTCTTTTTTTTTTTTTTCTGTATGCTAAAATGATGTGGCACTGTGGGTGAGCAGCAATCTGCAGCCGTTTGTCGATGATGCTGTCATGCACAGGAAGGTGTCATCATTGAGTGACTTTAGGAGAATACAAGATAATATATCTAAAAACAAAGTTGATGTGACTTACCAAACAAAAGCGTTATTATGTTGATAGACACACAAATAAAAACAAACACACACACCAAATTCAAGCTTTCGCAACCCACGGTTGCTTCATCAGGAAAGAGGGAAGGAGAGGGAAAGATGAAAGGATGTGGGTTTTAAGGGAGAGGGTAAGGAGTCATTCCGATCCCGGGAGCAGAAAGACTTACCTTAGGGGCAAAATAGGACAGGTATACACTCGCACACACACACATATCCATCCGCACATATACATTCTATCCACAATTGACCACACATCCCGCTGAGTAGAGGCAGTCCCCTTACCTTACTTCACAGCCGAGACTGTGGCCGAGGGTTTTATCTCCTCACGGATTGCTAGGTTCGGTTGTCCAACCACCATCACCACTGACTGAGGTCAGCAGTTTGAATCTTACATGTTTACCATTTTATGTAACATCTGCGCCATAAAGAAAATTCACACCACAGCCTACCACCCACAAAGCAACGGGCTAGTGGAATGGTGGCACCACACTCTAAAAACAGCGTTCAGGTGACAGAACTGCCTCTGGTCTGAAGCACTTCCATGAGTACTCCTCCGCCTCTGTTCAGCTTTCAAGCCCGACTAATAGGGAACTATCTCAGAATTCGTTTTTGTGGAGAACCCCGTCCTACCAGGGCAATCCATCACCCTCAAGTACCTGAAGACTCCCCCCACCCCCCTCTAACGATGTCATAAGTTGCATGCACACACACCTCAAACATACACATCTGCACCCACCCATCAGCCACTCCCGCCAGACGCTTACTTGCCAACCACTCTCAACACTTGCTCCCATGTAATGCTGAGAGACAATTCGGTCTGACAACCTCTGCAACCACCTTATCTCGACCCTTTTAAAGTCCTCCAGCAGGGCGATGCAACTTTTGACATCAATGTCAAAGACAGTCCTCAAACTGTTTTGTTACACCAACTCAAAGCAACATTCGTGGACCACGATGTCCCTCTGCTGGCTCAGTCTGATCCTCCTAATGACTCTCCACCCAGCCTCCCTCCTGCTGTGGAGTCTGACAATGTATCTCCTCGGGCCACCACACTGTTTTATTCACCTGACACCTCCCTGTCACCTTTTGCGGGTTTCTCAGACATGTCATCCTCCACCTCGTGTGCAGGTTTTTACCTGTACCTCATCGACTGTGGAGACACCCTCTCCCATAGTCACCCTGCTCTGCAATGTACCCCCACACGGCGTGGACAACATTTCAGTCATCACTCTCAATGTTTGAGTTCTCACTCTACTCACAGACACCACAGCCCCGCCACCCAATGACCAGTTAAACATCAGTGTTGTGCATAGCCTCACCCTCCCTTGTGAGTGTGATCTGATGACAATTTGCGCCTTCATCTCACCGGACAGCTCGATCAGCATCCGGGCTTGCCACACCCACACCCACACACACACACACACACCCTACCATCCACCGTTCAACCCACCTGCTCTCAGGCTGGCCGCCGTATCTTCCAACCTCGCTGGCTCAACGGCTCCCGTTGCTTTGCCTCCGAATTGCGCCCCGGCAGGGGTGGAGGACCTGGTTGTGCAGCTACCAGCTCGTACGAATACCAGCAACATTGATGCCCACATGGTCTTCCCTCAAGAATCATATGCAGCACTCCTTACTGCCAGGGAGGGAGTGGGTGGGGGGGGGGGCTGTGTGGCGTTGATAGGTCATATTGACGATAGTCAACATTAATCTTTGGGACTCAGGTCGCTCATCCGAGCTGCCATTTTAATTCAGTCCGTTCTTAGACCTTGTACTGTGTGCGTGTGTATTATAATTGTCGACACGTATGTATGTGCAAATATTACTGGGGACAGTTTATTCCATACACCGCTACTCGTATCCTGTTCCCATAAATCGTATTGTAAATATGTTACTCCTAGTCTGTCTGATTTTTGCTAATACCAGTAATATTGCAGGGGATAAATGATTCCACATTAGGTGGCAGTGGCCATGAGTGTGTGAATATATAAGTGCTTTCTATCTCTGAACATGGTCTTTCAGCCAAAAGCTTAAATGTTTAGTACTGTTTTCATTATACCTGTCTGCAGCTCACTGATTGCTCCATGTGGTAAATAGCAGTCCATCTTTTTCATAATATTGTTCATATTGTGTTTTTGTTTCATATAAAATAGAAGCTACTTTAATCACATGATTTTCTGCAGGCTCATATATATTTGTTTCTGCTTACAAATCCATGTATGAACTGCTAAATTGTAAGTATATTGCTCATATTCTACCTTATTTTTGTTTCTGTTCACTTTCATACTTTCTTGCATTTAATGGAGAACTCATTGGAGTGGGAGGATGATTCTAGTGAATCAATTTTTGCTAAAATGTATTGTTTTTAGTACTTGTCAATAATGTGTGAAAAAATATTTGTAGCTGCTGTTGAATTTTTCAGTATTTGTGAGGAAGAATTCTCTAGTCAATGAGACTACAAAACATAGTCTGTGGCAAAAAGCAATAGTATTTAAAGCAGAATTGCATAGTCATTCAATGACAAGATGTAAAAAAGTTAAATACCAATTTTTTCAAAAGCTTGCTAGCATGAAGTTCTCCATTAAATGTGAGAAAGCCCAGAAGAGCGGTGTGAACATAAAGTAGAAAATTCGCAACATATTAAAGCTAATTTAAATCAGGTAGTTCACATGTAGATTTGTACGCAGAAACAAATATATGTGAGCTGACAGAAAAGCATGCGGTGAATCCAGCTTCTATTTTATATGAAACAAAAAGAAATATGGAATCATTTACCACACAAAATGTTATGGAACAGTGCAGTACATACAAAAAGTTGTAATCAGGAACTCAATGTGATGAAACCAGCTCTCTTTGTCATGTCATATGCTTGTTGGATTTTTACATGTGCTAACGTGCAGTTATTCCCACATGATAATGGCTACATGATCACAATTGCAATATTTGGATTTACAAATCAACAGTTTTACAGTCAAAAGGTGAACATATTGCCATTTACAAACTCATTTATAACTGTAGATCTCAACTATGAGAAATTAATCTTTGTTTTTTGATTGAGATTTCATGAATATATTACCTTGTATAGTCACAAAAGATTTCCGTGCATGCACTTAATCGTTAAACTACAAAGCCCTCCAATAAAGTATAAATGAAAAATATTATCATCTAATACTTATATTCTGTTTGCTAAATGACTCAGTTTGTGCCCTTCTACAACACATTCCACATTTATAATGTGACACTCCGGTCACATCCAATGACAAGGCCATTTCCCTTATTTATAGTGTTTCTGTTAACTTTGTCAGTAGAAACCTGCAAACAGTCTGTTGTAAAATTGAAATTGTGTGGTTTCAATAAAGAATACAAACATAAAACTGTGTTTTATCATGATTTTTAAAGAACTACTTACAAATCATCACATAATTAAAATACTGTAGTTAAGTACTGTATTATTATTCTTTACTATGCATTACAGTGTGGGCTGTAATTACCATATGGTGGTGAAACTTGGTAGATACACTAATGGGATAATGCAGAACCAATTTACATTGGGAAAAAATTAATTTCAATTTTTGCCACCAGGTGCAAATCTAATGCCATACAGCATTTTGTAGACATCTCCAGAGCTCATATTGAACAAATTGTGTAAGATGTGCTTAGTAATAAACTGATAATTATTCCCTTCTGTCTTGTTCGAACTTTTCTACTCGTGTCCTGTTCCTCATCTACTTCATGTGCAAACATGTCTATACATCTTTCTTGCATTCACAGTGCCAGATTTGCACTAAGCGGCCAAAATTGGAACTTAATATTATTATTTTTTTTTTTCCAGAGTAAATCACTTCTGTATTTACACATTATAATATCTACCAAGTTTTGCTGCCACATGATAAGTACAGCACACACTGGACCTCTGTGAGTAGCTGCATTTTAATTATAATCACCCAGTACTAGGGTGTTAAATTGTTCTTTAAAATCATTTATTTGCAACATACTACACATGAATCTGTTGGATTGGGCATAATTCCTAGTATGTGTCAACCTTACACTAACTAAATCATCATGAGACAACATGCATTGTAATCGGCTTTTGTTAGCTGCAAATTGCATATAATATTTTGATGTGTGGTTTTATGACATGTTGTTAAACATATAGACTGTTAATATGCTTCATTGGGTATTAAAAGTTGTATGATACACTGTTACATGAAGCAATGAGTATGGATAATAATATGCTTCACATGCAGACTGTTGTATTACTATAAAGTGTTGACGAAGAACAATGAAGCAGTTGTGAGTAATGCCAGTGTGAATGTTTACCACAGTATTGGAGATCTGCATGTTTATGATGAAATTAAACAGAAAAGAGGTCAAGATAAGGAGATACATTTAACTCTTACTGCTACAGCAGTTGGTTGGTATTACAGATTGAAGACCTCTGGCAGAAAGGAGGATCATAGCAAGGAATATGAAAGTAAAGTACAATTAGCAGAACTTTAAAATTAATTTTGTTATGTGTGCATTACAACATGTGAAGGGTGACGCAAAAGAAATAAAATTTTAGAAAGTAGAAAGTTTGCATACTTGCTTGCTTAGAGCAAATCACTTGTTTTTAATTTTTATTTATTTATGCATTTATTTTACCTGGCAAGATTAGGGCCTTCAGGCCCTCTCTTACACCTAGCCAGGCATACTCAGATTCAACAAATTTCAGTTGCTACAGAACATTAAGGACATATAACATGTTATACAGTATTAATGTTAAAGAAAAAAATAGAGATTATAAACATAGTACAATGATATTTATAACAATCAGAAAATAATTATAACAATCAAGAATAATAATAATAATAATAGTAATGACTATGTATATGAAAGTAAACATATTTTTCTTTTATGAATGTCAGTCCTATTGCTAGTTGGGAATTTTCTCGTTATATTTTTGCAGCTTGTGAGTTATTCTCATCAAGCAGAGACATAAGACGATAGAATGGGATGAAAGAGATATAGAAGAGGTAGATAGGTTAGAGGAAGAGAAATAGAACGGTAAAATTCGAAGCTATGATGGAGAGGAGAAAGAAAGAGATGAGAGGGGCACAACAATGTTGGCTATACTGTCCCTAATATGTAAGTCTTGAGTTCCCTCTTGAATGTTGAGTGGTTCTGGATAAGACGCAGATCACAGGGGAGCACGTTCCATAGTCGTATGGCTGAGATGGAGAATGACACGGAGAAAGATTTTGTGTTATGTAAAGGTACAGCCAAGATGCTAGACATATCCGATCTGGTATTGAGGTTGTGGAATGATGATAGGTGTTTAATGTGAGAAGATAAGTATTGGATGCACCAGTGGCTAAGAAATCGATGAAGTAAGCACATCGTGTGGAGATCGCGTGCCTTATGTGGGCGTATCCAACCTAGCTGGGAGTATGAGGGGCCGATATGATCATACAACCGTATGTTGCATACGTATCTAACACAAGCATTCGTCACTAGCTCGAGGCATTTCGAATTTTCACTATTTGTGCCGTGTTGAACTACATCTCGGTGGTAAAGATTAGGCAAGACTAGTGTTTGGACTAATTTTTGTTTAACACGGGTTGGAAATATTTTTCAAAATTTTTGAATTGCATGTAGGGAGGAGAGCGATTTCCAGCAAGCTGTGACTGTTTGTTCTTCCCAGTTTAGGTGTTCATCCAAGATTATTCCAAGGTCTTTTACTGTTTTTTGGTATGGTAGTTGGGTACCATTGAGGAGTATTTGAGGGACTGTTTCGCGAAAGTACCGACTGATTAACTTTGGATGAGATATAACTATGACCTGGGATTTCTTGGGGTTTAGTTTCAGACCCAGGTTCAGTGCCCATCGAGAAACAGAGCAAAGATCTGCGTTCATACTCGCTACTGCGTCAGCAATGTTCTTGGGGCTTGCACTTATGTGCAGTTGGATGTCGTCGGCATATAGATGGTAGTTGCAGGAGTGAATCACTGAAAAAATATCATTAATGTACAGTGAGAAGAGTAATGGACCAAGGACAGAGCCTTGGGGAACTCCAGAGCGCACGTTTTTCCATGATGACTTTTCCGACCCACAAATGACTTGTTGATTTCTGTTTTTGAGGTAGCTGTCGAACCAGTGTATTGCGCTGTTTGAGAAATTCAGTTGCTTCATTTTAATTAGTAATATATCGAAGTCAACTGTATCAAAAGCCTTGCTAAAGTCAAGCAGTGTTAGGATGGTAGCTTCACGTCTGTCCATAGCATGTTTAATGTCAACAGTTACTTTGATTAATGCAGTTGCTGTACTATGATGCTTTCGAAAGCCTGACTGATATTTGTCATGGATGTTATGAGTTTTGAGGTAATCCGTCAGCTGTTCATGGAAGATGTATTCTAGGGCTTTAGATATTGCAGGTAGTATGCTGATCGGCCTGTAGTCACCTGGCGACTTAGGGTTGTCAGTCTTGGGTATAGGTTGAATTAAACTTTGCTTCCACTCAGTAGGATATGTACTACTGACAAGAGACAGGTTGAAGATGTCTGTGATAACTGGAGTAAGAGTGTCTACGACATTCTTAATCATGCCAATGCTCACTCCAGCATTTCCTACTGCCTTGGAAGAGATTCTCATAATTGCCTTGTGTACTGTGCCGGTAGTGACATGTTTTAGGAAAAACTTGTCTCTCGAGAGATTGATATCTTGGGGCTGGTAATTTGTCGTTGCGTGGCAGTTTACAGCTGTTGATAAGAAATCGTTTAATTCTTCTGCAGACGCTTGATAAACAGCGTTAGATCTTCGCTTCCCTATACCGAAACTGCGCAGCTTTTTCCACATAGCAGCAGGTTTTGATATGCCGCATACGACAGAGCGGGCGTGTCTGATTTTGGCATTCCTCACGCTTTGCTTGGTTCTATTTCGGAGTTTCCTATAAGCTTCGTACGCCTCGGGAGTTGGGTTACGCTTGAAGGCCCTATACGCAGCATCACGTTTATTCATTATCTGGCGTAATGCAGTGGTGAGCCCTCTTTACCTTGACAGTGCGTTGAGGAGTATGTTTATCATACAGTGCAATAATTTTGCGACATAATTCCCGAATTTTTCCGTCTAAAGTCGGTTCATTGCTTATATCATGCCAAGGGATGTCTGAGCAATCCTTTTGAAGAGCGTCATGGTTAACATTTTTTAGGTTTCTGTAGGTTACCAGGTGAGATTTTTCTTTGGTAGTATGCACTGAGTAATTTAAGAATATCACGTCATGAACAGAGAGTCCCGGAGCGGATGTCTGATTGGCGCGAATTATTTTATCTGGTCGCTTTGTTGCTATTATATCTATGAATGTATGGCTGTGTGGCGTGTGATGAGTTGGGTCCAGCGGTGTTAAACTCATATCACTGGAGTGGAACAGTCTCCTTAGTTTTTCTGCAGAGGGAGATTTTAACTGTAAGTCGATGTTTGTGTCGCCCATAATGATTATGTGTTCATACAGTGTCACGAGCGAGGACAGGGCAGATTGAAAGGAGGACATAGCACCGACGTTTGGAGGTTTATAGATTACTCCAATTAGCAGTTTCTGATTTGATGTATTTATTTCGAAAGACAAGAACTCTGCTTCTCCTTCGCCCTTTGCATCCGATGTGCATAGTATAGTAGGTCTCAGATCAGAGCGAACATAGGCACCCACACCACCCTCGCGTCGTGTTTCACGATCTGCCCTTAGGAGAGAGTAACCAGTGATTCGAATAGCGTCGGAAGAAATATTTGGTTTCAACCAAGTTTCAGAGACGAGGATAATATGGAACAGCGATTGGCAGAACAGGTCACAGAACTCGTCGAAGTGAGCCGTTAGCGATTGAGCGTTCGCGTGGGCCACAAAAAGCCCGCCGCCGGAACCGGTCCGTCCCATTGTGGCTGCCTGTAGGACCGAGCGCGCTCCGTTTACCTGCTGGCCGGAAGAGGGACAAGAGCTGGATTTCGCGGGGGAAGACTATTTACAGGTGTGTCTGAGGTCGTGACTGACTCAAGCGTCTGTGGGCTAAAGGTGAAAGACAAGCTGGAGGTATCGGAGAAGGGAGCGAAAAGAAAGATGGAAAGTGGCAGTAGTGGTTACGAAAAAGATAATAGTAGTAGTAGTGGTAGTGACGGGGATGAAAATAACAGATATAGAAAGGCAGTTTTAAGGAGATTCCTGTTATTGGAGAATGTTAATTCCCGTTTGACTGACAATATGAATATACATGAGCACTTATGATAGACAAATAAAGAAGAAATATTTATGTGAAACAATTGACTGATTTTAAATAGAGTACTTATGGTACTTATAGAAATAACGAAGCAATATTTACGTAAAAAAATGACAAGAAAGAATAAAAATTAACTTCTATTAGACAGAGTACAATATGAGACTTTGTGTCTCGCGAGATTTCGCTCAGTCTTTCAGTTCGGACATGTTCGTCACCGTTTTCCTCCCTCCTTCCGTCTCGACTACGATCCTGCGTCCATACATTTTGAAGGCCGAACTGTGTGATCGCAGTGTTCAAAACTTTTAGTCTTTCGCGCGTCAGATCTTCCCTCAGGGTAACCCCGTTCTTGGCGAGTTTTCTTTTCTGAGCAAACACTTCAGCTCTTTTCCGGTATGACACAAATTTAATTATTATGGGCCTGGGCTTCATCGCACCTGGTATCCTGCGCCCAACACGGTGGCTTCTGTCAATATCGGCCACGTCGATCTGCACGCCAAGTTTCTCACGCACGAAGCTAATGGCCAGGTCGTCGGTGTTTTCACGATCGTTTTCAGCTACCCCGAACAAGCGCAAGCTGTTCCTTCGCTGATACTGCTCAATGTCATCGGTGGCCGCAGACAGTTTAGCTTCTAGGTCGGCGGCTTTTTTCTCTTGTGCGGCCAGGGACTTTTTAAGAGACTGGATTTCGGTGCTGTTGCGCCCGACAGACTCTTGCAGTTTGTCCATGACCGCGGCCGTCACAGAGTCCGTGATGGATTGCACTATTACGCCTAGCGTGCCTTTACCGCGCCGCGCCGCGCCGCACTCACCTGGGACGGGACGAGCTCCCCGATGTCGGGCAGCGAGGCCTCACCTGCCGCCGGAGACCGGGCGCCCGCGCTGCCTGCGCCCCTGTAGCCTCGCCTGCTGCCGCTTACTCGTGCTCTTCCCATTTTTCACTCACTTATCACTTGTGGTAATCAACGGAGAACAACACACCACGGCAAGTAACACTTGTTTAGTCGGATGCACACGTTGTGGACTGCCGCACTTCTCTGCAACACCGTCAATGAGCGGAAAAACTCGCGAGCCAAAGAAACGCGCGTCACTCAGTGGCCGCCATCTTCACTGGGGGAATCGAAATAATAAACGACGGAAAAAAAGTGTGGGTCAGTTTCTTCCTCATTTTTCGGGACTTCTGATAATAGTAAATCTTTGGCTTTTTGAGGGCGTGGTAGACAGGTACAAGAGATTAGTTTAGGATTAGAATTTGGGTCAGATTCAGTGCCAGGAGGTTCTGTTTCTATCTGGCTAGCTTCAAAGTACTTCACCATCTACAAAGTGATGCATTTCAATGTGAATGGTTTGTTCTGTGCTAGGTCTACTCTTTACTGCACAATGCTGTTCCTTCCATGCTATTAAAACCAGGATGTTATCAAAACATACGCACAGTGGCAGACGGGAGTCTGCAGAAATATTTCCCGTGGGATGGGCCGGGAGGAAGGGAGGGGGGAGGCGCGTCGGGGCTGGAGTGCATGATTCTGAAACTGGCACTTTGTGTACAAATCAGCTGCTCAGTTACGAGATGCATCAAGCTACAAGACCCTAACTCCATAAGCGCTACAACTGGTCAAAGCTAAGGTTTAGCAGTATTGTGGAGAATTCTTATCTGGAAGAGTATGAGTGTACTGTGACGAATGAAAACTCTTTACTCCAGATTCCAGGGAGAGTTTGGGGCGATGGATGAAAGTGCCCCTTTGCTTCTCCTCCCCTCCCCACCTCCCCCCCTCTCCCTCCCCCCTCCCCCCCCCCCCCATTTCCCCTCGCGGGCGCCAATGGCTGGCCCGTTCATTTTGAGAACATTAGAGCTGCAGTAACCGATCTGAGAAACTGTTCTAGATGTCCTTGCGCGTCGCTATTACAACTCAGAACTCCAGTGGGAATGGCGGTTATCGCTGAAACAACTGGTTTTCGGCTCTTATCAGTTTCTCCTGCCTCACTTTAACCTAATTGTTAAAGCCCGTCACAATACCAGTTCTTGTAATAACCGATTTTCAGTCTTTTATTTACATTATTTCCTCTAGTATACGTAGAAATCAAACAAAGATAAAAAAATTTAGTCTTCCTCAGTTTCTTGATAAATGGAATCAAAATGTTAAATTAAATACTTTTATGATGACCTGCAGGCGTCCAGAACGAAATCAGAATTATATTAATACCGTCAGCTGCCCACGGTTGTCGATATATATCAACGGGGTAAGGTGAAAATGTGTGCCCCGTCTGGGACTCGAGCCCGGGATCTCCTGCTTGCATGGCAGATGCTCTGTCCATCTGAGCCACTGAGGGCACAGACGATAGTGCGACTGCAGGGACTATCTCGCGCACAGCTTCCGCGAGACACACATTCTCACCACGTATGTCCACACACTACATTCGTAGTGTCCCACCCCAACACACTCATTACTCGTGGAAGACATTCTTACCGAGTCCCGCAAGAGTTTGGGGACTATGTGTGCATCTGCACAGAAGAAGAAGGTCATGGCCGGTATTGCCAGAACTATATACTTATATGGATTGGTGTCTGTTCTTTCCGACATGTCTTCCACGAGTAATATGTTGGAGAGGGACACTACGAATGTAGTATGTGGACATACAAGGTGAGAATGTGAGTCTCGTGGGAGGCGTGTGCGAGACATTCCCTGCAGACGAAGTATCCACTGTGTGCTTGGTGCCTCATATGGATAGAGCGTCTGTCATTTTAGCAGGAGATCCCTGATTCGAGTCCCGGTCAGGGCACACATTTTCACCTGTCCACGTTGATATTTATAAACGCCCTTGAGCAGCTGACGGTATTAATATAATTCTAATTTCGTTAAATTAAATAGTCAAATAAAACTTCGTCCGCTGTTCGCTGCTGGCAAGTGCTTCTATACTACAGAAAACTGCCAGTATTCTCCTATTGATTTAGGTTTTTAGAAGCTCTGCTCAAAAATTATATTGTAATCGGTTATCACAGCACTATGTGGGCATTACGTATAGTCCAGGGATAAAGGGTGAAAACTGCGGCTGGAGAACTCTCTTTTTCGTTTTAATTCCTCTGTTTTCGAGGGCTGCAAGCAGATAACGGCACACTACGTAGACACAGGCAGCAGATCAGGCACTTTCTATTTTTATCCCGAACTATGAATGAGTTGTTAAATTTTAACTTTTTTCTTTGTATGTTGTCGCAAGTCGACCAAATCGACTAGTGTGCTTCACTCGTACCGCATATCGTAAAATACTTCCTGACGTCCAGATGGTGCCATTCTGTATTACAACTGACATTCGACAACAGCGAGAAACTGCGTCAAGTCTCGCACACTGCGTGTATAACAGTCACAATATTATCTCGGCAATCCATTTGTTGCTCATTTCTGTCAGCTGTGTTACTAAAGTGGCATAGATCACTTTTCCCATTTTTCTGTAATAACGCAGTATTTCAAAGGTATGGAAATCTTACGAATAAAATTACTCGTTTTTTTAAAAAAGGTTTATTTGTGGTTCATGGTGTGGGTTCCTGTAGTCATGTCCTAGTTCATGAACGACGGGCAACGTATGAGTGGCCAAGTAAGTGGTCCCGACAGTCGGGATACCAGTTACTTTGGAATAAGGCTGGGCATCTCGGACATATTCCGAGTCGTGGTCACCTTTGTGCTCATACGGCAAAGACTACCAAATCCACCGGTTAGTCCCTCAGCCGTTAGGGGTAAAACCCAATGGGACTCGGGGCAAGTAAGGCTAGCAACCTGCTTCCCTGGTACCTTAAATATGATGCTGGCAACAATCAGAGCAAAATGCCTCGGACCTTTGGAGGTGACGGAGTCCCATCTCTAACTGACAAACCAGGGACTCCCAAGATACGACTTGGCAAACAAATGGTAATGAGATGGGGAGCTATTAATATCAATGGGGGCTACTCTGGGAAGAAGGTAGAGCTGGCAGAGGCTGCAAGTAAGATGGGGCTGGACGTTTTAGCTGTTAGTGACATTCGGGTAAGAGGTGAGAAAAAACAGGAAGTGGGAGAATACAAGGTCTACCTGTCAGGAGTCAAAGCAGGAATAGCACAATGGGGTGTAGGGCTTTACATCAGGAAAGAAATGGAACCCAGCGTAGTTGCAATAAGGTATGTAAACGAACAACTGATGTGGATAGATTTGACAGTGTCTAGCAAGAAAATTAGGATTGTGTCAGTATATTCGCGTTGTGAAGGGGCAGATCAAGATAAGATGGATAGTTTTTATGAGGCACTCAGTGATGTAGCTGCTAGAGTAAAGGACAAGGACAGTGTTCTGCTCTTGGGTGATTTTAATGCCAGGATTGGAAATCGAACAGAAGGGTGTGAAAAGGTTATGGGTAAATTTGGAGAGGATATGGTGCCCAACAGGAACGGGAAACAACTCTTGGATTTCTGTGCCAGTATGGGCTTAGTAATCACAAACTCCTTTTTTAAACATAAGAACATTCACCGGTATACTTGGGAAGGCAGGGGAACCAGATCTGTCATTGACTATATAATAACAGATCAGGAATTCAGGAAGGCTGTGAGGGACAAACGTGTATTCAGGGGATTCTTTGATGACACTGATCATTATTTAATCTGCAGTGAAATTGGGATTGTGAGGCCGAAAGTGCAGGAGGTCAGGTCCATATGTAGGAGGATAAGGAAGTCAGGCACAAGTACATAACAGCGATCTCAGAAAGGTACCAGTTAGTTGAATGTAGTCAATTACAGTCATTGGAAAAGGAATGGACAAGGTACAGGGACACAGTACTAGAAGTGGCTAAAGAATGTCTTGGAACAGTAGTGTGTAAAAGTAGGATGAAGCAAACAGCTTGGTGGAATGATACAGTCAAGGCAGCCTGTAAAAGGAAAAAGAAGGCGTATCAAAAATGGCTACATACCAGAACCCAGGTAGACAGAGAAAGTTATGTTGAAGAAAGAAACAAAGCCAAACAGATAATTGCGGCATCCAAGAAGAAATCGTGGGAAGACTTTGGAAACCGGTTGGAGACTATGGGTCAAGCTGCTGGAAAACCATTCTGGAGTGTAATTAGCAGTCTTCGAAAGGGAGGTAAGAAGGAAATGACAAGTATTTTGGACAGGTCAGGAAAACTGCTGGTGAATCCTGTGGATGCCTTGGGCAGGTGGAGGGAATATTTTGAAGAGTTGCTCAGTGTAGGTGAAAATGCGATCAGTATTGTTTCAGATTTCGAGGTAGAATGGGATAGGAATGATGATGGAAATAGTATCACATTTGAGGAAGTGGAAAAAATGGTCAATAGATTGCAGTGCAATAAAGCGGCTGGGGTGGATGAAATTAAGTCGGAACTCATCAAATACAGTGGAATGTCAGGTCTTAAATGGCTACGCAGGATAATTGAAATGGCCTGGGAGTCTGGACAGGTTCCATCAGACTGGACAAAAGCAGTAATCACACCAATCTTTAAACATGGAAACAGAAAAGATTGTAACAACTACCGAGGTATCTCTTTAATCAGCGTTGTGGGTAAAATCTTCTCAGGTATTGTTGAAAGGAAAGTGCGAGTATTAGTTGAGGACCAATTGGATGAAAATCAGTGTGGGTTTAGGCCTCTTAGAGGTTGTCAGGACCAGAGCTTTAGCTTACGGCAAATAATGGAGAAGTGTTATGAGTGGAACAGGGAATTGTATCTATGCTTTATAGATCTAGAAAAGGCACATGACCGGGTTCCTAGGAGGAAGTTATTGTCTATTCTACAAGATTATGAAATAGGAGGCAAACTTTTGCAAGCAATTAAAGATCTTTACATGGATAGTCAGGCAGCAGTTAGAGTTGACGGTAAATTGAGTTCATGGTTCAGAGTAGTTTCAGGGGTAAGACAAGGCTGCAACCTGTCTCCACTGTTGTTCATATTATTTATGGATCATATGTTGAAAACAATAGACTGGCTGGGTGAGATTAAGAAATGTGAACACAAAATAAGCAGTTTTGCATATGCGGATGACTTAGTTGTGATGGCAGATTCGATTCAAAGTTTGCAAAGTAATATTTCAGAGCTAGATCAGAAATGTAAGGACTACGGTATGAAGATTAGCATCTCCAAAACGAAAGTAATGTCCGTGGGAAAGAAATATAAACGGATTGAGTGCCAAATAGGAGGAACAAAGTTAGAACAGGTGGA
Source organism: Schistocerca americana (assembly GCF_021461395.2). Taxonomy (NCBI): domain Eukaryota; kingdom Metazoa; phylum Arthropoda; class Insecta; order Orthoptera; family Acrididae; genus Schistocerca; species Schistocerca americana. The sequence continues at coordinate 172,325,494 of NC_060129.1, read as the reverse complement.
CGGTTTCAAGTACTTAGGATGCATATTCTCACAGGATGGCAACATAGTGAAAGAACTGGAAGCGAGGTGTAGCAAGGCTAATGCAGTGAGCGCTCAGCTACGATCTACTCTCTTCTGCAAGAAGGAAGTCAGTACCGAGACTAAGTTATCTGTGCACCGTTCAATCTTTCGACCAACTTTGTTGTATGGGAGCGAAAGCTGGGTGGATTCAGGTTACCTTATCAACAAGGTTGAGGTTACGGATATGAAAGTAGCTAGGATGATTGCAGGTATTAGTAGATGGGAACAATGGCAGGAGGGTGTCCAAAATGAGGAAATCAAAGAAGAACTGGGAATGAACTCTATAGATGTAGCAGTCAGGGCGAACAGGCTTAGATGGTGGGGTCATGTTACACGCATGGGAGAAGCAAGGTTACCCAAGAGACTCATGGATTCAGCAGTAGAGGGTAGGAGGAGTCGGGGCAGACCGAGGAGAAGGTACCTGGATTCGGTTAAGAATGATTTTGAAGTAATAGGTTTAACATCAGAAGAGGCACCAATGTTAGCACTGAATAGGGGATCATGGAGGAACTGTATAAGGGAGGCTATGCTCCACACTGAACGCTGAAAGGCATAATCAGTCTTAAATGATGATGATGATGATGATGATGATGATGATGATGAAAACTAAAAATTTTACTACGACTGCTGTGGCTAATTGATATATCTGTTTTTTTACGTGGTTATCAGGAAAAACTGAAAAGATACTTGTTATAACCGAGAGCAAACAAATACCGAAAGACACCGGTTATTCAGAACTAAAATACCGATATCGTTTTAACTGATCGGTTTTTCTATCTCTAAACTGCAATGTCGCCATAGAAAAGCGTGTCGTTACATAATTGTCCATAGCAACTTCGAGACATGTGAGTGTTTATGCGCAATATCGGCAAATGGAAACGCGAAGAGGTAATAAGCACCTGAACGGCACAATTTATTTCACGGTCAGAAGAGTCGAGTGACAGACAAGATTGAATCACTGTAATAGAAATTATATGGAAAGCTGTGTAAAGGAAAATTTCCAGTTCTTTCGTGGATTCCAAAATTGAAGCAAATTCCGGGACATCAAGGTAACATAGTCTTATACGGATAGTATTCCACGACTAACGTAATTGAGCCACATACTGTACTGGTATACGGATAATATTACACGACTAACGTAATGCACCTGAAATAATTTACAAACATGTTACTATAACATTCGCTACTACTCATTACGCTAATTCACCTTCAGCCATTAGGTGCAAGCGCAGATCACAGTTATGATACGAGCGCCATCCAAAAATTTATCAAGGTAGTAACTCAACACAACTACAAACGATCATTGTGTGCAAAATAAATAGCATATCTCATCAGAAGAACAAGACGGGTTTGAATCATTCCCACCGCAAAGGCTTAAAAATTCAGGCTCGCACACAAGACCACTTGCTAACTAACCAGAAACTCAGTTTAGTTGTAGCTTCGGTGACGATCGTCTTTTTTACATTTTCCCCTTAAACTAGATAATTGTGAAAAGTAAGCAACTACTCTAAAATATCTGCGGCAACGGCTTTGCCGCGGTTGTTACACCGGTTCCCGTGAGATCACCGAAGTTAAGCTCGTTGTCGGGCGTGGTCGGCACTTGGATGGGTGACCATCCAGGCCGCCATGCTCTGTTGTCATTTTTCGGGGTGCACTCAGCCTCGTGATGCCAATTGAGGAGCTACTCGACTGAATAGTAGCGGCTTCGGTCAAGAATACCATCATAACGACCGGGAGAGCAGTGTGCTGACCCCGCGCCCCTCCTGTTCGCATCCTCCACGGATGATGACACGGCGGTCGGATGGTCCCGTCCGAGTAGGCCACTCGTGGCCTGAAGACGGAGTGCTTACAAAGCAACTGCACTCTAGTGCATAGCCGTACTACTGAGACCTTGATGCTTGGCATCAACAACAGATGGCAGTACACGAGGTTGGCTTACGCCTACTGGCGAATTTTCCGATCTGTCGTAACCTGCGTAAACACGTAGGGCCTTCCGTCTTAAGTGCAAGCATATCCGTAGCGTTTTCTGCCGCGCGACTTAAGTTGAATGTTTCATTATTTCTGAAATTTTATAGAAATGTTTTTCGTTGTATGTCCTCTCCATCGGTACTGAATTTACTGTAAAAATATTTGCTCACTTATCGGAACTTCCGTTCGTGGTAAATCGATACTATTTGAAGCCGTGGTAGACACGAGTCTAGTGTGCTTCACCTTCAGCACCTTCTGTTTCACTCTCGGTTCCTATGTCGCTGATTTCACAACGAACAGTTCGTTGTTTACTGAGTATAATGTCTATTGCACGACACTATACCTCCCACGCTGCTAAATTTAGGTCGTCGGCAAAATATGAGTGCAGTGAAACAAGGGCGTCCGCAGAAATTTCCCCAGGAGGTGGTGGGGGCATTGGTAGGGGTGGGGGTGTGTGTGGAGGCCTATTACTATGAAATTCACACAGTCCAGACCGCCAAGGAAAAGAAACCTCGAGATTTGGAAAGGGTTTTGATCTAATACCGCTTATACTGCATATTTCGAAATTCCACCTCTAATGGGGAGACACAGGAAATGAAAGGATTTAGGAAACATGTAACTATTAAGGTAATTTTGAAGCTAGACATACGAAAATTTGTGTCTGGTTTCTAGGTCAGAAATAAAGAAATATGTGTTCCAGTATTATTGGAAATTTAACCTCTATGAGGTGAAATAGTGGGTGAACGTTTTATTTTGAGATAAATAATTATGGAAGAACTATGAAAGTATTTTTAAGGCTACATCTACGAAAATTGGTATTCGAGTTCAAGGTTACAAATAACAAAATACGTGTTTCAGTGTTTTTGGAAATTCAACCCCTAAGGGGATGAAATAGAGTGAGCTGGTGCGTTTCTGGCACCAGTTTCCATCGATCGTCATTTTGATTTTTGAGTCGCGGTCCAGAGGACACTGCTCCCTAACCGACTGTAGTAGCTCTCTGCGCGGCCCCACATCGGGCTTACCGCGCTTACTCTAGACACAGTTACCAACATATCGCCTGACATCGCGATATAGGTTGGGCCAAAACATGTGTTCCCGAACTCCGTTCAAGGTCTCGTAGAACCCCAAATGACCCCCGACCGCCGAATCATGGAAATATCTGAGTGCTATGCTAACTCGTTTCTGTGGAATACAGACCTTCACTTCACCATGGTTGTCTCCCCCTTTACACAAGACGCCTCCACTAAGGCAATAGCCAGTAACGAAGTCGCCACCCGCCAACTGCTGCCGAATCGGTCCACACCTAGGGTCCTCAGCCTGTTTGTCAGCTAAGTCGCAGAAGAAACCGAGTGTCTCGGAGAGAAGGAAATTCACCCCAAGATCCGGCTCCACGTGGCCCTGGCCTTCCCCAGATTCTCCCGCGAACATACGGCTAAGAGCGTCGGCCACTTCGTTGCACTGCCCCTGATATGTCGAACCTGGAGATAAATCTTGTCATCTTAACTTTATGGCATGATTTTTAGCGAACTTATTAATCAAAGTTTAAGGGCTGGCACTGGCCAAGTAACTCACGGACGCTCATTTGTTTCAATTCAGTTGTATTGCTCATCTGTTCTCCAGATAAGGTTGTGTAGTTTATGTCTCAGAATATTGTCTGCCGTTGATGTGTGTTGTGTTAGAGATAATTGGCAGCGTTCGACCCTAGCATACTGGGGGCACAGCACCACAGGGGCAGAGAGATATTTAAAGACATGTCCTCCCCTTTACATCTTGGGTTATGTTGTCACTTTTGCGTGATTCCATCTTTCCGGTGGAGGATTATAGCATCCGAAACTCAGTTGCATTGCAATGTTGAGTATATTTCTATGTCATTCCCTGTCTCGTGGTTCTCGCGTATTGATTTGAATCCTTGGTCTGCTCACGTCTATCGCTAATTCACACGAAATATTGAAGCAACCTCATTTTAGGGGTATTGTCATCTGATCATGTTCTAGTTGTAATCATTCTAAGAATATTGTTGATTAATCAACTGAGAAAGCAAATTTGAAGATCGGGTTGGTCAAAATTAAAGCACCTCCTTAATTGTTTTAGTCATTTGTATATAGTTTTGTTTAGAAAAGTTGGCTAGCCAAACGTTAAAAAATATGTGTTCTTAGACTTAATCTGTTTCTCAGCTGATTGGAAGTAATGAGAGTTCTGCTGGGAATTCTATAGACATTTGTACTATTTAAGTATAGCTTTACCCAAGTATATTTACCTAATCATATTAAAATTTCAAGTTTTACGGGTCTTGTTCCGCTTAAAGAAAATTATTTATTATTTGTCCAACTGATCTGGCCTTGTAAGGCAGTCTCCTGTATTATTGTGATTGTGATTTTATAATGCTTTTAATTGTAATAAAATATGTAGCAACTACAACGGATTACGATTGTGATTTTGGTGTGTCACTACCGCAACCCCATTTCATAGAGGATGAAATGTTTCATGAAATATTTAATTATGAAAGCATTTTTAAAGCTAAATATATGAAAACCTGAATTTGGCTTCTCGGTTGAAGTAAAAAAAATACATGTCTCACTGTTTTTGATACATTCAACCTTTAATGGGGTGGAATATAGGATGAAATGTTTTCTGAAAGTAATTCAGCGTGAAAGAATTTTTAAAGCTAAATCTATGAAAATTGTGTTATTGAAAAATACGTGTTTCACTGTTTTTGGAACTACAAACCCCAAGGAGATGCAATGGGGGCACACGTTTTCACTGACTCATCGCCTTGCAGCCCAACCTGCAAAGTATACGAACTTGAAATTTGATGAAGGTGTAACTCTTACGCTGTAAGCATCATTTAAGAATAGATTGTTCGAAATTCCACTCCTAAGGGGGTGAAATATGGGTTGAAAGGGTTTTTGAAAATATCTCCCTATGTCCTTACTGAAGCTAGAACCACAAAACTACGAAAATTGGCATTTGGTTTCTCAGTCAGAAAAAAAACAGGTTTTTAGCATTTTCCGAAATTCTTCCATTAGCGGCATGAAGGATTTTGAAAATAAATCATTATTAAAGAACTACTAAAGCATTTTTAAATTCGCACAGTCCTCTTGGAAGCGGCATTTCAAGACGCAGGCTTAGGGCGAACTACTACCTGTTCGGAAAACATCGCTCGATATCGCGTATCAACAGTTCCAAAAACGTTGACCCCCATTAATTAAATCACTGTGGGATGTGGCGTTCGCTGTGTTATTCAGTGGTTTGGTGTTTAACTAATTTGTAAATGAAAATGATAATCTTATTTCATTACATTGAGCAATTACTAAATAATTTTTTCTCCCCGCTAAAGATTTGGTCAAGTTGCTAAAGAAATCCAAGTTAACATTGTGTTAAAGTGTTGTCTGTAAGCTGTGTAAGTGTCACTAACAGTGTCATACAACAGATTCTATACAACTATTGATTATGGTGGAAACAGCTATCTTCAGCAAAATGATCATTAAAACCACCGAATATCAGCCGCGCAGAACACTGACGTATGTTACCTGAAACAGTATTCTTCGCAACTCGTGCGTAATTAATTTTGGCTCCATACATCAGTAAGAAAAAGTTTGTTATATGGATCGTGCTATGAGGACTGTTTGTAAAGGACCAATCTGATTCGAACTATTTTCATTAAAATGAGTTCGGGACCATCGGTGCACATTTATTTTTACACATTTTTATTACCTGCGGCATTTATGGTTCAAATGGCTCTGAGCACTATGGGACTTAACAGCTGTGGTCATCAGTCCCCTGGAACTTAGAACTACTTAAACCTAACTAACCTAAGGACATCGAACACATCCATGCCCGAGGCAGGATTCGAACCTGCGACCGTAACAGTCGCGCGGTTCCGGACTGCGCGCCTAGAACCGCTAGACCACCGCGGCCGGCTTCGGCATTTATATTTGCAGAGTTGCGTAATTTGAATTTGCCACTGAGATAATTGTTAAGATGGCGGCAGACAATTGATAGACTTTCTATTGTTAGAGCAAATAGGATAAGTATTTGAAATGCTTATTAAAATTTACTTTCGTATTGTACACTATTTAGACTAATTTTCATCAAGCAAACCTTTGACATTTTCATAAGAAAAACAGATAAAAATGCGATACAAATCGCTATCATCAATGGCTGCGCTCCTTGCAGTAGAAATAAATAATTGACAAAAAAAATGGCTCTGAGCACTATGGGACTTAACTTCTTTGGTCATCAGTCAGCTACAACTTAGAACTAGTTAAACCTAACTAACCTAAGGACATCACTCACATCCATGCCCGAGGCAGGATTCGAACCTGCGACCGTACCGGTCACGCGGTTCCAGACTGTAGCGCCTAGAACCGCTCGGCCAGTCCGGCCGGCATAATTAACACAGATAATGCTTATTGAAAGAGGAATTAAAATTACAAATAATTATTCACTCATATTTATGATAGTAATGAACTCTATTCTCAAGTAATAATTAACAAATAACTACAATTTCTTAACAGACCTCAGTTTTGATATGTGTCTTGCGTCTGCAACCTACAAAAGCCAACCAACAAAAGGTAAAAGCAAATGAAAACAAATGTAGATCATAAAAGGAATTTACAATTATCATTGTCTTTGTATGATACACATCGATATGTCCAAATACAGCCGGCCGCGGTGGTCTAGCGGTTCTAGGCGCGCAGTCCGGAACCGCGCAACTGCTACGGTCGCAGGTTCGAATCCTGCCTTGGGCATGGATGTGTGTGATGTCCTTAGGTTAGTTAGGTTTAAGTAGTTCTAAGTTCTAGGGGACTGATGACCACTGCAGTTAAGTCCCATAGTGCTCAGAGCCATTTGAACCATTTTGTCCAAATTCATCATAAAATATTGTATAAATAATTAATATTTATTTCAATGTTTTTCATAAGTCGGATAGATAATGTTTGTAACTGTTAGAAGGCATAATTTCCTCTCGTCGCACTGTAGCTAAAATTTATCTCGTGGATGCTACAGGGACTCACAACTACCTATTCGGAAAACATCCCTCGATATCATGTATCATAAGTTCCAAAAACGTTGATTCCATTAATAAGTTACCATCCTAACAGTGCTTGACTTTAGCAAGTCTTTTGATGCAGTTGACTTTGATATATTACTAATTAAAATGAAACAGCTGAATTTCTCAAACAGCGCAATACACTGGTTCGACAGCTACCTCAAAAACAAAAGTCAATAAGTCATTTGTTGGTCGGAAAAGTCATTATGGAAAAGTGTGCGCTCTGGAGTTCCCCAAGGCTCCGTCCTTGGTCCATTACTCTTCTCACTGTACATTAATGACATTTCTTCAGTGATTCACTCCTGCAACTACCATCTATATGCCGACGACATCCAACTGTACATAAGTGCAAGCCCCAAGAACATTGCTGATGCAGTAGCGAGTATGAAAGCAGATCTTTGCTCTGTTTCTCGATGGGCACAGAACCTAGGTCTGAAACTAATCCCCAAGAAATCCCAGGTCATACTTATATCTCATCCAAAGTTAATCAGTCGGTACTTTCGCGAAACAGTCCCTCAAATACTCCTCAATGGTACCCAACTACCATACCAAAAAAGCAGTAAAAGACCTTGGAATAATCTTGGATGAACACCTAAACTGGGAAGAACAAACAGTCACAGCTTGCCGGAAACCGCTCTCCTCCCTACATGCAATTCAAAAATTTTGAAAAATATTTCCAACCCATGTTAAACAAAAATTAGTCCAGACACTAGACTTGCCTATTCTTTACTACTGTGATTTAGTTCAACACGGCACAAATAGCGAAAATTCGAAATGCCTCGCGCTAGTGACGAATGCTTGCGTTAGATACGTGTGCAATATACGGTTGTATGATCATATCAGTCCTTCATACTCCCAGCTAGGTTGGATACGCCCACATAAGGCATGCGATCTCCACACGATGTGCTTACTTCATCGATTTCTTAGCCACTGGTGCATCCAATACTTATCTTCTCACATTAAACACCTATCATCATTCCACAACCGCAATACCAGATCGGATATGTCTAGCATCTTGGCTGTACCTTTACATAACACAAAATCTTTCTCCGTGTCATTCTCCATCTCAGCCATACGACTATGGAACGTGCTCCCCTGTGATCTGCGTCTTATCCAGTCCCACTCAACATTCAAGAGGGAACTCAAGACTTACATACGAGGGCTATCCACAAAGTACATTACGTTTTGGAATTAAAAATAAATAAAGTATTGGAATTTTTTAAATTATATACAGATGAAAGCCACACTTAAATGCTACTTTTCTACATAGTTGCCATTTAAATTAAGGCACTTATCGTAGCGATGGACGAGCTTGGAAATTCCTTCGTCGTAAAATTCGGCCGCCTGCGCCTTCAACCACGTGGTTACCTCTTATTTTGGGACAGAAAAGGTGTGATTTTTGTGGATTTCCTGGAAGGGGGCACTACAATAAACTCTCAAAGGTATTGCCAAACTCTGCACAGCCTCAGAAGAGCAATATGAAACAAGCGCAGGGGAAAGTTGGGCTCAAAGATCTTGCCGATTCACGACAACGCCCGGGCCCACACGGCAAATGCCACTCGTGAAGTTTTCGAATCTTTTAAGTGGGAGTTGTTTCCTTATCCGCCGTACAGTCCCGACCTGGCACCGAACAATGAAGAAGTGGCTGGCTATGCAGCGTTTTGGTGACGACGCACAGCTTCAAGAAGAGGTAACCACGTGGTTGAAGGCGCAGGCGGCCGAATTTTACGACGAAGGAATTTCCAAGCTCGTCCATCGCTACGATAAGTGCCTTAATTTAAATGGCAACTATGTAGAAAAGTAGTATTTAAGTGTGGCTTTCATCTGTATATAATTAAAAAAAATTTCCAATACTTTATTTATTTTTAATTCCAAAATGTAATGTACTTTGTGGATAGCCCTCGTATTAGGGACGGTATAGCCACCATTGCTGTGCCTCTCTTTGTTTCTCCTCTCCATCATAGCTTCAAATTTTACCATTCTATTTCTCTTCCTCTAACCTCTTCTATATCTCTTTCAACCCATTCTATCGTCTTACGTTTCTGCTCGATGAGAATAACTCACAAGCTGCAAGAATATAACGAGAAAATTCCCAACTAGCAATAGGACTGACATTCATAACAGAAAAATATGTTTACTTTCATATACATAGTCATTATTATTATTATTATTATTATTATTGATTGTTATAATTATTTTTTGATTGTTATAATTATCATTGTACTACTGTTATAATCTCTATTTTTTTTCTTTAACGTTAATACTGTATAAGACGTTATATGTCGTTAATGTTCTGTACAAACTGAAATTCGCCGCGCAGGATTAGCCGAGCGGTCTAGGGCGCTGCAGTCATAGACTGTGCGGCTGGTCCCAGCGGAGGTTCGAGTCCTCCCTCGGGCATGGGTGTGTGTGTTTGTCCTTAGGATAATTTAGGTTAAGTAGTGCGTAAGCTTAGGGACTGATGACCTTAGCAGTAAAGTCCCATAAGTTTTCACAAACACAAACTGAAATTCGTTCAATCTGAGTATGCCTGGTTAGGTGTAAGAGAGGGCCTGAAGGCCCTAATCTTGCCAGGTAAAATAAATGCATAAATAAATAAATAAATAAAATCTGTGTGGGAAATGTGTTCTGATAATTTAACATCTGTAATACGTTACTGAGAAATTTTGTAGTATATGTTTTGGGGCGGCTCCGCCTCAGTGCCTTTAATTTACGAGCCGCGCCAGCCTTAGGCAGCCCCTTTCACAGTGTCAGACCAGGCGGTAGCCAGACGAACGTAGCCCACGCCACGCATCGGCAGGCCGTTTTCGTGGCCGTCGGCGCAGTATTTCGGGCACGGTGTGGCGTAACGCCGCCGGAGGGAGCTGTCTGGGGTGACTGGCGGTCGGAACCAGTTCCCGCTGCCAGGGGCCGAACGCACGGCCGGTGACGCGTGTTTACAAGGCCCAGGTGCGGGGAGCACGCGACCTGCGGGTGAGTCTCGTTGCACCCTGCTAAAGTCACGCGTGACGTCACTGCGATTTTATTTTTATTTATTTACACGTCACGTTCCGTAGGACCAAAATGAGGAGCAAATCTCCAAGGTCACGGAATGTGTCACTGCATGAAATTACAACATAAAAGTAAGAACAGATAAAGGTAAAAATTCATGAACCTGAAAATAGATAGAAACTGCGTGCCAGGTCGAGACTCGAACTAGGGACCTTTGCCTTTCGTGGGCAAGTGCTCTACCAACTGAGCTACCCTAGCATGACTCACGCCCCGTCCTCACAGCTGTACTTCTGCCAGTACCTCGTCTCCTACCTTCCAAACTTTACACAAGCTTTCCTGGGACCTTGCAGAACTAGCACTCCTGAAAGAAAGGATTTTGCGGAGACATGGCTTAGCCACAGCCTGGGGGATGTTTCCAGAATGAGATTTCCACTCTGCAGCCGAGTGTGCGCTGATATGACACTTCCTGGCAGTTTAAAACTGTGTGCCGGACCGAGACTCGAACTCGGGACCTTTGCCTTTCGCGGGCAAAGAGACGAGGTACTGGTAGAAGTAAAGCTGTGAGGACAGGGCGTGAGTCGTGCTTGGGTTGCTCAGTTGGTAGAGCATTTGCCCGCGAAAGGCAAAGGTCTCGAGTTCGAGTCTCGGCCTGGCACACAGTTTTAATCTGCCAGGAAGTTTCATATCAGTGCACACTCCGCTGCAGAGTGAAAATCTCATTCTGAAAAAAGATAGTCCATAAGTTTAAGTAAACTCCATCAGCAATTAATAAGAATCAGCTTAATTTCTCAAGGAATTTCTCGACAGAATACAAGAAGTGACCCATGAGGGAACTCTTAAAAAAAATAATAATAAAATGGCTCTGAGCAGAATGGGACTTAATTTCTGAGGACATCAGTCCCCTAGAACTTAGAACTACTTAAACCTACCTAACCTAAGGACATCACACACATCCATGCCCGAGGCAGGATTCGAACCTGGGACCATAGCAGTCGCGCGGTTCCAGACTGAAGCGCCTAGAACCCCTCGGCCACCGCGGACAGCTATATAATTATTCTTTTTCATACTAAAATCTGATTATTCCATTACGAGTTGTTTTAATCATCAATCCCATGTATTCGAAGCCAAAAAGCAACGAATAAGGTAAAATCACACAAGTGAATTTTTATTTTTGCTCTTTCAAGTTCGTAGTTTTTCGTTCAGAAAAAATTTCCTCTGATGCTCAGTAGAAGTCAAATCGTAGTTAGAAGTAGTATTAATCAGTGAGTATTGGAAGGGAGTGCTACGGATAATCGAAATTTTCAAAAGCGACGCAAGATTGTTTTTTCGTGTGCAAAAGGGAACACGAAATGGCCGACTTGGCCGAGCACTGATAAATGAATGTCGCATCGAGGAAAATTAGTTTACTCATTCTTGTGAATTATTATTGCTGTGATTATTCTGTGTTAATTTTAAGAGCAAATATCCGTGTGAAGCTTTTTCTGACTTTGAATAATTTTTGGTTATGGTAAATGTAGAAAGATAATTTTCCCACTGAAGTAATGGCTTCGCCAGCTATGATATTGATAGCGAAACATAAAATAATAATGATTTTTTAGTGGATCTGAACTGTGAGCCATTAGAAGACCCACTACTTGATCCGAACATGGCAGCAAATTTAGAAAACTCGCAGCCAAATGCCGACGCTAATTAGGCGCCGAGCGGAGCGAACGAGAGACAGAAAAAGACGCCATCTCAGCAGTAACAGATGCAAGCATTTCTCTCGACCCGCTTATCGCTTCCATACAAAAACTTGAAATGCTGAATTAAAGCTGAACTAGGCACAATCCAATCAGAGCTAATTACAATGAAGGCAGTTTACGCTCCAGTTTTAAATCAAGTCACGAAACTTGAAACTGGTGTGAAAACCTCTCACGATGAAGTAAAGACGAATGTGGACGCTTCAACTTCTGCAGTCGCCAACATTAAGCTCAACAACCAGAAAGTGCTGGACGAACAATTAGAAAGGCACAGAAAACAATTGAATAAAGGCATATCCAATTGGATAGCGGACAAGGAATCAGAAATTGACTCAAAAATAAATGTGGCAGTCAACAATGACATGCGGTGCGTAAGCGCAGAGATTTGTTCCGGCGCGGAAGCAAATTACGACGATGTACGTAATGTGCTATCCGATAAAAAAAGGCACCGACGAAGAAAATCCTATGTGGAAGCAAGAGATACGCACCCGCTTAAGGAACCTGAAAAGGGTTATGTCAAGTGATGCCAGATAGTAAATTAATTTTCTATCACATGGTGAAAATCCTGTCATTGACATTAAACCCACTTACGGGAATGAAAAAACAACCACCGTATATAACGCCCGTCCAAGCTAAACACGAAAATGAACCGTGTGCTACCACCACTAAGATAGAAAAAAGTTTGTTGAAACGTCATTTCCAAACTTTTTCATAAGACAAGCCAGTCAGTGCACCCCATTGTCTTCATAAGAGTGTTCAAGAACATCTTACCACGATGTTAGACGGAGTATCAGAATATACAGTTCGTTATGTCACACATCACAGGTGATGCAGTTTTGTGGACGAGCGAAAGATCAGAAGTAAGCGACACATTAGCGGATTCTGAAAGAGCGTTTCTTTCTAAATACTGATTCGCGGGTATTCAGGAGCCATTGCGCAAAGAAGTGTGTTCGCCCGAATTTAACAACCCGCGTAAGGGAAACTTGCGGAAATACTTCGAAAGAAATATTGCCAAGACGAGGTATTGGTCGGAGCCAGTCTCTTACAAAGAAGTGCTCCGCATACTGGAGGCAAAACTTCCTATCCACCTAAGAGAAAAGTTGATTACTGTAGCGCATGAGGACTTGGAACAGTTTCTGTCCGTGATCGACTCACTCGATCCCATCCTAGGAGACGCTAAGTCGTATCGGGCTTATTCCAACAACTGCAATAGCTATCACAACAAACGTCAGTGACGGTAACAAACAACACCAGAGTGGAAAGAATCAGTATGCAAAAGTGAACACGTCTGCCTGTAGTCAAAATAACCACTGAGCAAATGAACCAAACACGAATTACGGAAATAGTAAGTGGAATCATAGAAACGGTAATCCGACAAATGGTTCCAATAGAAAACGGAAGGATGGTAACGAAAATGCTTACAATGATCCCAACCACGATAGGAAAACATCACGGAAAAACAATCGGCAAATTCCTGGAATGATAACAGTAATGTATCGATACACCAAGGGGTGCAAATGACAGGAACAAAAGTAGTCAGCGAAATCCTAATCATGGAAATGGTTGGCCTAACCAGCAGCCAATTTTTTGGTTTGGGAATCCAGTGCAAAACATGATGCAGGCCATGCCTGTTACTCCGAAACCGAACACCTTCAGTCACAGTGACAACAGCTGCCCTACAACGAATCGCGTATGCGAAATCGTAGAGCAGGATACCAATCCACAACAGTTAAACTACACTACTGGCCATTAAAATTGCTACACCACGAAGATGACGTGCTACAGACGCGAAATTTAACCCACAGGAAGAAGATGCTGTGATATGCAAATGATTACCTTTTCAGAGCATTCACACAAGATTGGCGCCGCTGGCGACACCTACAACGCGCTGACATGAGGAAGGTTTCCAACCGATTTCTCACACGCAAACAGCGGTTGACCGGCGTTGCCTGTTGAAACGATTTTGTGATACCTCTTGTAAGGAGGAGAAATGCGTACCATCACGTTACCGACTTTGATAAAGGTCGGATTGTAGCCTATCGCGATTGCGGTTTATCGTATCGCGACATTGCTGCTCGCGTTGGTCGAGATCCAGTGACTGTTATCAGAATATAGAATCGGTGGGTTCAGGAGGGTAATACGGAACGCCGTGCTGGATCCCAACGACCTCGTATCACTAGCAGTCGAGCTGACAAGCATCTTATACGCATGGCTGTAACGGATCGTGCAGCCACGTCTCTATCCCTGAGTCAACAGATGGGGACGTTTGCAAGACTACAATCATTTGCACGAACAGTTCGACGACGTTCGCAGCAGCATGGACTATCAGCTCGGAGACCACGACTGTGGTTACCCTTGACGCTGCATCACGGACAGGAGCGCCTGCGATGGTGTACTCGACGACGAACCTGGGTGCGCGAATGGCAAAACGTCATTTTTTCGGTTGAATCCGGGTTCTGTTTACAGCATCATGATGGTCGCATCCGTGTTTGGCAACATCGCAGTGAACACACATTGGAAGCGTGTATTCGTGATCGCCATACTGGCGTATCACCCGGCGTGATGGTATGGGGTGGCATTGGTTACACGTCTCGGTCACTTCTTGTTCGCATTGAGGGCACTTTGAACAATGGACGTTACATTTCAGATGTGTTACGACCCGTGGCTCTACCCTTCAGTCGATCCCAGCGAAACCCTACATTTCAGCAGGATAATGCACGACCACATGTTGCAGGTCCTGTACGGGCTTTTCTGGATACAGAAAATGTTCAACTGCTGCCCTGGCCAGCACATTCTCCAGATCTCTCACCAATTGGAAATGTCTGGTCAATGGTGGGCGAGCAACTGGCTCGTCACAATACGCCAGTCACTACTCTTGATGAACTGTGGTATCGTGTTGAAGCTGCATGGGCAGCTGTACCTGTACACGCCATCCAAGTTCTGTTTGACCCAATGCCCAGGCGTATCGAGGCCGTTATTACGGCCAGAGGTGGTTGTTCTGGGCACTGCTCTCTCAGGATGTATGCCCCCAAATTGCGTGAAAATGTAATCACATGTCAGTTCTAGTATAATACATTTGTCTAATGAATTCCCGTTTATCATCTGCATTTCTTCTTGGTGTAGCAATTTTAATGGCCAGTAGTGTAGAACCGACCGTTAGAAACAGCCTTCCTAGTGCGGTCGTATTCCAAAGTGGAGGCAACTTCAAATCTGACCTGAACACATTGAGCTACAACGACGGTGTGGATTCCAGGGAATAACTTTTACAAGAGCCGAACGCATGCAGACATACGAAAGAGAATACTGTGAAAACTGCAACGAAAGTTTCAATAAATTGTATCAGTGTGGAAGCTATAATAGACACAGCCGGCCGGAGTGGCCGTGGGGTTCTAGGCGCTACAGCCTGGAACCGCGAGTCCGATACGGTCGCAGGTTCGAATCCTGCCTCGGGCATCGATGTGTGTAATGTCCTTAGGTTAGTTAGCTTTAAGTAGTTCTAAGTTCTAGGCGACTGATGACCTCAGAAGTTAAGTCGCATAGTGCTCAGAGTCATTTGAACCATTTTTCATAAAGATAAACTTATAAGCTAAAGAAACAAATACATAGATCTTTTGCTTTTATTTTAAAATCATTTATTAGTACTTACAGAGTTTTGATGGTTCTGATGAACGTTTTCATTTTCTATTCTCATTTAAAAGTATATTCTCAATTTATGGTGATGTATAGGTCTAGGTATGTTTAGCGTAAGAAAGTCCCTACGGAGAATCAAAGGAAACGACTCCCTTTTTACATATTGGGATATACATTCTTCACATGTGTATGTGATAGCCAGTTGGCTCTTCCGTGCTTTATTTTTGCTTTCTGCCAGCAGGTATAAAGCCGCGAGATTTTTTCTCCTTTTGGCTGAGCAATAGAAACTTCATTTGTGTGAGTAAAGTTTTGCTTTGTCCCGTAAATATGTAAATGAGTTTAATCGTCAAATGAGTGAATTTTGTAAACCTCTTGTGTGAAATTCATGTTAATTCTGGACAGTAAGGATGGTCTAATGATCAGCATTTGTTACTGTGGAACTTAAATACGAGGCCTCCATCGTGTGTGCAAATTTTGTGCACAGCAGGGGAACTTTCACGTGGACTGTGTTAACTAAACTTTCAGTGGAACTTATATGGGACAATTAGCGGTGAATTTTCCTATCGACGAATGTTGTGATTCTCTGAGGACTTGGCAACAAGGTAAAGTTTATTACAACTAACTGTGTATTGTGTTATAATAGTTTTAGACTTGTGAACAGTGTAATCGCGTGCTCGTCTCAGTCTCGGCCTCCCTCGGCCGCACTCGTCGTTCTTCGCATGACCGCCTGCCTCAGTTCCACTGCCGACTGCTCCTAGTTAGTTCAGCATCCAGTTGTTCGTTTCGTTCACTGCGCTCCCCTATATTACGTATGTTCCAAACTGTTCTTGCACTTGGTTCTGGCTATTCAGCGTCCACGACCGGTAATCAAAAAGTATTTTATAGTTACGTAAATTACATAAAAATCACGTTGTATGTAATAGGTACGTCTTTTCAGGTATTAAAAGGGCATATCAGCTCACTTCTTTATATAGATGACCAGCAGAAGACATACTTATAACAAGGCAAGTTCTTTTTGTTATTCATATATCTTTTGGTTCCATCGACTTGATTTAGCAGGTAACTTTCAATAATTTGCTTAATTTTTAGTGTAAGAAAATTCATATAAAACGATTTTTGTATATCTTTCATATACAAAACATTACATTTAAGAAGGGTCTAATTATTTTTAAGTTTGGTTGTTTCCAGTTTGCATTACTGGCTAGTTTGGTTTCTTTGAAAAAAAAAAAAAAAAAAAAAAGCGTGTTGTGGGTCTTTTGGCTCAATAGGAAAAGCGGTGCCTCTCCATTTGAAAACACATACATTGCCATAAAATCATATTTACTTATTATCTCAAAAACATTTGTTCAGAAGGAGCTTTCAAACCAAAAACCTTATTACTACGAACTTAATTATTATTATTATTGCTGTATTAACGTGAATAATGCAACACAAAAACCTAATTTTTACTAAGTGTGTGACGCAAGTATGAGAAAACCACATTTTATTTTATGCTTCCATAAAGTCTCTACTTCGCCTACGAACTCAGTGACAACGTGAAGTATATATAGGGTGTAAACGATTATTGTTTACAACGTAGCATAGCTATGTAATGGAAGTCGAAACGAAGAATTTTATACAAGACACTTGTGGTCTATTAAGGTGGGAAACAGCCACCAACAGGTTTACAAGACTACATGAGCTATAGCCCGTGCGCGTCGCGTGAGATTTTCATGCTCTCTTCTCCAGCTCTCTACACATCGTCATCGGTTGTTTCGCAGTTGTTGCTTGCATTAGCTTGTTATTTCTTCGCTGCCTAATTATTACATGTTTGTCTGTTTGTTGTATCTACTCGTAACGGGCAACACATCGTCCGTAATTGGCGAGCAGTCTGTACTCGGGGCCGGTTTTCCGTGCGCCATCCTATATTATTCCCCTGCGATCAGCCACACAAGGCTACGGCTGGCTAAACGAGAGGTTGTGCAGAATCACAGAAATTACTTCTAAAAGTGTGTGAGAATTCTGTAATGAATAAAAACTCTACTGCATGGGGGAGGCAAGTGCCCCCTCTTGGTGCCCTCCATCCTTCAGTCACCTACACTACTAGTTTTCAGTTTTTCATAAGAACCATATACCAAGCACGAATGAACGGTGAACGAGTAAAAATGAACGGTTCCCAAAAAAGAACGATCAGCAGTGAACTAGTTCCCAAGGATGAACGAGTTTGCCCCTCTCTACTGTGTACGTAGGCAGGGCGGCGAGAGGACGAGTCGGACAACGGAGGAGCGGGGACAGCGGCTACGGCGTGTTGAGCCGTGAGCGCAGAGCCACCGCCCACGGTGATTCGGTTCTCCTAGAGGTCGGAAGGATAAGCTACGCCGACCGATTGAACTGGAGTCGCGGAGTTGCTTCGGTGGGTTGCGTGCGGCTTAACTGAATATGCCACTGTACTAAAAATCCTTTGGAATTGTTTTAGTTGTTTATCACTTACCTCGGTGTCGTGACTAACTACACTGCCAGCAGCTGAGGAAGAGTGGCTACGCCCAACCAACCGACATGAGGCGTGGCTGAAGACGTAGCTAGAAGTGCAACGAGTAGTGAGTAAGTCCGGCTCTGGCGTTTCGAGACTCGCCGAGAGACGTCCTCTATTCTACCTTGTAGTTCATTTGGTAGTCTGGCGTGTAAATGGGCGCCGAGATAATTCTTGGCATCTTAACTTGAGGGCATGATTTTCAGAGAACTTATTAATCAAAGTTTAAGGGCTGGCTGGCACTCGCCAAGCAATTCACGGAGGCTAATTTGTTTCTCTAACGCGAATTCTGTACAGACCAATGGAAAAACTGGTAGAAGCCGACCTCGGTGAAGATCAGTTTGGATTCCGTAGAAATATGGGAACACGTGAGGCAATACTGACCCTACTACTTATTTTAGAAGCTAGACTCAGAAAAGGCAAACCTACGTTTCTAGCATTTGTGGACTTGGAGAAAGCTTTTGACAATGTTGACTGGAATACTCTCTTTCAAATTCTGAAGGTGGCAGGGGTAGAATACAGGGAGCGAATGGCTATTTACAATTTGTACAGAAACTAGATGGCAGTTATAAGAGACGAGGGATATGAAAGGGAAGCAGTGGTTGGGAAGGGAGTGAGACAGGGTTGCCTCTCCCCGATGTTATTCAATCTGTATATTGAGCAAGCAGTGAAGGAAATAAAAGAAAAAATCGGAGTAGGTATTAAAATCCGTGGAGAAGAAATAAAAACTTTAAGGTCCGCTGATGACATGGTAATTCCGTCAGAGACAGCAAAGGACTTGGAAGAGCAGTTGAACGGAATGGACAGTGTCTTGAAGGGAGGATATAAGATGAACATCAACAAAGGCAAAACGATGGTAATGGAATGTAGTCGAATTGAATCGGGTGATGCTGAGGGAGTTAGATTAGGAAATGAGACACTTAAAGTAGTAAAGGAGTTTTGCTATTTGTGGACCAATAACTGATGATGATCGAAGTAGAGAGGATATAAAATGGAGACTGGCAATGGCAAGGAAAGCGTTTCTGAAGAAGAGAAATTTGTTAACATCGAGTATAGATTTAAGTGTCAGGAAGTCTTTTCTGAAAGTATTTTTATGGAGTGTAGCCATGTATGGGAGTGGAACGTGGACGATAAAGAGTTTAGACAAAAAGAGAATTGAAGCCTTCGAAATGTGGTGCTACAGAAGAATGCTGAAGATTAGATGGGTAGATCATAGAACTAATGAGGAGGTATTGAATAGGATTGGGGATAAGAGAAGTTTGTGGCACAACTTAACTAGAAGAAGGGATCGGTTGGTAGGACACGTTCTCACGCATCAAGGGATCACCAATTTAGTATTAGAGGGCAGCCTGGAGGGCAAAAATCGTAGAGGGAGACCAAGAGATGAATACACTAAGCAGATTCAGAAGGATGTAGGCTGCAGTACGTACTGGGAGATGAAGAAGCTTGCACAGGATAGAGTAGCATGGAGAGCTGCATCAAACCAGTCTCAGGACTGAAGACCACAACAACAACAACAATTTGTTTCTACTCAGTTGTGTTGCTCACCTGTTCTCTAGATAAAATTGTGTAGTTTGTCTCAGAATACTGTCTGCCGTTCATGTGTGTTGTGTTATAGATAATTGGCAGCGGTCGACGCGAGCATACTGGGAGCAGAGCACCATGGGGGCAGAGAGATATTTAAGGCCCTGTCCTCTCCTTTACATCATGGGTTATGCCGCCACTGTTGCGTGGTTCCATCTTTCCGGTGGAGAATCGTGGCATCTGAAGTTCAATTGCAGTGCCAAGTTGAGTACCTTTGTATGTCGTCTCGTGGATCTCTCGTATCGATTTGAATCTTTGGTCTGCTCGCGTCTATCGCTAATTCACACGCAATATTGAAGGAACCTCATTTTAGTGATATTATCATATGCTCATGTTCTAGTTGTAATCATTCTAAGAATAGATTAATCAACTGAGTAAGTAAATTTGAAGATTTCTTTGGTTAAAATTAAAGCACCTCCCTAATTGTCATTTGTGGTGTTGGAACAAGGAATGTGAGGAAGTGGTAGAGACTCGCAGGAAAGCTTGGAGAGACTGGAGCAGCAAGAAGGACCCGGAAAAATGGGTAGTTTTCTTAGGAGCAAGATAGGAAGCAGCCCGAATAGTAAGATGGACCAGAAAACAGAAGATGAAGAAGGAACTGGAAGAGATTGAGACCAACTTCAGGAAAAACAACAGCAGACACTTTTTCGGGAAATTCAAAAAGAGTCTGATTGCATACAAGGGTAGAGAACTGTTTATAGGAGATAAGAAAGGAGAGCTGGCTGTCAGTGCGAAGGAGAACCGTCGGATTTTTGCAGAACACTTTCACGACCTGCTGAACTGTGAACCGCCTGAAGAAGAGCTGGAACTGGGGACTGATACAGAAGAGAGAGAGCCACACCCTCCAACCAGGGATGAAGTCGCACATGCCAGATGCGATCTGAAGAATAATAAGGCAACTGGAGAAGATGGTATAGCAGCCGAGATGATAAAGTGGGGAGGCAACAAAGCAATAGACAACATGACCAACATAATTCACCAGATCTGGAGAACAACTAAGTTGCCAGAAGGATGGAAGAATGCAATTGTAGTACCAATACACAAGAAGGGGGACAAGAGAGATGCAAACAACTACAGAGGAATATCGCCACTAGAGGTGGGATACAAGGTGCTGTCAAAACTATTGATCAAGAGAGTAGAAGAACAGGTAGAAAGTACAGTTGGCGACTACTAAGCGGTATTCAGGAAGGGAAGAGGTTGTGTAGAACAGATATTTATCCTGAAGCTACTGATAGAACATAGGGCTTTAAAAAACAAAAGACAGTAATAACCTTCGTGGACTTCACAAAGCCATATGACTCCATCGACAGACAGACTCTTGTTAGGATCCTGAAGAACTGAGGACTTGATGGAACTACACAAGAACTCATAAAAGAAATTCTGACAGACACAAATGCAAGAGTGAGATTCAGAGGAGCACTGTCAGAAGAATTTGAGATCAAGACTGGTGTTAAACAGGGAGATGGATTGTCACCATTGTTGTTCAATATAGCACTGGACGGAGTGATCAGGCAGTGGAGAGTAGTAAACGAGGAAATGGGGATACCAAAGACCCATGTGGGGGACAAAAAGGACAACAGGGCTCAAGTGGACTGCCTAGCCTTTGCAGATGACATAGCAATAGTAAGTGAGACGGAAGAAGACGCAAAGACACAACTCGACAACTTAAGTAAGGTAGCCAGAAAGGTGGGACTGAGGATCGCCTATAACAAGACAAAGACATTAAACACCACTGCAAACTGGGAAACACCGGAAGGCACTGTGCAAATGGTGGACAAATTTAAATACTGGGAGAATTTATAACAGGAAGGAATAGGAGCAAGGAGGGAATAACAGAGAGGATAAAAAAGATGAGGTCAGCCTTCTGCATGGCGAGAGAGGTATACAATAAAAAGAATATATCCACAAAGATAAGCCACTACAAGGCAACAGTGAGGAATGCAGTATTATATGCTGCTGAGACGATGACACTAGGAAGAAATGGAGCAGAGCAACTAGAGAAAGAAGAGAGGAAAATACAAAGAAAAATACTAGGTCCCAAAAGAGGTGGAGAGAGGTGGATGCGAAGACTTAGGACAGAATTGTACCGGAACATGAGAACAATATCCGGGGAAATCAGACTCAAAAGGGCGGGGTTTGCTGGGCATGTAGTTAGGATGAGTATGGACAGAATGACGAAGAGAGTGTGGGAAACAATAGGGAGGACAAGGGGAAAGACAGGAACCAAGTGGGTTGTTGAACGTCGGAAGGACTGGTTGGAGTTGGGGATCGAGATCGAAGGAAAGGAAATTTGGAGGAACAAATATACACCGACAAATATGCCAGAGATCAATGACAGAAAAGAATACAGGAAAAGATTAGAATGTCACCAGTGGAGCCGTCAGGAGAAACGGAAACTGAAGATCTCGGAAGAAGAGCGGGAGAGGAGAAAGAATGAAGAGGTTCTGGGAGAAGAGGAAAATGCAGTCCACGAAGGGGCTACCCGTGGTCCTACAGAGGCCATAACGCAAGAAGAAGAATAAGTTTTGTTTAGGAAAATTGGCTAGCCAAACTTTAAAAGATCTGTGTTCTTACCCTTAATATGTTCCTCAGCTGACTGGAACTAATGACAGTTCTGATGAGAACTGTATGGACATTTGTACTATTTAACTTAAGCTTTACCTGAGTATATTCACCTAGTCATATGGAAATTTCAAGTTTTATGGGTCTTGTTCCGGTTAAAGAAATTTATTTGTTATTTGTCAAAGTGATCTGGCCTTGTAGGGCAGTCTCCTGTATTATTGTGATTTTATAATGCTTTTGATTGTAATAAAATATGTAGCAACTGCAACGGATTACTTTTCTGATTTTGGTGTGTCACTACCATTAAACAATTCATTTGCTACGTGTAAATTGTGTGAAATGCTTGTTTCAGTGAGCAAAGACTGTGTGAAAACCAGACATTGATCTCTGAACCATGTACGTTAGTGTGACGAACCGAAAACAACTATGATCGCAAGGCGGAATCGGTACCGGAACTCCAATTTAGATCTACTTGTGAAAGACTGTGTTCCGAAACTTTATCGGAACACTGAGTCGACCTTTTTGCTTCGGCGTGAACATTCACATACGAGCCCCAATCTGCGTCGAGAGAACCATTACTGACAAATTCGCCGGACCGCTTGTAGTGCAGCTCCGTGCGTGACGTTCACCTGTCGCGCCACGCGTAACATACAGTACTGGCCATTAAAATTGCTACACCAAGAAGAAATGCAAATGATAAACGGGTACTCATTGGACATGTGATTACATTTTCACGCAATTTGGGTGCATAGATCCTGAGAAATCAGTACCCAGAACAACCACCTCTGGCCGTAATAACGGCCTTGATACGCCTGAGCATTCAGTCAAACAGACCTTCGATGGCGTGTACAGGTACAGCTGCCCATGCAGCTTCAGCACGATACCACAGTTCATCGAGAGTAGTGACTGGCGTATTGTGACGAGCCAGTTGCTCGGCCACCATTGACCAGACGTTTCCAATTGGTGAGAGATCTGAAGAACATGCTGGCCAGGGCAGCAGTCGAACATTTTCTGTATCCAGAAAGGCCCGTACAGGACCTGCAACATACGGTCGTGGATTATCCTGCTGAAATGTAGGGTTTCGAAGGGATCGAATGAAGGGTAGAGCCACGGGTCGTAACACATCTGAAATGTAACGTCCACCGTTCAAAGTGCCGTCAATGAGAAACAAGAGGTGACCGAGACGTGTAACCAATGGCACCACATACCATCACGGCGGGTGATACGCCAGTATGGTGATGAGGAATACACGCTTCCAATGTGCGTTCACCGCGATGTCGCCAAACACGGATGCGACCATCGTGATGCTGTAAACAGAACCTGGATTCATCCGAAAAAATGACGGTTTGGCATTCGCGCACCCAGGTTCGTCGTCGAGTACACCATCGCAGGCGCTCCTGTCTGTGATGCAGCGTCAAGGGTAACCGCAGCCATGGTCTCCGAGCTGATTGTCCACGCTGCTGCAAACGTCGTCGAAATGTTCGTGCAGATGATTGTTGTCTTGCAAACGTCCCCATCTGTTGACTCAGGGATAGAGACGTGGCTGCACGATCCGTTACAGCCTTGCGGATAATATGCCTGTCATCTCGACTGCTAGTGATGCATACGGATCAGAGTGCCTAACATTGAATAAGAAAGGCGAATTAGGAGAACTAGAAAAAAGAGAGAGAAAAATATTAAGAAAAATTCTAGGTCCTGAGAAAAACAAGGAAAACATGTGGATTAAAAGGAGAAATGAAGACCTATACAAAAATACAGGAAATATCACAGATACAATGAGGAAGAGACGGCTAAAATTTTACGGACATTTAAAAAGAATGGAAGAAACACGGATTACAAAGAAAATTTTCAATTACGTTAGCAAGCTGAAAAAAAAACTGTAGGATGGATAGAAGCAGTAAAGAAAGACGCCAACAAAATAGGTGTTACAGAAGAAATAATATGTGACAGGAATAACTTCAGGCTACTTATAGAAAACGCAAACTATGAAGAAGATGCGCCAAAACGTCGACCCAAGAGAGTGTGGATTGATAAGCAGAGACGAACAGTTGACGAGAAAATGAAGAAGTACTGGGAAGAACGGAAGAAAAAGAAACACCATTAGTTTTAAGTTGTATGCGGTCCATAGCAGGCCAAATTCATAATAATATATATATATATATATATATATGTGTGTGTGTGTGTGTGTGTGTGTGTGTTTTAAGAGAATGACACAAAGTTCTATGTGCGCTGTTTAAATTGATTTGTTGTTGGATAGTGCTGATGACTAATAGGATTCTGTTTCTGCTAATGAGTGTATGCGAAAATACAGTTTCTGTTAATTGATAATAATGAAATTTGCCCAGTTCTCGCTATATATATATATATATACCTTAAAAACACAGCTAGTTTCTCCTTGGTTCCAATCGGCCTTGTATCGTTGCATCCCTGTCTGTCAATTTCATTCTTGATGAGACCATGCACTTCTTGGAATTGATCACGGTTTAATCTAAAATAGTTCGTGAATTTTTCATCATCAGATTCCTTAGTTAAAGCGAGTTCCCCATGACCTAGTCTTCTTTTCATGTACGCACTTTTTTCTGCTTTTTCTTTCATCAAAGCGATGTAACACACCGTTTCGAAGTCAAACTCAGAATCGGAATCCGATTCTGAACTTACATCTGTTGACACAGCGGAAGTAGTCGCCATCTCTGCCGGAGCCAAAGTCCCTCAGCAAGCTGCCTGCGTATTGAAACTGCGATCCAGCTTGCGGTGAGTGTCGCCGTGACTGACGCTGCCGCGAGGAATTCGGCGTGAGCCCCCCTGCCTCACCTCACGGGCCTGCGTCTCATCTTGCGGCCCGCCTACAGCGCGACACGCACGTGCCGCACGGCTGCACGGGTCACGCGTGTCCAGCGCATATTGCGACGCCTACACCGTACTTCGCACGCGCCGACTGGCGACGCTCTGCGCTGACAGAACCGAAGCGCGCGCAACCTCTTATCTTTCTCAAACGATTTTACAAAAACTATTTATTCAAAATATTTGATTTCTGCCTTACTTGTGGCGTTATATGTCAGCTTCGTGCCCATCACCTCGCTAATGGCCATTCTCATTGTGATGTGCACATTTTACTAAGACACTACGCAAACCTCAAAAACTTTGCAACGAAAATTAGGGGCCGCTATGATTTTGCGTTTGGTAGGTATTACACCATATGTTGCTGCGTATGAAATTTAGCTAACATGCTGAATTTTTGTTTAGACTTGGGAGGAGGTCCCTATCTGCCTCCGATCTCGAGAAAATGGATCCCATGTAGCGCGCTCACTTCCGATATCACGCACGCGAGAATGAAAGACTCGCAACATCTCTCGTATCTCCTAAACCGCTCGAGACATCGAAACGAAAGTTTGGCGAATGATAGCACACAAGGAGGAGAGTGTTTTGCCAATTATTAAACAAATGGAACTTTATCAGTAAACACTTCCGGGCTAAGTTGCCGTGGTCGATCGGTAGAACTTCTTCTCCCTGACGTTTCGCTCTCAACTACGGAGAACATCTTCCGAGGTGAGTCGACGACTGGCTGCCAGGAGCTGGGGCCGCCGCCGTCAGGGAGAAGAAGTTCTACAGATCGACCACGGCAACTTAGCCCGGAAGTGTTTACTGATGAAGACGCCGGCCGTGAAAGCCTACATGGGATGACACGGAACTTTGTTATCTATGGCGATATATCACTACTTATACTTCTTTTTTTATTTATTTCACTCCAGTGACTGTAATTTTTTAAGACAGCTAGCGAAACAAGAGCTTCTTAGTATGAAAATAAAAATGAGATGTCTTCTTTTATGTTACTGCAAACCGATACTATGAGGTTTTTCGTAAGCTATTGAGCTCTGTAATTGCCAGTTACTTGTTTAATGAGGCTCTACGTTTCGGAATTCTGTCTCAATAGCTGCTGTGAGATGAGTTTGGCAAATTACATTGTGACACACGAAGTACAATTAAACCAGTCACCAAGAGAAATGTGGCCTTTACTCATAAATGGTGATGCTTCTTCGAATGAGAAAAGGTTAACAACTCACACAAAAACAGATTGGCAATTCTGTTGGAATTTTGGTGGACTCCCCGTAACCCATCGTATTTTTAACACTGAGCGACTGGAATGGAAACTTACCAAAGGATTTTGTTCCTTCTCTCGATCTGAGCAGTATTAAAATAATGACAACGTTCCTTCAGGCGGAATCATAGGCACATGCCAGATACTGTTCACTCACCTACGGCTTGCCAAACTGACGCGTGATCGCGAATAAAATAGTTGTTATTGACAAAAATAAACAATTGATCTGTCGCACAACACAATGGTCAGTGTATTGTCAGCAGCGACAGGAATGCACAAGTTAGCCATGTGTGCCTTGTGAGATGGAGTTCGAAAAACATTGTCATGAAAGTAGATCTGCCTTTGTCAGCTGCACATTTCATCAAATTAAATATATGTAATCATAACACTCTTTTAGGATATTCCTACTTTCGTAATAATACCGGCCATTTTTCTTAATTTGTGTAGCCTGTTGTATAATTAGTTTATTAATGCTGATAATGTCCATGCAACAATTGAAATGCTTTTCCTCATCACGGCGAACCAATTAAAACATTGTTATTTGTGACTGCTTTTCGACTGTTTCTAGCTTGCAGTGGAAATATGTTGTTCACATTCTTGTAGTACAGTGTGTCGTATTACATTATTACATACATATCAGAGTAATCACAGTGAAACTTCTATACTTCAGATCTAGGACGCTTTTTACCACAAGCACAAAGGGAACACACCTGTAGAGATTATCCCTTTCTAAATTTTTGTAGCCGGCCGGTGTGGCCGAGCTGTTCTAGGCGCTTCAGTCTGAAACCGCGCGACCGCTGCGGTCGCAGGTTCGAATCCTGCCTCGGGCATCCATGTGTGTGATGTCCTTAGGTTAGTTAGTTTTAAGTAGTTCTAAGTTCTAGGGGACTGATGACCTCAGATGTTAAGTCCCATAGTGCTCAGAGCCATTTGAACTATTTTTTAAATTTTTGTAACAGATCGTACAGATATACCAGCATACTAGCCAGCGAGAAGATAACCTTGTTTTACTTTCCTGCCTTGATTCTTAATCACATGATTTTATAACATTGCTTGCTTCCTTATTCACTACCCTCTGTCCCTTCTTGCGATCTGAAAACATCACGGAGGCATATGGTGCAATTCCAGCGGCCAATGGCTCATCAGTTACCGAAGTATGCATTTTTCTTGGCAGAAGAAAAACAAAACAAAACTATACAGATATAAATAACAGAAAAGTATAACGTGCTAACGAAGAAAGCTAGAGCGTTTAAATGGCGAAAAACGAAACATACCCAAAGGCAATAAAGTGCAGTACACAGTAAGGCAAAATTTATCGTATGGGCAATACTACCACTGCTGATATGCGCCGTTCCGATGTGAGCATGTGGCCGGGCTACTTTTCCGCTCCCCGCCTCAAATTTCCCACGGTGCTAGCGACTCGAGAAACTGTGCCGCAACCACAACGCCGCGCGACCTGGCGCAGTCGCGTCCCAGTCGCGTCGCGTCGCAGTTTGCGCGGCCCCACTTGAACCTGTGGAGTTACAAAAACGCGCGCTGCGCTGCGTCGCGCCACACGCGCTATACGCGTCTCAATTTGCGCCTGGCCTAACATAGCAGTCGCGACACCCACTGCTGTTACCGTCTGAAATCTGGAGCGACACTGGCGCTCCACGTGGCGAGAAAGAAGAACGCCAGATTTGTCGTAACCATAATGTTTGTTTTGCACCCCTTTCCTAGATGATTTACGAATATTTCAATTATTTTTTTAGTCTTCAAGAATTTGTGTAATATAAGTAAAGACATAGATGTTTCTAAAAATGATTCTAAAACGAGCGCAAGTAGGGTTAAAAATCACGAATGCAGTGGCAATCAACAACACATTCGCGAAGAAATACTTGTGACGTTGGGTAGAACTACAGCTTACCACGTTGATATCAGTTGAATACAAACACATAGATTCACACCTAAGAAGCTCAGACATTATCCTCAACGTTCAAAAGGGATGGACGCCCTATTTGTCATTCCAGAGGCCTACTGTGTTTTAGTCATTATCGCCATTGCTGCAAGTACGACTTTCATCTTTATATTCCAAGTGGGACAAGCCACTGTCAAGTATTTGCCTTTGCAGACATTTCATCCAATGACGTATTCACTAGTTTATCAGTATCGGAGAAATACTGTACCTTCTTCTTTAAAAGGTGGAATGTATTGGCACTTACCGCACATTTTATTTGTATGCTTTCCACGTAGCTCTGTAATGTACGCACTGATGCAAGCATAAAATATTATGACAAAACCTGTATGTCTGAGTGTTGTAATACAATAAACTTAGAACAAAGAGCTTATTTTCGTCTTTCCATCTTGCACTGCTTTGCTCCTTCAACGGCATGCTAATCTGGCTTCATAACAAGTCAACGGCATCTTTGTTGAATATAGGGAACCTATAGTTTCTAAAATTTGTTTGTCTTTCTTCACTTAATCCTTCTGATTCAGTTTCTCTTGCTGTCTGTACTTAAAATGATAGGCACTTTCTCTGACCCGTAATAGTATCGCCAAAGTCTAGCCATCTGCTCATTCTGACACTTCACACACTTTTGCAAGAGGCGAATAGTTGCACTGAATCTAATCACTTCATCGTCAAAGCAGGACTGTGTTGGCGATTTAGGTGAATCTGCCACTGATATATGGAGACTTGAACCGGCGGGCTTCTGTGCCATATGACTGTTTTACAGCTTTTAGACAGGTTGCCGAACCTTTGTGGTGGGTTCATCTCCATCGTCAGTTGATGTGGCTTATTTGGGATCTCAAACAGTGTGGGTTACTGCATTCCACAAGAGTTTGTTATTCATTCATGAGCTGGTTTTGTTCGAACTGTAGCAAACAAGAATTAACATCATTATAGAAGTAAACGGAGTCTTCTTTCATAAGATCTTCTCGTCCGTTATTCACTATTTTTTATGCTCCTAAAATGAAACATTAATCATTAACACACATGTAGTTTGCAAGCGAACCCTGACGATACAGTTTAGTAACATGATGGATGGTCTATACAACTCAGGGTCCTTAGGAAACCTAAAAAAAAGACAGATGAGTTGTCTGCTTCTTGTTGTTGCTGCAATTTATTGCGCTACAGACTCTCCCGTTTGTGAAAGCCATTGTACAAAACAAAACAAGCCACTACTATCCGCGTACGCTTTTACGATCGCGCGATCTCAACAGTTTTACTTACTGTCCGCTTGGCGCGCTGCTGACGCAACAGGCAACAAAATCAGGGCGAAGTGTCGCGACCGTTCTGTTAGACTGTGGTTACTCTCACTGTGCGTCTATCTCTTCTTAGAGCCTTACCTTGACTGTACAAGTTTATGTGGACTAGCTGCGAACAAAACAGCACAATGCAGGCAGCCAAGGGAAGGGACTTCACGTAAAATTCTTTCCCGTGTTACGTTTCACCCAGTGAAACTCTATGTGCTACGATCCAGTTAGCGGCGTATGATGTAAAGTGCTGCTTCAATGCCATCAAGTTCTGTTTTCATACCAACTGGTTCGGGTCAGTTTTTCCTAGTCCCAGTGTTGTAATGATGATAAAAGGGGGGAAAATCGTTGTCCGTCGCGTACAGCTGGCGAGTACCAGACGCCCGGAAGAATGCGATATGCATAATGCCGGGGAATCTACACTTCGTCGTCTCCACGTAGTGTAGGACATTGACGCAAGATGGCAGCAGCTGCCGACAGTGGCGAGCGGCCGGCCCACATAGTACGCATTGCAGCCGACAGAGGACAGGCGCGAGCTGCGGAGCCAACTCCACGCCACCTCCTGCGAGTTACTGGCTAGCCCGGCTCTACAACTGCATAGCGCGGCGCCACTACGAGTCTGGACCATACATATCGTGTGTTCTGATCAATCGGTATTAAATAAATCCTGAGTATCGAAAGTGATATTTTTTTTATTGTTTGTCGTTTCTTGAGTCATACGCAGTATAGTTTTCATCATCAGATTTCTTGCCCATTGCAGCTACTTCTGATCTTTGCAATGTGACAGTAAATGTCTTACAAATGAGCTCAAAATCTGAACGCGAATGTATCTGCACTGCATATTCACGAACTCATTTTACTTCTGTGTGTCATTTCTACCGTCGCAAAGGATAGCTATGAGGTGCAAAATGCACACATTTGGTGACAGTACTGTATCAGAATGGTGGAAATTACCATCGCCTGCTCCCTGCTGTGAGGCAAACTGTGCATTCTCTTTAGCTAGATAGTTACCAACTGTGCACAGCCAGGATGACGACTCAAACGAGCGACCAAATGGTGTAAATTGCCCTGAAGATGACCCCATCGCGGGTTGAAACCGGTTGGCGGCAAAATAAATAATGTGATTGTGACTGTCATTTTGAATAATTGATTATAAGAAAATTAATCGCTGTTTAACTCCATACAACGATGTTGTCCAGAAATTTACGTAAAGGAAATGTATTTGATGTGGGCAGTACATATAGCCAAGGTGTGTGGATGACTGCTCGAGGGAAATAATTCTCAACAGTATCTGAAGTTGTAAGAAAATAAGGTAATATATGTATCCACGAAGTTCCATTGCTTTGATCAGTATCATTTTCATGGCAAATGATACACATGCAATGTGACAGTAGGCTTTTCTTCGTTCTTCCTCTTCTTCTTCTTTTTTATTCTCGTTGCATTTTCCTCACCACATATGGTTTGTGGGAAGGGGGGGGGGGGGGGGTCGGCTGTCAGTGGACAAAAGTTGCCGATCTTCAGCCATGACAGCAAAAATGTAAAACAGTATAAAATTGGACATGGCAGTTCACAAAATAAATGTTTGACATAATAAGAAGACATAGATTTAGTTACATAATTTAAAATGTAAAAGGCATATTAGCTGATTCATTAAAAGACTGACACAGCTGAAATGGTAACAGAGTGTTTCACGAAAGGTAAAAGACGAAGGGACAGGAGCATAAGTTAAAAGAAGTAAAAAGCCAGTGTGAAGTAATGAGTGGGCCAGGAAGAGGCGCATCATGGGGATGTAGAAGTTGAGGTAGTGCTTAAGAGTGTGTCTGTGTGGGGAGATGAATAAAGGAGCAATTCAGGAGAGTGAAGACGAATGCCATTCCAGACTAAGGCTTAGGAAGTGACTGGAGAGGAAGGGAGTACTGGCTGCAGTTGGCGGAGTGGGTTCTGTTAAATCTGATAGGATGGGTGTATATCAGGGCAGACTTCATGGTCAGTTAAGGGAAGGCGATTAAAGTTCCATTGGGAGAGATGTGGAGAGTGTGAAGGTGTAGTGTTGGGGAAACGTGGTGGTAGAGCTGCGGCAGAGAACCAGTAGCAGTGAGAATTGCGGGGGGTGGGGAACTAAGGGATGAGTAGAATCAAGTTGGTGGGCAATGTAGGATATTCGGAGATGTTCAGGATGGAATAGAAGGGAGCGAAATGTTACTGAAACGCACACTAAACCCGCTGGGCAGAACCGGTATTAGGATTGTGGAAAGGGCCAAGGGTTGAAGTCAGTTTCTACTCCTAATTGTCATTTTTTTTAAATTTAGCAACTCTTTGATGGCTGAAGGCCTCCAACAAGAAATCTTAACAAGATAAAAAAATTCAATTAAGACAGTACTAAAATAATTCAAAAACAACATACACAAAGTGCAATACAAATGGCTGAGGGCCACAATTAATTTCCAAACTTCTAGAATATATTACCATAGACCTTTAAAGGCAGGAGGCCAACAAGAAATCTTAAAAAAAAATCAAAATTCAATTAAGATAGCAATAAAATAATTCAGAACCCAAAAGGCAACATATACAAGGTGCACCACAAATGGCTGAGGGCCACAATTAAATCTCACAACTTCAGAATATATTACCATAGACACTGAAAGGCAGAAGGCCAGCGTGTTTAACAATAAGAAATCTTAAAAATAAACAAGATAAAAATCCAATTAAGATAGCAATAAAATAATTTAAAGAAACAACATATGCAAGGTGCAATACCAGTGGCTGAGGGCCACAAACTTCAAAATTTTAAAATATATTACCATAATCTTTCAAGGCATAAGGCCGCATTGTTTAAGCTTGAAAGGTAAATTTAAAAATTAATTTGCAAAATGTTAAAGAAACATAACAAATAACCATAAACCTAAAATTTAAAATAGCTGACAACAGATAATTAAACACCGATAGCACTCGGAAGGCCTCCAGGGAGGTCGGTCTGCCCTCGTTCACTTAGGTGTGACAGGTTGTGAGCCCAACCAGAGGACAGCCACGAACTGACCGACACAACGACTGGGTTGGGTTGTTGGTTGTTTTGGGGAAGGAGACCAGACAGCGAGGTCATCGGTCTCATCGGATTAGGGAAGGATGGGGAAGGAAGTCGGCCGTGCCCTTTCAGAGGAACCATCCCGGCATTTGCCTGGAGTGATTTAGGGAAATCACGGAAAACCTAAATCAGGATGGTCGGACGCGGGATTGAACCGTCGTCCTCTCGAATGCGAGTCCAGTGTGCTAACCACTGCGCCATCTCGCTTGGTGACACAACGACTGGCTTCCCGTCAATCAGTACATGAGAACTCAAACCGGCAATCTTACAAACGTGATAATCCACAATAGAGTACGTATTAGCTGTCAGGACTACACAAAATGTTGGAGAGCGACAACAGGTGAGGAAAGGACGCTGCCTGAAATTATGTTGCCGGCCGTGTGGCCGTACGGTTAAAGGCGCTGCAGTCTGGAACCGCAAGACCGCTACGGTCGCAGGTTCGAATCCTGCTTCGGGCATGGATGTGTGTGATGTCCTTAGCTTAGTTAGGTTTAACTAGTTCTAAGTTCTAGGGGACTAACAACAGAAGTTGAGTCCCATAGTGCTCAGAGCCATTTGAACCATTTGAAATTACGTTAGTGGCCAGGGCAGGTACACAGAACACTAACAGCCACTAGGCAGAAAATTCCGCTGGTACATTTGAATTTGAAACATGGTGATAGTTAACTTCGCTCAAGACAACACTACCTGAATTTACGTCAGTGCCCAGAGCAGGTAAGCAGAACTCTAACGGCCACAAGACAGAACATTCCACTGCTGCACTCAAATTGTAGTCGACCAAAATACGTAGTTAATTGCACTGCATGGCGGCTAAATCCCAGCAGTAGAACCACTCAGTGTTGCTCACCAGAAAACCTCCCCAACAGCAAACCACCGAAGTGAACCACCACAACATGAATGGCTTCGGTAGTTGAAACCACCACTCAAGTTTGACATCCGGGGTCGGCGAACCACGAGGCTCGTAGCGATTGGACAGCTCCACACATGCTCCGACACTGTGCAGGGACTGTCAGCGGCCCCAGCTGACCGCAACCCGTGGAGAACTTCCCTCGTCCGCAACAACGGACCTACTCGCCTCAGAATCCCGACAACAAATAAAATCGTCGTCAGTGGAAATAACGCCAAGTACACACAAAACCTGACAAATACTTGCATGAAGTCCTGAATAATGCACAACAGTAACTAAGCACGCACGAAGACAAATCGGTAACCGATGCACACACTCACACACACAGCCGACTCATGAACGATCGGCGAGCCAAAATGCATCGTCCAGTATGGCGACCGGCCGACGATCCACCAAGACTGCGGGCTGGCTCAAGTGATGCGTGGCGGCATGTCGACGCAGGCCTCACTGCTGCTCCAACCCGACTGCACCAGTGCCGCATTGGAACTCCCGACTGGCAGGTCCGGACTCCAGTCCAGACATGTTCCAACTGACTGACAGCCGAAGTCGCCACCCGAACTGGCTGTCCGAAGTCCCCTAGGACAGACAACGACCGGGAACAAATAGCAGTCGTGCAAATATACTACGAGAGGGGATATATCGATATGCGCTGCTAGCGCCCCTAATGGTCAGGCAAAGCAGCAACTCAGTGACAGTAGTAATTTAAATTAATGTAGTGAGGTGGAAGTCCGTTAAAAAAAAACAGGATGTAAAATAGATGATGGCAGGAACATGAGCCATGCACGGCACAGTTATACGTTGATAGAGGATCTATAGGGTACGATAAAAGGAGGGAGAGTTCATTCCACATTTGTGTAGCAGAGGATGAGTCAGATCAGGTCTGGAGATTTGTGGAAGCGTGCAGTTCCCATGTTTTGCCGGTTAGTAGTTCTACTAATTTCAGTCTATTGTGTGTTTTCTGTTGAATGGTTAGCAGATGGGGCTCCCATGTTAGCCAATGATCAAGTGTCAGTCTGAGGTATTTTAGCATGTTATTTATCTGTATAATACAGTCGTAAATGGTAGAGTAAAAGTTGTAGGAAGGGAAGCTGCAGCTGGTCCAGCCTACAATTATTGCCTGTGACTTGAGGAGCCACTGGTAGTACGAGGACATGGACTGGTTGAGATGGAGCTGGAGGGATCGCTAGAATTTCTGGATTAGCATATAGGACAAGGAAGGCAGTGTCACCGGCATAATGAAGGATGAGCAGAATGGGTGAGGGGGGCAGGAGCTTTGACATATCGGCAGTGTAGAGAACATACAGGAGAGGTGACAGAACCTTGGGGCACACTTGCAATGGGATGGAAGATATGGGAATCCGCATTTTTTATGGCTTTTAGAGAGAAAGTAGGCGATGAGGTGGACAAAATTTATGAGAATGCCATACAAGGTCATAAGCTTTCTCAAGATCTAGGGAGACAAAAATGGCGGATCTGTGATTGTTGATCTGGTGGGAGACCACATGATTAAGGTACAGGAGTTGGCTATTGAAGGCATCATTGGGATGGATGCCACGCTGATGGACAGGTACGGGTAGGTGTTAACGGATATGTGAAGGTTGAACGAACTCAAGGACCCTGCTGAACGTGGATGTGAGGCTGATGAGACAGTAGGAGGTGTCAGTGGCACGTTTATTAGGTTTGAGGAAGAGGAGGATTCCAGAAGTTTTCCAGGATAGAAAGCTTTGTGAATGATTATACATGTTTCAAGGAAGGAGAGAGGGATTTCTCTTAAGTGTCTTAGGAGATGCAGTAGTGCTCAGGATCCACAGTGCGTTTATCATGGAACATCTGTTGAATGTCTTGTGTTGCTATTGGAGTACTGAGTTCTGCTGTGGGATGTGGTCAAGTTACTGGTAATTAGGAGTGATAGTGGGAGGGAAGCATTGGTACTCTCGTGGACTGTCAGGAATAAGGAGTAACCAGAATGGGGGCCATCTGGGATGGTGAAGATGTCAGAGGGGTGAGACGCAAAGTGGTTCACTTTGCTTAGGTTGTGAGGGAGAAGGCTTCCATAATTTCCGAAATGCCGCCCCACTTAATTTTGAACGTTTGCTTTCATCACTGTTATTCATGGTAAGTCACTTTCAAAATTGTCAACCAACGGTCAAAACAAAAGAAAAACAATTGTAAGGGAAAGAAAGAAAGACTGTGTTCGGTTGCAGTCGTACTACATCGCACATGAGCACAAAGCTTTTTACTCTAAACACGGAGCGATGAACTGACCAACTCGGATTACTCAACGTAACTGTGCTATGAAAGAACGACTATGCAGAATGGTTTAATTTCATTGTCGCCTCTTTCTCTGTTGTCAGTGAGCAGCAGAAGCACACCTGCCGGTTGGAATTCGTCTCGTAAGGAAAAACAAAACGGGGCAGTCCCTTCTTTGGCTTCTGTTTCCCACGTGGCCGGCATTTTAGCTGGGATGCAAATATATTCTGAATATTCTCTACACTGTCGTTCTAATTTAAAAAGCAAATAATTTTTGCAATTTCTTGCAGTCAGACGTGCTGGGTCGACTCTTATCCCACTTGTTCTTACAACATTTTACGGTTTCTGGGGGCAGAGAAAACAGACCATAAAGTTTATATAGTCTTGTGGGCAGTTGATGTGATGTGTGGTAATTTGTGTGAACACTGCTGTTATATCTACACGCAAATGCACCTTACGTTCTAAAAGCTTAGTCCAAAGAATGGCTCTGAGCACTATGGGACTTAACATCTATGGTCATCAGTCCCCTACAACTTAGAACTACTTAAACCTAACTAACCTAAGACATCACACAACACCCAGTCATCACGAAGCAGAGAAAATCCATGGCCCCGCCGGGAATCGAACCCGGGAACCCGGGCGTGGGAACCGAGAACACTACCGCACGACCGAGCGAGGTGGCGCAGTGGTTAGCACACTGGACTGGCATTCGGGAGGACGACGGTTCAATCCCGTCTCCGGCCATCCTGATTTAGGTTCAAATGGCTCTGAGCACTATGGGACTCAACTGCTGAGGTCATTAGTCCCCTAGAACTTAGAACTAGTTAAACCTAACTAACCTAAGGACATCACAAACATCCATGCCCGAGGCAGGATTCGAACCTGCGACCGTAGCGGTCTTGCGGTTCCAGACTGCAGCGCCTTTAACCGCACGGCCACTTCGGCCGGCCCTGATTTAGGTTTTCCGTGATTTCCCTAAATCGTTTCAGGCGAATGCCGGGATGGTTCCTTTGAAAGGGCACGGCCGATTTCCTTCCCCATCCTTCCCTAACCCGAGCTTGCGCTCCGTCTCTAATGACCTCGTTGTCGACGGGACGTTAAACACCACCACCACCACCACCGCTACCGCACGACCACGAGCTGCGGACAAAAAGCTTACTTAAGATGTTCAATATAAAATTTTCAGTCTCATGTCCCGTTTGATTGTACAGAATGGGAACTTTGATATCGTGCAGGCTGCACGAGACAAACGAAAGTCGGTTTCTTCTTCTTTTTCTGCCAAAACTAACTAAGTAAATAAATAAATAAAATTTTTAAACTGTTGTGAAGTGTATTTCACACATTATTTGATATTCTGTTATGTTCTTTCCGTATAAACATGTGTTTAATAATGTAAAACATTCCCAGTATCAACATGTTGCCAGGTTAAATGAATAAATAAACATGTTTTTTCAAACGGGTGCCATTAAATCAAAGCCCAGATACTGAAGACCACAGAGCTTTCACATTTATTACAGTAATGGAGAGCTGACTTGGTACTTCCCCGCAATTTCCACAAGGAATTTAAGCAGAGTCAGGTTTTACATTCTGAGGCCCACACATGTTTCTGTATTTAAGAAACTGCTGGTTACTTTATCACAGCCTTTCAGAGGTCTCGTTATTTTCATGTGGAAAATATGGTAGGGTTAAGCAGAATCTGACAACATTCTCGGAATAATAACGTTTCAAACATTGTATTGTAGATTGCCATCCTGACAGCTTACTCCAAAATAAATAAATAAAAAAAAGTTTTGTATCAGCCCGGTTCAGTGAGTTCCTGATCATGTACAGAAAATTAGAATAGACATCAACATAAACATAATTTCCACCCTCTTTATTGCTTTTGAAAACCACACATTGGATGCTGTACCACCATACAGTGACACTTCAGAGGTGGTGGTCCAGATTGCTGTACACACCGGTACCTCTAATACCTGGAAGCACGTCCTCTTTCATTGATGCGTGCCTGTATTCGTCGTGGCATACTTTCCACAAGTTCATCAAGGCACTGTCGGTCCAGATTGTCCCACTCCTCAACGGCGATTTGGCATAGATCCCTCAGAGTGGTTGGTGGGTCACGTCATTCATATACAGCCCTTTTCAGTCTATCCCAGGCACGTTCGATATTCATATCTGGAGAACACTGTGGCCACTATAGTCGAAGGATGTTATTATTCTGAAGGAAGCCATTCTCAAGATGCGCACCATGGGGCGCGAATTGTCGTCCACGAAGACGAATGCTTCGCCAATATGCTGTCGATATGGTTGCACTATCCGTCGGAGGATGGAATTCTCGTATCGTACATCCGTTACGGCGCCTTCCATAACCACCAGTGGCGTACGTCGGCCCCATATAATGCCACCCCAAAACACCAGCGAACCTCTACCTTGCTGCACTCGCTGGTCAGGCGCTCAGCCTGGCCGGGTTGCCTCCAGATATGTCTCCAACGATTGTCCAGTTGAAGGCATACGCGAAACTCATCGGTGAAGAGAATGTGATGCCAGCCCCTAGTTGACCACTCGTCATGTTGTTGGGTCCATCTGTACCGCGCTGCATGGTGTCATGCTTGCAAAGATGGGCGTCGGTAGTGAATTTGCGCATCAAGCTGCCTATTGCGCACAGTTTGAGTCGTAACACGACGTCCTGTGGCTGCACGAAAAGCGTTATTCAACATGGTGGCGTTGCTGTCAGGGTTCCTCTGAGCCATAATCCGTAGGCAGCGGTCATCCATTGCAGTAGTATCCCTCGGGCAGCCTGAGCGAGGCATTTCATCGACAGTTTGTGTCTACCTGTATCTCCTCCATGTCTGAACAACATCAACTTTGGTTCACTCCAAGATGCCTGGACACTTCCCTCGTTTTCCTGGCACAAAGTAACAATGCGGACGCGACCGAACCGCGGTATTGACCATCTAGGCATAGCTGAACTGCAGACAACACGAACCGTGTACCTCCTTCCTGGTGGAACGACTGAAACCGATCGGCTGTCGGACCCCCGTCGTCCAATAGGCGCTGCTCATGCATGGCTGTTTACATCTTATGGGCGGGTTTAGTGACATGTTAAATTTCCCTTCAGTCAACAAGTTCACTAAGTATATTTCCAAGCTTGTATTGTCTAATTTCGTTCTTAAGGCTTATTGAAATTGGCAAGTTGTTTAACGAGATTGAAGATTTTTGTCGTTTGTAAGTGCAGTGATTTTAAAACGTAAAAGGTTAAAATGAGTACAGAGCAAAAAATGGCGCCCCTTTTAAGGTGCCTCCCCTAGGCCCGCGCCTATTGGGCCTATATGAAATTCCGCCGCTGGTTGCTCACAAGTTACAGGGGATAGTACTCTACGGCCACAAAGCAACATCGCGTGACTTGACGACATCCGTCAACAAACGGCTGACGGCGGCAAAGGCGGGAGAAGACGAGGACCGCACTTCCCAAGGCAGCGTACAGACCTGCCATCTATCGACGGCGGCGAGCAACAGCGCCGCTCCCGATTCGTGTTCGTCGGCTTTAGCGATTAGAAGCTTGGCAAGAAATTACTGCAAGTAGTGAACGCGTCCTTACTGGAATCGATTAGTAATTTCAACTTTGAAACTTCCTGGCAGATTAAAACTGTGTGCCCGACCGAGACTCGAACTCGTGACCTTTGCCTTTCGCGGGCAAGTGCTCTACCATCTGAGCTACCGAAGCACGGCTCACGCCCGGTACTCACAGCTTTACTTCTGCCAGCTTCTGTAAAGTTTGGAAGGTAGGAGACGAGATAGTGGCAGAAGTAAAGCTGTGAGTACCGGGCGTGAGTCGTGCTTCGGTGGCTCAGATGGCAGACGGCACGGTAGCTCAGTTTGTTCGGTCAGAGGGTTACGCGCCCTCTGTAATAAAAAAACTGAGTTAATCGATCATCAACGAACTTAAACGGATGTCTTACGACGTCCGCTCCGAACAGACGCAACGAACAAAAGCGAACAAAATGAGATTTAAAAAAAAAAAGGATGGTAGAGCACTTGCCCACGAAAGGCAAAGGTCCCGACTTCGAGTCTCGGTCGGGCACACAGTTTTAATCTGCCAGGAAGTTTCATATCAGCGCACATCCTGCTGCAGAGTGAAAATCTCATTCTGGAATTTCAACTTTGTTGACAAAAAACTTAAAACATTCGTGTATCTTAAATAATTATGAAAAAAATTACTTCATACTTGGCAATATTTGAGCTAACGTATTTTACATAAAGAGCAAAAATTCCGATGCCGATGAGAAAATTATTGTACTTCCGAATTAGAATTTTTGGAAGGTAATGATTGTAGAAAGGTGGTTTGACCTAATAAGTCCATCGTGAATGCAGTGGGTGAAAGAGAAGGGTCACGTCTTTGATTGGAATATGCAGTATAAAAGGCGGCATGTTATTAAGATATCATGGTTTTCACAGTTTAAATCAGTCTTAATCTGTTTGAATGAAACAAGAAACGTGCATTCTATTTCATTTCCGCCCACCATTTCCATTGCAGTGTAATTAAAGAAAAGAACACTCATATTTTGAATAGTTCTCTCTCTTGGTATGCCTCGTTGCAAAAAGTGGAAACTGGTGATAAGTGTAGCATTGCTAAACTTCCCTGAAACCCTGAGGGTAACAATTACGAACAACTTAAATTGGAGCTCTCACATAAAAAATGTGGTGGGGAAGGCGAATCCAATACTGCATTTTACTAGCAAAATACTCACTTGTTAGAAGTTGCAACAGCTCTACTTAGGAAACTGACTGCATTATACTTGTACGTGAAGTGCTGCTGTGCAGTATGGGATCCTTAGCCAATGGGCCGGCCGAAGTGGCCGTGCGGTTAAAGGCGCTGCAGTCTGGAAC